>NC_138029.1:86883576-87483576 GCF_964106645.2 Podarcis pityusensis | reverse complement strand
ATGTTTTATTGTGTTTTTAATATTCTCTTGGGAGCTGCCCAGAGTGGCAGGGGAAACCCAGCCAGAAGGGTGGGGTAAAAATAATAAATTATTATTTGATGATGATGATGATTACACTGAGTGCATCTGAAACTTATCAGCATGCTTCCAAGCTCTACAGATACAGGTACAGGGTGAATTTTTTAATCACTGCCCATCCCTAGGGTTGCCATATTTCAAACGGTGGAAAGCCAGACAGAAACAGTTCTATAGCTTTTTTTAGTTTGCTTTTTGAGCTATTTTTATGGAAGATCAGCAAAAACGGCACTGACAACTTGGGTTGCCATACGTCCGGAATTTCACAGATACTTGCCCAAATTCCACCCAGACACTGCTGCCGACTGCACTTTCTGGATGGGCATTCCCACCCCTAGTATATGTACTGATATCATCCTATACACATAGAAATGCAAGGTGTCATCACAGCAGGCAGACTCAAGCAAGCTGTTTCATCAAGTGAGGGGAGGCACTGCAAAGAGCCTCCTTCCCTCCATTAAACATGCCTCATGCCTTGTTTAACAGAGGGGGAGGTCCTTCATCAAGATGCTTTTTGGAGCACCTAACCCCCTCCATTAAACACGTCTGTAACATAATGGAGGGGAAGAGGTGCTTTACACAGTGGCTACTGTGCTGTTTACCTAGCCGTTGTGTGATGGCTTCCCCATCCTTTAGGAGGCTGTGGGGCTTGGGGTGAGCTGGGGTAGGGTAGGTGAGAGGGTGGGTGAGGTGTAGAGAGAGAAGTGTAGGGGAAGGACAACAGTATACCTGAAGGAGCTGAGGTCCAGTGCCGAGGGCCTTCTGGCGGTTTCCTCGTTGCTACAAGGAACCAGGCAGAGGGCCTTCTCGGTAGTGGCGCCCGCCCTGTGAAACGCCCTCCCATCAGATGTCAAAGAGATAAACAACTACCTGACATTCAGAAGACATCTTAAGGCAGCCCTGTTCAGGGAAGTTTTTAATGTGTGACATCTTAGTGTATTTTTGGTCTTTGTGGAAGCCGCCCAGAGTGGCTGGGGAAACCCAGCCAGATGGGCGGGGTATAAATAATAAATAATAATAATAATAATAATAATAATAATAATAATAATAACAGGGTAAGCCAGCTGAACAAGATGCCCCTACTAAATATGTCTATAGGTAGGCATCCATCAAAAACAACCAACAGTAAAAACAGTTCAAAATACAAAATAAGATTTGTAATAAAAGAACAATTGCAATCCGTCATAAAACAGCAAGTCATAAAACAGCAGCACATAAAAACAAACAAATGTGAATCTCATAAAACAGCAGCTCAGTTACTCTCATCATCCCCCCCAACCTGGCAGAATAAATGAGCATTTATTATCCTCCTATATTTCAGTAGCTAAATACCAGCAGTTTTGAAAGGTAACAGGGGCAGGGGATGAAATCTAGGAAATATGGCACATCCATGACCTGTATTCAATTTCATATAGTTTTGTGTAGGCAGCTCTAGCACAACTCTTATTAAAATGGATGGAGATAGGTAGACCCAAAACCTTGGGGTCCTTTCCAACCCTGCAATTCTGTGATTCTGTGACATGCCTGAGTTAAGTGGGAGGTGGCCTCTAAGTCAGAGATAGAGCGTATGCTCGTGTCAGAGCTGAGACCTCAGACTAGCAGACAATTTTGAGCTAAGCAGACTGAAGGTGCAAGGTAGCTTTGCTACGTCCAAGTGCCTGCAGGATTGCAGGCTTAGCTTTGTTCAGGCAGAGCCCAGTTTACTATCTTGCCTCTGCATCCTTATCAGAGTCGCCACCAGGGCAAGGAGGATGGATTTTGTACGTGTGGCCATGTGTGGCCCGGCGTAATTGCTCTTTACTTGTGCCGCACATCCAAAACCTCGAGTCAAAGCATTTTGCCTTGATTTGCACAGAGAAGCCTGATGTATGCAAATCCCTCTTGTGCTTCCCTGGACCTTTTAGTATTATTCATCCCCCCACCCCCACCCCACCCTCCCTCCACCACCGCCCACCCCTTCCATCAATTCCAGATTTCAAAATAAAAAGCTGGCTGGCTGCATAGTGATCTCTCATGTGTGCAGCTTCCCTTTGTGGCAAATTGGAACTGCTGATGCAAACCTGCTCAGATTTATTTATTTAGAAGAATGGAATGAATTGAACAAAACAAAACAAAACCCAAAAATCTAAGCCTCCAACCACAGGCCCAGAGGTTTTTCTGCAGGCGGGGGCACTGAATCTCAAAGACAGCTGGCTTATATTACTCAAATCTCTCCTGTCTTTACATGGTTGCCTCTCCTTTCCTATTTAAAAACAACAGGCAGGAGTTTGAAACTGCTTTTCAAAACAAAAAAAAACCTGCAGACCAAAATATGGTGGCTTTTTTTAAAAAAAACTCACCCACTCCTCATCCAGGATCTAACTCTTGCCATTTATAGTTGGTGTTTAAAAACATGAACATAGCTATTTATAAAAATTAGCAACCCTGAGCTCAGGTGGCAACATTATTGCAGCATTGCTAATTAAATCACAATAAACTTAGTTTGCAGCAGCATTTGATACAGAACTGACACAGTATTACTGGAGATTTCATTGGCTGCCAACCATTTCCCCCCAGTTGGAAATCGGCTGCGAGGGCAGCAGAAACATCAGAACTTTGGCTGCAACAACAGTCCTGTTGCACAAAAGGCTGAACAACCCATCATCATTTGAAAGCAGTTCAGTAAATACATATACCAGCATACTCCTATTGATATGGCTTCAATAGGGCTGCCTCAGTGTAAAGATCACTATCAACAGCTTGATATTGTCCAACTTTCTTCCTGCAGAGAGGCAGGGAGATCTACACATAAGTTCCATACACGTCAGCCAAAATAACAGAATGCTATCAGAATAATTTCTATGAATCAACCACCTCAGATATGAATCCCTAAGCCGTGTACTAGAAGCAATGGTGATTTTCTCGTTGAGTACACCATAATTAGAAAGCAGAAGGAAACAGAGTAGACCAATTGTTCCCAAACTTTACCCCCACTGACCACATGAAAATCCTGTGGCTCTTAGTGGACAATTTAATCATTTTTCTGCCTTTTGTAGCACTATGCTACATGATTTTAAATTGGATTTTTATTACTTCTTTTATTTCTTATATCTATTATATTGTATTGCAATGTGCATTTCTTCAAATTCCAGGTCGAATACAATAAAATTAAATATAAGAAATAAGAGAAGCAACTAAAATACAAATTAAAAATCAATATGGATATTTAACACTGCCATGTCGCAGACCCACTCGTGACCAGTGGGTGGTCCAAGTTTGGGAACTCTTGGAACAGACTGGCAGTTAGTTCTCAACAAACGACAAAAAATAAAATTAAATTAAATTCATTTCTAGACTGCTTTATATTTTTAAGAACAAAAATCCAAGTGGTTTACAACACATTAAAAGTTTGAGTCTTTGAGTGCTTTCAACTGAATGCGTTTAGAAGCCACTGGGTGATCAGAAATCCTGGTAATGTAGGGTTCTGAATTGGGTGGAGCATCCAGGCCAGCACCCTTAGGCCACATTTATACCATACATTTAACACACAATAATACTACTTCCCCCAAAGAATTCTTGGAGCTGAGAGTTGTTAGGAGAAACCAATTCCCCTCACAGAGCGATGATTCTTAGAGTGGTCAAACAATCAATCCCTCCTCACAGGGAACTCTAAAATACACAACAAAGGAATCTGATCAATCCATGATTGCAATTTACAATAAAACAAGCCTGTTTAAAAGCTCGATTGCTTTGAGTAATTAAAAGGATTAGATCAGGAAGTTCGAGCTCAGAATGAATGTTTGCACAAACAGCGCTATTGACCTGGCAGAATGTCAATAATGCCGGAGCCTCTTGTATTTCAGCAGGGAGGGCATTCCACAACTCTGGTGCCACCAGTGAAAAAGCCCTTCTTCATCTGACTGGCTTACCACTACGGGAACAAGACTTTGGCTTTCATGAGTATTTGAACTGGGACAAAGAAGTGAAAGGCACAAATTCTACAACAGATCACTATGAGACTCATCCCTAGGAATACCAGTTGTGAGCTACTTTGGGGGGGTGCCATGTATCTGAGATAGTTGAATGGACCACCACCACCCTCCTCCATTGTGCTTGAAATGCTGCAGTGGAACCACTGTTTAGTTGCACTAAAGTGAAGAACTCCAATTTCAGGATAGCCTCTTCAGTCTTCCCCTCCATGCAGCAAGTGTTTCTGAACGAGACGCCTGTGGATAGATTGGAAATACACTTAATGATGGGCTATGAGCATTTCATTACATAGAGTGCAGAAGATGGGCACTGAGGCTTCAACGCTCTTCTCCTGCAGACTTCCTCCCTCCCTGCTCTATATAAAGAATATGAGTGCCATTAAAAATGAAAGCGGGAGAAATCCCTTTATTCCTCTGCCCTAGCCGCAATTACAATTTTGACTTCATAAATTGATTTAGGCTGAGAGAGGACTGAGGCGCAGAACATAGATATCAGTCTTTGTCAGCTGCAAAGAAGGATGCTTCCTGACATTTATGGAAGAGGGAAACTGAACAGATGACAGAAGAAAAGAACCCCGTATATCTGTTCAGACCCACCACGTGGACAGGAATTTAGGATAAAGTCTGGAGATGTACCCAGACTTCCATGCATTTGAACTTCTTCAGAGAACTCGTGTACATAAGCTGAATGTGCATAGCCCTTCTCTAAGCAGTTTGTTGGCATCCCATAGTTTGCAGGGTACAGACTCCATATACAAAGATCAATGCATGGTTCCACTACCCTCAACCACACATTGATGATTGTTCTGCCAAGTGCAGTAGTTCCTTTGGATTCAGAGATAATAAATACACTAGTCCTTGTCCAATACTAGTCTCTGACATTCCCATGGTTAACCATGAGTTAACCATCAAGGATGGCAGTCGGCCAAAACTGACTGTATGTCGTTCCAAAGTAAGGCAATGCCACCACCTTATATCTATAATCAAAAAATAAGCTCACATCCCATTATACAACATAATCATTTTATACACTCATATAAAATTAACCCCTTAAATGGCACAGCCAAAATATCAGACATGACTTTTAAGCAGATTCAAGCCCGCCCCCGCCCCCCAATCCATAAATAAGGCATCAAGGAGATAATTGTTGAATTCCACTGAACTCTTCATAATGACAACATATATTCTGTGTGTTTCCAATTCATGGAAATACAAGGGCTTGACTTTACCCTCAAAGGTGCACGCCTCCATTGTCTCCTGAGACAGATGGATGTCAAAAAATTCCAATACAATGACAATTCCAATACAATGATATATTGCCTGCAATTGTTATTATTATTATTATTATTATTATTATTATTATTATTATTATTATTAAATTTCTGTGCCACCCTTCATCCAAGGATCACAGGGCAGTTTACAATATAAATAGTGTACAAATACTCAGAAGTAGGGCCTACTGAATTCAGCGAGTCTTAATGCTAAGTTAGTATTTAAATTCAGGGAGGGAACTCTCTTCCATGTGGAAAGAAAGGACTGTAGCCAACAAAGTCATCCAATTAGTGCTAGGTCTTCTTCCTGCACAATGAGACTTCTCTCCAGCCTCCAATCTGCTCTGGGTTTCTCTCCAACCCTCTGGAGCAGATTTGAGAAGAGGGAGTCCTAGTCTGCAGGCCAAAGTCCTTGTGCTAATGGAATGGCTTCATTGGATACAGCCCCAAACCTTGGAAGACAAGAGATAACAATAACTACAGAATAGGGAAGAATCATGGGTTCCAATCATGGGTTTTGAGCAGGGGAACTGAGGAACAAGATTAACATACTGGCAAGAGGCTAAAAAGTCCCCACTTATGCATAACTAGGCCATTGGTACCCTGACGAATAGGCACCCACACATAACACATACTGCAAGAAGGTACACTCCCCCAAACAAAAACACACATTGCACCTTGAAGGGAGTAATATGTAAGAAAACACTAAAATAACAGTTATTTTTGAATGCCTTGACCTCAGATAAATTTAACTGGGGTGGGGTTCTACTTAGGAAGCTTGTTCTGTCAAAGAAAAACTCAATAGCCAAGATGCGGGATGGTTGAAGTCAGGAAAGTTAAAGATAACCAAGGTGAAAGGAACAGCAATAACAGGAAAAACAAACTTGCAATGGTACTATGTACACAAAGCAGGGACCGCAATACCACTTCATTTCTGTCCACAGTTTCTTTAGCAAAAGAAATCTCTCTTATTTGCTATCGACTGAGGGAGGCTGTAAATTGGAATCCATGGGGGTGGATAAAGAGCTACTTTGCAACATGTTTTGCCAAGCCCAGAATGCAGTGTGGAGCCGAGCCAGAACGGCTGGATATGTGGGGAACTGTCTGAATACATTGGCAAGCAGTTTAAGGAGGAAAAGATTGAACACCAGTAATAATATAAGATGCCCAAAGGGAATGAAGTGATTTGTTGGGATTGATGCAGAATGGAAATTAGCAAGACCCTGAAGTGGATAGTGCTAAAAAAAAAAAAAAAGATGAGGAAACAGAATGGGCTGGAGATGCATTGCTAAGCTCTATCTGGGTGGAATGCTGATCAGGTTCAAGGATCATGATGATGGTTGCAAAAGTGCACAGTGTCCGTCAACAGGTGGGAAGCAGAGGGCTCAGGGAGGCAAGGGAGAGAAGCTCTGGAGTCTCAGTAACTTCCTCTTGTCACATTTATTTTCCAGATTGTACAGTCTGCACACAGTGACAATCATCACCTCATTTTCACCCGGGGAGGCATGTCTGTGAAGCAGCATCCATGTTAAAGACTCAGAAGCTACAACATCAGAGAAATCACTTGGAAATTTGTGTTGTTCTCTGACACTTTTGAGCAGGCTTCCTCAACCTTGGTCTTCCATATGTTTTTGGCCTGCAACTCCCATGAGCCCTAGCTAGCAGGACCAGTGGTCAGGGATGATGGGAACTGTGGTCTCAAAACATCTGGAGGGCCTAGGTTGAGGAAGCCTGCTTTGGAGGGTTCTGAGGTTGTTGTTGTTTTTTGCATTGGGGGCTGTTTAACACACGTGTGTGAAAATGAGGTGGTAAAGTCACTAGCAAACTTATTCTATGAGCCAATCAAAGAGTCCTCTCAAGAGTTAGGATTCCCAGAAGGCCACCTGCCCCTTCTCCAGTAATGATATATGGGACCCTTGGGGCCATGAAGTGCCAGGTATGTGGGGGAGAGACTGACGTCCTGGGCCCATAACCAGCAGGGGCCCCCAGATTCTGAGCTCTGTTTCTTTTTCAAAGTAAGTCTCTAGCCCTCCTAGGTAAAAAAAAAAAAAAAAAAAAAAAAGGTAATGAAGCAAAGCAGAAAACATTTTGCTTTTTATGAGTACAAAGAAACTAAAAAGCAAAAAGCAATTGCTTTATTTACTTTTCGTTTACTCAGAATTTATAGAAACATGTTACAATAAGATGACTGACTGTATTTTATAATGTTATACTATTGTCTTCAAAAAAAGAGTGTGGATTAGTTTGATCTTGTACTTTATTATCCTAATAAAATATGAAAAATCTCCCATTTTCATGTTTTTTAATTTGCCTTCTCTAACTGTAACGGCATGCTCTGGTGCCTGGTGTGCTCTGGCCCATGGGGTCACGAAGAGTCTAATATGACTAAACAACTAAACAACAACAACAACAACTGTAATGAAGTTGGTTTCACCATATAGGACTTTTCAAAATCCTAACCAACCAGTGCTGAAGAGGTGGTAGCATGGGATTTTTACCCAAATAAGCACAGTGTTCTGTTCTATAAAATTTAAGATAAAAGTATTTGATAGTTCTCATTAATTTGTACATACTTTTTAAGTTTATAAGGTTATTTTATCTATGAACCAGTTGATAACAATATTTTGCAAAAAATAAAAATATTGAAATACAAATATTGCAATGTCCATGAATTGAATGAAGCTTCCTCTATACAGGACATTGGACTGGGACAAAAAAATTGTACTTGTTTTGTACATCTATGCCCAATCCAATTTATGGTAAATGGCAGATCTCTTCCCCACCCCCCAAAAAAACTTTATACCATAATGACAAAGTAATGCAGGACATTTCATTTCTTTTCTTTCCTTTTTAAGGCACCAGTATTTTGCAAATATTATAGGTTGCATACACCACATAGAACCAAATCAAGTATTTGTGACGGCTAGTTTGTGATAGGGAAAAAAAGGTTATTTTCAAGGTTGGGAAAGGTAGTCATGAATTCTGCGAGAAATTAGTAATGAATCCTGCTATTTGAAGTGTATCCTCATGATCCCCCCCCCCCCCAATATCCTAATTCTATTTATGAACTTTAGTTAGTATTGTTTTTCATCCATCCTTAATAATTGTTTGCCTATCAGTAAATGAATGGACTAGTACTTTGGTTTTAAATATTAAACAAAAGGAAAATAAACACTATAGTTCTCAGGGGGAAACTAGAATAATAATAATAATAATAATAATAATAATAATAATAATAATAAATTTTATTTATATCCCGCCCTCCCCAGCCGAAGCCGGGCTCAGGGCGACTAACAACAATAAAACAGTACAAAAGTACAGCATAAACAACACTAAAATCATTCATTATAAAATTAATTAATTCAAGCCACTGGCAACCATTGGGCCAGAGCTCCGCGAAGATTGCCGAGGGAGGGAGTCAGGCTGTGCTCTGGCCAAAGGCCTGGTGGAACAGCTCTGTCTTGCAGGCCCTGCGGAAAGATGTCAAGTCCCGCAGGGCCCTGGTCTCTTGTGACAGAGTGTTCCACCAGATCGGAGCCACACACACACACCCAGAGGCATCCCTTGAGTGGCAAAGTCTGGAGGTCTACATTTGGCCCACAACCTCGGGCTTCCACCCCTTCACTAGATGACCTCCATTTCAATGGTTCCTTACGCCCCTGAAATGAATGGCTGTTGTTCAATAGCAGTGCCTAGCATCTCAAAGCAGGCGGTTTGTTCATCTTAGCAGTTTCATAAGCCTATTGCTGACTATCTATAGCAATTCTATATTGCTATTTCTCAGTCTGACCTCCTGCATGAATAGCCTGTGGAATCCAGCCCAGCTCGACTGAAGTGCATCTTTCATAAAGCTGCGTAATCTAATTATAACGATTCAAAGATAAAGTATGTCAGCCATCTCGCTGGCAATATATCCTACTGCTTAATTGCCCCCATTGCTAGGAAATTGCGTCTTATTTCAGGCATGAATTTATCTAAATTCAATTTCTAGCAACTGGATCGCATTGTGCTTAGGTCTGCAAGACAGAAGGGCTCACTATTTGCAGAGCAAGAACCCTTGCCCAATGAAACAAGCTCTGCTATGGTCAGTCATGCACTATGGGCTTCTGAGCCTTTCACCGACCCTCTCTTTATTTCAGCACTTTCTGGTGTACTATTCCAGTGGTTGAGATATCTGCTTATTATTGCAGCTTTGCACATAACCCACTCAATTGCTCTGCTCTGTTCAGTGGCTACTAACCCAGATGACTATGCTCTGTCTCCAATGTGAGATGCATGCTTCTGAATACCAGTTGCTGGAAGGAGGGGAGACTGCTGCTGTGCTCAGGTGATGCTTCCAGGCTTCTCGTGATCATCTGGTTGGCCACTGTGAGAATAGGATACTTGACTGGATGGGCCATTGGCCGGATCCAGCAGGCTCTTCTTATGTTCACTTCTTGTCTGTGCTGCTCTTCTTCCTTTCCTCCATAGCCCACACAAGTCCTTCCCAGAGCCTGGTAAGCAAGTCAGCAAACCCAAAACAGAAAGAGCTTTTATGCTCTCTGCCTTGCATGCATTCAATTTGTGCGATTGCGTGCTGGCCAACCACCAAGCGCATAAAGTTGCAATCAGGCAAGTTAAATGCACACAAGTTGAAAGTTGACCATACAGGGTTTCTTGCTTGCTTGTTTGTTTTTTTGAAAAATATTGTCTTATTTGAATCAAGTACTGCACCAGAACAGTCAGGAGGTGTGGATCAATTCAATTTATACTGGAATTCACAAGGAATGAATTCCTCCAGCATGCCTAAAATTTTATTATTTGTTTATTTCTTTATTAAATTTCTATACTGCCGAAGATCACAGGGTGGTTTACAAATATTATATATATACACACACACACATACATATAATATATGTGATATATATATATCACATAACATAGTAACAAAAATTATACCCTGCCTCTCCACACAGTTTAGCAGGTCATAGATTGTTTGGCTGATTAAACAATCTATTGGGAAAAGACGAATGTTTTTGCCTGGTGCCTAAAGATATAATGAAGGCACCAGGTAAACATCCCTGGGGAGGGCATTCCACAAGTGAGGAGTCACCACGGAAAAGGTCTGCTCTCATGTTGCTACTCTCTGGACCTCTTGCAGAGGAGGCCCGTGAAGAAGGGCCTCAGATGATGATTGCAGGTCTGTTCATGCAATGAGAGGTGGTCCTTGAGGTATTGCACTTTGAGTTGGGCCCAGAAACTAATTGTCAGCCTGTGCAGTTGGGCCAGGATTGGCATTACAGGCTCAAACCATCTTGCCCCAGTGAGCAACCTGGCTGGTGCATTTTGTTCCAGCTGAATTTTCCAAGTCTTGTTCAGAAGCAGCCCTACATTTAATAAGGCATGGAATTTCCTTCCAGTATAAGGGTTATTGGTCATAAATGCTTTTGGAAGGCAGAGAACTGTGATTTTCATTATGGTTTTATCACATTGTATGCCACTTTTTTATTTAAAAAATGATGTTGTTATTGTTAAACTGTATATTTTATTGTTTTGGTTTTGTGGGACACCTTAACCCTTGAAATGGTGGTGTAAATTGTTTAAATAAACAAATACATCATCATCCAGGCTTTAAGGCTCATGCTTGGATATCTCATGCTCTCTTCAAAAGCTTTGGTCTGAACATTGCAGTTATTACAATGTCCTTGCTTAGTTTTACTGGGCAAATTTCATTAGCATGCTTTACTAGTGCTTTGACCTTTTCAGTATTCTGTCATTTGATTGGCTTGTCACTGCACTCCTCCCCGTTAGGTGAGGATGCAAGTGTTGTTGAATAGAAACAGCAGACGGCAAATCAAAGTGCAACATACTGAAAAGGTCATTGTGGTAGAACACACATGCAGCCATTACTCATAGGGCAGAGTGGAAATAATTATGTTCCCTTTCCTTATTCATAAGCTGAAAGTGTAGAGGAAATCTGCAAAAGAGCCAAGGAATTCTGGGGGCCGTGGTGCAAAAATGTTGGAAAATAAATGTGTTCAATGAACGACTAACCCCCCAAACCGTAGGTGAGGACTTCAGCGTAATCCCACCCACCCATTTCGATTATCAGGCTAGAGAGGAGGGAGTATTATTACTGAGGGATGGTTGTTCTGGCTGGGGCTGATGGGAGTTGGAGTCCAACAACTTCTAGAAGGCTGGAGGTTCTCCATCACTGGGGTTAATAAAAACAAACAGACTTACCTCACTAGACACTCACCCCGAGGAAGCATTAGAATAGATGGGAAGGGGATCATGTGACATTTGTGATGACTTGAACCTTGGCACTTCTCATTTTAGAAGACCAAGGTCTATGTGAGCTTTGCAACAATGACACCAAAATGGCCCACTGGACTAAGAAAGAGACCCATCATTTTTACAATTAGTTGCCCGTCTAATGGCTGGTTCAAACATGTAGATACATCTCTTACTTACTCACTTGATGATGAACCATCTCCTTGGTGTTTCAGAACTTTAGATATGGAAGTTTGCAAAGGGTAAACCTTGCTTGCAAAAGCTTTTCACACCAGCTATTTATGGGGACTCAAGCGCAACCAACACTCCTTCTTAAACTTCCATCTATTTGGATGCTTGCTGAGGAAGTAAACAATGCAGTGAGCATTGATTGGGAAAACAGACAGAGAAGTTTGCATACATGCATATCTCATTTGAAGGCGACAAAACAGCTTTTTGGGTGGGTATGTTCCACACCAACGTCTATACTTAGAAATGCTTTATTTTATCTAGCCCTATGCTTCATATCTCATTGTATTACAGGGAAATATGCCTGTTTCCAAGGTGATTGGATAACGTAGGTTATGCAATTTCTTTTCCTTGTTAAAGAAATAAAAATGACATTTTGTGCTGAGCTATGGGTGGTCTTGGGAGTACGTTAAAGGCAAATAACCCAGTGCGTTAAATAAACAGCCATATGGACAGACCATCGGTGTGCTTGGTTCATTCTGGGATATCAGTCCTTTGAACAGTCAATCATCTAAAGTGCTCCTGAAATGTACACAAATCTCTGGAATGGTGAAGGGTTGGCAAGCTAAGCCTGAAACCCACAGATTCTTCTCCAGCTGCAGGGGGGGAGGTTGGTGCCTCCTTTCCTACAGAATTGCTTAAATCACCAATCTGATCTCTGCATCTAATGTAGTATTCAAGATCACCATACATTTTTTACCATTAGATGCATAACCATCAGGCTGATGTAAAAAAAAAACAACCTGTAAAGTTGAATGGCTCACAGTCCTGGTAATGTTGAATGTTATTCCAAAAAGCTAATGAGCTAGGGAACTTAAAAATTATGTTTCACAACTAGATGGGTACCGTGCTATATTAGAAGCAAAAAAACTTGTTTTGATGAATTGGAAGAGCCGCAAAAAGATTCCATTGAGCACATGGATTGATAATATGGACAGATTAACTACATACGAACGAATTGCATGTCGACGTAAAATAAGAATGGATAAATATGAAGAAATCTGGAACGAATATTTAAGCGATAAGGTGGATAGTAGTGGGAAGTAGGGGGAGGAGAGAGAGGTGGGGAAATATTGTTAAAAAAGGTGTAGTCATAGGTATATCAGTGTATTCAAATCTGAATTGTCAAATTGTGTTATTATTGTTATTTTGGTTTTTGTTGTATGTGTCTTTTGCGGTTGATGTTTGTATCAAAAAAATGATTAAACAAATTAAAAACAACAGCAAACAACTAGATGGGCTAGAGGAAGTTAGGCCAAATCTTCAATTAGGATAGGAATCATAGAATCAATAGCATTGTAGATTTGGAAGAGACTGAAAGGGTCATCTAGTCCCACTTAAGCTTCCATGACAGATGGACATCCAGCCTCTGCTTAAAACAGCCAAGGAAGGAGCGTCCAAAACCTCCTGGAGGCGTCCGTTTCACTGTGGAGCAGCTCTTACTGTCAGAAAGTTCTTCCTGATGTTTAGTTGGAATCTCCTTTCTTGTAACTTGAATCCATTTGTTTTGAGTCCTGCACTCCAGAGCAGGAGGAAACAAGCTTGCTCCATCTTCCATGTGAATCTCTTACTATTATGTACTGGAGAAAAGTATCCGCTCTTAGATGTTTCTTATCATTTCCACCCTGCCCACTGTTACAGTAATAAAAACAGCCTCCTTTGTGAGCCAGCAAATTAAGTGAGTAGGAGTTTTATTTAGAAATTAGGCATATGCTGACTACATTATGTTTTCAGCATATGTTAAAACAGAAGCGGCTTGCTGGTGAAAATGCAAAGCCGACCTGGCGCTCCTGCTAGTGCGATTCCACTGAGCTAACCGTTGCCTCTCTCCCTCCTAGTAGGAAGCAGCGGTGCACCTGCCGTGAAGCTATCGTAATGGCTCCACCCCACCTAGCAAGCTGTTTCTGGTTAAAAACCTATTTATTCATCCAGGTATCACCCAACCACTAATACTGATTTAGTACACAATGCTGCCTACAGTGTTTTGTATTGAACATCTGGCTAGAGAGAGAGGTTTTTTATTTGTTTTACTATTTTTGAACATTGCTTTGGATATTTTTTAAAATATAAAGAGGCATAGAAAAGTTTTAAATAAATGCGCGCGCACAGAGAGAGAGAGAGGTGCTCCCATGTAAAATCCCCTTTACAAGTCATTCAATAGAATAGCCCAGGCTAGGTACAGTGGAGAGAGCAGGTAAAACTTTGAGGTGGACACCAGTTGCCTGCTTAAACACAGTTTTCATCGGTAACCAACTGCTTCGACTTTGGCTGAAGTTCCCCCATCACATATGTTGCCTAAATAAATAAGAATACTCAGCCATTCATACATAAAGGTTTTAGTTTCCAGAGGCTTTGGGGGGGGGGGGGCAAAATGGCTAACCAAAAGCATTACAACATGTCCAGCAGGAACGTGTGTGTGTGTGTGTGATAGTCAGCAGCGCTAACAAAAAAGATTGGTGGTTCTGCTCCCAGCATCTCTAGTTAGAAATTGTCAGGTTGCAAAGCTGGAAAACGCATCTTATCAAGACTTTGGAGAGTAGCTGCCAGATAGGGTAGGCATTATCTTTGGTCTGACAGTATAAGTAGTACCTTATATTCAGAAATGAACTGGACAGACATGAATTGTTAGTCTGCTGCAGTATCCAGGGACAAGTCTCCCAAGATTCTAACATGCAAGAATAAAACCATACCTTTATTGTGCTCTATTTGCTGTCAGTTTTGCTTCAGCGTTATCTTTCTCTTAATTAGATATGTGTTCATTACTTCATAAACCCACGGCTCCCCTCTTTCTCTCCTTTCTTTCCCCTGTGCCAATCCAGTGAGAAGATTCCCTAGGTTATTGGCTCTAATGTCCTAGTTTTCTATGTGCAGAGGGTATATTTGTATGGATTTTCCCCCTATGGAGAAGCATTACATCACACCCCTTTCAGTCTAAAACTGGTACAGAAGCCCAAACACCTCAGTGTGCCACCTCAGGCCAAAGATGCCAGCTTTTAAATCTGGATACAGATCTGAGTCTTGGACAGTCAATAATATTGTCTCTCAGAGTAGCGGCCAGAGGCAGCCTAACCCCAGGCAACTCAGGCTGAGCTGCTGTTTCTTTCCAGATCCCATACTGGGGCCTTCTACTTAGAATGAACCTGCCACGCCAGATTTTCCTTTCTCCTTTAACCACAGTACTGCCTTTTTGGCTCCGACTTGCCTGCCGCCTAACCCTGGTTCTCATTCTCAGAGGGCGCCAGCACTTCACGATGTCTTTTGGGGATGCTCTCTACAAGGAGAAAGCAAGGAAACCCACTGATGGGAGCCTAATAAGCAGACAGCTGAGCCCTAGAAAAATTCATCCTGAAAGCCTGTGTTTGTTTACTACTAGGGTAATGGAGATGATAACCTTTTAATCCAAAACCATAATGAAATATGCATATTTGTAATGTGCAACTATAAAATGCAAATCTTGCCAGCACAATAGGGAAGGGCAAAGAAGGCGCTGAGGCTCCCATCCTAATTTATTCCTCTGGCTTCAGACATTTATCCAAATTGAGTTGTGTTTATGTAATATAAAGTCAAATGAATATGTAATTGTAATGTATATGTATAGCCATTTTCTTCTCAAATATACCAACTGTTTATCATAATAGGAAGTAATGCATATTTTTGCAGGATAAAAGGTTGCTTATTAAAATCCCCATCCTCCGATCTTTTGTATATATAAAAAAAGCTCTATTTACATAGAGATGATTTTTTTGTTGTATTCCTTTTTTCTGAGACATAATTCCAAGTTCAGAAGATTTAAAGGAATACCAAAGTAAAACTTAGAAGTTATTATTATAATTGATAATAATAGTAATAATCCATTTTCTCTCATCCTCTAAGTAAAAAGGCACAAGTTTCTTAGGCATTGTGCCAGATAATCTCCATTCCAAATTATCTGGCATTTCCCCCAGTTTCTCACTGTCCCCAGTGTAGTAGTCTCTAGATAGGAGAATGCACTCTACTTTGTAAAGTCAAGTCAAATTTACTGCCTGAAAGCTCCCTTTCCAAAATGCACCACTTCAGATAGAAGTCTTCTTTTGTGTCCTCCTATCTTGTATTCATCTTAAAAAGGTAAAAGTAAAGGACCCCTGACAGTTAAGTCCAGTTGCGAACGACTCTGGGGTTGCGGCACTCATCTCGCTTTACTGGCTGAGGGAACCGGTGTTTGTCCAGCATGACTAAGCCGCTTCTGGCGAAACCAGAGCAGCGCACGGAAATGCCGTTTGCCTTCCTGCCAGAGCAGTACCTATTTATCTACTTGCACTTTGATGTGCTTTCGAACTGCTAGGTGGGCAGGAGCAGGAACTGAGCAATGGGAACTCACCCCCATCGCAGGGATTTGAACCGCCGACCTAGGCAAGCCCTAGGCTCAGTGGTTGTAATCCTGCACACGCTTACACAGGAGCAAGTCCCTTATTTCAAAGCAACAGGTTCTGGGGCGCTAGAAAGAAGTGGTTTTGTGACAGTGTAGCCCCAAAGCCCCAGTTCTGAACATAGTTATCTGCATGATATTTGAGAGGGGAGGGTGGCGGAAAAGCAGCTCCCCACAAGGATTGCCCTCCCCCACTGCCCCCTAATATTTTTCTCTCTCTTTCAGAAATGTAAAATGTGGAACAAAACTCCTCCCCTCATCAGAATATGCCTGCCCTATTTACTTATTTTGTTGCCCCGGACTGCATGTATTGCTGTACAGGACTGCATCTGCGTGAAAGGTTTAAGCTCTGGGTAGCAAAGCACAGACAGGTTTACAAATTTGTGTGTGTGAGAGAGAGAGGGGGGGAATTCCAGAGGGGCCATCCTGTTAGGCTGCAATTGATTGTTTTGAAGTTATATCACCACCAGGCTGGGGGGGGGGGGCAGAATCACTCCTAAGTCCTATCCTGTATTTTTCCAGAACAAAGGTGGCAACCCTATGTACACATTACCAGCTTAAGTTGTTCTTTTTCCTCAGTTTGGATTGAAGCTGCTTTAGGAAAGGCCATGGCTTTTCCCCTGGCAATACTAGGGGGTACCAAGTACTGGCACCTTTTTTTCTAGAAGAAAAGCATTGGGGAAGGGCACATTTAAACAGAACATTTCATAAAAACAACAACAACAAGGCAAATACAGGATAGATGTGGCTTGTGGCCAATGTACTGTGTGCTTAGGGTTTCCATATTTCAAACAGTGAAACTTTTGGCACAAAAGTTGTTGTGTTTTGTTTTTGTTTTTGTTTTTTGGCAAAGTGTTTGAGCTTTCATTTGCAAAATCTCCCCTCAAAAAGAAGTTTTTGAGATTTTTTTAATGAAATTAAAAAAAAAAAACACCCCACCATTTCTGATATGGATTGACATACACCCAAATTTTCCAGTACGTGTGGCAAACCAGTGGAGTGCCCTGGATGCAGAACAAATGGGAATGAGTACATAACCATAGAGCCTCTCTCCTCTCAACACACAGACTTTTATTTTTGTGCTTCTTGGTTCTCAAGAGCAAAGGAGAAAAGAATATCACCAGCTAAAAAGCAGTACTTAAGGACACCTCATGAGCACTCTGCTCTTCCCCCCTGCCACCCTCAAAATTATGCAAACTCAATAGCAGCAGAGATACTTCAGAAAAACACTCACTGAAGAAGTTTGAATCCTTTCAGGTGCATGGAATGCAGCTACAGAAAAAACGTCTTGAGCTAGCTAAAATTTCAACAGAGCTGCATGAAGCCAAAGGAAGGGGAATCTATAGATTTTGCCCCTCGCCCCTTTGCAGAAATCAAATTGTTTTTACAAAACCTGGCCTCCAGATAGAGAACGACTCGCCCACTCTTCGCCTGAAGGTCCGCCTTCTTATCACTGTTAGGAGTCTGCAATGCTTTTCTACTAACAGAACTGATCTCAGGAGTCCTGTAGAAAGTTTTCCACACAAAACTCTGAGAAGACATTGGCGGGAACCCCCCTCTGAGCTGCCACATTGACTGATATTGCCAACTTCAATAGCAGCTAGTGCAGTAATAAGGTCAGAGACCTCTGGAGCGGAGCCAAAAATCCTGGGTTGGAAGCCATCTAGCTACAGAGGGTTCGCAGAGAAAGGAAGAGGGCCTTTCTTCTTGCTTGCATGATCTGAGATCTGATAAAGAGTCGGAAGACAGCCTCATGCTTAAAATATTTCTTTCCATCCACACCATCAAGGGGCTTTTAGAAAGCTGTGGCGAGGGAGAAGAAAGAACAATTGCGGCTATTGTCACATTTTCTTCACAGATCTGCAAAGCCTCACAGTCTTGCCTTGACAATTTTCAGGTATTTTTCAAACCAGGCATGGATTAAAAGCAATTAAGGCACTACAAGTGAGAAATGGTAGATACCTATGTGCAAGAAGAGAAGCAAGCCAGGTCTGTTCATTTGTTTTGAAGTGAGAATGCTCACCATTATTTAGCTTAATGAGAAGAGCCAGAGCTGCCAGCAAGGAAAATAAATTCAATACTTAAAAAAAAAAAAATCATAATCAAGTGGGGCCTGCAACAAAAAGTTGCAGCATGGAGTGCTCCTCTTCAGGGTTCCAGGAAGCTAGTCATGCCCCTTCCATGATACATATTCCTCCTTCATGATGGTTTTCTATTGTCTACATTATATTGTCTATTGACCTACATTGGCTCCCAGTACGTTTCCAAGCACAATTCATAGTGTTTGTGCTGACCTTTAAAGCCCTAAATAGCCTCAGCCCAGTATACCTGAATGAGTGTCTCCACTGCCATCGTTCAGCCCGGAATCTGAGGTCCAGCGCCGAGGGCCTTCTGGCTGTTCCCTCACTGCGAGAAGTGAGGTTACAGGGAACCAGGCAGAGGGCCTTCTTGGTAGTGGTGCCTGCCCTGTGGCATGCCCTCCCATCAGATGTCAAGGAAATAAATAACTACCTGACGTTTAGAAAACATCTGAAGACAGCCCTGTTTAGGGAAGTTTTTAATGTTTGATGTTTTACTGTATTTTTAATATTTTGTTGGAAGCCACCCAGAGTGCCTGGGGAAACCCAGCCAGATGGGCGGGGTATAAATAAATCACCATCATCATCATCATTAGTATTATTATCAACACCATTACCTTGCACCCCACCCCATCCTCAGCATTCCTTAACTACTGAGCATGCTCAGTCCTCAAGGCTGCAGGTACCTCCATTTACAAATATCAAAATCCAGAGAAACAAACAAGCTGAAACAGAAAGATATTTGGAGCAGCCATGTTGTGCTCAATTCTGAAGTCTGGCATGCTTCCTGCCCTAGCCTTTTAGGCTTCAGAAGAACAGCCCTCAGAGTTTGCTGTTCACAATTGCTCAAACACTTGATGGATCTAAAAGGTACACTGTGAAATATGTTTTTTTAAAAAATAATAATACTATGAGTAAGCAGGTAAAAATGCACAGCCAAATACCTTTCAAAAATTAGAGTAAGGTTTTGCAAACTTCTGAAAGGGTTTTAGGCACTGGGAAAAACTTCAAGAGAATCTTGATAAGCATCCATATAATTGCCAACCAAACAGGGCAAAAACATACACACGCTACCCTGGCCATTTTGGGTCGTCATCCCCACTGCCACCTCTTTATTGAAAAAGTGTGGTAAGGATATTTCCCCTTGCCCCCTATTTTTAAGCTGTTAATCTTCAATTAATAGACAGCTTTCATTTCATGCTCTTCCCCTACAGCTGCCAAATCCTGTTTGGCTTTACTTCCACACCCCACAAAATCAACAAGCAATTGGCTCCACCACCTGACTCAGAGAGCATCTACAATTAAAAAAAACACAAAAAACCAACCTTGATTTTAAGAGTAAGCATCTTTCAGCATCTGTCGAGAACACTCCTCTGTGTTTCCACAGAGAGGAAATTTGTAATTACTATTGGGTAGAACAATATAAGAAGCTTCTCGGCTATTTGAATCCAGGTGACAGCAACCCATTAAAACACACACACACCACAAGAGAGAACATCAGAATGAGAGAGATCAATTTCAATATTCATTTCTCCAGCTTCCTTCAAAAGTTCCATTGTACTTCTTTCATCCTGTCCCAGGTAGGCACTATTTCATTCACTTTAACTTTTGAATAGTTGGGCAGGTCTCGCTTTCACTCCATTTAGAAACAGCTGTTGAGTGCATCATTTACTGTGGCAATGGAAGCAATAGAGCAAGCACAAAATAGATGGTCCTCTCCCCTGCTAAATGGGCATTCGATAGCTAACAGGTGCATTTGTGTGTGTGTGTGTTCTACTACCTGTACTGTAGGACACTTTCTTTTTTAAAGTGTTCGTAGGATGAAACCTGCACATCTCCTTAAAAAAAAGAAAACCCCCACATTACAATTTATGTACCCCACCCTCTCTCTTCCAATTGTGTTACGGGGGTGCTTAGAGGGGCAAAACCATAAAAAGAGATATGGGGGAAGATTGATGAGGGAGGGGAACGAGCTCAAAACCGCAGACTTGAAGTAGAACACCAGTCTTCATCTGTATTGTATCGGGGGTTTTTAAAGAAAACATTGTTCTCTTTATTGGATTTTTTAAATTCTTGTATGCCGTTTTGAGACTTTTGTGGGATTTGAATTACAAAATGAAATACAAATAATGAACGTATTCCCCCCCAAAAAACTCGCACATGGGACAACTTAATGCCTCCACAAGCTTTTTGTCTGTTTACGTCAGGCTTCCTCAACCTCAGCCCTCCAGATGTTTTGATGGGAATTGTAGTCTTAAAACATCTGGAGGGCCGAGGTTGAGGAAGCCTGGTTTACGTCATCTACTCCAGCACTCCCTGGTCAGCACAATCCAATGATTGTTTGATGGGTTGCTACTGTATACATTGATTTGGATTGAATACTATGTTGGGCACTGCTCCATCTCTTGAACTGCATACCCCATGAATCTGAACTTGGGTTGTGCTCACAGCACCCTGTAAAGCCAATCCCACTCCAACAATGAGTTTCCCTTGTAACACTGTGGTTGGCAGAAGGTGGGGCTCCTGTTCTTAGCAGAATGGATAGGGTTACTCTTAGTATTGCACCGTTACCATTCGGTGCCAGTTTACCCCTTTTCCAGCCACATATGGCTTCTGCAAGGCTTCACACAGTGTCACCTCCTCCAATTTACTCAGTGCTTTTCTGATGAGATTCGGTACACCTGTAACATCCTGGGTGTTCATCTGCAGCAGTGGAACATCCCCAAATTTCCAGATTGCACTCTTTAAATGGTCCTGTAGCTTAGGGTGGCTTCTCTGAAGCCATAGCAGACATTACGATGCAGCTACATGGCCTGTTTGTTCATTGGGGCCCCTTCTGCAGCCCAGATACCTCTCTGAGCCCTGTCTCTGAGAACTAGACCTTATTTTCCAAGCACACCACAGCTTCATTGTCCCCGCTGACCAAATTGTGAACTTTTGCAGCCATACCAATAGATCTCTATCGGTAGGTTCCGTAATGGAGCTCAAATCACAGTGTGAGCTGGAAATAGGGAAATATTGCAACTCTGGGTGATGAGAGTACAGGCAAATGGCAGTCCTTGCAACAGAGAAAAATTAGGAAAGCAGGTGGCAATGGACAGATACCTTAAGGATGGGCATATAATTGAAGAGCATGAACTCATAAGGATAAACACATTCCGGGGATCCAAATGCCACTGTGTGCAGACACTGGCTCTGAGGTCCTGTTAATATAGCAATATGTGCAACATTATTTCTGCTCCGTTTACCCATGTCATTCATATCTGGAAGAAGGAGGCTGAGAATGCAGGAAATGGGTCCCATCAATCAAGCAGTGCAAGAAACAGAGTAAAAGACATCATTTTTATGTGAGAAATATTCAGAAACACGTCTGGACCGGAGAAGGCGCCTCCATTATCAATGACAGACAGCGGACCACCTTGCTTTCTGCATCCCAAAGGATATGATTTCTTTTCTATATTCTCAATATGACAACCGGGATGACAAATGTATACGAAGTAAAACACGAATCTCTCCTCCGCTCAAAATACCTGAAGTCTGACAGAGACATTTGCCCTGGATCATGGCAGCCCTTGTCTACTGTGTCTCCCTGTGTGCAGATTAGGGGAGGCAAATTCTGCAGGTGCCCTCGCAAGTTATCGCCTGCATCTTGTTTGGCATTCGCTGAAGAATAGCTCCAAGTCTACAGAATACTTGTGACATCCAAGCAATCCGAATGGCCCACACTCCCATTTAACTGAAACAAAACAAAACCTAATGGTCTCCTTTCCCCACTTTGAGAAACTGGAGCCCCAGCTTATTAACAAAGCAGGTGGGTGCCCTTGATAGAAGAACTAGTAAGGCAATGCACACAGCTTTGTTGTTTCACCTGTCCCTGATGGTCACTCTTCCCTGTTTTTTAAAACATTATTTTTCAGTTTCTAAAAATAGTTATAATAACCAATTCTCCTCCCCTGAGGATTCACAATCCAAATGATGCAGTCAAATATTAAGCAGGTTTGTATAATGTTTAACTGCATTTAAACTATTATCTTTTATATGTTTTTTGCCTTCTGTATTTTATCTGTGTTGCTTTGATCTGTGTAAGCCACCTTGAGTCCTGGTGGGGGGGGGGGGATGGGACAACAACAACCATAGTTTAGAGCTTATTGTATCAGTTAAATGTCTTCTAATCTCCATTGTAATAGATTGTCCTGAAGTGAGCCATGGATAGCTGATAGTGACGAGACAATGTTGTCCTTTCTAATGTATTGGATAAACATGTACCATAGTTTCAAAATAATCTTTGGCCTTTGTGTCCCTTAGTGCTCTATCATGTTTGATTTGTTTCTCCATAAAGGCTTCGCTCCTTAGTTTGTCCCACCATGCCTCCAGAGTTACATTAGTAGCTGTTTTGCAATATTGTGCTAATAAATTTCTAGTTGCAGACATAGTAAAGAATAGTAGCCGCTCAAGGAGTAGACTCTTACGGTCCTCTACAAAGGGATTTGTAAAGCTGGCCTCTGTTCAGATTGTATCACTAGCTTATCTACAAAAACTTTCTGCCTTCCAATCCCTGTTCTACTTCTCTCTCTGCTGCTTCTTAGGGGGTTGCTGAGAGCTGCAAACCTTGATTGAGATTTTTCCTTATTTCCTGTAGCATGAAGCAACACTCAGTTTTGTCATCATGACAACATTGTATTCTGCATCCTCCCCCTTCTGCTCCACATTGTTGGCTGCCGTGGGTTGGAGCAGTCTGTTATTCTTATTATTTTAATTTATTACCTGCCCTTCACCCTCAGAGCCCAGGGTAGGTTACAACAATTTAAAGTACAATTTTATAAGCAGTTAAAAATTTTACAATGGTGGAAAAAAAATGTTGTTGGCATCCGCCTGTCTCAAGAGAAAATGGAATGCATCTCCGGGGGTGAAGTCAAACTGCTGGAGAATTGCAAGGCCTGCTGGTACTGCAGAAACTGGTAACTCATAACCGCTTTTGCTGCATTAGCAGCATCGAACTGAACTCCCTGGGGTGCAAGCATGGGCAGTGTGTATGGAGGTCCTGGGCTGCCCAGACGACAAGACACCCCACAACCCAGCCTCACAGAGGTGGTCCAAAGGAAAGCAGAGTGATACACTTGGCACCAGTTGGGCTGCAGGAATTGCCGGAAAGCTATTTTTCATCTTTACTTACACACACACACACACACACACACACACACGTATAGATAATTAAATTCAAGCCCTTGCTTGCAATATGTCATTATGCCTAAAGTTCTTTGCAGAGAGACGCAATTGGAACCAACTACTTCCTCCTTCGGCATCTTGTCCCTTGGCTCCCTTGCTACATGAGTGCTATCAACGTAGATGGATCCTGCTAGCAGAAAGGCTTTTGTCTAGCCTTGACACTGCTCCTTGGTTGGCTTTGTGGTGTTTATATTGTTTCCAGGCCCCCCCCCCACTTGTCCTGATTATGTGGAACATCACTTCTGCCAAGAACACACATGAAGATAAGAAGGCAGCAGGTTTTCATGCATACTCCCCTTTGTCCCCCCCCCAGATGTACATAGCACCAACTTATTTTTAACCCCCCAAATGAGATTATTATTATTATTTTTAAAGCCGCTCTTGCTCTTTGCAGAATATCCCATTTTGCGGAAGAACATAATGCCACAGAAGCAGCAGTGCAATAGAGATATTATTACTTAGCAATAATAAGGTGGTGAAGAGGGAAAGGGGGAAGAAAGCGTTCTCAAAATGATATGGCCATTTCCGCTGTCTCTCCAAGCGATAATATCTTTCTCCAATCCTGGGTATACTGTTAGGATATTCCACAGAGAGTGTTATATGGAATAAATAATAGAACAGCCAACTGTTACCTCTGCTCCCGTCCACTGCCACCATCTCAGCTGTAAAACCACTGCCAGAATTGGCTGGTCTGTGTTTCCCATTGTTTTTACTTTATACATAAATATTGTGCTGCTCCTTACATAGGAAATGAGGCACCTTTCACTGATAAGATGCCCAACTTTTTTCTTGCAGTAGGTCATCACCTAGGCAGCCTACCAAATCTTCAGAATCACAGGAAATGTTGTTCGAGTGCCAGGGAAATAAAGAAAGAGGTGAGAGAAAAAGGCAATAACACCAAAATAAGGAGGCAAGTGAACATCTGCTAGCAGATGCTCCTGTACAGTCTGTAGATAAAACATGGCAAGCACCAATTTGACATGTTCTGCAACTTTACTGGCATTGTTCTTGATTTATATCCAGGCAAGGGGAGATGAAAAGTTACCAGCTTAAAGCATCAGCATATGTGAATGTTCGGTTTGGGTCTCAAAAATACTCAATAACTCATGATTTTATTTATGTAGCACCACATCCCATCCTTCCCCTGTGAAAGGAAAAACCAAGGACTCCTTATTTAAAAAAAACAAAACAATATTGACTCATTATACCTTTGTTGCAGTGGGTTGGAGTAGATGACACTAGGGGTCCCTTCCAACTCTACAATTTTGTGAGTCTATGATGGATACATAGAGTGATTAATTGACTGCTTCACACTCTCCCTACAGCCTGCTAGAAGAAGAAGAAGAAGAAGAAGAAGAAGAAGAAGAAGAAGAGGAGGAGGAGGAGGAGGAGGAGGAGGAGGAGGAGGAGGAGGAGATTGGATTTGATATCCCGCTTTATCACTACCCGAAGGAGTCTCAAAGCGACTAACATTCTCCTTTCCCTTCCTCCCCCACAACAAACACTCTGTGAGGTGAGTGAGGCTGAGAGACATCAAAGAAGTGTGACTAGCCCAAGGTTACCCAGCAGCTGCATGTGGAGGAACAGAGATGCGAACCCGGTTCACCAGATTACAAGTCTACCACTCTTAACCACTACACCACACCTGACTCTTTAGTGTACGTCAGAGCCCCAGGCAATAAAACAAGTTGAGATGTGGCTTGAAGACAAATGGAGGGAAAGACCAGACAAACACAAATACTGGTGAGTGCTCATTATTGGGCCTACTCAGTGCCACTGAAGGTGACAAAGAAGCCATACTTTGCTGCCTCCATTGCATCCTCACTGTGCTGTCCAGCAGAGCTTTTTCTAGGCATGACAGGGGCTTTCACACTCTGGCCCAAAGGATGTGGACAAGGTATTTGGTTCATTCCGAGTGACCACCTGTGCTCTTGACCCTTCACCATCATGGCCGATTAAAACCAGCAGGAAGGAGGAAGAGGTCAGGAACAAACCTTCCCTATCTGATTGGCCCCTTGGGACAATGGTGTTGGAAATCAAGCCTTTATCAGGAGAAACTGGCAACTCTCCCAGGCACCCGGCTTGGTCTCCTGTTGACCTCCCTGTCTGCTTTCCCGGCAAGATCCAGGCAGAGGTCGCGATAGGCGATCCTTCTCAGCGTGAGAAGAACACCCCCCCTCTTTGTTGCCCCCCCCCCCAGCAGGGGAAAGAGATAGACAGAAACGTATTTACCGTATTTTTTGCTCTATAAGACTCACTTTTTCCCTCCTAAAAAGTAAGGGGAAATGTGTGTGCGTCTTATGGAGCGAATGCAGGCTGTGCAGCTATCCCAGAAGCCAGAACAGCAAGAGGGATTGCTGCTTTCACTGCGCAGTGATCCCTCTTGCTGTTCTGGCTTCTGAGATTCAGAATATATTTTTTTCTTGTTTTCCTCCTCCAAAAACTAGGTGCGTCTTGTGGTCTGGTGCGTCTTATAGAGCGAAAAATACGGTACATGCCTTTATTTCTGTCTTTGCAGCGTTACAAAAAACATGACTGCTCTCTTCAAACTCCAGCAGTCGAGAGAGAAACACTTCCTGTACAGCTCATATTACACTCTGAGCTAATTCCGGTGCCCTCTGTTTCCCACGGACAGTCCCAACATCATGTGATGTTTTCAAGCTAGCAGCTCGCAGCTGCATTGCTTCTATATCGTAACAAATGGAAATCTTGTTCTCCCATCTCCCTCCAGGGGTTGCCCCTTGAGACATCTGCCCCAAGTGGGTAGAGTGAGGCAAATGTGCCCCCATCCAATGAACAGGAACAGCATCATACAGTCATGGCTGACACACCTAATCTGGTAAGCAGCAGAGCTGCAAATTAGAATGTGCTCTCCAGGAAAAAGTGAGGGGGAAACCCCAAAGCCTTGTCACTGAGGGACTGGATCTGTCTGTCATGCTAAGAACAAGAAGCAAGATTAAATTGTGATGGTTTAGATCCAGAGCTGGTTCAGGACGCTCCGGGAGAGGAAAACACTGGCAGAACTGGTCCTAGCGGAAATAAGTCATCAAAACACATAGAGCCAGCTCAGTCTGCGTCACTCTGGGAAGTGAGCCCACCAGCTGAGATTCAGTGGAGAGTTCCCAGTGCCCTTATCAGGTGTGTATGAACTGCAACATAACACAGGAAAAGGTCCATGGGGAGTAGCACACAACTGACAGCACAAGAATGCCAGCAAATGGGAGATGGACACAGTACATGGCATCTGTAGCAACACGCACTGCAGCAACCAATCAGCACATCAGATGCCCCAGGTAGACCCACTATATCTGCATCACAAGACTTGGAGAAGTGCATAATCTAACTGTTCCAATCCACATATAAGTCTGGAACTGGTGAATTAGGTTGGTTCATATCAAAATGCAGCCTGAATACATTTTTCCTCCATCACTAAATATGTATTATAGGGCACTTAAGTAGAAAGTATTCCACTTCCACCAGCTCCAAATAAGCATTTTTGGACAAGTTATCTAGCAGGACCATACATTTTGAATTTCTCCCATTAACACAGGCCATAGACAAGTGTTTCAAAGATACTGTGTCTGTGTATAAGCAGAGCTCCCTACTTTCTCATCCACAGTTTCATTTGACACTAGGCTGCTGGGCTTATGTGAATAAGGGTGGGACCAGCAGTGCTGATCTACAGCAGCATCCAGCCAGCTTCCAGTGATGCATGCCAGGACATGGTGCCAATGTGTGATGGAATAGTTAATGATATCATGATCACAAACACATGCATAGCAGCTGTAGCAGATGGCAGGATGAAATGTCCCACCGTTAACATCAATGAGAAACTTTGCTCATTATCTACAGAGGATGCAAAATGGCCATTGTCACAGAATCATAGAACAGTACAGTTCAAGGAGATCTGAATGTCAGTACATCCGACTCCCTCTTTTGAGCCAGGATCCTCTACCACCACATGTATTTGAATGGCTTGAAGTGCAGTCCTATCAAACATATCAGAAGCAAGCCCCATTAGCTTCTATCATGGTTAACCCTGGATTAGTCAATAGGATCCTTAACCCATTTCATCCAGATTTTAGAATGCCAGAGGCAGGGTGAAGCAGGGACCAATAATTATTTGGGAACTTCTTGATCGATGTCAACATATATCTGCAAGTTCAGAACTCAGACTACCTCATAAGTGGTTTGGGGGTTTTTTTAAAAAAAAAGTACTATACATATGTTCAAAATACTGTATGTATTTTTTTGTGCTCAAACACCCCCCCCCCTCAAATTTCTCTGGATTTCTGTTAGAGTAACTGGACATGAGAAGGAGTTAATTTCCAGTAATGCCAGTCTGTTAGTCTGTTTGCCAGTCAGTGTTACGTCTTAAATTGCTGAACTTATTTAGAGCAACGGAGATACTTTGTACTTGTAGGTATCTATATAAAACTGTAACTGCAAAAGCCTACAAGCAATATATGTCTATGCCCCAAACTGTTTTCTGAGCCTTATCTTCTGCAACAGTAAACTATGTGAACCTTTCTCTGCTTCTGTGTGGTGACTGGTACTGGGAAAAACTTCCACTGCATGGGTATCTCACCTGAGATTCCTATCAATATCTTCCCTTGCAATTGCATTGGACCAGGATAGACTGTAATTACGTCATGTGTGGGATCCAAGATGAGCTGGATATTTCTGCTGAAACACATCCCCACTCCAGACAGACACAGATGTGTCTGGCTATTTTCTTCACTTGAGTTGTACAATGAGTTCTTTTTGTCAGCCAAGGGGTCCCACTTGCTTATGGGGCCAAATTGGTTCATTCTACACAGTATAAGCCTATTTGAAAACAGAAAAAGATTATGACAGTGGTGTTGTGTGCTATCAGTCATTTAATAGCAGCCCTACCATACTTTGAATGTCCCTGAATCTTTGATGCACAGTAATTTTTATTTTATTATTGCTTTTTAAGATGCCCCTTGCTCAGCCATAGCATTGCAAGAATCAAATGATCTAAGCCACCTTCAACGTCCATGGAGTTTTACAAAAGTTTCTACAACTTAGCTTTTGCTTTATTTTCTCTCTCTGCTAAATATTTGCCGTACACCGTAAAAGGATGAGCAGGATGGTGCTAAGTATATCAAGCAGCAAGCATCTCCTACTTATCAGCTTTGGAAGCATTAGCTAGTACAGGGAAAACATCTATTTCCAAACCTGCAAAATTAGAAAGAGCTCAGAAAAGTCTTGTGGAACAGGGAGGAAGGCACAAGTCCCTATCATTCTCTCTGCATAATCAGGGCAGAAGTGAAAGCAATGATGTTACTAGCAGCAGCTGTTTGTCTGTTTCTCATTAGACACCTCTATTTTTTTCAAAAAAATTATAAAATCCTAGTTCTTATCTTCTTTTGAAACCAGTTTGATGGTGAGCTATAGAACTAATCAGGGGAAAGCAGCAGCTGCTCTTTTCAAATCTCTCCTTAAAATTTCCTAGCTAGACCCATCTATCTTTTCACAGCCCCATTTCTGCCTTCTTCTGGAAGCCTTTAAAGAACACAGCGCATCATGTTGTTTGTAACAGTTGGCAAATGCTTCTTTTAAGAGTGTTTGTACATTTGCGGATTGATCTTTTTATGATCAAAGATTAAATAACCCCCCACAAAAGAAAAAAAGTTCTTTTGAAAAGAAACTAATCAAATTCAGGCAGAGAATGCAGGAGGGAGGATTATTTTTTTTAATTACCTCATTGTAATTAGGAAGTCCTTTTCCTAACAAAAAAAATCTCCCTCTTCCCAATAAAAATAGCAACAACAGCAACAATTGATAATGATGTAGCAGTATCAATGTGTTTGCTGCTTTACAAAGCAAACAACCACAGCAGAAAAGACAAGGCGATGTCCCCAGGAACTTACAATCTGAAATTTAACAATGGGAGAGACAACCAAGGAAAGGAAGATGTAGAGGTCATGACGTGCAGCCCCCTTCCAAGGAGCATTTAAAGAGAAATTCTGTTAAGTTGTGGGTGAACATATCAGACGACACAGCGATTCTTCAAACAGCTCTTGTTTATTCACAGGCCAGAACAGAACTGAACTGAAGGGTTCAGCCAGCCTGCTTATATAGAGCTCCACTAGAACGCAACAGTAACCATTTTCTGTAACTATCCGATCACTGAAGGTCACTTTCGGTCCCTTATTTGCATATGTGGACCTGAACTATCTACAGTATCCCCCTGCTGGCCCAGGGTGAGAACTTCAGTACATAACAGATTCTTTGATATTGTGCTCATGGAGCTGTCCTAGCTTAAAATGTTGAAATGAAGAAAGAGGCATCCCTTTGTTATAAGAATGTTAAGGTCTCAAATATAAAATAAATATTCATAAACACACACATATCTAAATATATGAACCATGTGTCTGAAATAGTATGGGAAAGCAACCCTGAAGCCATTTTGACTCTCCCAATGACCTCAAATATTCCTCTGCAGTAAGGGAGGCAAATGGGGAAAGCCTTGCCATTGTCTTTTTGCCTGCAAATCCTGTCTTAAGGGTGCATTTGTATATGAATAGGGCGAGCCTGTGACCTGGTTTCAGGTACTAAAGTATGAAACATTGCAAAAGAATGGCCAGACTGTCCAGGTAATGCAATCAATGACCATTATGAGGTATCCTGGCAGACAGGATTTCTGCTGTAGACTGCCTCCTTCTGTGAGGTATGTATGATGTTTTAGGGGGGTGGTCTTGGACTACAGGGTTGGCAATTTCAAAAGTCTATATAAGGGCTTGCACACCATTGTTCAGGGTTCTCCTCCCTCCTGCGTGTGGTGAGTGGGGACGCTGTTGCAACTGAATAAAGATCAGGTACCTTGTACCTGACCCTGTACCTTGAATAAAGATCAGGCTTAATAGCCACTTTACTTCTCAATTTAATCTGATTGACCTCTGTTACTTTCTTCTACCAGTAGGGAACCTTAGAAGGACTCTATATGGACTCCTGGATACCCCATAAAGGACAGAAGAGCAGTTTTTCTTATAACACCTTAGACAAGCTTGTGAGTACAGTATGGACCCATGTGTGGTTCAGTTTGTTGGCGCTGGGAAGCCACTTCAGCAGGCCACTACTAACTGACATGTAGTGCTAAATAAATCTTTGGGTGAAATAGCAGCAAGGCTGCATACCAAGCAGAGAAATGACTAGCTAGGTCAGTTCTCTCTTATCCTTTTTAAGCCAGAGCAAGGTGGCATAGGTGCTAGAGTAGGACTAGTGCTATTTTATGTATGAATTTATTTCATACAATTGCTCAAAACACACAAATCACTCTGGAGCTCAGTCACTCAGTTTCTGCTTCCAAATTAGCTGTTGCCGAGTCTGAATTCCGCCCCTTCCTCTTTCCACTTTTAAAGTCCCACTCACACTTCCTTTCCTGTTCACACCTCTCATTAATTCTTGCGTGCCTACGCGTCTTGGGATAGGCTATTTCCGATGGCCCTCCCAATGAGTCTTATCTTAAACTGTCAGTCTGTGTCTCCTCCTTGGAACTCCCTCCTTCCTTCTCCTTGTTCTCAGAACTCAGGCTTCTACTGCAACTTGGCTGCTCCTCCCTCGTTCCGAATTCCTGCCTCCTGTCTCTCCAAGCTTTCCCCCTCTGTCAGCAATGGGACACAGCTGACACAGGCTTTCCTTGTGCTCATAGGGGTGACATGGTCATCAAAGATGGAGAGGCCATGTGCATCCCCCTGAGTTTTGCTGACACGATAGAGAATCTTAGAATTCTAGTGTTGGAAGGGATCCCAATAGTTATCTAGACCAACCCCCTGCAATGTCAGAATCCTGCGCACAACTGTCCCTTGTAAACAGCCAGATGCACTGACCAATTGTGCAATATTTATTTAGTATTATTATAGCCTCCTCTTCATTAAAATTAATTAATTAAAGACTCAGCATTAAAAAAAATCACGCCAAATCATAAAGCAAATATTATATGACAAACAGAGCAAATTACAGATAGGTAGCCGTGTTGGTCTGCCATAGTCAAAATAAAAAAATCCTTCCAGTAGCACCTTTAAGACCAACTAAGTTAGTTCTTGGTATGAGCTTTCGTGTGCAAGCACACTTCTTCAGATACAGAGCAAATTACGTAACAAAGATCACACACATATTCAAATTGAATGCATGGCAGAAAGAAGTTGAAATTATTTCACACTTAGCTTTGGATTAGGATCAGAATTTAGTCACTTGGGTCTGTATTCTGTGCCAACATTTGCAAAAATGCAACATCTTGCCCAGAGACACAAAGCACAAGACTTAGTCCAAAAGCAAATGTTTTGAAGTCTTATAAGGAGTTACAGGTTCAGTGGTTCAGAGATGCACACTGTGTGTGTGTGTGTGTGTGTGTGTGTGTGTGTGTATTCTTGTCTGGGTTTAACAGATTTGCCCAAACAGCTGAGGTTGTCCTTGAATATTGATAGAAAAGCACTTTGGTTCTTCAAAACAAACACAAAACCAACAGTTCACACACACACACACACACACAGAGAGAGAGAGAGAGAGGGGGGGGGGGAAACATTAGAAAGGAGGTCATGGCTGGATTTGTTGTACAAATGAGTTCTCCTGTGACTGCATGATCTCATCAAACTCTTCTCGATTTAAAGAAGTGTAGAACAATGGCTGACCTTCAAGCCCAGCATGAGAAAATGTGGGCAGATTTCCCACAAGAAAAGCCCACCTAGAAAATAGTAAGACATTCCCACACACAAGATGGTTTCTACATGATTGTTTAATGACCCCGGAAACAAATATTTTCTTTCAGTTAGATTGATCCTATGCATAGAAAACATGTAGCAAGGACCCCGTGTTTCAACAAACAACATGTCCAGTACATTTATGCTATCTTGTCCTTGCTGTATGGATTCGTTTTGGGAACATTTTTCAAAGATTGCTGGGAGGTTGTGGCCAATGAGGCTAGGCTACTCAAATTAGTTCCAGCTAACTCTTATTCCAGGCCATTTAAGGAGAGAGGAGGTAGAAAATACTGACACTGATGTCCGTGGGGTTTTACTGAAGCATCGCCAGACAATTTGCGCTGCTTCGTCATGAGTTTTAAAAGAACCTATTGCATCTGCTTAGAAAAACCAGCTTTAGCACAGGGAATGAGTGACAATGCAAGGATGTCCTTGCTGGCTTAAACCAATTAATGTGGGAAATAGATACTTCTGATCAGCAGGCTGCTGCTGCCTTTCTATCAGAAAAAGTTGTTGTCTTTGTCTTCTTCTTCTTCATTTTTCAATCTACTGCGGTTACTGTAGATATAAATGAGATAAATCACTGCACAATTAAAACGAGAGAGAGAGTTAAACTCTACAAGTACTGCCAGCGGAACTGACAGGGGCACATCCAACTTTATTACAGCAGTTGTGTATTACTTCTCTTTTTTTGGCATCACCCTACAAACAGGTCACGATTTTGATTTATATTTTGCCATCTAAAATGCATAAAAGATGTGGCGCTCTTGCTTCCCCATTAATCTTCCATGTTTTCGTTTGAAATTTTATTGAAGGTGACATGACAAATTACTACTGGAGTCAATCTGTTCTTGAACAGCGCATATATATATATATATATATATATGAAAGGAAGAACATAGTAACGCAAATTAAATGGCCTTTCCAGGTGTGCGCTTTGCTCACATTGTAATGGTGGCTCCATAAAAATACTGCATGACTGGACAGAGCGGGAAGTCATTCACCAGTATAAGCTATTCACACATTTGTATACAGAGGCCAATTTCTTTGGAGTAATTCCGCCCCACCTCCCCAACACCACCACTAGCATGCTGTTAGCCCTAACCCAGCATGGAAACAATTTGTTTTAAATTAAGAAAGTCATCTGATAGTGAAGGTGATGGAAAAGGACTACAGCCATTCATCTCACATGTAGCTGCCTTTGAAGACTGCTGCCCAGAAATTGCAGCTGGCCACTACATTGCAAATTGGGACCAGTCGCTGATATCACTTCTTAGCAGTGCCTAAAGGAGCTCCACTGGCTTCTGGCCCACTTCTGAGCAAAATTCAAAAGTTTAACACCTTAAATAGCTTAGGGCCTAAGAACTTGAGACAGTATATTTTTCTTTCCCATCACAGAACCCAAAGTAGCATACATGGGGTCGGGGCCGTCTTAAGCATATCTGGTGCCGTTGTGCAAAGATCCCTCTGGCACCTCCCCTTCTTTCCCATAGTTGTTGCCCTTTTTTAGGGCTGGAGGAGGTGGGCAGCTGCTGGAGGGCAGCTCCTCTGGCCGGGAAGAGGCAGAGGCTGGACGAGGTGTCTCCCGGCTCAGCTGGCCACTTCGTGCCACAGTGGCCACAGCAGGCAGCACACCGAGCGAACGAGCCTGCGCTGAGCGAGCGAGGGCACGTGCGCCGCTCCCTCTCAGCGCCGGCTCGGTTTTTTCCCTTTTAGCCTTCTTTGTACCCTGCAGAATTCGGTGCTTGAAGGCTAAAGGGGGGGAAACCGAGCTAACGCACCCTTGCTCACTCAAAGCGCTCCTTCGGTGTTCCCCGGACTCTCGCCTGGTGCCCTCCAGAACTTGGCACCCTGGCACCCCATGCCACTAGCCTCTATGGGTAAGACGGGCCTGCATGGGGTTCCCAGGAGATTTCTGGTCCAGGTACTGACTGGACTTAGACCAGCTTAACTGCAGCAAGATGGCAGCCTCCTCTGCCTCTGAACATCACCCTGAGACCATAAAGTAAGATCTTTCTCCAGAGCACTACACCAGCTGACTCTGAAGGAAAAGGTCTTGTATGGTTGTGGTATCATCTTTGTGGAGCTCGCTTCACATGTAATACATAAATAAGACAAAACTAGGCAGATTAAGAGGGGGTGCCAGTTTTGGGGTTTTTTTAACAACATGCAGATCAATGTGGAGACAGGCACCCAAACATTAGAGTGTGATGTTTAGGTACATGTTCCATTTAGGTACAGGATGTTTAGGTAGCCCTGCTAATAACGTATAATCTTAGTCACTAAAGGACTAATGATTGAAAAAGACCAAACAGTTTTTATTGCCCCTTTTTCTAATTAATTGCATAACTCTCAATAATCCTGCTTGCCTCTGCTTCTCACCCAACAGCAACTCAATTTATTGTTAAGTACATAGAGCCAGAGGAATCGTAAGCTGGCCTTGGAAGCAGCAAAAGCCCCAAGGACCCAGCATTTATTTGTATGCACATTTAAGTATCTGCCTGTCTAGCAATCAGTCAGTCCATGTCTCCTTGAAATCAAGGGGTTTTAAATACTCCTGATTGGGGATATGTATAGAACACGGCTCATAGTGAAAAGTATGCAGAATGTTTTATTCAAAACACTTTGAAGAGTCAGGCTAATTAAGTATTTGACCTACTTTACTTAACCACCAACATATGAGTGAGGGGTGCTCCCAAGAGTAACACTTTCTCTTTTATTGAGTGAAGAATGGCAAGCGGGGGAAGAAAGGTAAATACATACACACAACATATTTTTTGCATATGTCCCCAGAAACGGCGGGAATTTCTATCGTATTCTGTAAGCTCAGATAAGCACCAAGTATGATAATTCAAAATACCGGTCAGTCCTAATATATTCTCTACCCGCGAAGAGCAAGGATTAAATTTCTCATAAATAAGAACATTTCACATTTGTGTGAACAAAGGGAGCATTGACTTGTGGATTGATGTGAGTAGGCCACAACTCTAGAAGAGTTTTAACGTATGTCAAGAAGAGGGACAGAGGAATCTGTCAATCTCAGAATCTCATTTTTTAAAAACAAAATATTAAGTTCAGTTCCCCTCATTTTTGTATCAGCTTGCAATTTTTTAAAGGCCTTGTGAAACTTCCGCCGCCTCTTAATATGAATTTTTCCTAATATAAAACCTCTGTATGCAATGTTGCCTGTTGTGCACATTTCTGCAGCTGCTTTCCCTAATACAAATGATCTCCGTAAATTATTTCCACTAATATATGCAACTTGTGCAGGCTTTCCCCTAACATGCACATTTTGGCACACATTGTTAAGTTGAAGATCTGCATCACAAAATTCAGAGAACTCTAAAGGATAGCTTTGGTTTGGTTTGCATATTCTTTCATGAAGTGCAAATTGGATCCAGACTGAATTTCTCCACCATCTTTAGTCAAGTATTAATTGATGAAAGTAGAAATTGTAGATCCTCCAAACATGGGCTTTGGTCCAGAGTTCTGCAAGGCTCTGATGTGTGCCAAAAATTACACACAAGCTGGAGAGGCCCTGTTCTTCTCAACATTCCAGCTGGTAGAAAAACAATCACCCCAACGTGGAAGGAGTATATTGAGGAAGGACAGTTGAGCCTCTTGTGAGAACTGTACAACAATAATAGAACCATAGAATTGTAGAGTTGGAATGGACCACAAGGATCATCTGGTCCAACTGCCTGCAATGCAAGAATCTCAACTAAAGCATCCATGACAGATGGCCATACAGCCTCTGCTTGAAAATCTCCAATGAAGGAGAGTCCACCACCTCCAGAGGGAACCCATTCCACTGCAAAACCATACTTACTGTTGGAAAGTTCTTCCAGATGCTTAGTCAGAATCTCCTTTCTTGTAAGCTTGAATCCATGCATCTAAAGCATAAAATGTCTTATGATAATATTTGTAAATCCGCAGTGAAACTTCTAAACTTTTACTTCGCATATGGAAATGTCATTCTAGAGGGGCATTGTGTATATGTATACATGTGCATACTTTTAAAAGTGCAATGGAGGAAGAAGACACACATTTGCCATGCTAGTTGCTCAGTTACATGACATCTGATGTCAACAACTAGCTCTCAGATAAGAGAAACCTAACTAAGTCAGCATTAAAATATTTGCTTCGTTCTTTCATATGTTCATTCTTTCATATATGTTGGCCCTGTAAAAGAGTATTGGGAAATAATTCATAATGAATTGGGTGGGGGAATATTTAAAAGTACTTTTGGGGGGGGGATAAGTCAGAGAGAAATTCCCAGGTGTCAAAAAAGGATATTTATGTATACCACCACTGCAGCCCGTGTTCTGCTAGCCCAAAAATGGAAAACAAGTGAGGTCCCAACTAAAGAAGAATGGCAACTTAAACTGACGGAATATGTGCAGCTTGCAGACCTAACATATAGAATAAGAGAACAAGAAGAACATATGTTTAAAGAAGATTGGAAAATGTTTATTGAATATATGGGGGGGGGAATTGTGTACACTTGAAAACGTTGGCAGCAATAAGATAAATTCAACAGTGTAAACAAGTTTTGATGGAAGTAATAGTGGAATACTGAATGGTTTAGTTTATGTAAAATATGCAGGGATTTAGGCTGTGCAAAATGAACCTTGGAAAGATAAGAAGGGAAGTCATTAACATTTTAAGGTTGTTTAAATGAATATTCTAAAGTGTAAAACAGGAAATTTAATAAATATTATTAGCCCCCCCCCAAAAAAAATATTTTCATGGACAGAGGTTAGAGGAGGGGTGGAGGAGAAATTCATTTCAGTTTGCATTGGAAGGGGAACCTACCTATGTCACAGTCATCCTTCAAAATCCACACTTCTCCACATTTTGTAATGTAGTTCACCAGCCAAATAATGTGTATACAATGCATGTGCTAGGCTGGGGCAAAGTGCATGAATAATGCATATGTTAGTGAAAATAGCATTTAAAAATGCATTATTTACAAAATCTCTGTTTTACCTGCTTAGCCTTTTGTGTATTTTTATATTCTTTCACTGGCCTTAGGTTGAATTTTTGTTTTAATGGATATTGTTTCTTACATTGTACACAGTGTACACCACACATTAAAAAAAATCTTTTTTAAAGAAGAATTCAAAAAAATGATATTAGGGAAGATTGCGTTGCAAAAAAATACCTATATTAAGGGAAATTGCTTTTCATAAATGTGTGTAATAGAAGAAATTCACACAAAAATGCTGATGAATTTTCATGAGGACTAAAAAAAAGTTAAATGATGTGGAAATATGGAGAGTTATATTTCAGAGTGGAAAAATAAGTGTGTGTGTGTGTGTGTGTGTGTGTGTGTGTGTTTAAATACCAAAACTGAACGATTCACTCATTCTTCCTGGAAGGCACTATGCAGATCCAATGGTGGTGGTAGAGATGTATGCTTTCTTCACTGCCATCACTATTGCGAATAATCCTCTGTGACAAACTCTGATACACATTCAGTTGGATTCATTGCAAGTTTCTTTCTTTCTTTGCATTGTTGCTCATAGAACATAGAAGGCTGTCTCATACAGAGTCAGATCAGTGGCCCATCCTAGCCCAAGTAAATAAGACTTAAAGGGTGAGGGCAGATGGCTAGTCTCTCCAGAAATTTTAACACGATACACTGTATGGTCCAAAAGTTGACTATCCTAAAAAAAAAGGAGAGGGCCCTATTGCTCGATGCATCCTTTAAAAATGGAGACAGTCTATTGGTGAATTGTGGGATTTTAGAGTTGGAAGGGAACTTGGAGTCCCACACTTTGCTCAATGAGGAATCTACGATGCAAGATGCAACTACAGCATCCATGACAGTGAAGGAGAGTCCACCATCTCCCCAAACAGTTTGTCCCACTGTCAAACATCCCTTACCATTAGGAAGTTTCTCCTGTGTTTAAATGAAATCTGCTTGCTTGCAATTTCCACCCATCAGTTCTAGTCCTCTGGAGCTACAGAAAACAAATCTAGAGGCTTGATAGGATGGGTAAGTGGAGGACCTTTGTCAGACAAAATGATCTATCCCCATGCTTCTTCTCCTACCCTGTTCCTTGGATATTCTTATACTCGTACAAAGCCATGAGATTTCTTTGTTTTATCACCTAAAAGGAAAGCAGGGCCCAACCTGGCGAAAACAGAATAAATGATGCAAGGAGGGAGATGTAGATCAAGATAGGAAAAGAGGTGATAAGGGAACACCTATGAATTCAAATCTCTAGGGCCTGATGAGCTGCACCGAAGGGTACTAAAGGAAATTGCAGGTGTAATCTCAGAGATTCTATCTATAATCTTTGGGAATTCTTGGAGAACATATGAGGTCTCTGCACACTGGAGGCAAGCAAATGTTATCCTCATCTCCAAAATGGGAAAGAAGAAGAAACAGGTAACTACTGATCAATCAACTTGGCGACAAGACCTGGAAAGGTCTAGAACACATAATTAAGCGGTTGGTCTGTGAGCACTTTGAAAAGGATGCTGTGATTACTAAGACCTAGCATGGGTTTCTCAAAGCCCATGCCAGATGAATCTCACTTTTTGATAGAGTTACAAGCTTCGTGGATCAGGGGAATGCTATGAATGTAGTGTATCTTGATTTCAGTAAGGCTTTTGACAAAGTCCCCCGTGATATTCTTGCAGAGAAGCTGGTAAAATGTAAGCTTGACAAAGTTACTGTTATGTGGATTTGTAGCTTGTTTTGCTCCCCCTCCATCTCTTTCATAAGATGTGAAGAATTATGTATAATTCATTAACACATTTGTTTTAAGTTCCACACTGGTGGAAAGGGGAGGGAGAGGTGGCAACATCTAAGGTGCTAAGTAATATTAATCACAGTTTCCTGTGTGTTCAATTCTGCTACATGTTGTAAGTTATTAGAAGCCAAGCTTATTTATGAATCAAACAATGTTTCTGGTGATGAAAGATGGATTTGAGATCCTGGAGATGAAGAATGGGCAGTGGGGATGGGGGTGAGTTTTTAGATTTTGGATGCAATTGTGGAACTTACTTACAAGCTCATAAATCCCATTGACACAGTGGTATTTATGAACTCAAAAGTATCAAGATTGCAACACTAGATTCTATATATTTTTGCTAAAATACACAAACAAAATAAAGCTATAGAGTATGTCTTGCAAATATTGAGTCATAAAATGCCATCATCAATCAAATGCAGAAACATTTCTTATATTCTGGATGCATTTGCAGTACACAAGACGTGTTACATAGTCAATGTGGTCTCCTGGGTGGAATTTTATTCTTTGAGGTATGGATTCATATCCTTTCTCTGAGAAGCACCCACACTGGCTGGCCTTGAGCAACTGGTCAGCCATAGTTCAATGCGAGACTCTGACACATCATGCATTGAAAACTTTGTGAGAAGGGGGCATCTGACTCCCATCTCAGAAGATGCTCTGTGAGCATGGAGGCATTCCCTAATACTGAAGTGTTGGGACATTCTCTTCCTCACACACAGCTCTCTGTGACTCCGAATTGCAAATTGATCATCTTTCAGGGTAACTTTGTTGCCACCGTCTATAAAACATGAATAGGAAGTATCTCAGTGAACAAGATAAAAAATTGTAAAGAATTTTACACTTTGTTTCCAAATTATAGGGGTCCTTACAAATGAGGCTTTATGAGCATCATGGATTAATATGAATTCATTTTATAAGTCGGTTACCTTGGAGAATTTATAATGTGCCTCTATCCACACCTGAAGAACACGTCTTCACATTAATTAAAATGAAAAGCCGTTAGCAAAGGACTGCAATATTAAAGGGGAGCTCGTACCTTTACGATCTTCATAACACAATGATTCTCGCAGTCCAGCAGAGTGAACCTTCCCAGACCAAGATAAAAACAGTTTGAGCCTCCAAAAATTAATTAAAAGTAATAAAAGTAATTGTCAGGGAAAGAGCTCACCATTGTCTTTCCCTCCCACCATTATTTAATATGTGAGAACACACATGGACTTCCTTTTGTCAGAAACTGGTTTGGTGAAAAACAGTGCTCCTACCCCAAATAGGTACTAGGCAAAATCTTAAATGTTTCAGAACTGATTCCTACAGAAAACCCTGCTGCTCCCTTTGAGGCTCTCGCTTCCCACTCTTTCCACCTAGTGTGCTGATTCATGCACAGCCTCACTTATGAACATCCTCCTCCTTAAACTGCATAAATCTGAAGCATGAATAAAATCTGTGACAATTTGTTGCAGGGAACCACAGGCTATTTAAAGCACTATGATGTGGATTTAAACAGTTGTGGCTTTCTCCAAAGAATCCTGGGAGCTGAATCCAGTGCCTTCTGGGGATTATGTTTATTGACTGAGAACCATGCCCAGTTCCCTCTTCATAGACAGATATGTGTACATTCTTGGTGAGATTTGGCGAATGCTCACAATGGCCATTAACTGCTCAACTTACATCACTTCACACACATTCAAACACATTATATTATCAAAAACATGCACACTCATCTGTGCATAAAGCTGCATATGTTGTTTGTATATACTGCACTTGTTATTAATTAAAAATGCTGTTTTTTATGAAATAAAATTAAAAAGCCAGAGAGATATTGCTGATAGCATTCCTTGACTATTTCACTCTTCTATTGTGATGTCTTTCCTTCCTTAGCTCTCTGGGAAACAGTTGTGTTGCTAGCTCTGTATTTTACTTTGGTTTCTTCTTGGTGCGCTAAGCCAATCTGAGCGAGATTTCTTGTCAAAATAAAATGGTGCTGTAATTGTACCCTGATCCTAATACTTCCATGAAAATAAATTTCATTGATTTTCATGAAACGTCCAAGGTTTCTTAGCATCATTCATTTGTCATTCCAGCATGAGGCGAAGAAAGAAAGAAAAAAGAATAATGGGAAATGTGTATTAAGGGGTGTTGAAAGGTGAGCTTTACACAGTGTGGCGAGTGGGGGAGTCATAGCAGAAATATGGAGTAAGGTCCTCCATCTCCTAGTTTCCTTGTAGTTTTTGATGGCTTTAATAAGAACAATCAACCACACGTTTTGGAATTTGGGTGTGAGTAAAGGGAGATTACAGCTGACATTTTGAGGAGAGTTAGAAATGCTTAAACAACACAGGGCATTTTTTGGTCCTCCTCCTGCCTCTAGCTCATGTGGAGGGAGCAGATAACAGTGGCAAGAGGGTGTGCAGTCTACTCTGCCACAGAACGGCATGCTTTCTGGGGGGTAGGGAGGAGGGGAAAGAGAGAGCGGCCATATGTGCTTCTGAGGCATCTCCGGCTGCTTTGAACCTTATCAACAGGGACTGTGCAATGTGGATTCTCTTCTCTGTCTCTCTCTCTCTCTCTCTCTCTCTCTCTCTCTCCTTCAAACTCTTCAAGCAAAACCTTTACGTGCAAGGAATCTCAGAGCGACGACAGGCCGGGAGATAGTGGAGAGAGCCAGGGAACTCAGAGATAGGAGCAGCTTTGCTTTCATGAAAAGCTGGGGTGGAGAGAAGGTAGGAAGCCCGGCCTTGCTCCAACTTTCTTTCCTGAAAAGAAGGTCTGGGCTGTTGATCATTTAAGGCAGCCCTCTTTAGGGAAGCTTTTAATGTTTAACAGATTACTGTATTTTAATACTTTGTTGGAAGCTGCCCAGAGTGGCTGGGGAAACCCAGCCAGATGGGCGGGGTATAAATAATAAATTACTATTGTTGTTGTTGTTGTTGTTGTTGCTGTTGTTGTTGTTATTATGAAGAAGAAGAAGAAGAAGGGCCACAGTATTTACCTGAATGCTTTCTCTTTTTTGGAAAGGAGAAAGTTATAAGGAGGGATGTCAGAGAATTCTGACAGAAATGGAAACAGGAGCAGAAATTTTTGATGTTTGCTTTTTTGTCCCACATCTGAGACAGAAATCAATCCAGTGAATATGGTTAGTATTTTCTGCTGCTGCTGTTGCTTTCAGTCAATATGTAATTGATTAAGGTCCCCCACATCAGCATTGTGGTCCCTTTCTATTGAAATGAATGGAGTGGAATAACGGAATGATAAGGTACTTTATGTAGCCTATGTAATTAGTTACGTAAATTACATAAGTTATGCAATTTTGACACAGCGGACAGTGAGACAAATTACATAGTCTTTGCTGGCAAATGAATCGCAGTGGAATGGAAACAGTGCGGCAAGCAGTGTGAACACAGGGCAGAATGGAAAACGATGCTTCCTTACATCCCTTTGTAAAAGGGTGTGGTGTTATTTGCAGATGGGGTGTTCACAAGCTGCAAATGCCTCTGCATGTGACATTGCCCTGTGAGGATGTTGAGTTGCCTGAGTATGCACTGAGTGTGCCAAAAGTGGTGGTAGGGGGGCAGGCTTGTGACATATACACCCCTGCACATTTGCACCAAATTTCAAGCCCAAGGCTCTTGAGTCCAAGTTGGACTGTTCCCCCAACCCTCTTCACAAGCTCAGAAAAGGGAGGGAAGCAACCATCAGCAAATGGAAACATAGGAAGTTGCCTTACACCAAGACAGACCATGGGTCAATCTACCTCGGTATTATCAGCAGTGACTGGCAGTGGCTTTCCAGGATGTCAGGAATGGGTCTTTCCCTAGCTGAAGATGCCAAGATGCCAAGGACTGAACATGGCACCTTTTCTATGCAAAGCATGTGCTGTGATAATGAGCTGCAGCTTTTCCCAGCTCTCTGCCCAGGGAGCTCTCCATGCTGCCTGCTTCTTGGCTGCTGAGGTGAAAGTGACGAAACCATAATGTCTAGTGCCTAGGCTAACAGGCCTGCCTGTTAGAGAACTGGGCTCTCTCCCATTTCTAGCCACCTCTTTCCTTGCAAACAAAGGTCAGGGGTGGGCTTTTGTGTTTTTCCTCTGCCTGAGAAGGGGCAAAATTCTTGCAGGTGGTGTGGGTTTCAAATGTTCTTTGCAAACTGTTTTGTCTTCTCACTGTTTTGTCATCACTCACAAAGAATGCTTGCAAACCCCCAAGTTGTTTTTTGAGGCAAACAGAAAAACACAGGTGGCAGCAGAATTTCTAAGGGGAGGGTGTTTATAGCCAAGATAATAAGGTATTTTATTTTATTTTATTTTTACCCCTCTCATCTGACTGGGTTGCCCAGCCATTCTGGGCGGCTCCCAACATATATAAAAACATAATAAAACATTAAAAGAACTTCCCTATAGAGGGCTGCCTTCAGATTTCTTCTAAAGGTTGTGTAGTTACATTTGATGTGAGAGTGTTCCACAGGGTGGGCACCACTACCAAGAAGGCCCTCTACCTGGTTCCCTCTAACTTATCTTTTTGCTATTGGAGAGAATGACCAATCCATGGTGATGTGCTAAGAAGGGTCTCCCTGACAGATCTCAACTCCCAGGCACTCCTTCCAGTATTTAAGCTCTAAGAAATTTAGAGTATTGCAAGTTATCAGCAAGACCTGCAATTCAGACAGGAAATGTATTGACAGTCAGTGCAGTCCCTTAAGGGCCAGTGTAGCATGCCTGTGCTTCGACAAGTTGCTGGGCATTGGTGGGGTATGATGGCGTGGTGGAGTTATCCCATGTTGCTCATGCTATGAGTGGAAGGTGGGTGCAGGCAAGTCACTATGCCAGCCTGCAGCTGGTGCAGTGTTCAAGTCCCAGTTGAGTCTGATGATGTTAAATGACAGCAGTGTGGCTGGCTCAGGGTCCAGTGAATCCCAGGCTGGCTCACCCCTCTCTCTCCCCATACCAGGAACACCTGATTTGGAGGCTTTCCGCAGCCTACTGTCAGCAGTACTTCTGCCCACATGTTTGGCTGGCAGAATGGGGAGTCCTACACTTGTGGAGTGGCACTGACAGCACTCCACAGGTGGAGGACAGCAGGTCAGGGAGAGGGACACCTCTGACGGATCCAGCCCAACTCAAAGGGAGTTCGGATTCAGCCGTAATCCTCAGAAGTATGGGATCAAATCTCTACATTGTTTTTGCCATTTTCTTTCTTAGTTTCGCCATGCTTTGGTTTGTTTTTTAAGCATATCTGATAAACAAGTGTTGGCTCTCAGAATTCTAACAAGAGTCTTCTGTCTGCCAAAGTGTTTAGTGTAAGGTTAAGGAAGAAATTTGTACAGCATATACAAAAATCTGATGCTTTAAATTTAGATGTTCTTTACTCTCTGGAGAAGAGACTGGGAATCAGCAAAGTTTAGGTTGATCAACCTTTTCTTATTTATTCAGTTTCCTACTCTCTTGTTCTTGGATTTTTCTACAAATCAGTAGACGTTCTGGCAGCAAAACTGAATGTTTCATTATTAAATGTTCATAGACAGCATCCTTATCAAGTAGGCTGGAAGTAGTCATTAAATAACAACTTGAAACTAAAGAAACCTAAGTTCTTCCACTAGTTTCTACTCTCCTTGCCAACCCCAAAGCAGCTGTCACAACCACCAACCTTTCCCCTAACCCTGTAAAAGAAGTTCAATATTGATGTTCCTTGGGAGTCATAAGCCCAAAGTTCCTACTATCCAAGACTGTGCTTTCAACATACTGATCAATGGGTTCATAAATAACCATAGTGCACCAATGGGTGATGTGTCCGGTCGTGCCTTAACACAATAACCTTATCGGTTGATTTGGGAAAGAAGTGGTCTGTATTGTTTCTTCTAAAACTAGACTCATCTAAAGGGGAGAGGAATCAAATAAGTATTTTTTTATTATTATTAGGAGCTATTTTTGAGTTTACAGTTTGTATTCATCCAGATTTTGAATGCATGCCACCATGCATGCATGGATATATGGAGAAGCAATGTTTCCATGGAAGTGACTAGGCAATTGCTTAGAGAGCTGAGTAGCTGAGAGACAGAGTCTTTATTTATAGTTTATAAGAAATACTCATACCCCACATATTACATCCAAATAGGGATGGATTGTTTTTGAAAGGTTTGGAAAAGGGCATGGAACCCAAAATGATCAAGGGGATGGAGCCATTGCCCTATGAAGAAAGCTTAGAACATTTGGGACTTTTAGTTGAGAGAAAAAATCAAGTAAGAGGGGACATGATAGACAAGCATAACATTCAGAATGGCATGGGTAAATTGGATCAAGAGACATCCAAAGAGGCTCATAGTTAAACTATGGAATTTGCCCCCACAAGCAGTGGTGATGGTCACCAACTTGGATGGCTTTAAAAGAGGATTAGACAAATTCATAGAGGATATGGCTTTCAATAGCTACCAGCCATGATGGTTGTATTCTGCACCCATGGCTGGAGCCAGTATACCTCTGAAAACCAGCTGCTGGGAACTGCAGGTGGACCGAGTGCTGTTGCTCTCAGGTTCTGCTGGCAGACTTCCCATGGGCCACTACTGGACTAGATGGGCCAGTGACCTGATCCAACAGGACTCTTCTTATGTTCTTTCGGTTCATAAAATGGTTTGCAATCAATGTCATAAAAAACCAATAAAATAATTTTGCACTATGCCCCAATCTCCAAGCTGCACAAGATTCCAGCAGTTCCAGGCACTCGCCCAGGGTTCACGTTTCCTTTTGGAATGAGGCAGAGTGGAGACTGTGGTGTCTTTAGGATATATGGTTTATTTACACACACACACACACACACACACACACACACAACCTGAGCCTGTGATGGAGGGCTTCACATCATTAACACCCCAATACAGTACTGCTTCTCCCATAGCCACAGTGACAGTACTGCACCTGCTACACAGTAATTTACCGCAATTTTATTTATTTATTGTTACATTTCTATCCCACCTTTTCCTTCAAGGAGCTCGAGATATGGTGACAGGCCCAAGGTCATCCAGGGAGCTTCATGGCTGAGCAGGTATTTGAACTCGGGTCTCCAAGATCCTAGCCCTACATTCTAACCACTACACCACAATGGTTAAACCCATGTAAATTTTTGATTCTTCTATTTCTGTTTCTAGTGTGTTCCAGACAACATCGGGGTGTTTTAGCTTAAGACTAGTTATTAGTATAATAGTCTGGTTCTCATCCCAAAGTAGAATGATATATGCTGCTTGGGTAGCTTAAAAAAATGCATATATAAATCTTAGAACAAATGTACATTCCTATAAAGTAAAAAGTCCTTTGAAAATTAATATTATTCACAAGATGTTGAGAATCAGGACTTCATTAGGAACATCAGGATCAACCCACAACCACACCCTCGTAAGACTCTTCTTTCAGAAGAATCTTCTTGCATTCTGATCCAGGTCTCTTTTTTATCGTTCCAGCCACCAGCTTTGTTCACTAGACCCTTATGTGGGAATGGAGATATAATTATTCTGTGCATCCTTCCTGATGTCCTAATGTCTTTGAGGCTAAAGGCACTGCCCATCATACACAGAGCAGATCTGTCAGAGTTAAATACCCTGTCCATTTTCCATTTTTCTTTCAAATACCAGAAGTGATTGCACCACATTATGGACTAATCATCTGTCAAATTTAATTTATTAAGTTGAATCTGTTATAATGCCATGTAAATGAAGAAGAAGAAAAATGTCACATCCAGACTTGGTAATTCTGGAAAGCATTTCACAGGCTGCTAATAAAAACAGCATTGGATCTTCAGCCAATATGTTAGCCTGAAACAAGGTTCTCCTCATAACTCCATGTGAAAATGAAAGCCAATAACCAGGGAGGAGCAGATTTTTCCCATTCTATTCCTCCAGCCATTCCTCCTGCATTCCAGTTTTAACTATATTTGTTGGAAGACACCCAGAGTGACTGGGGCAACCTGGTCAGATGGGCAGGGTAGAAATTCAACAACAGCAACAACAACTTCCTTGATTTAATTATACCAGTAGAATAGTATGCTGCAGCTATCCATTCCTTCAGATCATTCCCACCCCCACCCCCACCCCCACCTTTGTTTCTAGATGTGCATGAACGCATGAATGAAACACTGCAAAATAAGCCAACTTGATCATGCATATTATGGATCTAAGATATTCCTGTGCCCAATGGCAGAGCATCTGCTTTCCGCCAGCTGAGACCCTACCTGCCCGCGGACTGTCTCACCAGAGTGGTGCATGCTCTGGTTATCTCCCGCTTGGACTTCTGCAATGCGCTTTACATGGGGCTACCTTTGAAGATGACCCAGAAACTACAGCTAATCCAGAATGTGGCAGCTAGACTGGTGACTGGGAGCGGCCGCTGAGACCACATAATACCGGCCCTGAAAGACCTACATTGGCTCCCAGTACATTTCCGAGCACAATTCAAAGTGTTGGTGCTGACCTTTAAAGCCTTAAACGGCCTCGGTCCAGTATACAGTGGTACCTCGGGTTACATACGCTTCAGGTTACATACACTTCAGGTTACACACTCTGCTAACCCAGAAATAGTGCTTCAGGTTAAGAACTTTGGTTCAGGTTAAGAACTTTGCTTCAGGATCATGCTCTGGCGGCGTGACAGCAGCAGGAGGCCCCATTAGCTAAAGTGGTGCTTCAGGTTAAGAACAGTTTCAGGTTAAGAGCGGACCTCTGGAATGAATTAAGTACTTAACCTGAGGTACCACTGTATCTGAAGGAGCGTCTCCACCCCCATCGTTCTGCCCAGACACTGAGGTCCAGCACCGAGGGCCTTCTGGCAGCTCCCTCACTGCAAGGAGTGAGGTTACAGGGAACCCGGCAGTGGGCCTTCTCGGTAGTGGCACCCGCTCTGTGGAACACCCTCCATCAGATGTCAAGGAAACAAACAACTGACTTTTAAAAGACATCTGAAGGCAGCCCTGTTTAGGGAAGTTTTTAATATCTGATGTTTTATCATGTTTTTTAAATTATTTTTATTAATTTTCCATTAGTAATATTCCAGTTAATAACTGTCAGGGGTTCAGGGACAGAGGCACAGGGTAGGGAGGAGATGGAGAGCGATGGGGATGAATCCCAGGACAGCGAGGAAGAGGATGACAATGACTCAAGAGATTCCATGAGTCTTTCCAGCGAATCAGAGGATTCCCAGAAGGGGGCGCCAGTGGTCAAGGCCAGGGGAGCCCCAGGGGGGACGTGTCAGGAACAGGGGGGCAGCGGGGGATCCCAAAGTGGCAGCTGGGCGTCAGGACCAGCCTCCCCGCCAGAGTGCAGTGAAGGGGGTGGAGGTTCCAGTGTATCAGGGGAAGCAGCTCCGGCAGCAGAGAAGGGAGGGAGGTCGGAGCAAGCCACCCTCCCGGAAGGGGAGGGGAGTAGTGAAGGGAGTAGTGTAACTGTCAAAAGGAAAGTTAGAGGTTGGGCGCGCGCGCCAAGTTCAAATGTAGAGGCGCGCGGAAGTACAGGGAGCCCGGAGGAAGGGCCAGGTCCTAAAGCCCGCAGGAGGGGGGAAGAGCAGTCGGGGGATAGCGCGTCAGGGGAATCCAGGAGGGGCGAAACCCCAGCGGGCAGGAAGACCCTGAGGAAAAGGAAAGAGAGAAAGAGGTGGAGCAGCGCAAGGCTCTTAAACTGGTGCAGGGGAGGGACTGACTCAGAGGGGACTTCAACGGTCTAAGCGTACAGACGTGGGGCTGCGCGCCTCGGATATGAAGCAAACAATGAACTGCAATAAACACTTTTATATATAAGAAGAGATTGGCGTTGGTCTTTTGTGAGCTGAGACCTGAGGCAGCCTTGACAATAACATATCAAATCATACCACAGCATAACACCAATAATAAAGCCAGTTATACATTTCAAATTAAATAATTTAAAGAGGACTTCCCATGTTCTGGCCAGAGGGAGGAAATCTTTTATTCTTGTTCCTGCATTTTTCTCTGTTGTTTATTCCCAATATCATTATGTTTTATCATGTTTTTAATATTCTGTTGGGAGCTGAGTGGCTGGGGAAACACAGACCCCAACACCCCTTCCAGTCAGTGTAGACAATACTAAGCATTAACAAAAAGAATCACTTTTGCTGTTGTATTGATTGGAAGTCCTCACTTAGTCCCTAGAACCCAGGAAGTTGTATTAGACTGAGCCAGACCACTGATCGATCTGCCTCAATATGGTCTCGTCACTGACTGGCAGCAGCCCTACGGCATTTCAGACAGGAATCTCTCCCAGCTCTACCAGGAGTTGCCAGGGATTGAACCTGTGACCTTTTGCATGCAAAGCAGAGCTCTGCCACTGAACCACAGTCCTTCGCCTACCAGCCTCAAATTCAACACAGCTCAAAAGACCCAGCCAATAATTAAATGCTGAAGTTCTGGTCCTAAGTCTGTTCCCTCTCTTTAAAGAATTCATTTACTTTATTTTTGTTTTTACTTCACATGATTTGTATACTGCTTAATTGTTAACATCTTTAAGCAGTTTGCATAAAACAACCTGCTTGCATCTTGGATGTGACCACATCTATTTAATTATTTTAGATGTATGCTCCAAAATATCTCAGGATGGGGAAACAGAGATTTAACATAGATAATGCATCTATGCTATAAAATGTGCTAAGCTTAAAGTGATCATTATTATATACCCATAGTCATCCAACAAATATCAGAACTAACAGAAAGGGCGTACATATTTCCTGTAGATATTATAACATTAGGGATTCTGCTCCATATTTTAAACAGAGTAGTTCCAGTCCAGGATTTACACAAAACTTGGGAGCTCAGGAGCCTAGGTGTGTGGGTGGGGAGCAGCTGCAGTTTTTGCTTGGGCTTTTCTGTGTTAGAGTTGGTTCTCAATTAAACAATTTGATCACCATCCTGCATGTAAAGATTACATCTTACACCTCCAAGAAGCATGGTGAGTTGACGTTCGTCATTAAGCCGCACTTGGTTGATCTTAAAGATCATGTGTCAGAGGGATCCTGTTTGTACTTTTAGGCTGACATTTTAATAATCCTCTGTCTTGCAGATGTTTCTTTCCCTTGCCTTCAACACCTGGGGGAAAACCTGTTTGTTCACTTTGCTCTCTCACTAATGTACAAATGGTTTGCTCATTTAACAACCAAGTATACCAATTTCCTTCTATCAAATGTTGGAAGATATCAGTCTGTTTCCAATTTGGGTTATTGAATGCTGAATTCTTGCCACCCGGTGCTGAGTTTTTGCATCCTTTCCTCTGAGCTCAGTTATAAAACTTACCCCATGCAGCATTTTATATTTGCTCCTGCTAATTTCCCGTGCTACAGAATGGATGCCCATCTCGACAAGATTAGTGTAAATCAGCATTAGTTATTTTGAAATCCACACAGTTGATGCACGCAAAACCAAATTTGTCCCAGAATGAGAACTAACCATATTCTATATTCACACATTAACACTGAAATCTTATGCATGCTTACCAGGGAGTAAGCCCCACTGGACAAAGTGGTACTTACATCCAAGTAAAGAGACATAGGATGGGGGGGGGAATCAAATATGCTCCCCAAGAGATGAGTAACCTCTGGCTCTGGCATCTGTGAACAAGCTTTTAAAATGACTGAAGTCAGCCAAGCAGATGTCCAGGTAAGAGTGAATTTAAGTTAATTCATTAAGGTAAGGATCTGCTGCCCAGGGTGATGCTAGTCCCTAACTTTTAGAAGAATTTCCTGTATTTTGGATAATCTTGCGGAGGGATATTTAAGACGTCAGAATGGAAAAAAGTGAAGCATAACCTATATTTATCTGAATTTGGATTCATGCACATAAATCTGTGTCCTCTTTTTAATTAAATTTTAACTTGTTATTTACTTTGTATATTGATTAACTGCTTCTCACGATGTGCAAGTGGCCACCCCCATGGGCCCCATTTTGGGGAAGCCAACATGATGGCTGGATGCTGTTGAAGTGAAAGCCCTACTACCAGCACAAGCCATTTTGGACCGGGACCCTCAGCCATCTTCCGATCCCCAGTTTGGATACTTTCCTTTTATGCTTCTGGGTAACACTGTCATCTCTGACCCAACAGTGTTGGCAGGTTTTTGAATCACAGCATGAACCTGCAAAAATCTGTTTTAGCAGATGTGGTAGCAGGTCAAGGATTTATTCACACTCATGAACAGAAATGCCCCTCCCTTGCATCCTTCAACACTCTGCAAGAAAAGGGGGAAGGCACCTTTCATATCTGTAGCTGCAGTCAGCCTGGCAACAAGGAAGCGCTCAACTTTCCTGTGAGAAACAAAATATAAATAAACAAAGACACCAGAAATAGCAGCACAAAAGCGAATCTGCCCACCAATGCAGACATTTCCTTACAGGTTTGGAATAATGTCCACAAACAGCAGCTCAGGATAGACTAGAGAGAGATGGGTTGAATTTATCAGGCAGGGCAAGGAGAAACTGCTGGCCCATGAAGAGGAGGAGGGAGGGGAGGCGAACCAGATGGGACCTAATAGGTCTTTTCCATCTCTGATTTCTATGATGTACAGCACATAAAGCTAGAAGCAGCAACGGTTGAAATCGATGCTGAGCCAGAACTGAGCAGAGGGTTTTTAATCAATCTCAAAGGCCATTTATTGTGAAGATTCAACAAAGCGACAGAGATTATCGCTACGACACAAGGAGCCAGGACACGGAAAGCAAGAAAAGAGCACAGAGAGGTTCTCTTGGGAAGGTCTGAGTGTGCTGCCTTGGCCCCTTTCTCAGACTTAATTGCAACACTGAGGGAGTGGAAATAAAGATTTTGGGGAGGGCATAATTTCTTCCCAATTCCTGATTGCTAAAGATTTCAGAAAGGGAAGCATTTCTTTCTGTCACAGGAATGGGAAAGTTACAACACAACAGCTTGGTAACCTACACACACATCCACACACCACTTACAAGGTCCTGATTTGTGATTGGAGATCAAAGTAAATTATAGCAATATCATAACTTTATGCCAGACTTCTCCAGCCTGGTGTCATCCATATGTTGCTGGGCTCCAATTCCCATCATCCCTGATCACTGGCCATGTTGATTGGGGTTAGGAATGGATGAATTTGTCATTTATCCAAGTTCAGTCCTCTACATTTCTATATTGCTTTGCAATATTGCTAATCTTTTTAGTGTACGTTTCTCCTAATACACACATTTTTTTGTATGCAATTTTGCCTAATATACTCATTTTAGAAGCAATTTTCCATAATAGAATGTATTTCCCCATGTTATTTTCACCAAAATATGCATTTATACTCCTTTGCCCACGTTGGGAAACTGCATCGCAAAATTCACAGCAGTGTGAACATTAATGAATGGCTGCTTTTCAGTTTACGTCTTTTTATGGAAAGTGCAGGTTATGTAGCTTCACATGTGGCACCCCCCAGGTGAGTGGGGGGTCATGGGAGTTGTAGTCCATCAACATTTGGACAATAAATTTGACCACAAGTGTATGAATAAAGGTTTCATTTAAATCTAGGAGAAGTCTCGCCCTATTTTCTCAGTGGTAATTGGCTGGACTGAACCTTTTGTTGTGTAACGCTATGGAGAATGAAGAGGCAAAGCTTCTCATGACATGATTACTAGGTACGTCGCAGTTGAGCTTCGGTGGTTTTAGAAGTGTCATAATTACATTGATATGGTATTTCTGAAGAAAATATCGGCAAATGAAAGAGGAAAGGTAAGAGTTTCCAGAGTTGTTAGCAGGTAAGAGACTCTAATGCTGCTCCTAATTGTGCTTCTTCCACACTTGGGAACTCTCAAATCTTCTGTTTCTTTGATATTTCTTTGCTCAAAGTTGAAAGACATTGCTTTCATCCATAAAATACTAAGATATGAAATGCATATTGACACTAGAGCTGTCAAAACAACGTTCCTGCCCCCTCTACATTTGTTCTCCTTCTCTCATAATGCTAGAATATAGGGTCACCAAATAAAATTGAGTGGCAGCAGGTTCAGGACACATGATGCATAATCAGTTTATGGAATCCACTTCCCCAAGATCTGATAGTGATAGCTAGCAAGCTAGATAGTTTCACAAAAGGGCGAAACACATTCTTGAAGCACAGCTTTATCAAAGGGTCTTAGCCTTAGTAGCTAAATGAAACTCGGATGGGCAGATCTGCCTATTTTTTACAGTACTTTTGCAAGTTTTTTCACATTCTGTTCGGCTCCATTTTCACATTAATCTGTAAATATTTTTTAAAACCATCTTGAAATATTTAAATAGCACTTAAATGCTGTGTATTTGTCTCTTGCTTTAATTGTCTCCTTTGTGCCATATTCGAGAGATACCGTTTCAGTTTCTTTCTGTTTTCAGACTGTTGGCATGTGGTTCTTTGAGAAGTTTGTTTCTTTGTTGAAATGGGTACAGGAATGTATTGATTCATCACTGATATGTTGTATGTCTATGATTCGACTTGTGCTCTTCAGGTTGGCTCAATGTGTTGTGTTATCTGCTCTCGCTTCCCTCTTGCTTATTGTGTCACCATTGTGCTCTGAATTGTGTGATCTGTGGGAGTTAAATATATGTAGCTGGTTCTGCTATATGGCTGGAACATAAGCATACGCAATGGTTGCGTATCTTGGGTGAAGAGGATTCAGATGTGGGTGAAAAGGATTCAGATGATTTTTAAAAAAAGATCTTAAACGGTTGTTGTGTATAGCCTACATTCTTATAAAAATAGCAGGGTCCTCGGGCACCATAAAAACATTTTTCAAAAAGAATAACCACCACAGTGTTGACAAGTTGGATACAAGGAACCATGACCAGAAATAAACTTGGCAAAGGGGAGCAATCCCATGCGCTCCTTGCAAGCCCCACCACTGACAGTCCCTTCCATGACCCCAAAGCTTCTCCAGAACAGCATGGGATAGGGCACAGAGGCTGCAATAAATGCTCCAAAACAGGCAATGGCCCTCCATGCATGGAGGTCTCTACTCTTGGAAGGTACTTCTACCTGAATTTTGCCACTACCAACACAAAGCAGAATAAGGTGGCAGTTGCAGGAAGTGGGGGCACTGAGGAGCAATGGTGAGGTGTTGGAGAAAATATCTATGCATTATGTGACTTGCCCTAAATCTGTCAGGGATTCTTTAGCTGTGATTCCTGAACTGCATAGGGTTAGACGAGACGATCCTACTTCTATGATTCTGTGATTCTATACTGTTGAGTCTTGCCCCGTTTTTGATGTCCGCTACTTGTTTATAATTCATTCAAATGAACATTCTGTTACCCCCTACCCCCAGGGAAGAAAACCATCATGGATCTACCACACCAATGTCTGTGTCATTTTGTGATGAGGTTTCTGGGACCGGTTCTCATTTCCACAGCTAGAAAACCAGGGAAGCTGCAACATTAAAGACAGAGAGAGCACTCCCAGTTCTGACATCACTTGACAGAACATGTCTACTTGACTGCCTGCTTGACTCACTGACAGCTATCTCTCTCATTGGAAGGGTGCTGGGGCATTGAGTGGGTGGACTGCACAAAACTGAAAATGGCTGACCCTTTCCTTCTGAGATTGAAATCATCTCACGTTTCCTCACACTAATAAGATACCCTAACCTGCTGCCTGCCAGCAGAAATCCTCATTAAGCCACCTTGAGGAAGAACATCTACTGAAAGCTTCTTCATCTCTTCACACTTTCTGAAAGACATCCAATTAAGTATACCTATGCTGTCATGTGCCAATGATTCACCTTAACTCTCAGCACAAGGTACCCACTTCTCCAAATGTGAACCCTGATTCCCACTTGATCAATCAACTCCTCAACGGGAAACCAGTGGTAGCGTCACTTGACTCGAAATCTTCACTGACAGCTCTCAGAAACATATGACAGGTTTCTCTCAGCTTTCTAGAAAAAGAATTCAAATGTTAGAAACACTGTAGAGCTATAGTATATTGTCCTAGAGTTTATAGGAAGCTGTAGTAGCCTCCTGTGAAGATAGACTCTTCGGGGGGGGGGGACAACAATCCTTTAAAATCAGGAAGTAATTAAATTAGGGACATCTGGCATGCACCTGGGAGGCCTTTCTGCCAACTAGGGGGGGGGGGGATAAGTTTCTCTCCTGATTTTGATTTAAATGGAGACAAATTGCAGTCCTGTAACTTTTAGATCCTGTATCTTTCAGAGTTGCATAGAACTGAGAAATACATTAGGCATGGATTTCCCATCACAGTGCAGGGGTGAAAGAGCCACACCTATTTTAATGTTCCTTTAAGGTAATTATTAAAGGTAGACTACCCCCTTCCCATATCCTAGCAATCTTACATCAGCATGGGAAAATAACAGAATTCATTGGGACCTCTGCCCGTATGCTTACAATATGTGCAGGAACAAGAGGAAGTGGGGAAACTATTTAAGGGCTACTATGTTTTCTTTAAATGTGAATCAGGAAAAGGTAAAGATGACATGAAGGCCCTGTCTCCACACAATATGGACCTCCCAGCCCTAACCTGGATGGTCATAAAACCTCAGAGCAGCTTACAGAAAGTGTGGCACAGTCTAAGACTAGGACCTGGGAGACCAGGCTTCAAATCCCCACTTGGCCCTGAGGCTCACTGCGTGACTTTGGACCAGTCATTGCTTCTCAGCCTAACCTATCTCACAGGGTTATTGTGGGGATTAAATGAGGAGGTGGAGGACCATGTAGGCCATCTTGAGCCCCTTTGGAGAGAGAGAAAAGTGGTATATAAATGCAGTAAATAAATAGAATTTTGAATAAATAAAATTATCAGTAAAAACATATAAAAACAAATATTTAAAATAATCAACAATAATTAAAATCGGCAATAAGCCAAAACCTGATGAAAGCATTTGGCAGCTTCTATATGTCTGAATAGGCTTGCCTAAACAAAGATGTTTTGAGTTGGCACCAAAAAGAGTTAGGTGCCTGCCTGCCTGCCATCAATAGGCCGGGAATATAGAAGTGCCCCCTCTTTGCTTATGTGATTAAAAGCCTCCTCAAGGACATTATTTTTCAGCTAGGCTTTCAACCTGCTGAGCATAGATGTTTTACCAATCCCTTGATTTGAGTCTCTTTTATCTTCTGTGACATGTTTCTTCTACATTTTAAAGCTGGGTTATTAGGTGGGCAGAGTGTGCCTAAGAGTCACTGTGGTGAAGGAAGAGCTGCTGGTAGAGCCACGGCCACCTCCATTGCCCCACCAGTTTGCTGCAGCCAGGGTGGGAGGTGAGCGGGCAGCTATTCCTTCTTGCCTCCTGCCTCTGCACCATCCCAAGGCTGGCATATATCTCTGTGCCATTCCAGAGGATGTGTCATGGAAACATGGAGGCCTACCCATAACACTCCTTCAACACACTCAGTTTTTCCTTTCACCTGTTGCAGATATTAATATTGTGCAGTTTGGAGCAACTGAAAGCATAAGAACTGACTCCTTTTGGAAATAAAGCATTTTCCAGGCCCATAAAGATATTATTCAAATTTTACTAGCAAACTTTCTTCATAACAGAATGAAAACATCAAATGTACATAAAAATACTTGTACAACGACTTGTGCTGTCCAGCACAGGCTCAGCATCTTAGAAAGTTTGAAAGGTCTCTGTCTCTCTATCCATAGCCTGCATTCCTGCCTTCATTGGCCTTAGGCTGTTTACTCTCCCTTCAGGAAAGTTTCACTTGATTGAGTTTGGGAGACAAAGACTAAAGGCAAGTCCCTTTCAAAATGGAGATTTGCAACTCAATACCTTCATCACATGATCTAAAGTTACAACACTCACATGTTAACTACCAGAGAACAACAATCAGTTACTTAATCATCAACTTAGAAAGAGCTCAGTGTGCTCTACTTGGCTTTAGTACAGCTTCATGGGAAAGCAGCATGTTAAACTTTCTGCAATAAACCTTTAGCCATTTTTCATTTCAGTGTCAATTAAACAGTCATACTTAACATTCCAATCGCTGGAAAATGGATGGAACATGCACTGATGGAACATGCACAGCAGCCAAGCTCTCTGTCCACGTGCTGAGGATATGAGTTGCATATGAGTTGCCCTGCTAGTAGTCCTCCCTCCCCACCAGTGAAGCAGCACCTCCATGGCTTCCTGAGGACCTTCATAAAAACAGCCTCAAGGTAGTGATAGGATTGCTTCTGGGCTTGTTCCTTAGATGCTGTAAGGCATGGGTAGGCAAACTAAGGACAGGGGGCTGGGTCGTCTTCTAAATCTGGCCCATGGACGGTCCGGGAATCACGTGCTTTTACATGAGTAGAATGTGTCCTTTTATTTAAAATGCATCTCTGGGTTATTTGTGGAGCATAGGAATTTGTTCATTTCCCCCCCCCTTCAAAATATAGTCCAGCCTCCCACAAGGTCTGAGGGGCAGTGGACCGGCCCCCTCCTGAAAAAGTTTGCTGACCCCTGCTGCAAGGCTCCCTCAACATTTATTTATTTATTTATTTATTTATTTATTTATTTATTTGATGAAATAAACCCTTTCAATAAATGAAATCAACAAACCAGAAGATTTTATTGTGGTTCTTTTGGGCACCAGCCTGTTGCTCAGTGCCTTCCTGGGACAGTGCATCAAAGCACCACTCCACACACAGCGCTTGTAGCAAAGCCAAAGGTTAGCTGTCAATAGATAAATTGTGAAGGCAATGGAAATTGGTCTTGCCAGGCAGAACGGTGGGCAGAGTAATGCTATTTTCCCTTTCTATTCCCTGTTCCGTTCCAACGTGTGCGTGTTTGCATTTTTCATCACCACTTTCATTTCAAAAACTTTCATGCCTCGGCAATGAAGAATGAATAGTAGAAATAAGCTGCTTGAGAAGTTGAAAAGGGGAGTGGGGTGGGGGAGAATCCAAACAACAGAAATAGTCCCTAATCTTTCTTTAATGTATCTCTTCTTCTTGCTTCCTTTTCCCCCTCTAGAATGGAAGAGAAAGAGGAATAGAGGGCAACGGAAGAACCTTGCTGAATAGCCCAACTATAAAAACACAACCACAGTTACTAAAAGCCCAATCTATTTTCAAATGATTTGCTCTAATGGAATGTTGCTGTACATCTTTTGATGAGACAGGAGTCTATTTAAAAAGACAGGCGCTTTCAAATGTGCTTTTAAACCCCGTCTGTCAATTAGAACAACATCAAGGGTTCAGTGGCTGGGAAAAAAGATGACAGTAATGAAGCGCTGGGAGGGCAACAAGAGAGAAAAGACATGAATCCAGTGGCCAGAGAGAGAGAGAGAGAGAGAGGGAGGGAGAGAGGAGAGAAGGGGAAACAAAAGTGAATTTCAGAAAGGAAGGCAGGGAGGAAAATAAAGCGGAAAGGTTTTGCATCACAGGTAAAACAAAGCTTCTCGAGTATTTGTTCCCCCTCAAAGAGATATAGCTGGGCAGAGAACAAAAATATTTTATAGTAATTACAAAAGTCTGCTGCTGCCAGCTAAAGTGTGTAGTCCTCTACCCAGAGGCAGAACTTCATTTGAGACCAGTCTTCCTAGAGCTAACATAGGACCGTGTCGCAGAGCCCCTGGAAAGTAGCTTTCCTTCACCACTGGGTCATCACAAAGCACCCTCTATGCATCTACTGTCGGGAAATGACTCAGAACTCTTGAACCCCACTGCCTCTTACTTTGGAAATTAAGAAAAAGGGCCAATATGAAAAGGGAGAAATCTAAGCATCTTAATGGATACCGACAATTCCCCTTCCAATGGCTTTACTGGAATTGCCAGTGTTTAAATTCAATGAAGGGTGGAAAAATAATGTTAAGAAAAGCTCATTCAACTTTAAAAACAACAACAAAAGTCCCATTTATATGTGCCTTGTCTGCTAACATTTTAGGTATTTGAGAGAGAGAGTAGGTGCAGGCCATGTTTGGGGGGGGGATGATAGAAGCTACTAGGGAACCTCCAACATTGTGGGAGTGAACTTCTACTGATGCAATGGGACTTCCCTCTCCCCTTCTCCTCTCTTAAGTATCACAGCTTTGCTCTGGAGGGTCCCCTCAATCCTCTGGAGCAGATTTAGGGTTACACAGGGGAAGGGGGAGGTCTCGTTGCATTAGCAGAAATCCCTTCTGCTGACAGATGGAAACTGTGTGCAACCCATCAATAACAAGAGAATGCATCCCCTCCCCGAGCATGTTACTTCTTTGGTGAAAAACTAGCAATCTGCTCTGTAAGACACAGCTACTGTATAATGAATTTGTGATGGTGGCATGGACAACTTATTTAGATACATGGCATGCATACATACAAAACTGTCTTCTGGATGAGATTGGCATCTCCTGGCCACTGAGTTCAACAGGTAGGCACACACGAAAGTCAAGATGGCAACATGTTATGTTATTTTCACTAATATGTGCATTTATTTATTTTTATATTCCCACCTAATATACTGTCAGGATGCTGTCAGCGGCTCCCAGGAAAGTATAAACATAAGGGAAGGTTTCTTACCATCCCTTTTTATTCAGTAATTACAGAGAGAGGCTATAGAACCCAGCCTCTTGGATAACGGCATTGTCCCAAGTGAATTTCGACCCCCCGACTCTCCCACTTGCTCATTCATCACTTCTACGGGTGCTGTTATATGCCCTCTGTCTTCTAGCTCTTTGCTCTCCTACTTTCAAGGCTCACCGGGTTCGGGGGGCATCTGGAAGGCTTTCCAATGACACCGTGTCCATCAGCTATCACCTCGCTTCCTCCTCCTCCTCTCCTATTATTTCCCAACTTTGCCCTTCATCTGCCTCTGAGCTGTCACCTCCCGCAAACCACTGTTGTAAGTCTATGCTGTCTTCCTCTTCCTCCTCCCTGGATGGGTCAGGTTGGGGAGGCGATCTCTACCATTCCTCCTCTGTCTAGTCCCTGACATATACACATTTTTGTACATATTTTTGGGTTGTAGAACTGCATCGCAAAATTCAGAGAAGTGCAAATAATTCCTGCATTTCACGTTAGTATTGTTTCAGGAAGCATAGGTTAGGTAGGATTGCAGTAAAATGTGAACCATTTCTCTCATTTCAATAATAATAATAATAATAATAATAAAATAATAATAATAATTGATAACAATGGAAATGTCTGCCAGTCTTCATCAGGAAGCTGTTCCAACCCTGCCCTAACAATTTAAGTTTGTTGTTATCAGTTATTTTTAGATGCCATTTGTATTTATTTATTTATTTGTTTGTTTGTTTGTTTGTTTCACAACATTTATATGCCACTCGATTGCAATAAAATCTCAAAGTGGTTTACAAAAATAAAAAATAAAAATTATCTGTAAGAAATCAGTAAAAAAAATCACAACCCCTTTTCACACTGTATCATCTCTTTCCTAAGTGGTTGAAGCTAATTCAAGGCCTCTGCAATGAACTGAAGCCTGCACTTCTCTTGATTAACTAACAACCTAGGTGAGGTAAGATGGGCCCAGATTATTGTTAGGTTTCCCCTTTTTGGGGGGTGGAGCTCAGACACAGAAGCAGAGTCTCTCTGCCCTTGAGTCTGAGCCCCTCCCTGTGGAAAAGGGTGCCTTGCTGGCTGCAGAGACATCCATCTTGCAGCAACAGGCACCCACAATCCTGAGGGCAGGTTGGCACCCCTGCCCTCCAGTGTTCTTAGAAACCAACCATGTTCACACACACAATCAGAAATGTGTGTTGGCAGGGGAGATTTATCATTTACAAAACTATGGACCTGTATCCAACAGGAAATAAAGCATTGTTTCAAACAACCATGTGTGGGTAGAAGGACATTTCATGTACAATTAAAGGTTCTGTCCCTCTCCTCTCCCTGCATGGCCAATAGCCTTCCCCAAAATCTTTTTTGGGGTTCTCCTAACCCTCCAGAGCAGATTGCGGGGGTTGCAGAGGAAAAGGAGAGAAGTTTTGTCACATGAGCAGAAGTTGTTCCTTTCATGTGATAACTTCACCCAAGTCAACCCAAAGTGTCTTTTAAAAAATAAAATCCAAAAGCTGAGAATACAAATGGAATTACAAAAACTGGATAAGAGATTCATGAGTTCTAGATTCCCATCCCTGTACTAAGTAATAACAACAGGACACCCACAAATTACTCTAAGCTTTCCTTTCCTGGGCTCTGATTTAATCTCTCCTTTTAATTAGTTCCCAGAGCTGCACATTATTTATAGGTTGTGTTTCCATGTGCCTTGAAAAGTCTGAAGCTCTAACCTATCTTGCTTAGACAAACTAATCCCCCATTCCTTCCCACTCTGTTGTATTCGCACCACAGACACACAAGAACTGCCTTATCACATGCTGAGTTGTTTATAAAAAGCAGAACATGATTCCTCCAGACTTAATTACAGTCATTTGCCCAGGTTTTGGCATGTCATGATCTCAGTCAGTACTGCGAAGCCTTCTCTGGTGTCTGAGTGCTATAAATATTTGCATTACAGGTGGCTCTTCAACACATCTAATAGAGACTTCCTTGTATTGTTGATCGCTGGGTGAAGCTGCTTCCAGACACTTTGTTCTTCCAGTAGTAGAAGCAGTAAAACTGTTAAACTGGGAAGGAAAGGGCATTTAACAGAAGAGAAGCCAGCCAGCACAGGGGAAGGGTGTGGCTAATGAAAACTGTATGTGTGAAGGGGGACTAAATGTGGAGCAAAAGAAGCAGCAATTCTGACAGAGACCAGGCCACATGGGAGCCACTTCCTCAAGATGCCCTTTGGTTGTTATAGAGGAGTGAGCTTAGAGGGATATCTGATCTCACTTTGAGGCATTCCTCACCCAATCTAGGATTACACTTCATGCACCTGATGAAGTGAAGTGTGGTTCATGAAAGTTTATATAATAATGAATATATTAACAGAGTAATTCCAAGCCCTGACTTACAATTGCAGAGTGAGTCTGGATGAGACTGAGGTGTCCCTCCACCCAGCTCTGCCCAGTGGCCACTGGCAAGGGGAGGGGCTGTCTCTGCCCCTTCATGCCCCTGCCCAAAACTTTGGGTAGAACTGATGGTATCCCTGCTGGTGGTTGCTAGCATAATCCCCCATATGTGCCATTCTGGAGTGACAAAGGGGCAGAGCTGTGCTAGTGAAGGAATGTCTGGATCCTAAGCCAGCCCTGCTGCTGGCAGGTTGAGATGAAGGGCCCAGACCACTGAGCCGGCATAAGAGAAATAAAATATATTTGTCTTTCCCCACTCACTTCCACCCTAGCTGGCCTAAGTTTTACTGCTCTGTTAAGCCCCACTGCTGCCATGATGAGCTAAGAATTTCATCATTAGCCTCTGAGGCTCAGTTGTGTTTGCTACCACAGACCAATACAGCTATGCTTCTGGAAAGTTCCATATGTATCTGTGAATGATCAGCACAGCACTGAGTCCCATTACATACACAGAACAATTGGTGATAACACAGTTGCTACTATCTCAGACCATGTGGTGGGCCGAACTATATCTTTTTATTGGCGGGGGGGGGGGGGAATGAACGAATTCCTATGCCCCACAAATAACCCAGAGATGCATCTTAAATAAATCACACATTCTACTCATGTAAAAACATGCTGATTCCCGGACCGTCTGTGGGCCGGATTTAGAATACGATTAAGCCACATCCAGCCCCCAGGCCTTAGGTTGCCTACCCCTGATCTAAGTCAACACCACAAATGATGTGTGGTACATAGGAGTATGGCGGGGAGGGAGAATTCCCTGGAGCTGACATGCCTTCCTAGATACTGTTATACAGGGCTTTTTTTCAGCTGGAACTCACCAGAACTTTGTTCTGGCACCTCTCAGATAGGTGCCATTGCCATTATAAGAGAAGAAGAGAGGCATTCATGGTGAGTCCTATGTGCAGGTTCCATGTATGTGTAAATAAAGTCATGCCTAATGGCACCACAGTCTCCCTTGACCTTCATTTCAAGAAAACCAAACCCTGAGTCACTGGAGGCTCCTGGACATTGGGGTGTGCACAAAAATATTTTCAGTTATTTGGAATTTCACAAGCCTTGTTTCCTAAAGGTGCCCATGATTACAATTCATTTTGGGGTGGGGGTGTCACGTGAATTGGCCAACAGCTCCACAGAGATTCCATTGCAAAGTGACTGCAAAGGTCATTTTGTGTGGTAGGGGAGAAAGAGCTGGACCATGAATGGCTCATAGCAGGATGAATTTCGTAGTCTTTTTCCCTCTTCCCTGGGGGACCAAAACATACACATGCCATTTGCTCTGATCAAGGTGCTGAGCCCGAAACCAGGGGATGTAGTTCACACCACACCTTTGTTGCCTGCTGTCTGTGAATGCAACAGAGAGCTTCTTTAATCTCTTTGTGCCCCAGAGTCTCTTCTGTAAAATCAGGGTAATAGACTTCCCTACTGTTTTGTGCAGATATACATTTCTTCATGTTTGTGAGTCACTCAGATATCCCAGTAATGAGGCCCATAGAAGAGCTCTAGACAGAGCAGATGCGTTTATGGAACTGTGGCACAAATCCCCAGTCATCATTACCCAGAAAAAAACCCTGCTGTTCCTTTTCTATTTATGTTTCTTTTCTCTCTCTTCCCACCCACCATCACAGTCCCCCCCCCAGTCCACAAACTTACCTCTCTGTGATTCAAACCATAGTCTTTAAAATGTGCATTATATTGACATTTATATAGTACATTTCTTACACTTACTCTCAAAGCTTTTTACAAAGCTATGAATTACATACCTGTCACCCACTGAATTCATTCATGCAAAAGAGAGGCAGTCATTACATGCTTGGCAATAAAACTCATAATGCCACCCACCATTGAGCTTTTATATGTGCACACCACAGATATAAAGTTACCTCCGTGCCCTTGACACCATGAATACATCAGAGGAGGATAAGCACATAGGGAGTTAATGATGGACGGGAGGGACAGGGTCTCTAGCCACTCTGAGATGTGAATATGAAGCATATATTTATTCATAAGTGGCTATGGGTACAGGTTTAAAACTGTCTGATTAATGGCCAGGTGCCTTTTCCCAAATTGGTGAAGGCTACTGAGCATGATACACTACTTTGCTTTTATATCTCTCCCTTCAATCAACAACTCCAAAGCACTTTGCATGCACTAATTAATCCCCACGTTTATGTACGTGAAGATATCATTTGCTTGCATTGAGACTAGCTCAAAGCTAAACACTGAAATAGGGAAGGCAGGTGGAAAAGGACTGCATGATCAAGAAGTGGAACCAATCCCAGGCTCTGGCCAGAGTGAAAGGCGTGCAACCTCAGAGTAGGTCCGAGAGAGAACTCTCTCTCTCTCTCTCTCTCTCTCTCTCTCTCTCTCTCTCTCCAGCCCATCCCATGGGCAGAAATTAAGGACCATTCCCCAGCACCATATCATTGTTTGTGGTCACTTCACCTACTCACCCTCAGTTAAAAATGGCCTTACTTCAGAGTCACTGGTTAGCAGTTCTGCCAAGTTCTGTTCTCAAGTTATTGTTCTGTTGCAACTTTAGGTGTTGGTAGAGCAGGAATATTGGACAGGATCTATAGTCAAACAGGGAGAAACCCATAATGGCCCAGAAGCACCGACTTGCACCCAAGATTGTGAGGGCCCAGCACGTGGCCAGGGGCAGAGGAAGAGGGGTGCGGTAGGTGCGGTCCGCCCTGGATGCCACCACTGGGGGGGTGACAAAATGCTGGGTGGCACTCACCGCGGGGCCTGCAGCGCACCCAAGCCACACGTCTCTCCTAGGAGAGACGCAGTGGCTGGAGCACATGCAGGCTCTGCGCTGCCCAAACGGTCCACCTGCCGTCTCCCCCTCAGCTGTAGGGCAGCTGAGTGGGAGGAGGGAGGCAGACTCCAGAGGCCCCACGATGCGCCCTGCCCCTTGGCGCCCCGCCCCAGGTGCCCAAGCGGCTTCCTCTGCCGCTGCATGTGGTGGCATGTGTGTGTGACATAATGTGTGCATCATGCATTGCATGTGTTTGACACAAAGTGCCCAGCACACAATACGTGAGCGACACTGCATCATCGGGAGAAGGTTGAGTGTGAAGCCCAGCGTGGGACGGCTTCAATGCCTGGCGCCTCCTCCTCTCCTTGTGCTCATAAGAAGCTGGCCACTGAAGCTGCTCCACACTCAGCTCTGCCCTCACCCTCCTCCACCCCCTCAACATTGAGGGGGCATGGCCCCCTCCCAACGGATATTGGGTGGGCCGAAGACAGCTTGGCCCCGGAGAGTTAGCCTCCCTGGCACAGCCGCAGCTCTATCTCAAAGAGCTGAAGTTGGTCACCACAGACCCAGTTTCTATGCAGGGTCCACTGGAATGGTCTACGCTGGGGTGGAACCCTAATACCCAGCAACTTCCAGTGCCCAGCCAATAGGCTGAGCATGAAGTTTCAGCCAAAAGACAGGCTGCCCTCTGCACAATCCACGCTCTGTGGTAGCACTAACCTTTATTAAGACCATGATCAATAAAGCAGTGGGCATGTTTTACCTAATATCAGTGTCTTGTGGGCTTCTCAGAGGTATCTGGTTGGCCACTGTGAGAACAGGATGGGCCTTTAATCTGATCCAGCAGGGCTCATCTTATGTTTTTATCTACTGCAGCTTGTGCAACAGGGCCTTTCCTTCCTCTACAGTTCCCTGCAGCCCTTCCACATGCCCCCAAATTCTACGCTATGCAGTTGCTTGTGTGAATCCATGTTGATACCATAGTGTCCAGATTTGGCTCCTCAAAGAAAAGCCCATCGAAACTGTAGAGCAAAATTTGTTGGGAAATTACAAATAATTGAATGATTAATAATTGACCATTTGCAGGCTTGTTTTGCAAGTTTAGTTTGGGTTAGCTATGGTGTTTGATGAAAACAGAACAGTATCAATAATTCACATATCCATCAAACACAGAAATATTAATATAACCTCTAAGAGGAGTTCCAGTTGTTTTAAAAAAAAACTTTTGATATTTTCATTTATTTTATTTATTCACAGAGCAAAACCTTCTAGTGAGGACAACAAATAACAGGTAAATAATCATCTCATCACAGGCATATTGGTTTTGCTTTCAAGTTTCCAATAGTTTAAATTGGTGATCAGTGGGTACAACCATTCCCCTGTGAAACTTCAATGCAAACACTGTATCCTGTGGCCTCAGACCAGTTTATTTGAACGATCACTTTGCCTCATACATACCTACTCAATTGCTTTGATCTATGGAACTTGCACTTTTACAAATGCCACATGTTTGTTCCACATCTGTGAAGACTTGATCTTTCAGTGTGGCAGCACCTATGCTTTGGAACACCCTGCCCTCCCTTTGACAGGCACCATTTTTTTTAGATGCCTGCTAAAAAAGAAAAGAAAAACTGCTTCATTTCAGCAAGCCTACCCAGAAAACAAATAGCTATGCATACTTGTTTTGGGGTGTGTTTTTTGTGTGTGTTTTTTTGTTAATTGATAATAATAATTATTATTGATAATTATTTTATCTTTTGATTATGCAGTTCACACATTTTGCTAAAAAAAATTCAAATAAAGAATACCCATCAATAATGCACCAAACGTTCTGTGAGCTTCAAAGCAGATGGGCGTTTTTGTCATTCCCACAAAAGACTGCTGGGTTCTCTTCCGAAAATCATAATCTTGCCGTAACCTTTCTCCAGATGCAGTGCGTTTTAGGGCCAATAATTGAACGTTATGTTCCAAGTAGTTCTGTGTTTTCCTAAAGGGAACAGAGGTACACTTTAATTCTGTAGACCCATAAAGAGCAACTTCTGTTTTATATGCAACAGCTTTCAAACATGTCAACTAAAAGACAAGTAACAGATGGGTGATGCCACTGTAAGGACCCAATGAAACAAAAGGTGACTGAAGGATGAGAGCGAGGGAAAGATGAGGTGCTGGAACTGAGTTCCTGCTGGGGCAGGGGAAGCCCTGTATATATAACTTTCAAAGTGGGGAAAGATAATGAGATGATCTCATCATTACAGTGGCATTTTATACGGCTACATTCTTTAACCTCTCAGTAATTTCCATGTTATGTTTCAAGGAATGGGATTCTCCTTGTTCAGCAGGATAGGGCCCTCATTTTTTAGTACCTTCTCTACGCTAATTAGCTACAGGCAGTCTTGAGGCCATCTCACCAAAGGGAATGAGCTATGTGTTTCTGGTGCATTTAACTACCACAGTGGGCACACATAGAAGGCACTAGACCTTTTACATGCAAAGCATGAGTTCTACTAATCAATTATGCCTTTCACTCAGTACATACTTCTAATCCTTCCTCTTCCACTGCATTTTCATAATATCTGATGCTGAGGTTGCCTTGAGATAGGAATAAGTCAGTGGTAGGAATGATACATTTCTGGGCCGGCAGTCCCCCCACCTCAAAAAAAAGCATTGTCGGTTAGAACAATGTGTCCTTCCCCCGCATCTCATTCTCTTTGAACCACACTGAGTATGTGTGTTAGGAATTATTTCTTTCTACTTCACTTCCAAATTAACATTTTCATTTCCATCTGTCAAAATGTGGGGCTCTCTGAGATGCAAGATATTGTCTTGTTAGTGTTCCTGTCATAATCATTATATCTCCTCTAATTCTTATCCTTTACAGGCTGCCAATGGTACTGAATGCTGAAAAGCTGATAATAACTGATCCAAGTCTCAAAACAACAGCCACCATTCTAGGGGAAATCTGATTAAATATCAGATACTTTAAAACATACTTTTTAAGCTCCCAGCAGAAGCAACCAGGTTTGGTTCTTATGGTATTTATGTTATTTGCAACACATCAGAAATTGCCTATATATATTAGGGCCCTCAAAGGAAGAAGTGTCTTATTACTGGTTTTCATATCAATAGGATATGTTTCTCAAGAAACCTTCATCTGAAACCTTAATTGGAAACTAAATTGTAGCTTTTTGGTCAGAGGACAGTGGCAGACCTTGGAATCTATCTGTGTGGTACCAAAATTCAGTGCCCCCCCCACCTCTCATGCTCTATTCTAAATCTTCATTGTGGTGTCCCCAAGGCCCTGCTCCCCTAAATCCACCTTTGACTGTAGAGGAAGAGGAAGTTCCATTGTGTGCATGGGAGTCTTGTGCAATCAGAGCTGCAGCCCTGAATATAACCCAGAGTCGGTACTTGCATTCCAGTACAGGTGAGTTCCACCACTAGCACTTTTAGGAGCTAGAACTGGTGCCGTTGGTCTTCAAAGAAACACCAGGAAGACAATAAAGTGAAGACCTCCAGCTTGGAACTATTCTACACAACATTTCTATCTAGGCATGGAGGAAATGGCTTATCTTCCAAACGTAGAACCTGTTTACTATGGAAGACGGTAAGGGGCAATCAAAACTGCAGAAAGCAGGTAAAACCAGCTCTAGTTCATACGATGACAAGTTGCAGGAAATGAAAGGGGTAAAAGTGAAGATTTATGGGAGAAATGGTGAGTGCAATTACTACGTGTGCTGTATTGATTTAAGAGGATTGTACTGCTCCCAGATAGAAATGGCTTTTATGTGTTTGGGCCTATCCCTGACAAAAACACTTTCTTCTCTGTTGACAAGGCCTTGTTGCTATGGAAATGTACGGCTGGATACAGGGGCACAGGCACGTTTTGATAACACAGGCCTAATGGATGTATTTTTGCAACATTCACAGCTCCTTTCTTCTTATTTTCTCCTGAGCAGACGACCATTTCTTCTATTTGTTGCCACTTGATGAAAAAAATGTCTCTCTCTAATCTTTTAATTTAGCTTAGATTTCCTTCTCCTTCCAAGCAATGCAGTCTGGCAATTAAACTACTTATCTAGAGACTCCATGGGGGGCTGGTTGCCTGTTGCCTATTTTTCCTGTCTGTGAATCTTCTTACAGATGCCTTCTCATTCTCATCGTTCTAAAAGCATCATACGTCTTCTGGCTTCTGCTTCATGAAGGGTATGAAAGACCAGCCATATTTCTGATCTATAAAGATGCCAGCTAAATCGTAAACAATATCATGATGCCCTACATGTACAGTTACACAACCTTTGACATGTACTTTGCTTCTTCATGAAAGATCGGTTCCTCAGAATAGTGCAGAAAGCAAGCAGGGAGAAGGGGGACCAGCTGTTTATAAAGGATTTGGTGGCCAGCCAACTGCCCTCCACAAATGCCCCGCACTTGGGTATTTTGCAGAGTACAGTGGTACCTCGGGTTACATATGCTTCAGGTTACAGACTCCGCTAACCCAGAAATAGTACCTCAGGTTAAGAACTTTGCTTCAGGATGAGAACAGAAATTGTGCTCCAGCGGCGTGGCATCAGCAGGAGGCCCCATTAACTAAAGTGGTGCTTCGGGTTAGGAACAGTTTCAGGTTAAGAACGGACCTCCAGAACAAATTAAGTACTTAACCCGAGGTACCACTGTATGACACAGATCCACTTTCAAAATGCAATAATCAGAAATTTGAAGCTGTGCATATATTAGCAAAGGTATTGTGGTATGAAGCTATCCAAGTTGGAAGACATACATAATACACACATAAGAACATAAGAAGAGCCTGCTGGGTCAGGAAAATGACCCATCTAGTTCCTAGAGAAGTCCACTAGCACAACCTGAGCGTAAGGGCACTCTCCCCTCCTAGGGTTTCCAGCAACTAGTATTCAGAACCATATTGTCTCTGATAGTGGAGGCAGAACATAGCTATTATCACCCTAGCTAGCAGGACCAGTGGTCAGGGATGGTGGGAATTGTAGTCTTAAAACATCTGGAGGGCTGAGTTTGAGGAAGCCTGCACTACATGAAGAAATGCTTTCTTTTATCTATCCTGAATCTTACAACATTCAGCTTCATTGGATGTCCATGAGTTATAAGAGAGAAAAAGTTCTCTCTATCCACTTTCTCCATGCTATGCATGTTATGCACTTCTATCATGTCACCACTTAGTTGTGAGATAAATCAGCCTCATATAACCAGCATGCTTAGCTCTAGTTAAGACCATAGAGAAGCTGTTTTCCTAGACTTAACTAGGGCACATCCCTCACCTTGGAAGGAAGGAAGTCAAGTTTCTTTGCTTCTCTCTCTCTCTCTCTCTCTCTCTCTCTCTCTCTCTCGTCTTTTCTTTTAAAAAATAATAATATTTATTAAGTTTTCCAGTTTAACAATCCAATAAAGGCCACATTAAAGACATTCTGAATTGTAAAATCATCAAACAGTCCAAATATTAAGCCAAATCATAAATCTTTGTTTGACTTCCCATGCTCTGAGGTCGGAGGATTGCCATAATCTCACATTTGCCCTGCTTTCTTAATTAGTCCAGGTGGTTCCCATAAATCAATCCGATGTTAATCCTTCGTCCGTTTTCACAGCCTCTGAGTTCATCCAGCAAGCGAATTATATCAAAACTCTCTCTCTCTTTTCCACCATGTAACCGAGCAGGAAGGATGTCTGGGAGATCACTCCAAGTGTGGCTTTAGCAAATCCATCTTTGTGTTTCTATACAAATAATTTGGAAACACTTAGTCTACTGTGTGAACTCTTTGTGTAATGGAGGTCAGGACTTGATTGCTCTAGGCTCAGACTACATGCATGGCTGACAAGTCATACTCCTCAACCTATAGTACTGAGATGCTGTCTAGTCAGAGGGCTTTTTGATATTATTATTCCTCCTAACTTATAATGAATAAACTTGGCTGCTGGGCTTTATTCTTCTAATTATTTTATAATATTGTCATTGTAATTAAAGGCAGCATTGCAAAAGAGCATATTTTTTAAAAAAATGTTTGTTTGTTCAAGAAATTTCTTTGGGGTTCAATGACTCCAAAAATACCCTGCCAAAAATGCAACTACAAATGAATGAAGATGAATTTGGTATTTCAGATTTTGAGCCATACCATCATGTTTACTTATTGTCAAGTATAAAATATTGGAAACCTATATCTGATGCTAACTATCTAACTTGGGCAACTTTAGACTATACACATACAACACCTTTGGTTGGTTGGACCAAAGATTAGGATAAAAATATTTGAGAATTTGGGAGACTCTTGAAACAAGTCCATTAGAAAGATATGGAATATAATGCCTAATAAAAACAAATTTGATCCATTTCTCCATACTAAATTAACTTCATGGAGAAACCCAATTTTAAAAACTGTGGGAAAAGATGGTAATATGGATAATTATTATTTTTTAAATGATATTTATTGAGAATTTTAAGGTTACAAAGAAATAAGAAGGAAAAAACAAGAGAAAGAAAAAAGGAAAGAAAAAAGTAGATAAAAGTAACAATTAAACAATACAAATCAATAAAAACCAAAGTCAAAAAGAAAAAACAAAACACACAGTACATCAAAATCAAAAAGCAAAAATAAACAAAAAATTTAAAAACAAATCCAATATTCCCAAATCCTTAACTGTCATTACCTTATTTCATCGACCTCCTCACACCTCCCTTCTTTGTATTCTAGTTATTAATTATCTCAGCAAATCCTTTCCATCTTTCACAATATTCTGTCATTAAATTACCTCAATCTATTTTAACCTTATCTTACCATAAAAAATCCTAAAACTTAAAACTTAGAACTTATTTATACCAAATTCTCCTAACTATTACATATTCTTACATAATTCTTTTTAACATTTCTGCTAAAGCCCAATAATTTCATTCCAACATTTTCCTAATACTCATTAATTTTACAATACTTTTCTAAATGAATTTTAAAAACTTTCTTCCAATCTTCATCCATCGTCTCTTCTTCCTGGTCTCGGGTTTTGTCAGTCCTTTCTATCCCATCCATCTAGTCCATCAACCTGGTGACCTTATGTCCGAGGCTCTTAAGTCTCTTCCATGTCCCTTCCGCAGGTCTTCTTCATATTTATACCTGTACTTTGCTTTGTCTTCTGCTCCTTTCACTCAGGGAGACTCCAGCTTGACAATATTTTTGTCCCTTCTCTACAAGTTGGCCCCTTTTCCATAGTCAACACTGAAATCCACATGGTATTTGAAGGCATGTTTCAAGGCCCCTCCAAAGTTAAAGGCCCCCACAACTCCGAGCTCCCCCCAGCCCAAAGCCAGACTTGAAAAATAAAAATAAAAATCAAAACATCCCTGCATAGGGGGGTCCATCCAGCCCCCCATCTCCAAGCCAAACAGGACTCCATCTCTCCAAATCTGACCCCTTCCAGGTTCATTCGTCAAATCCAACAACTCATGTTCCTGCTGGGCCACAGCTCCCTCCATCTCTGCCACCCGAGGTCCGGCAACAACCTCCTCCTTCATCTCATCTGTCAAAGCACATTCCTGGATTAATTCCTGAGTGGGTTCTATATAGTTACCCACTGCCTGTCCAAAATCACAACAGTAATCAAATCCATCTTCTCATGTAACTGTTCCAATAAAGCACTTGTCTTGCAAAAGGCAAGCACCAGAGACTCCGAGTACATTCTTGTTCAAGGTCGAAGTCTGGTCCCACGATCTTAATCTATTACAGCTGCAAAGCTTCCCAGTTCGCTTTTAATAACAGTTTCACAAGCTCCCTCTAGGGGAGACAATTTCTATTTGTATCCATCCTTTTTAAAAAAAAAAAAAAAAAAGCAGATCTAGCAACAAAGTTTTCCTTTTTCGGATATTTTGTCAATATTTTGTTCCTTTTAAATGCGAAGGGGAACAATGGAATCAATATGTTTCTCTTCTTTTAACTATCTGTCAAAAACATTTGTCCATAGTCAATGAATTTCCCCAGAACGTCTATCCTGACACCCCGCTCCCAGGTTCAAGACGGTGGAAAATTGCCTTTCTTTACTCTCTCTTCTGCAGGTTTAAACAGTCTAAAAAAAGGTTCCCCCCTCTTCTCCTGCTTCCAAGGGGGGTTCAGTAATTTTAAATGATGGAATTTTGGTCCTTTACAGACAACTTTCTAAACTCTAGCTTGCCGCGTCTTTGCTTCAATCTATCTACAAAAGCGGAAGGCGGACTTCCTGTTTAGACCTTCCCGCTTCAATGCCAAATTAAAAAATTTCTTAATCCAATTTTCTGTTCTACTCACGGGCAGTTGTTAAAAATCCAATTGTCCACAAGGAAAAGTCAGCGCTCTCCAGCAACAGCAATGCGGCTTCACTCCGTGAAAGAAGCAGTCGATTCAAAGCACCACGCCACTCACCCCACGTTGCTCCGGATCCCCGAAACCGGGGTTCCCCGCGAGTAGGGGGGGCGCAAAGGTGCCAGCCGAATCCCACGTCCACAGGCTTCTCCCACCTGTGGTTTTTGATGGGTCTCCGCCTCGCCGTGGCGGTTCAGACCCTGTTTTCCATGGAGCAGATTCCTCCCGATCGGAGGAAATCCGCCATTGCCAGAGGCGCCAACCCAGAAGTCCCTGGTAATATGGATAAATTAGGTGGAAGCGGGCATATTGACTTTGGATCAACTGATGGATGAGGAAGATGAATTTTATATGTACAGTGTTTTAAGAAATAAATATCATGATCAGATGCATCCCAATGGCGATAACTGCAGCTACAACATCTTGTAACAACAGTGTTTGGACCAGCAGCTTTCTCTCTTGTGGGTGGGGAGGTGACTAAAAACCAGTCCTCCTGCCAGGGAAATATCTCCTCACTGATCCAGTGTAAGATATTCCACCTTCTTCTTTAGCAGAGTTTGTCTTTTCATCCTGCGAAGTAAACACACACACACACACACACACACACACACACAAAGCTTTAATAGTAGAAAAATGTAACATAGTAACATACTAAGAGAAATGAAACATCTTGAGGTAAGTGACAGTTATCCTTTTTTAACTGACAACCTGAAGGGAGGGGCCAATTCTAGAGTACAGCATAAAAGCCCCGCCCACTAGAGGCCAGGTATTCTATTAATCAAATTTGGCTTCCATGCTTTTCCTACATTCTCAGCTTCTGAGACACAGGAGATATTAGAACAAGTGGTCAAGTCTTTTGAAAGGGGAAAAAAAAGCAATCATTTCCTATTTGTTATTAATTAGTAAGTTTGATATACAGACTTTAAGAAACGATTGGAATAAAGAATTGGATGTTCTCTACTACCTAGACAGTGGAACAGTCTCTTAGCTTCTGTAGCAAAGGTATCGGTGGATCTCAACAGAAAATAATATTTGGAATCTATTGGACAACTCCGTTGAATTTGTATAGAGAAGGACTGTCTAACGCAGCTCATTCTTGGAGAAGTAATAAGGATAATGCCTCTTTGAAAGATACATTCTTACAGTGTCCAATTCTCACTAAGTTTTGGGAGAAAGTGTTAGACTGTATAAATATGACTGTACAGAAAAACTTAAAAAGCACTCCTATGCAAGGAAGAAACTCTGAAATAAACCTATAGCTCTACTAAGTGTAGTGTGAGTCCAGATCCTGCTAAGATTTGCAGACCTTGGAACACAGCATTCTCCTGTATGAACTTGCTTGGAGTTTAAGATCTGCACCAGAGATCCTTCAGGTTTCCTTTGCCGGGTGAAACCAGGCAGGTGGTGACCAAAGAGAAGACCTTGTCACTCTTTGAAGAGTGTCCTGGGAGACACCAACTCATTCAGCATTCCATAGACTTTCATAAAACGGATTTGCTCACTGGTGCCTTAAATGGCTCTTAATAGTTCTTTAATTTTATTGTCTTAGCGCTATTTAATTGTATTTTATTATTTTAAAATGTGTTTTACTTCTGCTCTTAAATTTTATGACATTTTACGAGGTGGTAATTATTTCTTGTTCCTGCTACCTTTATTTGTTATTTTGGGTATGTCACTTGGTATATTATTTTTATTGACAAATCTGCTCATAAACGTTTGAAATAAAACAACTAGGGGTGTCACAGAGTTTCCAGAGTTTTTCACCATTAGGGAGTTACAGCACCTGCTGGGCCTGTAGAAACAGATATGGGACAGGCATTTATATGGGAAACCCAGCCAGATGGGTGAGGTATAAATAATAAATTATTATCAATTATATATATATATATATATATATATATATATATATATATATGATTGTGTATACCTAAATGGTTCAATATACTGTTTCTATGAAGTAATATAATACTAATTTTAAAATATAAATATACCAAATCATGCAAATCTAATTCCAGTAACACTTTGCTAAAGTTGTGCTAGTCTACAACTGGACATGAGCTTGAAAATACCCCTTAATGGTGTGAATGCACCTATTTCATTTCCTCCAGAGAGGTTTTTCTTCCTCTCTCATAGTACTAGGAGCTGAGCTCATCCAATAAAGATGATTGATGGGAAGTTCAGGACAGAGAGAAGGAAGTACTTCTTCATACACCATATCGTTCAGAGGTGAGGAACCTCAGAGACCTGGAGGGCTCCATTGGCCTCCAGGTCTCCTTGACTGGCCTTTGAGACTCTCCCCAGGCTATATGCCAATCACACCACCTCTCCCCAGGATATACCCCTCAATGGCCAGGATCAGGGGCCACATACCTCTCAATGCCATCTGTTGGGAAATGAGAGCAGCAGAAGGGCTATTGCCTTCCTATCTTGCTTGGCTCTTTCAGAGACCACTATGGGAAATAGGATGCTGGACTAGATAGCCCTTAGGTCTCATCTGGCAGGGTGCTTAGATTCTTAACTGTGGTGGGATTATTATGATTTGATCGGTCCTATGAATCCGTTACTCATTGCTTCGGTTGCTGGTAAATGGCTGGTGTCCTATAGGCTGCTACCTGTCAGAGCACAAAGAGGCAAGGAAGAGCATGTCAGATTAGCATATTGGATTGCAGAATTCAAAATTTACGCCTTTGATTTTTCAAAAGTTGACTGGGGTGTGTGTCATAGCTGTCAACTTTTCCCTTTTTTTAAGGGAAATTCCCTTATTCTGAATAGGATTCCTCACAAGAAAAGGGAAAAGTTGACAGCTATGGTATGTGTGCGTGTGTTACACACAATGGTTAAAACACCCCCTCCCCAAAACAAAACCAGTCAGAACTCAAATGTTCTCAGATTCAAAATATGGATTTCTTTCCTTTCTTTATTTTGACACTTTCTCATTTTAACTCTAGTTACAGATAGGTAGCCGTGTTGGTCTGCCATAGTCAAAATAAAAAAAATCCTTCCAGTAGCACTAACTACCAAGAACTAACTTAGAACTAACCAAGAACTAACTTAGTTGGTCTTAAAGGTGCTACTGGAAGGATTTTTTTTCATTTTAACTCTGTAATAAATTCCCTCTATGTCTCTGCATATTCATATTTGGTCACTGTATCAAGCAGATGCCCTGCTTCCTATGATATGCTACTTGTCCTTTCATAGATTAAAAATATGATATGCACACATTTATATGTAGAAATAACTCTTTCATTTGCTCTTTCAGAAAGTGCAGATGAACTGATGCTCATAAATACCCTATTAAGGCTGCCATCCTATGGAGAATTAGGTGCACCTAAGCCCGCTAATTTCAATTAACTCTGCATAAGATTAATCTGGAAACAGGATGCAAAAGCAGGAAAAAGAAAATGCACAATTTTTGCACATGGGCATTTTTTTTTGTATTGTTCCAAGTGGGAAAGACTCTCTTCTACTAGTTATTTGATGGAATAAATACAGGAGGTGTATGTTTTATTTATCTATCATATTTGTATCCAAGGTTCTTGGGTGGTACATATGGAAATTATGCTGTTATTTTAACAGTTTTTTTTTTTTTTTTTTTTTTGAAGTAGGTTACAGCACAGTTCAAACCAAAGAATCACTGGGGTGAGAGCTTGGAATAGGCAGATCTTGGGCTGTCTTGGTTCAGATGGGGCTAGACCAGTGTAGCTATCTCAACCGGGTTATGCTGGCTCACCCAGAAGAACTTTCACTTAAGTCCAAAAGCTGGGCATGTAGGAGGTGGGAGACTTACACCTATTCCAAACCAATTTCAGTTCAGACACATGACCTGGTAACTCAGGGGAATTTACACTAGTAAAAAAGGGTGGTGTAAGTCAAATTCTGTTTCAGAGCCTTGCTTTCCTTCTGCAAGGCTCAGGTTGGCTCAGCAAGCAGTACACTTCTCCCAAATGGAGTTTGGAGTAGGGTAATTTACATCACTGCAACTTAAACTGGTGTAAACTTGACCAGCTTCCTTTACTTGGGAATGCTCTGCTAGGAAATGAAGTGGTTTCTCCTCCAAGGTTGCTTACAGAGCTTCATGGCATGGCTTCTCTCTCCTGCCAGTCCAGGTTGGACATCACACTGGTTGTACTTATCAATGGACAGAAAAGGCTATACTCCTGGGCCAGTGAGCCATTAAAGTCAAAAGAGCATTTGTCCACGTTAAAGAGTGGCATTCTGGTTACTCTAGCTAACAGCTTTCTGTCTTCCTTGTTCAGAGAGAGTGTTGGGTGAAGCACACTTCTTTCCCAGAGGCACACTTCACTTCTACATCTGAGATGATTTACTTTAAGGGCAACATGTGAAATGTATGATCACATTTGGATTCATTTAATATTTTGGGGGGGGGGGGATTCCAGGAGCTCCCTATCCAGTTTGAGACTACAGTGAAGGAAGTGGGATTGACTTTTCTCTTCAAACTGTTTTTCCAACACCCCTCCCCTCCCTAAAGCTGCTATTTCCTCAGGAGGGAAGTTGTGGAGGGCTATAACTAGCAGTTCCCCTTCTAGGCCAAACAGTAGCTCTGGAAGTATTTACCTCCACCCATTACAAAATGACACAGCAGGAGTGCCAACTTGTCCCCGCAACCATGGGTGCCTGGGGCCATGTCTCTGGCACTGAAATTTGTGGGTACCCAGCCTCTTCATGGGGAATTTTGTGGGTGCTTACTCAGGGAGTTGGCACCTATGTGACACAGTATGACAATTATGCAAGAACTCAACCTCTATGTCTGTGTGTGTGCTTTCTCGGGTGGCGTTGTGTGCAAGTTCTGTGTGCACGCTGCTGTTCCTCACTGCTCCAACCAGTTTCAACCGTCACTCCATCACCTAAGTTTAAGGTGCTTCAGAGTAAGGCCCCAGACAACACGCAGCCTCTTCTGAGAGAAAATACTTTCTCTTCCTTTCTAAGGCCACATCCGCACTATATAGCTCTCACAGTGGTTCAATAGTAACTCTCTTTTCACAGGAAATCCAGCTTTGCAGCTTTGTGAGGAGAATAGGGGCCTCCTAACAAATCTCAACACTCTTCCCAAACTACAGTTCCCAAGATTCATTGGAGGGAGCCATGACTGTTGAAGTGGTATAATAATGCTTTAAATTTCTGGTTCAGATGTGGCTTACAACAGGAGTGCCTGAATGATCCATTAACACCCGATGCAGCAATGGCAGCCATTCTTCATTGTAGGGCCTTGTGCAAAATACATTTTGTGGGGCTCTCCCAGTTCAGCCATTTGCCTTTCAGTCTCTGCTTTCGTTTTATGCTTTGTGGCCCTGCTCTCACACATGCTTTTTTACATTACCTGCCATAATGCAGCAAGATTAAAAAAAATTAAAAAGCTAGTAATAATGCCATATGATGTAGTTCCATATGTAAGCTTACCACTTAAATCTTACATCCAGAGAATATCCCAAACAGATGTGGACGAGAGGGAGCGCACACAAAGCAAAGCAATTCCATCTGTCACCTCGGTCCGCTCTGCTAACAGTGACATTTATATATGGTAAGCCCGTGTTTCTGGAAACATCCACAAAGTTCCACTTTGGAGAGCAATCATTCGAGAAACTGTAATAAACCAAAAGTGCACACCAGCAGTAGGAGAGCCTTTACATTACCACTCTGCTCTTAAACATAAACAACTGAAGTGCTGAGGGAGGGAGGGAGAGAGAGAACAAACAGTAGCTAGCACAGAAAAGTCTACAACTGGCGATGAGGACTCTTCATGGCAAAGCAGCCAGAAGCACTCCAGAACATAGCAGGAAGTCAGGATGCATAGGACATGCAAAACCGATAACACTATGTCAGTGCATGTCTCTGGGAAATTCAGACATGGCGCATATCTGTCAGAGAAAAGAGAATGCATGACAAAATTACTGTATATGATGGTCTTGCAGATTTGGCAGGTGGTCTAGAGCCTCTGTACACCACACACCTTATGGGGTCACTACTGTACTGCAGAGATTTCAACAAGAACATAATCCCTGCCCCACACACTGAAGGCTTGCTGGAAAGAAGTGAGCCCCAAACAGCTCATTTGTTCAGTGACTTAACAGTTGGGAATCCTCCCGTGCTGTGGGTGCCTTGTAATTATTTCATTTATTCTTCACGGCGCACGAACCCCGTTCTGTCAGCATGCCGCACAGATTGGCAGTCGTAGTTCTCGGGGCTATGGAGAATGCGCTCTGCGCGGCTGTGCCGGGGCCTCTCTGCTTTGTGGCTTAGAGGAGCGCAAGCAAGCTACAGCTGGTGTCCCCAACTGGGAGCTGTAGGCGTAAGCGTAAAACACACTGTTATGACTGGAGGTGAAGTGTAGCAGAAGATGATGATGTGGGATGGTTGAGTGGGTGTTTATTAGCTTTTTTTAACCAGTTTCCTTCCACTGTTGTACATTTTTAAATACTGTGCTGCCTCATTTAACTAAACGGCCCTAGGGAGAGCCAAAACATTTGGATAATCAGATGCCGAGATAGGCTAACACTGATCATGGCAGTATGTAGAGGTCACATAGGAAATTTCAGCTATCCAGGAATTTTGGTTCTGTGAGCTACGTGTAACGGAGATCCGACTCTGAAATGTTTCTTTCTGCAGTAACTGAAGAGACAAGACAAAGCTATTTCCCTCTTTAGAATTCTTTTTTCCCCCTCCCCTGCCACCTACTTACAGTTTCTGTCACAAAAGCCATGAATTTCTAGGGAGTTGCTTTGTTCTCTGAGAGAAGGTAGCATAAAACGGGTGTGTGTGTGTTCTTAAATGTATTACATTTCTCGTCATCCTTGCTTTAGTTTTTTAAATGAATTTATTCGTTTATAAAAAAATATTTATAAACCATCTTTTGGTCTTAACAAAGCCCCCAAATGCAATGCGTAAAAGTGAAGACGTTAAAGGCAACCGTTAAGAGTGAGAGAAATTGTGTTTATGGGTGTGGGTGGGTTTAAGTGGAGGAATGTGCGCAGGTGTAGCCTGATTGAGGGATGGGTGCCTTAGTAGGTGTTGAACTTCTGCAGGTATTGAAGAATAGAATCCCATCGTATGGATTTTGATGCACTATCAGTTTTATTGTTTTCTACACAGTGTTTACTTTTGATTTACTTGTAAACTACTTGGGTGGGTTTTTGCCCCAATGAAAAGTTGAACATAAATAGTTGAAATACATGAAGAAGAAAGCCATTTTAAAACAATAAGCCAGATGAAGGACAGACCGGAAAATATCTTAGAACCATGAGGAGCAAAATCAAAGCATCGTTGAAACTATTGAAAGCTATGCAGAGCCAAACATTTTTACTGCCGTTCTAAAAGTAGGCAGCGATGGAGGGCTGGACTCCTACAGTCAAGGGCCTGTCCTCTGTTCCCACCAAACTCACATCCCAATGTGGTGGGTCACAAATTTCCTCCTTTTTATTCCGCACTCTTAGGCTACAACTACACCAAACCTTCAAAGCGCTATTCTACTTCTAACAGTCATGCATGACAAAAGAATCATTGGAACTGTAGTTTGTTAAGGGTGCTGAGAGGTATTAGGAGGCTCCAAGTCCCCTCACACAGCTACACTTCTCAAAGTATTTTAACTATCAATTGCTCTACTCAAGGAACTGTAGGAATTGTAACTCTGCATGCATGGGAGCTCTCAGAATTTGCATGAGTAGGGACATACAATACAGAGGTGCCTTTAGGTAGGTTCTGTGCAAAATTTCAGGAGGATAGACACAGGGTTTAGGGAGTGATGAATTTTAAAAAGTGTAATTGAAGCTTTTAAAAACAACTTACTTTGTTTTCTGCTCAGTCTGTACTGAAGTCAAAGTCTTTCTACATCCTCCCCAAAGCACTGTGATTTGAAACAAAAGGGCCGTCTTAATGAAGTAATTCTGTCCGTCAGAGTTGTCCATTAAAGAACCATACTCCTCTTCAGGATTCCCCTTTCCTCTCTGCCTGGAAATTTCTATTTATAGAGAATTGGGGGGATTCTGGGGGTGGTGATTGGGGGGAACAGGTACCAACGTCCTCCCAAGTGCTAAAGCAGCTTCAAAGCCTTGGAGCTAGCCTGCTTCACCTTGGACCACTTCTGATTCTAAAATAGTCTGAATATCTCCAGGCAGATATCCTGACCTTGTTGCTGTTCCTTTATGTAAGGCTAATGCACAGTATGCTTTTAACAGTTAAGACTTTTGCATTTACTAGGGGCCTTACTTCAGAAGCTATGTTATTCATCTCGCTTTCCGCCGTGACAAAATAATGTAATTTACGTAATCTAGTTCATAATTTACACCGATGTTATACCTTAGGTCATTATGTGATTCCGCCCCATTCATTTCCATGCAAGGACAATGCAAGGCAAATGGAGGCAAACATAATTAGTTGTGTATCATTTGTACACTAGAAGCAACAGCAGCAACAAAATGCCAGTTGTATTCACTGGACTGATTTCCATTTCAGAGATGGGACGAACAAGGGAACACTAGCAATTTCCACTCCTGTTTCTGTTCTCATAGTAATTTCCCAACATTCCTAATATTTACACATATCTACCAATAAGTCACTTATAGTTTTGTTCTTAACTTGTTGAGAATTGTCTCTGAAATTTAACTTCAATGTGAGTCTCTTGAGCTCATACCCCAAATAAATGGATTCTCAGTCGCATTACATATGCGCCACAAATCACAGCATTATAATTCAGGACATATCCAGAGAAGAGCTTCTGGTGTTCTGAGTTTGGCTTCTTTTAGGGCCCAAGATAAGCCCAGGAATTAATTAGCCACCACCTCCCTTGCTTCCTGCTTTTACTTTTGATTTTTGTCTTCTGCCACTGTTCTCTATGCCTACAATGGCCTCCTCATCTTTATCCCTTAGGATACCTCTTTTAAAATCTTCCTTCTTGAGTTTCACTCACTTTTTTTTTTTTACTTTGCTTTAGCCATACCTGTCAGCACAGTTAACCATGCTGTAGTTAACCCATTCATCTCTGTTCCTTTTTCAAATCCTTTCTTCCACCCCCACATTACACATCTATAATAACAGGGAAGCAAACATGTGTGCAAGTGCACTGATTTCACCTATTGATATATTTTTCAACAGTATATACAAGACAACATATGATTGAACAAGAATAAAACTGTAAAGCCTCATGGTAGAACAAGTGAGAAATGCTGAAAATGGGGGGGGGGCAATACAAAGTGTGCAAAAAGCAACATTGCAGCAGTTAAAACCAATTAAAAACCATCTGCCAAGATTTCAAAATACATACACAAAAAAGTTGTTAGGCAGGAGAAAAGGCCACCTGAAAAAAGGATCTTTAATTCTTGGTGAAATAGCAAGTGAAGGAGCCAAAGAGATGTCTCTGGGAAGGGAATCCCATAGCATGGGTGCTGCCACTGACAAATCTCAGTAAAACAGGTGACAGAAGAAAGGTGCATCAATTGGTATTTCTAGATGGGGAGGAATATATGATAGAACATGAGTTCTGCATGTGCTTCAAGAGTCCACTAGTTGGTTCTGCCACATTCACGTGTCTGAAAGATCATCTCCATCCCTACTGGCTTTCTTGGGTGTTAAGATCTGCAGAGGGGCTCTCTTGGTATTCCGCCACCCTCACAAATGTGGGGAACAATGGCTCAGAAAAGGGCTTTCTCTGTGGCAGCTGCTAAATTGTGCAACTCCCCCCACCCACATAGTTGCATCTTGCACCTTCCTTGTACAGTTTTCACCACATGCTGGCCTTTGACAGTCAGGGCCGTCTTACCCATAGGTGCTAGGGGTGCGGGGCACCCAGGTGCAGGGCACTCAGGGGCGCCAGGCCGAAAGTCTGGGGCTGAGAGTTGTGTCCAGGGAAGTGCCCGCCCATTGGTTGGAGCGCCGCGGCAGGCCGCTCTGCTGCGCTGCAAGTTCGGGGGTGACCAAGCCAGCGAGACGCTGAGGTGGCCGGCCAGCTCTGCCCTCCTGCGCGCCTGGGATTGGGCAACTGGGGGGGGGCACCAGGTGGATCTTTGCACCCCGGCGCCGCATATGCTTAAGACAGCCCTGTTGACAGTTAATGTCTTTTATTTTGTGGGACCCACTTCTTTTGGTAAAATTCATATTGTTCTGTTCCATTTAGAATGGTGTTATACTTGTTTCATAATTGCTAACACCTTTATCTGTTCTTCCAGTTGTCTATTTTATGACTGTAATCCACCTTGGGACATTATGGTGAAGGGCAGGTTAGAAATCTTATAAATAAACAAGTAATGTTTAATAAATTGCTTTTATCTCCCATAATGTGTGAAGAACCCTCTGATAGCAATCATACAAGGAGCAGAGACCATGATTAGTAGGAATATAAGAAGCTGTATTAGACTGAGTCAGACCTTTGATCCATCTAACACAGTGTTGCCTACACTCAGGGCCGGCCCATGAGGCCAGGTGAGGCATCAGGTGGCAGGATCCACCAGGACAGCAGATCCCAATGTCAAACTTTCTTTCCCCCTTGTTCCTGATGTGGTTCTTTCCTCACCCCATGGGGAAGGGGTCACCATGCTGGGGTCCCTCTCAGATGCCAATATGCCTTTGGCTGGCCCTGCCTAAACTGACTGGCAGTGGCTCTCCAGAGTTCTTCTTCTGCCATGCCTGGAGATGCCAGAATTTGAAACTGAAGCCTGTTGCCTGCAAAGGATGTCCTCTGCCACTGAGTTATAGCCCTCTTCTGCTTCCATGTTTTATTCAGCTGCATGCATTTTTTATTATTATTAAATGTTAAATACTTGTAGTAAGTAGCAGTAGCAGCAATTCGTAACTTGGGGGGCCACTTGAGAAGATATCCTTTGTGTTAATTTCACTCCTAAAGGTGACCTGTATAACTCTTTTAAATAAGCAGAAATAAATTAATTTATTAAACTATTTCAAAACTGCCCTTCATGGAATGTCACCCTCACATGGCAGTGTGTAAGAGAATAACAGCAAAATATAATGCCATATAAAAGCATAGATTAAAACCACACTGCACCCTTAAAAAAAAAAAAAAGCAGTAACAATCCAAACTTAGGTGTTAATTAAAATCACATATAAATACTTTTCCTAGAAGCCAGATAGGAATGTATGTTTCTTTAGGGTATGGGTCACTGTGCTCTCAGGACAGGGCTCAAACTCCCCACAAATCAGGGCTTTTGTCAGCTAGAACTTGCAGAAACTCAGTTCTGGCACCTCTCAGATGGGTTCTGTCTCCTCTCAGGTGGTCACCATTGCCATTCTAAGAGAACAAGGGAGGTGTTCATGGTGAGTTCTGCCACCTCTTTTTCTAGAAAAAAGCACTGCCACCCATCATTAACAAAATGGCTCCACCTCCTTAGAGTGTCATCTGTAAATAATATGCCAGACATGTTTCTTTCTTCCCAAGCAGGGTGGGACGTAACTTATTTCCTAATTACAAAGGAATATAGGATAAAAAAGAAATTATGACTGCCAGATGGTGAATTGCTGCTTAGCAGGAACAAGCAAGGAGAGGACTCAGTCAATCACCGGGTAAGTGATAAGGCAGCACAGTGAACTACCAAAGAAAAAGGAAGCTCATTACACCAGACACTAAATTATTCTTATAGAGACTTCTACTTCTTTCCCTGCTTCTATTTTTTATTCTAAGCCATAAAGCAAGCAATTCCACCAAGGCCCTCTTTTAAATGATTAACATTTTCATTTTAACTTTTGTTTTTGATTGTATTCCAGCCATTAATCTGACTTGTGTCTTACCCTGCCCTTCTCTTCTTCCCTTCTTTTAAACAGGCTTCATTCATCTCAGTGTGCTTTGCAAGCCATGGTAGTCTGTTCTGAAGGTGTGGAGCAACACTGGGTTGCTATGGCAATGTGGGCTTACCACAGAGCAAGGCGAAAGCTGGATTCCACCGTAAGCAGGACTTGGTGGGAAGCAGAGCCATCTGAGGGGGCTTTGTTCAGAGAGAGGCGCTTCTCTGAAGATTATTCCGAAATGGCATCAGTGTGACCTCTAAGCGACAGAGTTCATGAAACAACTTCAAATGAGCACGTTAAAAAGGTGTGCCTGGAATTATTGGGAGCCTTTCCTCTTGTGTGTAACATGATGCTTTCTCACCTTGGATACAACACCTAGTGCTCAAAGAAGAGAAAAAACTAGGTCATTAAAGAAAAAAGGGGAAAAAACTCTGGCAAGAGCTAAGGAATATTTTCAGAGCTGGCCTGAGGAGTTATGTGTCTAACTAGTTTTAGGGTAGGGATCAAGGCTAAAACCCTAAATGAAACTTTAATGCCCCTAAAATCTGGGAAATTGTATTTTCTCCAGCCTCTGATGTCCTAATGACTGGACCTCAGAAACAGATGGTTTGTTGTCCCTACAGTGCCTCTGTTCTTGTTTGCTCTGGCAGATCCCCCTGGCAATTTTTATTGATTACATTTATTATATCCCACCTTTCTTCCAAGAAGCCCATAGGGGCATACATTGTTATTCCCCTCCAAATCATAACCTCATAACAAGCCTGTGTGGTAGGTTAGGCTGAGAGACAGCGCCTGGCCCAAGGTCACCCAGTGAATTTCACTCTTGATTGGACATTGAACCCTGGTCTCCCAGGTCTCAGTTATGGCTTCCTGCAAAGAATCCTGGGAAGCTGTAGTTTGTTGACAGTCTCCTAACAACTCTCTGCTCCCCTAACAAACTACAGTTCTCAGAATTCTTTGTGGGAAGCCATAACAATTGGATTTTTTAAAATTGGATTGTGAACTAGTCTGTAAAAGGGGCAAGTGGCTTGTTCATTTGTAGCCCCTCTTGTGGGGAAATGGCTTAAGCCCCTTTTACAGATTAGTTCACAATCCAATTAAAAAACCCCCAGTTTGACTTTGGCAAACAAAGTTGATTTAGATCCACATTAAGTCTTTACCTGGTTGGAAAGTGTGGCTGTGGCTCAGCCCTGATTTAAAAAGACACACCCAGACTGGATATGAGAAGTTTGATGGGCCCAACTAAGCTTGATGTATAGCAGGAGTTCCAAGTTCACTCAGTTCAATTTTTGATAACACTCAATTGTTACACTAAATACAGCTGTAGTTGCACTAATGATACAGTCAGAGCTTGATATGCTTTCCAGGGAAGTGAAAGGACAGTCTATTTTCCAAACTAGCTGCAAACTATTGTCCTGAGCTGCAAAGCAATACATCTCCATTTGGGTGCAACGGAGCAAAATGGTTCTCCATAAGTAGGAACCAATTATTCATAGTTGTGGGAACCAATTATTCACAGCTGTAAGACTCTGGGGGATATATTTGGGGAAGCTTCACTTTCTTTTATCTTTATAGGAGCTGATGTTTCTTGAAAATGCTTTGTGCAGGGAGCAAAAGCAAGCATATGGCAAGGGGTTTCTTAATTAGAAACCAAATAATGGTATATAACTTAGGATATGAAGCTAATACAGCATTTTTTGTTTTTGTTTTCCAAGTCAAACCAACATTTTAATAAGAAAGATTCAAGTCAATGGGTCAATGGGCATAAATTATTTTATTGAAGCTGGAGCACTTTAGGTTTTAACGGCAAGGGAGAGCAAGTTAATTGCAGCATATCACAAATATGGATACTTTACTATCAATAAAAAACAAATCTTGTGCTTGAAGTGAAAACAAATTAAAATTAATTAATCAGTGGAAAACACTTCATTTGATCAGGGAAAAACAACTGAAGATATTAAATCTGTGTGGACATACAGGATAATCAAATCAATACACACACTCTTGTATTGGCTTGATGCCATAGGCTATGTTGAAGACATACACGTGAATCCAATTAAATTCCTATTAGCTGCCAAGTGGTTATATTATTAAGTTGAATCCACTCCTGAAGAAGAACCATGCCATTTCTTGAATTTAAATCCTATTCTGTGCAAGGGGAATAACCACTTCATGCTTTTGGTATCCCTTGAGGCAGGTTTCCTTAGAGTAGCATTTCATCTTCCTCAAGCCAAACCCATCATGCAGGATTCACATCCACACTTGAATTTTGTAGAATTATAGAATTGTAGAGTTGGAACGGACCATAAGAGTCATCTAGTACTACCCCCTGCAATGCAGAAATCCTTTGTCCAACATTGGGCTAAACCTACGGCCCTGAGATTAAGAGTCTCATGCTCTATCCACTGAGCTAGCCATGCATTTAGAGTGTGTGTCTCCCCCCGAAATAATCCTGGGAACTGTCATTTGTTGAGGGTACTAGGAATTGAAGCTATGTAAGGGGTAAACTAGAGACGCAGGTGGCACTGTGGGTTAAACCATAGAGCCTAGGGCTTGCCGTTCAGAAGGTCGTGGTTCGAATCCCCGCAACGGGATGAGCTCCCGTTGCTCGGTCCCTGCTCCTGCCAACCTAGCAGTTTGAAAGCATGCAGTGCGAGTAGATAAATAGGTACCGATCTGGCAGGAAGGTAAACAGCGTTTTTGTGCGCTGCTCTGGTTTGCCAGAAGCGGCTTAGTTCTGCTGGCCACATGACCAGGAAGCTGTACGCCGGCTCGCTCAGCCAGTAAAGTGAGATGAGCGCCGCAACCCCAGAGTCGTCTGCAACTGGACCTAACAGTCAGGGGTCTCTTTACCTTTACCTTTAAGGGGTAAACTACAGTTGCAATAATTATTTGTGTGAAGACATGACAACTGATTCTGAATCCTGGCAAGACAGAGGCACTATGGGTGGGTGGGTAGTTACCAAGTCTGGAGAATTGGTCAATTGCCTGCTTTGGAAGAGATTATGCTACCCCTGAAAGAGCAGGTTCATAGTCTGGTGGTGCTCCTGGAGCAATCTTTGTTACTAGAGGCATAGGTAACCTCAGTGGTTGAGGAATGCTTTTTACCAGCTTTGGCTGGTAAGTCAACTACAGCTGTTTCTGCACCAGGATAGCTTGACCACTGTCATTCATGTGCTGGGAACCTCAGCACAGGTGTTACGTGCTAACAAGGTCTCACTGCTGTCAGCAAATGTGCTGCAGCATTAGGCACTTACTGCAGCTTCCAGATCATGTGCAAAGGAAGCCCTGCATACAGCACATTGCAGTAATCCAGTCCTGAAGTAAGCAGTGCATGAACTATGGCCAAGCTTTCCCATCCCAGGAAAGATCATAACTGTCATACCAATTGCAATTGGAAAAATACACTTCTAGACACAGAGGCTACCTGAACCTCCAGGGACAGCATATTGTGCCATATTGTGAACCTGTTCCTTCAGGAAGAGTGCAACTTGACCATAAAAGTAGAAAGATCAGAATGGCAGGGTGAGGTGGGAAGGCTGCTGAAAAGAAAGGTTGTTTTTCCCCCATTTCAGTTGTAATAAATCAGAATCTAAAGTGGCGTGCTTATTCAGCAAGGAATGGAAATATCAAGAAGCTGCTTGTAGTTTGGTAGCATTCTCCCTTCTTTTCCTGGTAGCCTCCAGAGAGTTCCCTTGAAAGTGCACCAGAGTCCACTGGTAGATCACAATTTAAGAACCACTTAACTTTTTTTCCTGATAACGGCCAATTTCATATGTTATGGAGGAAGATTACAACATGGCAATAATGGAACACTCTGCTGGGAACTTGTTCCAAGAATTAAATCCGGGAATCCATCAAAGAGAGTGTTGGCTAATCCAGTTTTAAAACTCTTTGAACTGTTCATGGTTCTCAATAAAGATGAATTACCTACTTGTATGTCTGGAAAAAGAGGGGGGAATACGACCATGTTTATTCCTCAGGCTCTCAATGCCATCAGCATAAGAGTAAGAGAAGCCCTGCTGGATCAGGCCAATGGCCCATCTAGTCCAAACTCTTGTTCTCAAACGATGCCTATGAGAAGCCTCCAAGCAGGACTGGAACAACAGCACTCTCCCCACTTATGATTCCCAGCAATTGAAATTCACTGCCTCCAATACTGTACTATCCTTCTAGGTTGGGGACTGGATATATCATGTTAAGATGGTTCCATTCCTATTAGACAACCTGTTGACACCCCAGGAGTTGCTGTTGTTGTTTTTTTGTTTGTTTGTTTTTTGTGGGGAGATGTTTTTCAGCTCCCTGACAATTGTCCTATGGGTTCCCACCAAGTTCTATTGGTTCTATTTAAGTCCCCCATATCATTTAGCACCAACTGCCAACTGCTTCCATTGTGGACTGAGATCCAGCTTCTCAGTTCTACTCCCTTGACCCAGAGCTCCCTTGGTGGGAGCTACTGCCTAGTCCAACAGCTGAGAAGAACAGAGACGAGGACAGGAAATGCAGTTTGAACAATCATGGTTCTATGTAGATGCCATGTAATTTCTCTTCCTGTATTATATTTGAGTGTGTTTCAATTTGGAGAACCATTTGCAAATGGCTCTTGGGTCTATAAATCATGAGGCAAGTGTTCTTTTTTAAAAAAGGTTTGCAAATGAAACCCAACTTTTTCATCCAGTTCAGGTGAGGCAGTGATGGTGCTAAACCACAGCCTGTGTATGGTAATGCATAGAATGAGGGCCAATAAATGAAGCTCAGTCCAGACAAAGATGAGGATCTTATTGGTAGGTCCTTTCTTGTTTTGTGAATTACCACCATTAATTATGTTGTTATCGCTGTCTGCACTTGAACCCAAAGAGGCCTTGTCGATTTGTCTCTTTGGCCTAACACCAAATGCTGACCTCAAAGTCTATCCCAGGGCAGAAGGGTCTCATGGCAAGGTGAATGGAAATGTTTTGAACCACAAAAGTGAAGAAAACTTCCAGCCTCCGTTTGTGCTGCATCTCTCTTTCCCTGCAGCTTCTGCTGGTAAAGATTACCAGGAACTGGGGCGAAGGATCACTGGAAGCTGGCAATCAGGTACTCTGTAAAGGAACAAGAGGAACAGAGAGCTATCTTTGGTAATAATGTTCTGTACAAAAACCTCAATAATACTATATTAAAGTAAAGAGCACATTCTGTGCCTCATCACTGCATTCTTTTGTGTTTGCTATCACCACTGATGGCCATTGAGAGGTAATAGTCTCCTAAGACGTCTGTTTTTTCAGTCCCACTGTGATTTGCCTGGAATAGCAACCAGCGTCCTAGCCATGAGCATTAATGTATTCCCACCGACCTCAGTGGGGTTGCACTAAAGTAAGCAGTGAGTAATCTTTATTACCTGATCAGAAGTTGAGGGCATACAGTGTGACCTGTGCATCCAATCAAGGCTCCTCGAACTGCACATTTCAAATGCACTTAATTCAAATGCAATTTCATGCGATGAAAAAGCTACAGACCAAGTGCATTTACATAAATTAACTCGGAAATGATTTAAACTAATGAATAAGCACTGCTTAAATACACATACATTGTGAACTTTGGATGAAAAACAAGCAGCAAAAAGAGGTTAAATTCATGTAAATAAATGATTCACCGCAAATAGTTTATCCAGTACTATTTTCTGTTACCAAATTTCATTCCTGTGTTGTTTCAGGAATGCGTTGTTTGATCTTTCTCTCTTTTGCTCCTTTCTTATAGATTTTCTTCATTTTAGAAAATGCTTAATGCATAATATTAGCATGTATTTCACCTTTGGTGGTCTTACATTCATAAGCTTTGCTTGATATATGCATTCATTTTAAAATAAAATAAAAAATCCATACTGTGAGATGCATGATCTGTACAACATATTTTAAATTTATGTATGCACAAGGGTGGGGGGAAAATAGGATGAGAGATTGTGGATATTCACATGTTACAGGTTTTTTGTTTTTGCTTGTTTTTTGCATGATATGCCTGAGCAAATGCTCATGTCATTGGTTCCTGCCTGATTCTGTTTTCCTTTCACCCAAGTTCTAATTAGAGCAAGAATGCACTGGGCTGCCTTTTGCTCCGTTTCATCTCCTGATATTTTTTTTATGTTAAATCCACCAAGGAAATCTCCTGAAGGCTTTGAAGTCTTGGGGTGTGTGAATAAAGATGTCACAACTGCACACACAGCGCTTCTTAATGAGGACAGAAGGTTTGATGTTGGAATACTCCAGCACCCAAAGGGAAGAGATTCTCTCCAAGTTTGCCTTTTCCTCACTCCCTCCCCTCTTTGCATTCATGCTTCCACTGCCATCTCCTTAGTGCCGATTTTATCTGAAAGCGAAGGTAAGGCTGAGACAGGAAACTGACAGTAATTTTGGCTGACAGTTTGGTGCAGTTTAGAGAATCCTGGCTTCTCTAACACTGTCAGGGCTATTTATTTTATTTTGACTGGAGCTTTACCAACAATAATGAGCACCCTTCTGAACCTGACTCATGATATCTGTGTTCCTGCTGGTTTGGAAATGCAGCTACTGACGTCTGCAGCCCATGTGTTCCAAGGCAACCTCACCCAGTAGCGGAGCAAGGTGGGGGTGGTGGGGGCAGGCCGCCCTGGGTGTTATCACTGGGGAGGGTGACAAAATGCCGGGCAACACTCACCGCTGAGTCTGCAGAGCGCCCAATTCATGTGTCTCTCCCCAAATGGTCCGCCCACCGCCTCCCCCTCAGCTGTAGGGTGGCTGAGTGGGAGGAGGCAGGCAGACTCCTTAGAGGCCCCATGGAGCGTCCTGCCCTGCTGGCCCCACCCCCACACGCAGGGCACACACGCCGCCCCAGGTGACCAATCAGATTGCTCTACCACTGACCTCACCTCTCTAATGTAGCATAGCTCACAGTCCCAGAACATGCTGCATACTAGGACTCAGTAAGGAAAAGCAGAAGCAGCGTTGCTGCACAGAAAAGGCAGCACACTAGGTGCTAGGAGCTGAAGGGCGGGAGGGGAAAGTCCAAGATGGGTGGAGCTTTGAAGGTTGGGTTTCCTCCACATCTTCCCCAGGAGATTCCAGAAAGGAAGGCAAAAGCCTGATCTTTCCACTCTTCTTGGAAATCAGTGACCTTCATCTCCCAATGACGTCAAAATTTCCCTAACCTAGCTACTAAAAAGAGCCATACAGCACAAGGCCGCCCTATACCACATCAGAACATTGATGCATCCAGTTCGTTATGATAAACACTGATTGGCAGTGGCATCCCAGGGTTTCAGGCAGTCTGACCTGGAGATGCCAGGGACTCTATGCATGCCAGGGACTCTATGCATCTTCCACCACTATAACTGGTCTTCAAAATGATCCCATTAAGCTACTCATGGTTCTCGGCTGTCCCAAGAGGAGTCCAAGGAGAATCCCCCCCCCTTTTTTAATGTAGCCAGTTGGTGGGGTAGAGCAGGTGCAGTCATGTTGCTCACCTGCCGTCTGAGCACTGCTGGTTCCTCAGAGGGAGAAGAGTGCATAGCAAAGCAAATCAGATACGCCTGCCAAACCTTGCCCCTCTTCATCTCAGGAACCAGCAGTGGTGCTTGGTGTTCAGAAGGCAAATGAGCAACCCCTGCAACTCTTTAGTGACTGTTACCAGTTACCGTATGTAACTGCTATAGCAGTTTCTCATCTCTGATGCATCTTAGGTGCTGACCAACACACCTACTTCAATTCTATGAATTTACTTCCCTGTTCAGAGGCAGCATAACTCTGAATATCAGAGTGCTGGAGAAAGACAACAGGGGAAAGCCTTCATGTCTTGTTTATGTGCTGCCCAGAGGCTATCTGGCTCACCACCGCTGGAAGCAGTATGTTGGACTAGATGCGTCCTTGGTCAGATGTTCTTATTACTTGCTATTCCTGCCAGTGATCAAGGTAATGCTGTTCTAGAATGTTGTGGCCTAGCTTGAGCCCAAAAGAAAGCATTGGTGTAACACACTGAGGATTGGCTTGATTCCTCCCCATCCAAGATAAATTGGACGAGGCCAGGTCATGATAGTTTGAAACTGGTTTTCCGCAGGGGCTGAGATGTACAAAGTTAGGCAGGAATATGCAACCTAATGTTATCCAGTGTGTGAGGCAAGATCCTCATAAAGCTTACCACATACAACATGAACGCCACTATGTGGAATCAATTTCCCTTATGGCCTCCATGTGTGGGCTATAAAGTATGAATTGCCCTGACTGTCAAGTAAGTGTTTATGCCAAGTTCAAGCTTAGTATATATGCATGTCCAGAACTGTCTTTGATAGTTTTAATGTTGAGAAGCACAACAAGAAGGCTCCATATATATTTTTTTTGCCCTGCCTTCTGAGCTCCATACTAGTATCCAGTTGTGTTGGTTTCATTTTTCTTCCTCCCCTGAGCAATGCTGTAAAATTAATCTGGTGGCTGCCGAAGCTAATACTGCTCCTGAGGAGCCAATCTGTGGCATTTCTCATTAAGCTTTGACATAGCTGGAGTGGAGTTTTCAAAGCAAAGCCTGGAATTTCAGGCTCACTGTGGGTCGATCCTGAAAGTGCTGAAATATTTAAGTTTCTTTTGAGCCAGGTGTCGGATTTATCGACAAGGAGCGCATTACTGCATTTTTTTCATCTAAGGGGCCCTGACGTTTGGGCTGGTTATTATTATTATTATTTTAAATGAAACTTTGCATTGACTGGCCTTGTCTGCTCAGCCTCACACTTGGCTAAGCAGGCAGGCTTCTTCTCCCCATCTGATCAGAAATTCTTCATGCAAACCAGACAGTCGATATGTGGGCCCCTTTCGGCTGCTGTTGCTGTTAATGCATTGGGAAGTGTACAATCAGCCGATTCATTTGCAGGTTCAGGCACAGACTAGCTGACCGCCATGAGGTGTATGCCTGTGGGGTACTTACAGGGGCCCTGTATGCAGTGAGATGTGAGAAATGAGATAAAATCAATGGAACAGCAGAGCTGCCAAGCAGCTACACAGGTGCTGCAGACATTCACCCACATGGAACAAAAAAGGAGGCTTTGCCTGATGTATGATCCCATCTGGACCATATTAAAGAAGATACAAGTTGCATTTCCCTTTCCAGTGTCTAAACCAAAGTCCCGTTGGACATCTGGGAATAAAAAGAACCCAGGGGGGAGTGGAACCTGCAAAACATGTGATGTGGTTCATGCCTCAGACATTAAGAAAATATCTCATAAAAACCACACTTGTTGTAGTAAAGCAGGAAAACCATGAATATTATATTTCTGTCCTATTCACTGAGTACTCCTAAAACTGCATAGCTGAAGCTTGCTGAGCAGTTTCCAGTTTCAGCACTAAGGACAGCACCAGCTTTCATACTTTGCTGTGTCTTGCTGCTCTGGGGACCAATATTATGCCATCTTTATTCATTGGCAGTTAAGCCAAATGATGAAAAGGTAAGTGTGTGTGAAAGAGTGAAGTATGGGATGTTTGATGCGTGGGTAATAATAATAATAATAATAATAATAATAATAATTCATTATTTATACCCCGCCCATCTGGCTAGGTTTCCCCAGCCACTCTGGGCTGCTTCCAACAAAGTATTAAAATACAGTGGTTTGTTAAACATTGAAAGCTTCCCTAAACAGGGCTGCCTTCAGATGTCTGGTAGTTTTTCTTCTCTTTGACATCTAGTGGGAGGGCGTTCCACAGGGCGGGTGCCACTACCAAGAAGGCCCACTGCCTGGTTCCCTTGGCTTCTCACAGCAAGGGAACTGCCAGAAGGCCCTCGGCACTGGACCTCAGTGTCCGGGCTGGACAATGGGGGTGGAGACGCTCCTTCAGGTATACTGGACTGAGGCTGTTTAGGGCTTTAAAGGTCAGCACCAATACTATGAATTGTGCTGGGAAACACTGCATGATTGGTTAATCAGGGCCCAGCCTGACTCCCTCCTCTGGCAAGCTGCACAGAACTTTGCTTAACGGTTGCCATTAATTTGATTTTAATTAATTTTTATAATGAAATGTTTTAGAATGTTGGATTATTTGATTGTTTATTTGTTTGCTGTTAGCTGCCCTGAGCCTGGCTTTGGCTGGGGAGGGCGGGATATAAATAAAATTTATTATTATTTATTATTATTATTAATAACACACAGCATGATATTGCCTTCTTAATTGGCTTAATTGGCTGGGGTAGTGTCATTTTGATTCTGATCCTATGAAAGTTTCCAAAAGAGCCAAACTGAGCTTGGTTAAAAAAACCAACCCAAAACAAAACAGTATTGGCTGATTATTTCAAAGTTAGGTACATTCTTGGAGGATTGCAGCCTGCGCTCAGGAAAGCTAAGCCAACTTTCTGTTCTCAGGAAGTAGTGCAGTCAGGCTGTCAAAAGGCACAGAAGCACACTTAATAAAATTTCTTGTTGATGACTTGGTGGATGGATTTTATTGGTGCTTAGATCTGACTACTATGAATGGAGCTGGGGAGGAAATTGGTCCACAGGTCAAAGTGATGATGCCAAACTTACTTTGCTTTACTTGGCAGCATATGGATTTGCTCTGACATCTATTTATTACTTGTTTATTAAAACATTTAAATACCACCGTTCCAAGTCATATAGAGAGTTTCAGGGTGGCTAACAATGGTATAATTAAAACAAGCCTAAAAGGTAAAGGTAAAGGGACCCCTGACCATTAGGTCCAGTCATGACCGACTCTGGGGTTGCGGCGCTCATCTCACTTTATTGGCCGAGGGTCCCGGTGTACAGCTTCCGGGTCATGTGGCCAGCATGACCAAGCTGCTTCTGGTGAACCAGAGCAGCATATGGTAACGCCGTTTATCTTCCCGCCGGAGGGTACCTATTTATCTACTTGCACTTTGACGTGCTTTCGAACTGCTAGGTTGGCAGGAGCAGGGACCGAGCAACAGGAGCTCACCCCGTCGCGGGGATTCGAACCACCGACATTCTGATTGGCAAGTCCTAGGATCTGTGGTTTAAACCACAGTGCCACCCGCATCTCCATAGTCTAAAAACAACAAAACTAACATGACAAGAAAGTAGCACAACCTAATTTATAATTTTGGAGCCAAGATTGAAGAGACAGCCAACATATATGTTTGGAGGCCATTAGGAAAAGAGCCAATTGTACCTCCCTGATTCCAAAGCCTGGGCACCTAGGTGGAGAAGGCTGTGCAATGCATCTTCAACAACTATGCCTCTGGTGGCAGAATGGAGAAAACAGAGGTTGTGATGAAACCAGGATGGGCTAGAAATCTTTGCCTCCTTATATCTATAGCTCAGAAACAAATCTGGGAGGAAAATCAAACTCCAAAGGAGCTCAAGATGGCATACATTGTACTCTCCCTCTTCATTATAGCTTCCCAGCAACATGGTGAGGTTGGTTAGGCTGAGAAAATGTGACTAGACCAAGGTGAGTGGGCATTTGAACCTCTCAGGTCCAGCATGACCCTGGCTTTTTATCCCTCCCATCTCTTCCATTCTCTGGTTAGGTGGCTCTCTGGTAAATTTCTTGGCAACCTGTATGAGTTTAAATAACTAGTACAGCCTGAGATCAATTTAAAGCACCAAGGAGATATGAAGCCTCACATTTGTTATTGTTTGCATTAGTTGGTACTGTCTTATTACTGGAAGTAGCTTGGGGGGGAAAACAGAACAAAAGCAGGAAAAAGGACACTCAGTGTTTTTTGGGAAACACAGATCCAGACATAATGCTTCCAGATGTTTCTCCATGCTTCCATTTTTCCAAAAAAAAAAAAAAAGAAAGAAAGAAAGAAACCTGGTTTTAACTATGGGAGGGGGGTGATGTAAATGGAAATTGAGCTGTAACAGAGCTTGGAGTTGACCCTTATACGTTACTTGGAGTTAATACAAAATGTGCTATCACACCTATCATTTGAAATTAAGTGCAAAGCGAGTGCATTTTGAATGTGTGGAGAGACTTCTATTGTGAACTATTAAAAGACCTATTAACAGAGAAACAGAGCAGCCAAATAGGGACTGATGATCATTCAAGCTGAGTTGAATATGTGGGGCAGAGGTTATAAAGAGACTCCTTCCTTTGCCAGTTCTGACTCCTTCGTATGCCTCATAAGCAGATCATGTTGTTGGGCACAAAATGCAGGTGATTCGCAGGCAAACAGAAGTGACTGATACCACTGTCCTCACTGATCAATCTAACTTAGTCTGGATTTAACCTTATATTTGGACATATAAAAGCATCACCTGGGGGAGGGAAGAGGAGTTGGAGGAGAAGGAGGTAATGGTCTAAATTTTCTCCACACACAAAAAAAGGTCAAATCTCCAACATATTTTCATCTGGCATGTCAGTGAAGTCTGAGAAACAGAGGTTTTGCAGCTATACTGTTTATTGTTGGATTCCAAAAACAATGCAAATGTCTCAAAAGCTGGGCACAAACAGAAGGCCTGACCTTGCATATATTTCCAAAAAGTAACTCTTATTTAAATGATGAAAATGTGTTTAATAAAATTCTTCTGCAGTTGTATCACACATTGTAATTGGGTTGGTCATTTGCATCATTGACATTCTGGAAGCTGGTAGACCTCTGTTGAAAAGAAAAGATGCCAGGCTAGATAAAATCCTTAGTCTGATGCTATTGGGTTCATTTAATGTTCTATGATGGTGATGATGGTGATGATGCTATAACACTGCAAAACAATGAAATCTCTCTAGGGAGCATCATGAAGTTTCATCATTTTCCCTGTTAATTAACTTGCCCCACTGGAACAAAAGGAGAACCTTGTCAAGAATATTTATGGTGGCTCGGATGACACAACACCCTAGGGAAGTGACCAATGACCTGTGCTATTGGAAAATACATAATATGGGTAAGGCCTTGATTACAGCATTCATAATTAATTGTGAAAATTGACAAAAAGATAAATAATGCAAGGAGCCTCTGCGGTATTAAAGCCATAAATTGGGAGTCCACCCAAGACTCACGATTGGCAGGTACCCCAACTGAAGTTGCAGAAATCACATATTGCAAAGGCTAAGGTCTAAACGATTACATTCCTTTTCTTATTAATATTCCTGATAAATTCATTGAGACTGTAAAGTGTTAATATACTTTGAATGAGGATCAGTATTTTCAGGTAGACTAAAATTTGATCACAGAGGCTATGGAAGGAAGGTCTCAGCCTATGTTGTAGGTGGTCTCTCTGAGTCAAAACTACACTTCTTCCAATTTACTGCTAAATAGAGCAGAATAACTTTATTGCATTAGCTCTTAGATTATAGTTGCACAGTGAGATGACAAAATTTAAACCAGATAAACTTGCATGGAAAAATCACTGCTTGCTATTTAAAATTTAATAGTAATTTCATTAGTAAAATTAGTGATTAGGATAAATAATGTTAAAACATATTTATGTTAGGGGATAAACCATATCAAAACATTTTCTTAAAATAACACACATTACTTACCTAGTGCAAAACATTATAAACTTATATTGAGGTGCATTTCTCATGCTTTCAAATCTCTAATTTACAGCAATTGTGTCTACTTGCTTTTTCCAACACCTGGCAGCCTTTCCTGCAAAGGCCCACTATAGCAGAACACCCGGCTTCTTTTTAGTGTTTCTTGTAGCAGAAAAGCTAATTTATATTTAGCATACCAAAATTTCATGTTCTTTAGAAAAGGATCTAAGTAATGATCTTTGGTGTCTGTGTATAATCAAGGATATACATTCAAGGATATGTGCCAAATCCTTCGAGACAGGTTTCCCACAAATACACAATCTCTCTTCAACTGGAATGCCATAGAATCTACCTGATTCTGTCATTGTACTGCAGCCATTTGTTCAAAACATGATCGTGTGTGAGCCCTTCAATGTTCCAATGCTGTGAGCAACAAAAAGTACCCTGCAAATGGGTGCTGATGTACGATACCTGTCAGCCTTATTGGCAGGGGAGGGTGATCTGGCTGTGACATTTGTCACTGCATTGATTTCCAGGGTTCATTCAGCTAATCTGGCTGGTGGGTGTCCCTCCCTCACCCCTCCATGTGCATCCCTCCTGAAGCTGCGCACTCAGTCAAAGAGGATGACCATCCCAGATAGAAGGAGTGTACCATTCTTCCATAAATGTGAGGATTTTTTGCTAGCTTCCTAAAATCTTAACAATTATTTGTAGGCAACATTCACTGAATTTCTGTTTTGTAAATACCATGCATATATAAAGAGTGATCCATGGAGAGGAGCATCTCAGAGTAGGGTATATTTCTGCAAATTTGGGAGGATGAGAGTTGGATGGCCATTGAGGGAACAAGGTCATTGAGGGAAGATTCCCCCTCCCGTTTCACCCTTCTGCCCCTCTTTTCTCCAAGGAGCTTCACCAGCCATGATTGTCTGGGAATGTTCTACAATAAGCATCACCCACTGCTGAAAATGGAAGGTGTTTTGCAAAACTGAATGCAAATCAGGCCTAGTGTGTGCATGTGTGTATTTAACACGCTATGCATGGAAGGGAAAATAGGTAGGGAAAAGGGATATGGTTACTCAAGCTGGCTAACTTGAAAGGTCAGGCTAAAGAACAGTCTTGGGTCTTGCTAAGTGACCATGGCTTAGAACCCCATCTAGAAACAACCATCACATATTTAATACTGTGTGTTTTATTATTATTGGAATGGTGAACCTTAGTAGCTGACATGACCATGGGCATTCTGAGACCTTGCCTCGTGGGTTAGTAACGCATCCAAACTACACCTATGATGAGCTATGATGTCAAAGGCAATTTGAGTGGTTGTCTACAGCTTGCTGAAGGAATGCACGGCTTATTTTATCAGTACTATATACAATGGAATCGAGCAGCACGGGGTTGCTCAGCATGTGGCGTGCATCCCGGGAGGGTGTAGCGCACGTCCCGGGGGGGCAGCCATGATGGCACCCTTTCCTCAAATGGTGCCTGGGGCGGTGCATCCCCCCCCTTATACGCCAGTGTGGAATGGTAAGGAGCTCTACAGACCTTAAAGAATCATCTGCCCTCTTGTTGAAATATTGAGGATGCAATCTAGGAAAGGAAAAAAGGAGGAAAGGAGGCTCAGACCCAGCATATTTGGAGAAAGATGGAAATAGCCAAAATAAATAAATAAAAAATTGTCCAGTAGCCCCTTAGAGACCAACTAAGTTTGTTCTGGGTATAAGCTTTCATGTGCATGCACACTTCTTCAGATGGAAATAGCAACACTCATTATTGCCAATCTCAGATATCTGGAGATTATGAAATCCCCATGTAAGTTTGGAAGTGATAAGGGATATCTATTCTAAAAACAACAACAACACGTTTTATTGTTCTAGCCCAAGGTTTGACAAATATATGCAGCAAGCAATCAAGTGAGTCAAGTAAAAAATTTCAAAGCCCACATCATAGGAATTGAGGGTTACTCAAGGAACTAAATTTTATTCAGATTCCATTTCTGTATCTTTGCAGCAGTTTACAGAAATTTCATCCAGTTTCTTATTGATGCCACAGTTTCTGTAAGGAAGCACTCCCTTAAGTCAGCAAAGGTTTTTTAAAAATCTCTCTAGAAACCACGTACAAAGGGCAGAGGTGAATGCAGCTCATGGATAATAGTTTGAGAACCTCCGCCACTCGGTTTTGGCTACCAGTACCTAATATCTGTTCCCTTAGCACTTTCTTATACTGTCCATCCAGAACTGCAGTTGACATGACTTGAAAATGTAATTCAATAAACACATTTCTTAATGAGATTGCTGTACCTGTTTTTTTTCTGGTTTCTCATTTTTCTGACACATTGAGCTCACGTCTTTAATCATTATCCTTTGGCAAGCAGATGACCAACAACGGTCACAGAATTTCAGCCTTCGAAAACCTCTTTCCCTAGAACTCCATGTCAGTATGAAGAAGATAAAATCCACCCCCTTGGTTAATTTTATGACAACGTTTGATGGAAGTTAGATTCTCATCATGTCATATCTGGGCCATGGAAAAGACCTTGCTTTTATTGTGTGATGACATGGAAATTACTGAGTAATTAGAGGATTATCCAGTACCTTGTAAATTAAATGTTACCTCTTTACCTTTTCTAGAACAAAAAAAAAAATAAGCATGTAATTACCTAGTGAATTAAGCTGTTCGGGTCTCATGGTAATTATTCTCGGAGTCAAAAGCCTGGGGTTTTTTCTGGTAGTCACAAGGAAGACATTATCTTTAATTTTTTAAGCATATGTTGGCATTGGATCTCATACCCTGGACACTTTAATTTTAATAACATAATGCCATTCTCAAAGGAAAGGAATCATGTGCTTCCTTAGATGTGTCCAAATACGATGAACATGTGTATGTAACAGAGGTTGGACATGTGTGAAACTGATGCAAGATCTCACAGCACAAATTATACGGAATGAAATTCAGGTACAATTAAGCCAAAAATGTTGGTGACAAAGTTTAATGCTATACTCTGTTTCACAGCACAATGGCTAGGTTTTGTGAGAATAAGATCCGAGTCAACATCTATGTGCAAAGATGGAATACAAATGGATGTTTTCTGCTGCTGTGTCAGAAACCCTGCGCACAAATAAGGCAGCCTCCTTGCGGATAACATTGACTAAGCATCAGCTGGGGAGTGTTTCTGGAACACATAGTGCCATTGATGGGTTGGGCTGACCTCATGCATTCCCCCATTGCACATTCAAACAGAATACCTGAAGAGGGCTTGTAACATTTAAAAATGTCCGAATCAAAAAAGCATTGACTTTAACAGAATTGTGATCGGCAGAGCTGGCCCACGCACAAGGCAAAGTGAGGCAAGCACCTCAGGCGGCAGGATCCACAGAGTCAGCAGATCTTGATGTAGATCTTTGTTCCCGGTGTAGATTTTCACCCACACCTTCTTCTCTGGTGGGGATGGAGGTGCCATTTTGTGGTTCGCCTCTGATGCTAAAATGTATTGGGTTGGCCCTGGTGATCAGCATAACGTGCAACTGCTCCCTCTCACCCCAATCTTTAAATTTTGTCACATCCCCACATGTTGCATATAGTGAGCACCATCGCCAATATTTGCATACAGTATATCTACTGTATTTTCCTAAGATCAGTCCTGATTTTTGTAAACCACTCTGAGAGCCTTTTAGGCTAAAGGATAGGGTATATAAATGCCATAAATAAATTAATATTTATGAGTCAAATGACAAATGTTAAACCATACACAGTGGTACCTCGGGTTACATACGCTTCAGGTTACATACACTTCAGGTTACAGACTCTGCTAACCCAGAAATAGTACCTTGGGTTAAGAACTTTGCTTCAGGATGAGAACAGAAATCCTGCTCCGGCGGCGTGGTGGCAGCAGGAGGCCCCATTAGCTAATGTGGTGCTTCAGGTTAAGAACAGTTTCAGGTTAAGAACGGACCTCCAGAACGAATTTAGTACTTAACCTGAGGTACCACTGTAATGATTTTTACATACCTTTTGGAGATCGCAAACTGGGCTGTCCTGAAACATATATCTCCACATAGGCTGTGTACACACTGTGCCTTTAAAATGCATTCAAAGCACATTATTTCCCTCAAAGAATTATGGGTGCTGTAGTTTCTTAAGGGCTGCTGTGAATTGTAACTCTGTGAGGGGTAAACTACAGTGCCCAGAATTCTTTGAGGGAAAGAATGTGCTTCAAATGTGCTATAAAGGTACAATGTGTACACAGGCATATGTAATGAAACAATAATGACAATAATGACCACATCTCATTTATTTCTTCTTTTGATCAGTCAGATCCAAATTTGTACATACGTGAGATAATAAACCTGCGGTAAATTTCAGATTTGCCCAAGGGTTTCCAAAAAGCTCTTTTAGAGAACAATGGCAAGAAAAATTGATGAACTATGCAGAATTAGCAAAGTTAACAGAAAAATTGCATGAAAAGGACAATAGAGACTTTAAAAATGAATGGGAATCTTTTACAATTTATTTACAAAAACAACATAAAGAATTGGACTCGTTGGCAGGTTTTGAATAAACACCCACAATTTTATTTAATTAAAACATGGAGGAAGATAATGTAGTGACATTTTATTAATATTAACATGCAGAAGATAACAATTTTTGTAACAAACCAGAAAGGGAAGATGAGGGAAGTCACCGGGACCCTGGAAACTTTACAGAATAAAGGGAGCACCACAATGGGAAGAAGGATAAAAACGTAACGGCTCTTTTACATTCCAACCGTTTTCTGAGTTACCTGATAATAAGTGTCATTGACATTTCTTCTGAGTAGACCAGTATAGTATTCCTCTGCTAGCCATTCTAGGTTCCTTTAAAAATGTCAACCAGTATTCTATTATGAAGTGGTATGTTGTTTGTGCTAATTTTTCTTTTAAAAGGGGATATTTAATTCCAATGCATTACAACACTGTTATTTTTCTTTTCTCACAGCAATAGAATTATTCCACCTAAAAGTCACAGCTAATTCAAACAGCAGTTGCTTCAGGTGCAAATCGGTACTGAAATAATTATCTCCTCACCTTCTTGTGTGTTTTTGTTGTCTGCTTTTTAATCTGCTGGAGTATTACTGGCATCACAATGGAGGATTCTGGGATAACAGTATTTTGATTGATACTAATATTGCACCATTCCTTGGCATGATGAAAGCAATACCTTGCATTTACTTAAAGAAAATTGCCGTGTCCTGCAGTTAAAGTATATAGCTCTTCCTTGCTATAGATATGTGGTGCACTTTAGCGCACAAATGAGCTTTTTCAATGTGCATTTCACCACCATATTTCACAACCTGCCAGTCTATCTAAACTCTGGATTGTTGGACATATTAATGGGCCTCTCTTTTGGGGTGTTTGGCCTAATTATTCAAAGAACAAATAAGCCCCTTTCCCACTGCAAGCATAGCTTTTTGGACGCTGTTCGGTCAACCTGACAGTGCATGGATTAGTGCTAGCACTGTGCTCCTGTGGTCTCTTCCCTCTTAATAGCCTTTCATTTCCCCTGAAAGGAGATCAAAGTTAGAGACATACCAAAGGGCTTACGTTCAATAATGGGATAAGAGGAGAGGCCTAAGCCATGCTTAGCAGCAGCTAGCTATGGTACCTCTACATGCCACATGTCATCACTCTGACCATATATAATGTCAGCACTTTGATCTATATATTCGCAAAGGTGACAGGAGGGACAAAGGGACACTATCAAAGTAGCCCACCAAGGAATACTGAGTTTACCCTCTTTATAACACAGTTTAACTTAGGAAAGCATAGGTACATGAACTGCCTTGCTAGGTTGTGCGTGCATTTCAACCACAGTACCAAGATACTTAGGAACGACTGGAACATATCAGGCTGCCTGACCCCTAGGCAGACCATTGATTCATCTAGCTCAGCATTGTTTGCACTGATTGGCAGGCAGGGATGGACTTTGGTAATATGGTGCCCAGAGCAAGGATGAAACTTGGTGCCTACCCTCTAAATAGTTCTTACTTTCCTTTAGGTGCCGTTGCTTTTGATGGATCTTCTCAGTCAGTACCCATATAAATATAGGTATTATTATTATTATTATTATTATTATTATTATTATTATTTGCCCCCTTCGCTTGATGCTGTGGGCAGGGGAACTGCCTGCACAGCCCTAAATCTGGCACTGCCGGCAGTGGCTGTTTCAGGCAGGGTTCTCTCCTAACTCTACCTGGAGATGCTGGGGATTGAATTTGGGATCCTCTGCATGCAAAGCAGACGTTCTACCATTGAGGCATGGCCCTCCCCCACAAAGATAGCACATTAATGCCTTAGATTTTCAAATTGCCATTTTTCTGACTCCAGCTGAGCATCTGGAATAACATGAGGTTCTGGTTTTTCTGCACATTGTTTCCATCTTCATTGCTACAATAAAACAGTGGAATAGCATCGTGCACTACTGGCTGATCCCTGAAGACAACAAGTAATTAAAATGCATTGTACATACTGCACATCAAAATAACGGTGCATTGTCTAATAATCAGTTAGAAACTTTTGCCTCCTTTCGATGGGTTTGTTTAACTATCTCTTGCCACCCCTTTTTCCATTCTACTTATATTTATTCTGCTTCCTTCTGGTGATTCTTTAGAAATTTGATCCTCAGAAATTCCTAGACAAAATGGCCTGATCTACCCACCCGCCCCTGACAAGTTTGTGAATGGGATTTGTGTCTACTGGCTTTCACACTTCTCCGAATGCAGTAAAACAGTTCTCAGCTGTGCACACCTATCAAAATACATGGTGGTGTTGTTGTTGTTTCATTCTTTCTGCATGTGCAATCTTAAAATGCATGGTGACTCACTTTTGCAAATGCACAAAACTGCATCTTTTATATGGACATAATATGTTGGCATAGGGACGTGGGTGGCACTGTGGGTTAAACCACAGAGCCTAGGACTTGCCGAACAGTAGGTTGGCGGTTCAAATCCCTGCAACGGGGTGAGCTCCCATTGCTCGGTCCTTGCTCCTGCCAACCTAGCAGTTCAAAAGCAAGTCAAAGTGCAAGTAGATAAATAGGTACCGCTCCAGCGGGAAGGTAAACGGCATTTCCGTGTGCTGCTCTGGTTCGCCAGAAGTGGCTTAGTCATTCTGGCCACATGACCCGGAAACTGTACGCCAGCTACCTCGGCCAATAAAGCGAGATGAGTGCCGCAACCCCAGAGTTGGTCACGACTGGACCTAATGGTCAGGGGTCCCTTTACCCCTTTACCTTTAATATGTTGGCATATGTACAGAAAACCACGCATTGCAAACTGGTGGCTGCTGTTAGTTGGCACCAGGCAATCCTGCGATGTCACACTGATACTCCACCGGTTGCCACTGGTTGCTAGCATATTTCCAGGCTCAATTCAAAGACCTTTAAAACCTTAAATGGTTTGCAGTCACATTACCTCTTAGGGGCCACCTGCACCTATATCAGCCTACCTGTACCATGAGACCTGCACCAGCAGCTGGAACTTCCAGGAGGCTGGGGAAGTGAATCACTATCATTGCCCTCCCCAGTCTCCTCTGGAAAAAAGATGAGGGAGCCAGCTGTGAATCAACTAGACTGGTAAAAAGGCTCCCTCTCACTCTGAACTGTATCTACAGTAATTCAGGCTGCTGAGGCTCCTTGGAGTGCAATTAGACCAGTACCAAGAACTGGAACTTTATTATCAGGGGTTTTTTTTTGCTTTGTACTTATGTATTTAAGTCAATATTATTTCTTTTGAAATAATTACCCACAAAGAATGAATGTGTATCTAGCTGATGCTGAGGGGTTGGTTGTGTACCTATGGTAAAGTCAGGACTAACCCTCTTGAAACAGGGGGCTGTCCTGGCACGTTTGTTTACAGGAATGCTTTGCATTTCTCCCAATTCATACTATAAACCTTGGCAAAACTGATCAAAAAGAGAACAGCTCCGTGGGACTCTGTGGCTGTTTCATGTCTGCATTACCCTAAAATGGCTTTAACCTTTCAAAATTCGTTGCATTACTACTGGGTACAACCACTCTATGTATTTCTCACAGGTTAACAATGCTATAAAGAGCCTGGCTAGCCAGCAAAAATCAGAAAATACTGAAAAGGTCACAGCATAGCAATTGTTGCAAAAGCTTCCCTCTAATTTAGAGTAGCCTGTGACCTTCACTTAACCCTTACTTTAAATGACTGCAGATTAACCCGGGCAACATAAGTGAGGCTTTGGAAACTAAATGAATTGAAAAGGGAAACTATATCCAACAGCTTTCCATCAATGACAAAACACTGCTATTTAGCACCAAGCACACCAGTCTCACACCCACAGGGACTAGAAATGCCTTATTTAAGTCAGACTTTCAGACCTCAACATAATTTTTCCACCTAGAATGCCTCATGTTGTTGAAAAAAACATTTTATCAGATGTGGAGGCATGGCATAAAATCATCCTTATCATGCAAGTGCACCTCAGGGTGGGGATTTATGTGCCTCATTGTTCGTTCCTTTCTATCTGATTTTTGGCCCATCCTTCTTTCATGGGGTCTTTGTTGTTGTTTATTTATTTATACCCCGCCTTTTTCTCTGACAGAGCCTCAAGGGAGCTAACAGATAAAAATAAGAACAGCTAAAAACACAGAAAAAACAGCCAGTCAGCCAGACAAGTTCACATAGGCAAGGATCCCTTCTCAGTTGCAAAACCAGGTGGCTTGGCCCTGGGGTTCAACTCCTTGACTTTGGGGGGTGAGGCTGGGAAACTGGAGTGGAAGATACAATCACCCCTAGGCCTAGCCATAGGTACACCTGCACAAGAAAAGCCCATTATGCCAGTAGCTCTCAGGTCCTTGCTTTCCTCTGACTTCAAGGAGTCCTGGTGGGAAGCGCTTGTGAAATGACAGGCTCCCCTGCTCCGTCAGAATCAACAGCTGTTAAAGGAGTCTAGGCCTCTTTAAATGGAGCTGCAGTTTCTGTTTAAGGCTCAGACTGTGAATGACTATCACTGAAGCATAGCGCAACCTGTGCTCTTATAGAGTATTCAGTCCATTCATGGAGCTGTCCATGGTGCCAGTGCAGCCTGTTTGCCCATATCTTGAACGCGCACACAGCACGCACACCACCAGTACAGCTGATACCAGTGTCAAAACAGGAGACTGGCCTGGGTGCTCTCAGCTGACCCCACAGCCTGAAGGCGATCATCAGACTTTTCATTCAGCAAAAAAGCATCAGGTCAATCTGAGCAATTTATTCAGTTCAGACATACACATCTGCCTTTGTTTTGCTAGTCTGGTATTTGATATCTAGCTCATTCACCACCACACCTCCTGCTTCTGTTATATTCCCATAATCCTATGTCAGAACTCTATAGCTACCCAATGCAAACCAGGTCTAGGCCTGACAGGGTGAGATTAGCCCAAGACCATTGTTGGCAGTGAGTTGAGCAGGGATTAAAAATCAGGTCTTCCCAATCTACCATCATTGACTCTGCCCGCTACATCACACCAGCTCTCTATCTCCATTTATAGCATCTTCCTGATTTGCATCTGAGAAGTCATCCATTAGAGAAGTTACAAAACCTACCTTTTTACCAAAAGCTGCATAGAGTGATGTTGGTAGCTCTGGAAAATCTTCTTCCAGATCATTATATGCAGCAAAGAAACATCTGCCATACTATGCTCCACATGAATGGGTGAAAGTGCTGCTCCATATTTTCCAAGCAAAACTATACAGTACATTTTCCAAGTTCTCAAGTACAAGAGATGTGGAACAACCAGTTCTGGAAAAAGTTGCACTCCCCTTGAAGGAGCGGGTCTATAGCTTGGGAGTGTTCCCAGATCTTGGAGGCTCAGTCGTTAGGGCTAAATATTTATAGTTCTGGCTGGTTCTCCAGGTATGACCCCTTTTGGGCAGACATGGCCACTGTACTCCATGCTCTGGTTACTTCCAGATTACTGCAGCCTTTGAAGACCACTTTAAAACTTCTACTGATCCAAAAAGCAGCAGCTAAGTTGCTGGCTGGAGTTAAATTTAGAACTTGCATAACCCCTGTTCTAAAACAAGCGCACTAGCTGCTGGTTATTTCTGGGCTCAATTCAAGGTGCTTACTTTAATATTTAAAGCCCTAAATGGACCACAAATATCTGAAAAACCTATTCCTTTCTCTACCAGAGGCAGCGTGGCCTGCTGTGCCACCTGAGGTGAAACAGGAAGGGGCACACTATCCAGCTGCTTAAGTCCCCCCAAACTCCCTCGCCAAAGCCTCCTTTACCTGGGTCATACAGCGACACCCATAAAGCAGCAATGGTGGGTTCTAGCAAAATCTCATGAGATCTCACAGAATGCACGAGATCTCACAAGATTTTGCAGGAAGCCACTATCACTTCTCCACCAATGGCGGAGATAGTGGGGCAACCATGGGGGTGCCCTCTGATGGTGGGCAGGTGAGGACATTTTCTGTGGCAGCCCCTAAGGCAGGGGTCAGCAAACTTTTTCAGCAGGGGGCTGGTCCACTGTCCCTCAGACCTTGTGGGGGGCGGACTATACTGGGGGGGGTGAATGAATTTTTTTATGCCCCTATGCCCCACAAATAACCCAGAGATGCATTTTAAATAAATGGACACATTCTACTCATGTAAAAACCACACTGATTCCCAGACCAATCCAATTCCAATCCATGGGCCAGATTGAGAAGGCAATTGGGCCGGATCCAGCCCCCAGGCCTTAGTTTGCCTACCCATGCCCTAAGGTGTGGAATCCTCTCTCCACAGAAGTGTGTCTGGCACCTTCATTCTGTTGTGTTAATTGTATGCTGAAGACACAAGGAGTTGGGAAAACATAAAACTCAGGAGCTGATCTTGGGCCAATCACAGTCTCAGCCTAGCCTACTTCATGGGGTTGTTGTGAGGATAAAATGGGGAGGAAAAGAACCATGTATGCCACCTTGAGCTCCAAGGAAGGTGGGCTAGAAATAAAATGAAATGAATGTTTTAGAAACCACCCTATTTTCTTGACTGTAATCTGTTTTTAATACTGCATTTTAAAATATTTGTAAAATATTTGTAATCAACCCGTGGGGCCTGATGAAGAAGGATGGGCAAGAAATCCTATAAACAAACAAATACTATCACACACTTTAAGTGAGTGAAGCTGTCATCTTTCCCCAAGGAAAGCTGTAACGCAGCTAGAGTGTTGCTTATTCCCCCACCCCTTAGAACTTCCCCCACCCTCACAAATCTGGAGTTTCCCACTATACATTAGGGAAGCTGTGATCATTAAATTGCTTGAAATCCGAATAAGTTTATAGTGTAGACAGAGCCCAGTACAAAGTCCTCACTCAGTGTAGTACTCTTACTGCTGTCATTGACAAGTAGTTCAGCTCCCCCCTCATTTTTGCTGTTGCTCAGGATATTTCAGGTCTACAACAATTTGCCACAAGCTCAAGATATGTTAAACACCACTCTCTGAGAGCTGCTGCTTGATGATTAGTTGGCTGATAGGATGGACTGCTCAGTGAATTCCCATGGAAATGAAATTCAGATATGTGAATCCATAGCAACTGGATTCTCTTTCTTTCTTGACTTCCTTTTTAACAAGGACAAATATATATATATATATATATATATATATATATATATATATATTCAGCATTCCACAGTCATGGCCCAGAGCACTGTAGTGACACAATGCCAACTTGCAGCAATCTGGGCCATTAACCTACATCCTGAAGTGTCCTTATTATTACCAGTGTGGATTCTAATGCCCTGTCAGGGCAATGCATTCAAATAGAAGCACCTAATTCAATCTGATCTACCAATTTAACTCTTTGCTCAAATATTTCTAATGCACCAATTACCATTGAATCCAAGTGCCAAGAATAAGGTCAGTTCTCAATGCACTTCAGATGAAGTTGAGTTAGTATCCATGGGGCAAAGGGAAAAAAGCACCTATAAATGACAGCACTTTGACTTAACTGGGTTGAGGATTAATCCAAAAAGCTTCCACAAAAAAACGGGTCCTTTTAATTTTGGGAAAGAATTTGGCTACATAACAAAGGGGTAAGCAAGAGGTAGACCTGGATCAGACAGGTTTGAAGTAGGTCAGCAATGATTGACTTCCTGCTCCCTTAATTATAGCGCTGAAATAAAGAAAGTTTGAGGGGGTTAACAGAAGTGGGTCTTTTGTGACGAAGGACTATGAGTTCCATTTAAACCAAAAAGCAGCTCCTGCTAGCCTGAAGGCTGTCCACCCCTGACGTAACACCACCCACAGTTGTCAAAACAATCTAAATTCAATCCCACCTACCTACTTCATAGCACAATCTTAAACCTGTTTACTCAGAGGTAAAGATGAATTCAATACAGCTTACTCCCTAGCAGCTGAGTTTAGGATTGCAGTTTCATTATTATCTCGTTATGCATTTTTAGGCACCAAATCAGTATACATTTGAGGTAATTAACACCTCAAATGTTAATTGTGACCAATCTGCAAAAACAAACCAGGGGAAATGCTAATATTTGAGATTATCAGCTTCAGCCTGACTTTAAAAAAGAAATGCATTGCAAATGAGATGGACCATTGCATAGATCTGCCTTCCCCAACCTAGTGCTTTCCAGATGTTCTGGACTGCAGTTTCTGCCATCCACGATCATTGGCCATGCTTGCTAGAGCTGATGGGAGTTGTAGCCCTTAACATCTGGAAGGCACCAGGCTGGGGAAGGCTGGCATTAATGCACAAATTCCCCCCACTGACACATCTGCATAGTAAGTGGCCTCAGTACTTTTCAAGGATTTTATCCATGATTAGGCTGATTGTTGCATGCCCAGGCAATACTGAGCTAGCTAGACATGCCATCTGACTCAGATTAAACTAGCTTCGTGTGTTCGGGTTTTATTATATTTTTATATCACTAGCCTACTCCCTGCTGTTCCCTTCCCCTGTTTGCTCTTCCTAATCTTGTATAGCAGAAGGTTAGGTTCCAGACGATGTTTACAGGTACCTTGGATGTGAAATGCCAGTTTACCATAATCACAAGATCTTAAGCAAGCTTCCCTCCTAAGAGTGCAATCCTATACATGCATAGTCTGAATTAACCCCCATTGAGTTTAGCAGGAGTTACCCCCAGGGAGTTGTGTTGGTTGCAACCAAAGAGAGGGGCTAGTATTTGAGAAAGAGTCTTTCATAGTAATCCTAATCCCAATCTGTAGTGCTGGAGGGGCGCTAGGATAAGAAGGTGACCATTCATTGGGCTCCTTTGGCCTCCACCAGCAAGGAGGGTTCCATCACAGCAAAGACCTCCATGACACCCACCAGGACAGGAAGGGCAGCATGCAGAAAAGCCCTGAAATAGGGCATTTGGGGTGCTAATGGCCTTTTAACCCACTGGATCCAAAGCTCTGTGAATCTCCTGAGGGACCTGATCCTTGGGGCCCTCAAATGGAGCCAGTGCAGCAAAAGAACCCCCAGCCCCAAAGAGCAGTGCTTGGGGTGCGGCACGTGTCCCACTGCTTTGCTCCACCCCACTGGTCCCTAGGTCAAGGCTCAGGATGTCTCAGTTGGAGAGAATTTGTGAGGGTGTGCTCTCAAGCAAATTCTCCTAGCTTTGGAACTCTTTGCAAAGTTCACATTGATCTTCAGGATTCCTTATTAGGGAAGCTGTTGAATAGTGTGGTGTGTTTTTTTAAGAAAGGCTGGTGTAAAACTATCACATTTGGCAAGGTGGTACTTAACATTATCAGCTTCAGACTCGTGAACAAGACAAAATTTGGATTTACCTGCTGAGCTAGAATGACTCCAGTGCTGCGTAAGGAGAGATCTTGTCTTTCATTCTCACATACCATAATTTTAGAGACTCAGGCAACTGAAGGGGAAGCATGAGCAAAACATGCATGTTTGAATATATCTGACACCTTAATAGTAAGCAAATGATTTTATACTATTAAATGAACTGACACATAGCTGAAATATACCCAAATCTGAGTCACAGCTGGAAGAGCAAATGCTGCAATTGCTGCTCCTTCTTTATCTTCTTCTTCTTCTTCAAACCAATTGGCCAAATAGGGCCACCTTGCATTTTCCTTCCTACCACCTCTGGTAGGCAGCCAAAGAAGCCACGCACATCATGCAAACGTTGTCTGCTAAATTGGTGCACCCAATTTGCATGATTGCAGCACCTCATTTCCATGTTATGGAAATGAGATTGTCTAGATTTGGGAAGTTGGGTTAGGGCAGCCCTGTGAATCATCCTGTTGTGGTGGAGATTCTTTTCACAGCCTTAACTTTGATGGACTATTGTACAAAGGCATCGTTGTTTGTGGAACACAGTTGAGTATCCAAGATCAGAAAATGGATTCAGAAAGAACCAGAGATAGTGAAATTTTGGATAAACAATAGATACCAAATGCCCTTGACCAACTACCAGTTTTGCCCAAACAGTAACAGCCTTGAATAGCACAATGGAACATAAAACAAGAACACACATCCTATGCTGCCTGGTTTAACAGTATAAATGTTAAAGTGTATAAATGTTAGACTTAAGCATAGACACAGAAAGGATCTGCATTTCGTGTTAGTTTAACCAAAAGATTACCTTTGTTTGCACATTTCTCCAGTGGGAATATCTAGATGTTATTCAAGCCTTTTGGTACACAATGATCTACTTCACTCAGCACAACTCATTTGAACACCATTCCTGGCTCCTGTTCAAGGGCTACATCAAACAAACATTGCAAGTCAATGGTCTCAAACAATTTGCAGTGTGGTGTTTAGTGCTAAATAGCAAGCACAAGACAGGCAACTGCAATAAATAAATAAATAAATCATTTGAAAAACATTTTTGTGAAAAGGATGAATTCCACCTTCCAGACAGCAGACATCTTCTGATTGTTTTGTGGTATTCTATAGTAGGTTTACACTTGTGTAACCATTCTAAAATCCTGATTTGGGTTTAGATATTTCTGCAGCCTTTATACATCCCCTTGTTTCTGAAAGATTGCCTATCTATCTATCTATCTATCTATCTATCTATCTATCTATCTATTTATCTATCTATTTGCTCCTGCATTCTGAGGGCTAGAAACCTTTAAATCCTCATCTTCTAGCAAGAACAGTCTCAAAGGGCAGTAGAACCCATCCTTTAGATGCCACACGTGACCCACAGGCACCCACCTCTGAAAGAGAAACTAGCACATCCCTGCTTATTTCACATCTGCCTATCCTCTTCAGCAATGCAATCCATAATTTGGTTCAATGACAACATATTGATTCCCCCCCCCTTCCAGCTGATCTACAGCTTGATCCTATGCATAGCAGGCTCTGCCTGAGCCCATCCAATTCAACTTAACTCTGCATAGGATCAGGGCTGTTACTGCCGTCCAAATATGCCAGCCAGCTCAAATCCCATGCCAGCTGCACCAGTTTATGGACTGCAGCCGGGGTGTTTTATTTTGCACTCGGCAGACACAATCATGCCTTCTTCCTTTCCCTCTTAATGCTGAAAGCATAGCAAATTGAAATAAATGAGAGCAGTAAGAAGAGAGAAAGGGGGGGAGGGGGAGCGGCGGCTTCTAAACCTCCTCGCCTTAGCAGCCTCGGGAAACAGAGGAGGGAACGGCGGGGGGAGGCAAAAAAACAGAAAATATTCAGACCAAAACTGAAGCACGGCCTGACCTTTGGTAGCTTGCGTCAGGGGGTTCTGTTGCGCATGACCTTCAGAGTATTTAACACTGATGAGGAAACAGTGAGGACTGTTTGAATCACGATATTAGTCTTGTCACACAGCACAGAGGGGATGAGGAGGTTCAGGTGTCATGGTGTTGTCAACAACAACGGACGTGGGAAAGTGTAGCAAATCCATCTCTCCCCTTTGAGATGAAGCTGAAGGTTTATTGAATGCTTCGCCTCCTGCTCACCTCCCCTCCTGCCCCCGACGAGGAACATAGGTGCCGGGTAATGTTTGCTCCTGAAATGTAAAGAACCCCAGAGGGGCAGCCATGTGAGAGTCGCAAAGCCAACAAACCAAACCAAAAGGAACAACGAGAACAAAATGCTGTGGTGCCTTGAAAGATTCACAATTGTACTGCGGCAGATTTTAGGTGCCCAACCCCAGCTTGTCAGAAGGATGGAGTGCTGTCCTCAATTGGCTGGCAAGTACCTGGGTACGAAAGGAAGACTCCAGCAAGGGATTTCTCTTTCTATAGCCACCATGACAGCTTGTGTTACAATGTAAAGGTGAATCTTTAATAGGCCGCAGGATTTAGCTAGGGGAAGGGGGGAAGCACCTGCCTTGCATGCGGAAGGTCCCAGGTTCAAATCCCAGCATCTCCAGGCAGGGTTGGGAGAGAAGCCATGTCTAAAATCCTAGGAGAGCTGCTGCCAGTCAGTGTAGGAACTATTGAACCATATGGTCTGACTCAGTATAAGGCAGCTTATTATGTCCTTGTTATTTTTTTTATCAATCAGACTTTTAGAGAAGGAGGTGGGATAATGAAATACTACTACAGTGGCACCTCTGGTTACGTACTTAATTCGTTCCAGAGGTCCGTTCTTAACCTGAAACTGTCCTTAACCTGAAGCACCACTTTAGCTAATGGGGCCTCCTGCTGCCGCCGTGCTGCCAGAGCACGATTTCTGTTCTCATCCTGAAGCAAAGTTCTTAACCCGAGGTACTATTTCTGGGTTAGCGGAGTCTGTAACCTGAAGCGTATGTAACCCGAGGTACCACTGTACCACTAATAATTATAATAATAATGTTTTTTTCTGCATTTTGGTCATTTGATCAAAGTCTGTTTTAAAAACTGTTTCTATTAGGCAAGCCACTTATTTTATATCATTTTAGGTAAGCCACTTATTTTGTACCATTTACGTAATCTATTTTCCTCTTTAAGTGCTATAGAAATATTGCTAAGTAAGCATTATTGTATTCAAGGCTTTTTGTGACGACACTCACTGATATGGGATGCCATCACTGCTGTTTTTGCTACCAATAGCAGCCATTTTGTGCTCACACTCACAGCACTTTTATGAATATATTTATACCAGTGTCTCATCCCCCCCCCTCCGAAACAACCTCACACTGATAGCATTAACTAGTTAATTAATTAAATAATTAACCCAAACACTTGCTGTTAAAAGTCAAGACACCGTTCTCTAGCTCTTTCCATCCTTCTATTGGTTTCCACATGAAACAAAGTGTGTGTTCACATTTTCACTTAAATGGCTATTTAAGCATCATATCCAGCCCCATTGTGGCACAGGGGCAGAGTATCTTTGCATCATTCTTTGTTTGCCTGCTTGTTATGGGGCGGGTGAGTGTGTTTTTTTAAGGGACGCTGGGGCCTGGGCCAGGGATTGGCTGTTTCTAAAGCAGGTGCTCTACCGCAGGAGTTGCACGGCTGCATCTTTGCTTCGTGGACCAGGTTTCCAAATGCTGGCGCAAAGGTTGCTACCCAAGACACCAGGAAGACAAGGCATCCATGACTCCTCATCCATGTTTGGTGCTTGATCCTGACCTCCATGTTCTCCCTTGCTATTCAGAGACTTGCTACAGCAAATGAGTAAGGAAGATATGGATTGCAGTCGGGTTCCCACACGTGTTAGCTCTGGGCACCACAGCGCCCTCAGACATCTCCCATTTGCTGCCTGCCAATTCCCCCCTGCCCACCCCAATATTTTTTAAAAAGAAATGTTACAGCTTTTTTGTGCAGGGAGGTAGTTTGGTTGTGAGGAAGGTCAGCCTGCTTTTCTTGTCTGTGTTTCATTTGTTTTAGTTTGTTCATAGATGTTTTCCTTGTTGTGTGGGTCTGGTGGGTCTGAGCACCACCAGGTTTCCTCTCCCCCCCCCCAAAAAAAATGGGTGTTTTGTGGTGATAGTTTGTTATATTTCCAAATAAGTCCCTCAAATGTAAAAGGTTGCAGACTCCTGGGTTCCAGGACAGGGATGGGAACAGAGAGAAATAACTGTACCTTATTTCCTTTCCAATTCATAGGAGAGTTTAAAGGCACATACAAAGATTGGATAGCCATCTGACATGGACCCTCAAGTCCCTTCCAGCTCTATGATTCTAAGTACAATGCCCAAGGTATTGGCATAGGCCACTATAATGAAACCAAATGCATTATGCTATACAGTGGTACCTCGGGTTAAGAACTTAATTCGTTCTGGAGGTCCATTTTTAACCTAAAACTGTTCTTAACCTGAAGCACCACTTTAGCTAATGGGGCCTCCCAATGAGAGCACAACTGAAAGAATAGGATCGTTTCATAGCTCTCCTAGAAAACAAAACTGAAATGCTCTCTAGTCATAGACTCTGAAGGGATCAAAATCAGTCTGCCCAAGCTATCCCCCACTGCAGATCTGCCTGTGTCAATTCCCTTGGTATACTCTGTAGGACTGTTGTAAAGGCCAACGCAATAAAGCACTGCTAAGCAATAAGTTAAAATTGATGTCTCCATTTTAAGGAGTGCCAGCAGTCCGATTTCTGTTCTCATCCTGAAGCAAAGTTCTTAACCCAAGGTACTATTTCTGGGTTAGCGAAGTCTGTAACCTGAAGCGTCTGTAACCCGAGGTACCACTGTATAAAGACTTGCCAGGTTCCTCTCCAAATTCAGACAGACTCCACCCCCACCCCCCCACCCCCACTGTCAAGGAGTCTTGGGCAACCTTCCTAAAGGACTGCTGGCACTCCTTAAAATGGAGACATCAATTTTAACTTATTGCTTAGCAGTGCTTTATTGCGTTGGCCTTTACAACAGTCCTACAGAGTATACCAAGGGAATTGACACAGGCAGATCTGCAGTGGGGGATAGCTTGGGCAGACTGATTTTGATCCCTTCAGAGTCTATGACTAGAGAGCATTTCAGTTTTGTTTTCTAGGAGAGCTATGAAACGATCCTATTCTTTCAGTTGTGCTCTCAACGTCCCTTTATTCATTTCCCACCAAAATATTTCGGTGACTTTCATGCTTTAGACCAGCAGGGGGAGCTCACAATGCTGCACTTTGATGGTCTCTTATTTTATTGCATCCCTTTTAAAATCTTATTATTGTACCTAGACAGAAAGGTAGATTACAACTAAGAAAAGAAAAACTCTGAACGTGTAGTGCCCAAAGTCTGTTTCCAAACTAAAGGAGTGCCTGAAACTGTGACTGAAACACACAAAGAACTCAAGTAGAGAGAGAGTTTGGATTTACTGCAAGCCTTTTCATCTGACAGGAAGAAGAAGGGTGGGGGAGCTTTGTGATGGCTCTAGGAGCAGACTTTAGGAGCCTGCTATCATATTCTAATTGTGGTGCAACAGATGCACCTATACTCTAATTGTGGAGCAACAGAGGTCACTGAGGTCTCTCCACACACCTTCACACGTACAATATAGAAATGCAGAACTGGAAGAAAATCTGAGGATCATTTAGTCCAGCTGCCTGCAATGCAGGAATATGCAGCTGTCCCATACGGGGATCAAACCTGCGACATTGGCATTATCACTCTTTCTCTCTCCCACATGTGCACTTCCTAAACTTGCCCTTCTGTGCACAGCAGCAGCATCCAGCACTGCATCCAGTAATCCAAAAGTGCAACTGGATTTCTCAACAGATAGCATGGTTGTGTTTTCAAGAGAGCATCCAGTTTTGTGGCAGCTTTGCCCCATTGACCTTTGCTCTGGCTTCCTGCCAGCCCATACTAAGACCTGCAGAGGAAGAGGAAGATACCAGGGTGTGGCCTGAATTCACATGAGTCCCAGCCTGGCTCTGACTGGCACTTGGAAGGGAGGGGGCATGGGATGACCTCATGCATGCAGCCTTGGGTTCCATGGATGGAAGAAAGACGGGGTCTAAATCATCCAGAGTCAGGTCCTGTGAAAGATCTGTGTTGGTTTGGTGTATTCTGCAGCGCAGGTTTGCCATAGTCTCCTACTCCACCTATTTATCAGGGACCTTTCTTCGTTGGAGATATATTTCCCTGGGGAAGAACCATAGCTCAGTGGTAGAGAGTGCATGTATTGCATGCAAGAGATCCTGGCTTCAGGGTGGATGGGAATCATTCTGGCCTGAAACCCTGGAGAACCTGCTATTGTTGACATTACAGAGCTGGATTGGCCAATGATCTGACTCAGTACAAGGCAACTGCCTGCATTCCCCATCCTATTATTACATACTAGTGGAAATAATCACATAAAAGTTCAGTATGTACTTCAACACTCTTTCAACAGTTCTTTTTCTTTTTTTATTATAAGTTTTCCTGAAACTATACATTTTGATTCACAGTGTGAACTGTTATTCTCTCCTTTCCTCTCTCTCTTTTACATTCCAGCATATTGTTTTCTTCCTTGGCTCTATTTGTTGATGTTGATCCAGTTGCATTTTTTTAAGGGAATTTAAAAAAAATGTTAAAGATAGAAACTTTTTAATGGGAAAAAAATCACAATCCAATCAGCCGTCAGAAACATTACAGTTTTGCTTTAATGAAGAAACTGTCTGAAAGAAAGATTTGCCTCTCGGTTTAAGCAGACAGTTATTATGCATTCATTAAGTATGAAATGACACATAAGAGTATAGCCACTGCCTTAATAGCACCTGCTATCATTCTTACACCGTTCCTTCCACCTTTGCGACACTCAACAAACATTAACTAATTAGTTCTCACAGCCTTGCTGGAAAGTGAGGGAAGGGAAGGGAAGAGAAGAGGCTGATGAGAACATAAAGTTTTCCTCATAATTCCTCGTGCTCATAAAGTTGTCTCTCAAGAGAGACACCGTTATCATTAAGCGACTGATATCCTTTGAATCCCCAGCTGAGTAGTCAAGGGCCAATCTCATCACCTCAGTGCTACTTTTTAGTACTGTGCTTGCAAAAATGTCACTCTGGCACGATTTCCTCTTATCTGGAGAAAGCATCTGATTTTCTGTTACCTCACAAACAGCAGTCTTATTTATTACCTTCCCTACATTTGATACCACACGTATAATGAATAGTGGCTTTAAAATATTTTAAGTAAATAAAGATAATTCTCTCTAGTGGTTCCAAAAAGGAAGGAGTGACACTCCGTTTGGCCCAGCTCATGAGGCACGTGACAGTAATGTGCTTGCCGAAGAAGAAGAAGAAGAAGAAGAAGGCTCATGGGGGGGGGCAGGGGCAGGACTCGCAGCACACCCAGGATATGAAGCAACAGGGAGTTTAAACTTGGAAAGTTGTATATTTAAACACACTGGTCTTCAACTGGTGAGTCAGGATCCTGTGAGTTGCGGCCTGATTCAACGTGGGTCGCAGCAGGAAATCTACCACCATGCAAACTACATGGTAAAATATTACGGAATTGGTCCACAAATGCATGTTTGGGTTAAAAGTGGGTTCTGAGTCTAAAATAGTGGAAGATACCTGTTTAACAAATTGGTACTGTTAGGCCTCAACTAGAACTCAGGCATTGCCCATCCCATGCCATAGAATACTCTTCCAGCAGAGATTCAGCAGGCACCCCCGCTTTCAACATTCAGGCATCTCTTGAAGACTGCTTTTAATGCTGACAAGGCTTTGCAGCCGTTTAATACCACTATTACTATTGATATTATTAGCCAGTCACTTTGATGATTATTTGTATTGCTTTTAGTGGTGTTTTATGTTTCATCATTTTTGCCAACCTAATATTTTACGATATGGCAGTACAGAAACGCTTTTCTAAATAAATAAAATTTTGTTGAGACACTGTTCTGGAGAAACTGCTGCATGAAAGCTTTTTGGGGTTTCTTAGTTGTAAGAAATGGGACGCAGGTGGCGCTGTGGGTAAAACCTCAGTGCCTAGGACTTGCTGATCGCAAGGTCGGCGGTTCGAATCCCCGTGGCAGGGTGAGCTCCTGTTGTTCGGTCCCAGCTCCTGCCCACCTAGCAGTTCGAAAGCACTCTTAAGTGCAAGTAGATAAATAGGTACCGCTTTATAGCGGGAAGGTAAACGGCATTTCCATGTGCTGCGCTGGTGCTGGCTCGCCAGATGCAGCTTAGTCACGCTGGCCAAGTGACCCGGAAGTGTCTCCGGACAGCGCTGGCTCCCGGCCTCTTGAGCGAGATGAGCGCGCAACCCTAGAGTCTGGCAAGACTGGCCCGAACGGGCAGGGGTACCTTTACCTTTTTAGTTGTAAGAAATATGGGGGTCGCTTTCAACTAAGCTGAACTCACTGAATAACCATGACTTAAGTTAGGTCTGCTAATTTCAAAGGGTCTCCTCTGAGTCAAATGTAGTGTAATACCACCAATATAGATTTAAATTAAAATAAAAAATGCGAGTAGGCATTTGAAGGGCTACCAGAGCCATTTCTAAAACAATGGCCTCTTCAGATATATTTATAAAGTTCACAGTTATGCACCATAGTCTGGCTGGTGTGGCAGATTTGGGGGTTTCATTAAGGGCAGCTATTAACATTGTTATCATCTTTATGGGGTGCCATCTGCCTCAGGTACCGAAATATCCTGAGGTGTCCCCACCTACTGTAGTTTATTTGTCCTCCCCCTCCCCCATATAAAGCAGTAAAATGCAAGAAGGGAAGTGGGGAGAGAGAAAGACTGAGAGAAAAGAACAAGGTTTGTGATGATGTGAATCACATCCCTTTCCAAACCAGATTGGGGACAGGAGAACTCAGATGTGCCCAAAATGGAAACCATGTGTCGATTTCCCCTGACAACATCTGGCGATAGGAATGTGATACCACCATGTGGCGTGTTTCTTCTGGCCAGTGGCAGCCAAAAATGTGGAGCAAGGACAGGGAAAGAGACAATTAGTTCTTACTTTGGTTCTCTTTTGCTGGTTGCCTGCAGCTATTTGAAGAAGAAACCATGGGGTAAAGGGAAGAGATCAAACAAATCCCAGATTAGAAATGTTTTCATAGGCATCAATGGAAATTGTGGATTTGTTATGTGAACGCTAGCATAATGAAAGATTTCCAGGGGGCGCACTGCGTTCAGTAAATGGGACCTGCATGCACATCTTTCCACAATGGTTAATTGATGTCTGATTTCAGTCTTTTTCATACAGTTTATATTGCATGGTTTTATATACTTTTTTGTAAACCGCTTTGATATAGTTTATGATACAGTGGTATATAAATATTTATAAAATAAATTAATACAAATGGATAAAAAGAAAGCAAATAACAGGCAACATGCCACAAAGACAGGGCATAATTCACACTTTCTGAAGCAATGTGAGAACCAAAACAGTCTTCCATCAAAATTCACAATTCTGAATTTTTCATTGCAGCTCTCCAGCCAACCCAACAGAGTTGTTAAGCAAAATTCACATTAAATCCTGGTGGGTTTTTGGGGGGACTTAAAAAAAACTGATGTGGAAATGTTGAGACTTGAACTTAAAATTAGAAAAATGAGAAAATGAGAGAAGCCAAAATTGTCAGTCGTGCATCCCTACTCCTGTCTCCAGTCACTGCTACCTTTCATTCTGTAAAAATAGTTTCAAGTTTTGTTTGTTGTTGTTGTTGTTTTTAAAAAACTTCATCTCATTTCACAGGGTCATGTGACATCATGATAACTTGAGGTAGGTGATGTCCTTGGGATACTTTTGGAAATAGTTGAAATTCTACCAAAAGTCAGGGAGGGGGGAATTATTGGTTGGCTTAATCATGAATTAATAGTAACCAATCTTCTGAGAACACTTTCAACTCTACTTTAGCTGGGCTCTAGCCAGAGATTTTTAGTACGAAACATGAGCATAGTTCCTTATTCCACCAATTTACCTGTGTGGTCGGCAACACATCACTTAAGGCAAGATGTATGTTGACATTAGATGGAGAAAATGTCAGCTCCTGGCATTTTTAAAGAGCATTTAAGAGCTTTGTTCCAACTGTATTCACAAGTTAGGGGGAAAGATACTGAGAGACTAAAGTGGGAGACTGCTGTGAAAGGAGCTGGTTATTGACTTTGTCCATTAACCTTTTGGTTGGCCAGATAGACAGTGGGGACTCTCTAGCATTACTTCACGCAAGTAGTCAAATGGTATAGGCCCTGTTCCCATGGCACAGCACCTGATATAAAGCCAACGTGGTTCTCTCCCGATGTTGTTAGACTACAAGTCCCTACTTCCCTGACCCTTGGCCATGCTCATCGGGGCTGATGGGAGCCGTAGCCTGTAATATTTGGAGGGCACCACATTAGTGTAGACAAAGCAACCCTGGATTGCACCTGCTGGCCCTTAAGTGTCAGGCGTCAGGGAATCCGACACCCCCCAACACACAGTAGGCTGTCAGGAATAGATAGACAAAGAAAGCTCTTACCAATGTCTTTTATTCAATATTCACAGAGAGAGGCTTAGAAATGAAACCTCTTGGAGTAATGGGATTGCTTTGAGTAATCTCCACCCCCCTTCTCTCCTCAATCATCAACAGCACCACCCACCTTACGGTGGCTGCTTAGGGCCATTTGCCTCATCAACCTCTGAGCCGTGACCTTCCACAAACCTCTGCTGTAAAACTATACTGTCTCCCTCTGGAAGGTTCAGGAGGAGGGGGAGGCAGTCCCCATCATTCCTCCTCTGTCCAGGCCCTGATATCAAGTAGGAGGTCTGAATAAAGCAGTATTTTGCATGTGCAACAAGGGGCCCTGCTACAATGACAGCCATTGGAGTACCATAAATATACTGTAATACTCAATCACTCAGCATGAGCATTTTTTTGAAGTGTTAGAATAGTTATGATACTTACATAACCATTCACTTAGTATGACTGGACTTAGTCTTCCCTTCCCTTTGTCTCATCTGCCTCCCCCCCCCCCCCAATGTGGATTGTAACTGTGCCTTCCTCTGCGCACTTCCATCCATTAAGTTTTCAGGAGTGTGGCAGACAGATGCAAAACCCATCATAAATGGAAAGGTTTCCTGGCAGAAAGGTAAGGTAAGAATTAAGTAATAAAATTAAAGCATTTGTTTGATATGAGAATTCTATCATGCACGGCTTTTGAGCAGTCCTGCTCCTTCCTTCTAGTGCCAGCCCAATGGCATTTTTTTCAGCCCCTGCTGGAATCTGCAACCTGAAGCAACCTCCAACTTGGCTGTGAGGTTATGAACTACAATTCCTGTCAGCCCTAGCAAGCAGGACCACAGGTTTATGATGATTAGTATTGCAGCCCACAACATCCAAAGGGCACCATGTTGGCTATCGCTCTATTAAGGCCTGCCTTGCCTCAGGTCACAAACACAAAATAGCATGCAGCTTGAGTATGAGCTGTGTATCTGAGAGACAGAGGCCACAGCCACACCAGACACTGAAAGTTCTCTCTAAAACTCATGACTTTCCCAAAGGAATCTTGGGCACGGTGGTTTGTAAAGAGTACAGAGAACTGTTAGGAGGCCCCCATTCCCTTCCCAGAGCTACAATTCCCAGACTTTCTTGGGAGAGAGGGATTGATTGTTGAACAACTGTGAATTTATTTACTTACTGTTATTGTAATGTTTCCAAGGGGTTGCTCGAGAGTAAGCAAGCAAATATTTCCCTGCTTGGCTGTGAAGCCTTGCTTTTGCTGCCAAAATAAACCTTATCTGTCCGGAGCCCCACTCTCCCGTGACTGACTCAATCGCTGGCAGAATCCGTGAGTGGGCGGTTCTTAAACTTTCCCCAGCAAAGCAACTTCTTGACGCCAAGTCTGCGCCTCCCCTTTCTGCGCGAATGCTTTCTGCGCAAGGAGGGCATGGGTGGCGAAGGACCCCTCTCCTGCCCGCTTCTCCCAGGCACAGAGTCCTGGGACTGCCTCGCCACTTCCGACTCCTGCAGCTCCTCTCCACTGGAGGTGTGTTTACTCTCCTCCTTTGAAGAGGAGCTGCTCTCCACGATCCCCGGGGGTTCTCTATAATCCATTCGGCTTTTCCTCTCTCCCTCCTGCACCGATGGCAGTTCCCTGACAGTTATTGTTATTACATGTGAATAATAATAATAATAATAATAATAATAATAATAATAATAATAGCTTTGTAGCTCTGTGTGGGGAATAAGAATCCCCAAACAACTCTCAGCACCCTTAACAATCTACAGATCCCAGGATTCTTTGGGGTGTGCCTGGGCTGTTGGAGATAGTATCATAGTGCTTTAAATGAATCATGTGAATGTGGAGGGAGGTGGAAAGAGAGAGCGAGAGAGCAAGAGAAAGCGCAATGACAATTGGAGGAGATGGAAGCCATTCCCATGCTGCTGTAGTAAACTCCTGGGTTAGCAAAATGTCTTCACAGGAAGACATTTATTCCGGGCCTCACGCTGTGAATGTGAAATGTTCTGGCAGAACTGGGTCTCAGCATGGGGCAGGCAGTGTACCCTCTGCCGGCACCCAGACTCCTCTGTCTGGAACTCACTCGCCTGCTAGATTAGAACTGGGCTTTCCTCACCTCTTACCAGGCACTGCAGATCATTTTTGTCTCCTTTGCCGGTTAATAAATTGGCTGTTCCCCGAAGGTGGTTAATTTCTTATTAATGGAGCCCATTTCTCAGCATGTACTTTGGCTGCCAGCTTCCGAAGGTAATTGTATTGTTATTTGGAAAAAGTCAAAGGTGCCTTCTTCTGGGAAGGCTGGAGCTATGATCCTGTGCACGGAAATCTGCCATTGCAGACAGGAGGGCTGGGGTGGGGGAGATGATGCCAGGGCTTGTTAGGAAGCTGGTGTCATTGCTGGCAAGCAGAAGACAAGGTGCTTCCCCTCCACGCACCTCCCTCCCACCTTGAAAGCTTTTTAAATGAAAAGGCCATTGGACTCTTTAAAATACACACAACACGAAATGCTCCATCCACCTAAGAAAGTGATGTCGCAAATGACCTTATTAAAAGAAGGTAAAGAGCTTGTTTACTTAAAGCTCTAGCTCAAAAAGAGAGGAGAAAATGTAGTTTAGGACATTTTTCTTCCCTCCCCCCCCCCAGGTTTTTTTTCATTCTTTCCTCCTAAATGAGATTGAAATGCAGTTTTACATTTCCAAGGAGTGGTGCCCTTTCTGCCAAGAAATCTATTGACACTCCAATCAACAGACATGTTCTGGTTACAAGAATCGAGCATCAGTCAAAGCACAAGGCTGGCAAACTGCATCCAGCAAACAGCACAGATAATAGTATTGAAAACAGCCAGGAGAGGACAAAAGGGAAAACATTCCTCAGAGAATATGCCAGCAAACCGTGGGGGAAGTTTGCTTTGGAAGACAGAGCACTTGGGGAGGGTCAGTGGAGGCAAAGGATCCGTGAATGAATTTAAAGTTTAAGCTCAAGTTCCCAAAGGTCCAGTGGGCTCAGGTATTCAGATTCCACATAACTGTTTAAGTGCTTTACTGTGCATTCTCTGCACCCAGATTAAATTAGACCAAGGGCTGAATGAAATCAGTCCAAAGGCCAGATGCAGCCTGAAAGCGGAATGTTGCCAACCTGTGACCACCCACCCACTGGCGGAGGGAGGGGCGGGGGGAATGCTCCCAGCACCATTGGGGAGGGGGTACCATTGCAGCCGCCCCCCAGACACGTGCCACACACACCCCCACCATGCCAAGTGCCACGCCCCGATGGGCAGCATGCCACACCCCCACCTGCTCTCCGCCCCCGTGCCTGAGCAGTCAGCTTTGCCACTGCACCCACGCACCCCACTTCCAGTTGCTTGAACTGTACCGTGCTATTCTTCTAGAAAAAGGGGGTGCTGGAACTCACCATGAATGCCTTCCTTGTTCTCTTATAATGACAATGATGCCCACCTGAGAGGTGCCGGAACTGAGTGCTGGCAAGTTCTGCCTGAAAAAAGAGCCCTGCCTGCGCAAACAGCATATTGAGACGGCTGCAGTCTTTCATTTGCACTCTTACTTGGGAGCTAGACCCACTGAAGTCTGTGAGGCTTATCGATATGCACAGAACCTGCTTGCCAATGTTCCAGATGTGGACTTGCCAAAGGTCACTTCCCCTACACTTCCCCTGTCCTCCCATAACTAATTCATTGTTTATTCCATCTGCAGCAATTTTCCCTCCCAGAGTAAGAAACAAAAGTGTTTGTGTGCATGAGTGTTTGTGTGCAGGTGTGTGTGTGTGTGTGTGTGTGTGTGTGTGTGTGTACAAGCACACACGAGCACCCAGGCATGCATTCACAGTTTAACCCTGTTTTACGAAAGGAAGACTCTACTCCCTAGTAGCACTGATCTGACGGAAGCAAGTGATAAATGAAATCAGCATGGCACTGGCAGGTCAATCAAATATTTATAAAAGAGCTCCATCCATTAGCATCGCTGCTCAGAAAAGGGCGAATGCATGAAGTTGGGTGCATTGTCAAACCTACGGGAAGCATCAGCACCTTGAAAGCTCGGAGATTACTTTTAAGGGCCTTTTGCGTTGTCATGGTAGGGCCAGGCTGGATTGGGTGATGGGCGTGGGGAGGGAGGAGTGCTGGGTAAGGGACAGAGCAAGGTTGTTGGAGAAGCACTAAAACAAATAGTTTGGCTTCTTCAGAGCTATTTAGAATAATTTTTTCTGACTACCTCCTCAGGCGAATGAATGTTTTTGCATGCTGCCAAGGAGACCCATGCCCTGAAAGGAAGCATCCAGGGGAGAGAGAGGGTGTGTGTGTGTGTGTTTATACAGCAGGAAAGGGCATCTAGTTTTGCATTCACAGGCAAGGCAGTTATTACAATCGGTGAAATGCCAGAAAAGGTTAACTCACAACAGCCATAACCATCCGGGAAACCTTAGGAAGAGTGTGGAATGGAGTCAGAAAGCCTATTTTTAGGATCATGTGTTATGGTTTGATTAATATTTTAGGAGACAGTTATCAGATGTTAAAATACCAGGCGATTATTAGCAGCCCACTTGCGTACGTGCTGCCAATATTTTAACAAGGGGACTGTCATCCAGCCAGCCTGCAAGAAACCCCCAAGGAGCCAAGAACAGGTGTACAAGGTAGCTGCAGCCCTGGGAAGGATGAGCAAGGAAAAGGGTCTTCCTATTTATGCCGAGGCGCTCCATTCGCAGCCGCCGTCTGGGGAAATTGCAGCAAGGCAAAGCCAGTGCATTTTGTTGTGCTTTGCTGAAAACGCTCCTAATTTGGTCTTGAAAATTTTAATGAGCCTATTGAAAGCAGAGGCGGTGGATGAAAGGCAAAATCGGGGTTCTGATTAAAGAAGTGAAAATTGAAGAGGGTCTGTCTGGCAATATATTTGGGTCTGTTATTAACTTTAAGGGTCATCGACTCGGTGTGCCATTGAGGAAGCTTCCAAAGATATAAAGCAAACTATGCCTTCTGATCATGAAGTAAGAGGCTTTCAGTTTTCAGTGTCAATTGGCTCCTGAATCTGTAGCCTCTAGCTGGTGTTGGACTAGAACTCCCATTAGAGAAGAGCTGCTTTTTCTGGCAAGGAGGGCATCCAGAAAAACCAGTGTTCAAAGTGTAGGCTTCACAGTGAGGAACTCCCTTCTGTCTGTGATAGAGCCCTCAATTGAGGACTCAGAATTCTTGCTTTCTCTCTGCCTCTCAACCACCTCCAAATCCAGTCAGCTTCTTAAATGTTTAGGGTCCTGCTATGTGCTCTAACATACAGACCAAGGCCTTGTTCTGTGGGGAACTAGACCAGCCTGCAAGGAGGGTCCCACCCTGTGAACACCTCTTTCTGCCGGGAGATTTCAATGCTAGGGTTAGGAACGATCATCACACAAGTGCATACATCACTTTGATATTGGCAGCATGAATGGGAACAGACAAAGGCTGCTTGATCTGTCCTTGTATCACAGCCTTTGCATCACAAACACCAAGTTATCCACGACCAAGGCAAAACAGCAAGTGTCCTTCAGACACCCAAGGTCAGGCCACTGGCACTAGCTGAACTTGATTGCCAACAGGCAATCGGCACTGAACTGTGTCCGTGTCAGACGAAGCTACCCTAGTGCCGACTGCAACATGGGTCACACCCTGGTGGTGAGCAAGATCTTTCATCCAAAGAGGACCCATACCACAAAGCAGAAAGTGCAGCTTTGAATCAACACTGCCAGAACAGCCATACATGAATTTTGTGAATGCTTCTCTGATTCCGCCGAACAAGCACTACTGAACTGCCCCAGAAACAGTGTTGAAGCAAGATGGAACTTCATCAAAGAGACAACCTACAACACAGCTACATCCTCTTTTGGCAAAAGAGAACAGCAGATCCCTTGTTGGTTTTGAGGCAGGCATAAAGCACATGGCTTGGTCGTGTACACAAAATGGAAGGTGGCAGGATCCCCCAAGACATGCTCTATGGGGAGCTGGCTTCAGGCATCAGGCCTGTTAGCAGACCACCTCTGTGTTGCAAAAACGTCTGCAAACATTACATGAAGGCTGGATTCCCTTGCAGATGACCACAGAGCCTGGAGACAGGCAGTCAGGTCATGTATCCATAGCAGTGACCAGAGGAGAAATGACTTCTGGGAGGAGTGCAGAGAGAAGAAATGCTGTGCTGCACCTATAGCAGGAAAACCAGGCACCTTCATCTGCCCCACCTGCAATAAAGCATGTCTCTCCCCTCTTGGTCTCTACAGCCATAGCAGGCACTGTAACTCCCCAATGGTTTGACTTTCCCTCTGAAGCTGTACTCTTCCATTGTCTCCTGAGACAGACAGATGCCAGCAGTTCATGAGTATTGACCATGTTATCTGGGGCAGAAGTGAGCTGAACAACACCTGGAGGGTAGAGATGTTCCATTCCTCTCTAGAGTTGCAAACCTTTCAATGGGCTGTTGTAGCTCTGCTTAATGCCTGGCTTGTGCTTGTTCCTGTAACAGCAGCATGATGTACAGACATTAGTATGCAGTGAAAAGCTTCACCTACTGATTTTTGCACATTCTGCTAGGGGGCAAAAGAGCAGGTCAGGTCATTTATTTTCTGGTCAGTTGACAACCCTAGTTCCTTCCCATAGGCAGGATCTTGAATGCTGTGCAGGATCAAAACCTTCCAATTACTGGAAATTCAGAAATTGCATTCATGTAAAACAGTTGTGAGTGATGTCTTGTGCCAGTCTAGGGGACCAACTGCTGCAAAAGCAAGTGCTGGTATAACTAGCATCCTCAATTACCCAAAGGGCCTTGCAGGCATCCCAAATCCAAATCACTGGTTGAGTATATCCATATAAATGGAAATACTGTGCACAGTAGGATCACAGCAGCATGTGACTCCTAGCAGCAGAGATAGGCGGGGAAACCCTGTGAGTTTGAATAGCTTGGGATTAATGAATAATCATCAAGGTTCTGCCAGAGAGTCTCATATGCTTGGTTTGGGAAATTTCATACAAAGCCATAAGGGCTGTGAAAATGAATTAATGGTTTACAAGGGATTCTGATAAAGTTTGAAGAACACGCTCCTCTTCCTGGGCCAGCCTAAGGTGGAAGAGCACATGTTGCCCCACTGCTCTCCTGACTCCTCCTGTTCTTTCTGTCCTTCATATAGTACACCAACCTGTAGCTATGTCTGCTTCTCTTCAAATAGTTTTTGTCACTGTGACAAAGCATCCACCGCACAGGCATCCCTACAGGCCATCTCTGGGGCCATCTTGCCCCATAATGGAGCCCTGTAGGTAGCCAACAATTGTTGATGTTGTTGTTTAGTCATTTACTGGTGTCCGACTCTTCGTGACCCTATGGACCGGAGCACGCCAGGCACTCCTGTCTTCCACTGCCTCCCGCAGTTTGGTCAAACTCATGCTGGTAGCTTCGACAACACTGTCTAACCATCTCGTCCTCTGTCGTCTCCTTCTCCTTGTGCCCTCAATTTTTCCCAACATCAGGGTCTTTTCCAGGGAGTCTTCTCTTCTCATGAGGTGGCCAAAGTATTGGAGTCTCAGCTTCAGGATCTGTCCTTCCAGTGAGCACTCAGGGCTGATTTCCTTAAGAATGGATAGGTTTGATCTTCTCAAGAGTCTCCTCCAGCACCATAATTCAAAAGCATCCTTGCCGTGGCGAAGGCGCTTGAATAACTCAGAGAAGCTATGAACTATGCCAAGCAGGGCACTCAAGATGGGCAGGTGGTAGTGGAGAGTTTTGACCAAACGTGATCCACCTGGAGAAGGAACCAGCAAGCCACTCCAGCATCCCTGCCAAGAAAACTCAATGGACAAAGACAACAGTATGGTGCAGCAATCCATCACCTCTCCCCACCCACCTCCTGAGCCAACAAGGCACCCACCTTGTTCCTGAAAAGGACCACCCCCATCCTCGTCAACAAAATCACTTCTGTTTGCACAGACTCTTGATCTGCACAGTCCCCATCTTGGGTTCCATTTCTTGCTAGTTATTCCATTTCTTCACAATAGGAGCATGGCAGAATATCAGAAATTGGCTTGCCATAGCTATGCACTCTATGAAGTGGTGAGAAATTTGCATTTAAAGGTGAACATAACTAATCAGCACAGTACAAACCAGCAGGCACACTGAAACGCAGCTAGCTTCAAAATTCGCACAGCACATCTCTGAATTTTTCAATGGATGGCACCAGAAATGTGTACCAAAATGCATATGCTAGGGTAACATGTGCAAATAAGTGCACATATTGGTGAAAATAACATGTTAAAAATGCATAACAAAAACATGTATGTTCCGCAAAATTGCATACAAAAAAAAATATGTGTGTGTATTGGGGAAAATTCACATTAAAGTGCTGATGGATTTTCATGAGGGCGTTTTAAAAAGGTAGCAAACTGATGTGGAAATGTGGAGAATTTAACTTTAGATCTTGTAAATACCACAGTTTGAAATTTTCTACACTTGTTTCTGATCCATTCTTCTGGCTACAATTTTCAGAACAAAGCCTGGGAGTTAGAAAGTGAAGGTATCCTTTTTTGCTACCATGCACCACAGCCAGGAATGTTAAAATTTCCAGACTGATCTACCAGTTCCATGATGGCCCAGTGGTGATGGCCATGGCTGGGTAGAAAGATGCTTCTCTTTTCTGCCACTGGTTTTCTGCCCAGGGTGAAGTGGCTTATTTTGGTTGTCAAAGCCACCCGGTGGCTGTGGCTTGGCAAGCCTCCTGGAAATTCAGACCAGCCAAATAACAAAGTGTCAGTTTTACAAGCCAATTCTCTAGCTCTCAACAACACTTCCAACGTGTCTTAGATGTATTTAGGATGCCCAATTTTAGAAGCACCATATTTGGCCCAGGAATGTGTCTGAACGAGGAGTTTGTGGTGGTGTTGTTGGAAGAACATCATTCTAAAAAGGGAATATTCCATCACGTGCGGTTGGTCACAAATAAGAGCTATCAGAATTTCCATGACAATTGTATTATATATGATACAATAAAGAAGGTTGCAAAAAGGGTGCTTCGTACATTGCACATTGTAAAAATTTGCCTGTTACCAAATAAATGTTAATTACAAAATTGTGGCCAATTGCATACAACTGTGCAACAGCACAAGCCCTTTAGGGTCAAAGCAAAAGCTAAACAAATGTAATTTGGCTAATGGGTTCTTTTCCTTTGCAGGCTTTGGGTAGGGGTTTCAGCGACTGGGTTCATCCTCAGTCACAGAAGTACTTTAAACACTACTTTGTCATTTGGTTTTAGTTTTACTTTGTTTCACAGTGCAATCTTCTAACGGCAATCAACACAGTGGTAGGAAAATGAATCTTTGCTCCTTTTCCAGTTATTAAATTGGACAGTACTGTGCAGCACCTTGGGAGTTTTGCCCTGGAAGTACAATGCAGTTCACAGGTGTGTGTATCTTGGGAAATGCAACCATCTCCCCTGCGATCCAATGTTGGAAAATGCAAAACAACCCTGGAGATATTTCACTCGGGAAATATGGGGTGTCCAGTGGGAATGCTTGCAGTTATGTGGGTAAAGAGCATTTGTATCAACACATCCTGCTTTTAAAATCAAATATGCTTCCCAGAATGCTGACAGCAAAATTCAGCATGTTTTCTTTATAGTCATACATGCTTGGCTAGCATGCAAAACAAGCAGTAGGGATAGCCCAGCAGAGTCCTGGACAGAGCAGCATTAGGGGAATGTGCCATATTTTGCTAAATTGGCTCAGTTTGGTATTCACCACTGCATTTCATGTGACTGAAATAAGAAGATTTGACATGGAATGGATTGCTAGAACTAGGGTTAGAGGCAGGGGCATGGCTGGAGGTTGGGTCAGGGGGCCCCACCAGGGCCGTCTTACCCATAGGCGCTAGGGGTGTGGGGCACCCGGGCGCCGGGCTCTCAGGAGCGCCAGGCCAAGAGCCCGGTGCATGAGAGCTGAGTCCGGGGAAGAGCCCACCTGTTGGTCAGAGTGCCACGGCAGCTCTTCTGCTGCACACGGTTCTGCATTGTGAGTTTGGGGGCGACCGAGCCAGCGAGATGCTGAGGCAGCCAGCCAGCTTCGCCCTCTGCACGCCTGGGACTGGGCTACCGGGGGGGGGAGCACCAGGCAGATCTTTGCACCCCAGCGCTGCATATGCTTAAGACAGCCCTGTGCCCCACCTACCTGCCTCCTCTGTGCACACATTATCTCCCCCCCATTCATGCTCCTGAACATCCCTGACATCAGTAAATGACTAGGAAGTCTCTGAAAGGGGGGGCCACCTCCCCATCCCACCCTCCAAGCTAAGAATGAGATGATCTAGGTCTGTGTGTGGGCAAAATAAAAAAAAATAGATGGAGCAATCCTAACAGCAGCTGGGCAGCAGTGGGGCACTGACAGAGCAACAGAGCCACTGCCATATATGCAGGGGCAAAAAGTTTCAAGCTATGCCTGCTCAGTCTGCTGACCAGGTGCTGCTAACTGTTGAGGGGCAACTTCAAGAACCCTGCACTCCATTTTTTATGGCTCATTGTTTTTAAACTGGAATTGGACTGGAGAGGCCCAAAACAGAGGACACTTTCATAGGATCATCCTCTGACTGCTGTTCAAAATAAAGGGGTTCCCTCTGTAAAATAGGACACCTGGACATATCCTGTTGGCCCCCAAAGTAAAAGCTCTTAGGCAAAAGCTAAAGGCGCTATTATTTGTCCAGGCTTTTTGATTGCAGATGAAACTGGTTGCAATGGGGTGGTATTACAGATGCTTGTCACTGATGTGGTTTTGTGTGTTGCGGGGGTGTTATTAGGATTTCCTGGATTTTTATTTTTATTTATGCCGCTTGCTGTTCTCTGCTCTTGGTTGGAGAAAGGGCAGGATATTACAAACTATGAATAAATAAATGTCTCACCCCTAGCCAGGGAGGATCTTTAAAGGCTCCAGCCAAAATCGAACAATGACTGCCCACGAGTGCCAAAATAAGAACATTGCATTTTGTTTTGTTATCCTTCCCCTCCTATTTAACAACATGAAGGTTTAATAGTTTGATTCTTTTGTTTTTTATGGAGGAGGTCTTTGTTTGTTTGTTTCCTACACGGTCTTTGTTTGATTATTATTTTTTACAAAATTCACACCAGATGACGAGCTTTTGGCAAAAAGTATCCTAAAAATAATGTGAGTTTACAGCCATCCATTTTTAACTGCATTTAAGGTGTATATTTGCCAGTTTGCGCCGTGGAAAGGGAATTGATTTTTCCCTGAGCTGAGAGAAGTAATGCAGCGAAGCCTACTTGAAAGCATTGTCCAACCATGTGGGGCGGCCCATGAGGGCATAAACTCTCTGTGAGCTAAAACACCAAACATCAGAAGGCTGACCTGATGCGAGGAGAGATCTATTAAACAAAGCTATTCTCTGTGCTCCAAATCCAAATATATCTCATAAGCAAGCTGGGCTTCCTCTGATAGATCTCTGCGACAGAAAGAGAACGTAGGTGCTTCAAGGCCATCTGTCTAATGAATCCCCAGGTTTCAGCTTGTCTAGAGAAGGGGCTTCCAAAGCTACAAAGTTCACATCCAGCCGAGGATGTGCTCAGCACCGGATCCAGAATTTTCAAGTCTGTTCCTAATTTGTCCCTTCTCTGTTCTGTGAGCAAAGCGGGCCTGCTGATTTTCTCCTCTGCACGTAATCTGGATTTGCGGTTTGCTACTACACTACATCGTTACATAGCCATTGGTGCAATCGGTAAATGAACTGGATGTGTCAAACCCTCCTGCCTCTTCAGCAGGCTTGGACACCAGCTGCGAATCCCCAGGTGTCCTGATTTCCTTGCAGGCCTAAGACCACATGAAGCCATCTTGATACTGAAATGATCCCAAAGAGCGGCTCTGATAGAAATATAATCCATATGGTTTTCTGACAGCTCTGGGAGATTTTTCTGTAGGCATGGCTGGTGGTCAGCCTCTGAAATGGGGACTTGGCTCAGATGGTTAATGACAGAGAAAATCTAGTGAATGTTCCCGAGTAGCTTGTCCCACGTTTCTCACAAGGTAATTCTGCTATGTGGATAAAAGCCTTACGGGATTATTATCTAGCCATTTACACTAGAGTAGAGCTATCCTCTTCTACAGGGATGGAGGAGAAATTCGATACAGTATGCACCTAAAGCTGAATCTGTCAAAATCTCACTATTGCAGAAAAAATAACACATACACTATGGGTCTCCAGAGGGATGGAGCACCCAGAACGCTTCTACATTATCTGGTGGGATTATATTTCGTAGAATCATAGAATCTTAGAGTTGAGAGGGACTGCAGGGGTCATCTAGTCCACCCCCTGCAATGCAGGAATCGCTTGCCCAACATGAAGTTCAAACCCATGACCCTGAGATTTTGTCTCATGCTCTACTGACCGAGCTATCCTGTAGCCCCAATTGTTAGTGAAAATAATATATAAAATGCATTATTTGCTTGCAAGAATGTATACATTAGTCCGAACTGCATATAAAAATGTATTTTTTTGAAGAAGTTCACACTAAAATGCTGATGAATTTTCGTTAGGATTAACACACACACCCCACAAATCGCTGAAGAAATTTAAGAGGACTGAATTGAAGACTGTGAAAACAAGAAACTTAGAGAACTCAAATCAAGGGAGACTTCCATTCCAACTCTTCCATAAGACAAAATTTGTGTAAGTGGTCAGAAAACCTCATTAATCAAACCGTGTTTATTGCTTAAGTTTCTGCAACTCGTCTTCTCTCTCCCTCTCCTGAGGCATGAACCCACTGGAATTTCTCCTCCCATATACAGCAGATTAGCTGGTGGAAATGCCAGATGACAGGCTACAGATGGCTGCTCTGTGGGGAGGGGTTTTCCCCGCTAGCCCCGGACTCCATTGAAGACTGGCCCCCACGAGGGAAACTCCACAGTTCATTGCATAAAGTGGCTTGGCCTATGAGGCTATTAGTGCAAGAACACCCCTATCTGCTCTGCACATGTCAGTTAGTTAACAGAGCATCAACTTGAACAAACAGCCACTTTGGGTTTTCTTCCATTATTTTTTAATTTCTCTTTTTTGGTTGCAGATCAGAGTCAAATTAGCAACATCTGGCAATTAGCTCATCTCTTGTGTGACTCCATTCGGCAACAAAGTTCTGAATGTTTGACTTTAATTTTAAATGGGTGGCTGTCAGAAGGAATTAAATGGTGCCTGCAGAAGCACACAGACATTATAATTAAAAGATGCGCCAACCTTGGCAGGTAGCTGCAGCTGAGTGTGGAATTTCAAATTTTAAGGGAACCTGAGCCCCTTGCTATACCTGAGTACCTAACTATGTGATGCAAACAGACACATTTCCCTTCAGCATCTCTGTGCTGAATATCCCCATATGTTTTCACATATTCAAACATGCAATTAACTCTCGTCATTACTTTCATTGCCAGCATTTCATTGCCCAGCACCAGATACTGTGAAACTAGATTCCTCCTCCCCGCCCCAGAGCTGTGGTTTTGGTCTTTTTATGGACTCCTCAGTTGATGAAAAATAAAAGGGAAAAGGAAAACAAAACAAATCAGGCCTGTGCTGCAGAGACTTGTTTTCTGCTGCCCTGGAGAGAGTAAAATTAGATCTAATCGGCCTTAAGGAGGGTAGACTTCAGCTGAGCATTAGGATAAACTTCTTAATGATAAGAGCAGTTCAACAATGCAACTAGGACATGATGGGCTCTTCCTATAGATGCCAGAGAATTCTGACGAACGTGGAAAAGGAAGTAGAAATTGCTGCAGTTTGTTCATTGCATCTGTGGTCAGGAACAGAAATCAGTCGAGTGAATACAGTCAGTTCACATTGCTGTTGTTACAGTTGGTTTTAAGTCAAGAAATAATACTCAATTAATGACAGGATTTTATAATAATTTTAACTTTACATCGAAATGAAAGTTACGTGAATAGTTGTGTAATTTACTTAGCACATGTTAAATAGTGGAGAGTGAGACAAATCGCAAAGTATTTTGCGGAAACTGAACTGCAGCACGATAGAAACAGTGTTGATTGTACTGCATACAGATCATAAAGAAAACAGCTGCCTTGTTACATCTGTTGAGTATGCAAACTCCCTCCAACTTTATGATTCTGTGATATCCCCCTATTGCACAAAAACTGAAAGGAAGCTACAGCATTCCAGGTTCTCTGTGTACTGGTAGACAGTCATGAACACACAGCCTCTCCAAAGTGACTGTTCCACAGAGTCTGCAGTAACACATAGAACAGCTGCCATGTGGATTAACTGCATCACCTGGCGTTCCTAGTGTACTGATCCACACTGTACAGACCCACACAAAGAATGTGCTAAGGTTCTTTCACCAGCCTGCATGTTGCATCCATATTAGTGTTAACGGGCCTGGTGCTAATGTGAAGGGTAATACATGATTATTCATTATTCAGAAAATGCATAAACCACTTGATCAAGAAACTCGGCAGTAAAATAAAATTAGAAGATAATAAAATTATAGATAAGACATAGCTAAAATCTACAAATAGGGACGCGGGTGGCACTGTGGGTTAAACCACAGAGCCTAGGACTTGCTGATCAGAAGGTCGGCAGTTCGAATCCCCGCAACGGGGTGAGCTGCCGTTGCTCAGGCCCTGCTCCTGCCAACCTAGCAGTTCGAAAGCATGTCAAAGTGCAAGTAGATAAATAGGTACCGCTCCGGCGGGAAGGTAAATGGCATTTCCGTGCGCTGCTCTGGTTCGCCAGAAGTGGCTTAGTCATTCTGGCCACATGACCCGGAAGATGTACGCCGGCTCCCTCGGCCAGTAAAGCGAGATGAGCGTCGCAACCCCAGAGTCGGCCACGACTGGACCTAATGGTCAGGGGTCCCTTTACCTTTACCTTTAAAATCTACAAATAAATTAAAAAGAAATGTACATAAAACCATCACCATTAAAAATGTGATGAACTAAGGAACTCTTGAAACAATTCCATGGTGGGGGGAGGTTTTCCAAACTGCCCAATCTTCCCTCCTCGGTTTTTGCAAATGCTTCACTTCTTCAGCCTTATTGACAATCTTGATGTGATTCTGACCATGCAAAGCCATCTCAGTATTGTTGTTCTTTTGCCATTCCCCGCCTTATTTAGCAAGACAAAACAAGACAAAACCTTATATGTGTGTCCCCATTACAGAAGCATCAACCCCATTAACAGGTTGGCCTGTCACCAGCTGAGCCAGCTGAGACTGAAAGAATGACCTACACTGCCATCCTGTAGACCGGTGGCATTCACTTTGCATCCTTCCTTTGGGCAAATTCCCATCCATCCTGAGGGCTGGATAATGAATACCACCGCTCAAGCTAGAGTCCCTCTGGATACCCATTAATTAGCAAGAAAATGTGGAAGTAGCTTGCATTTGCCTCTTCACAGCCTGCAGCTGTTCTGGGAGTTAAACACAGAGATTTGGCCTCCTGGGTTGTCTTGTAAACCGTTTGGCACTGTCGCAAGGGACCCCAAACGCTAAAATAATTGGGCTAGAAGTAGGCTGACCAGATTCAAAGGAAGACAGAGCCTCATGATTAACAGTTGTAGAAGAAAGAATTTTGACAATTTCCCCTCCAGTCCTGCAAGCACTGTGACATGACAGGCTGCGCTTGCTGACATGACCACTTCTAACAATTTGACGCTTTGCTTAGGACTGAGCCATAAATATAGTGGGCTCCAGAAGAGAACAAGGTGAACAAGCACCAGAATCTTGTAGGACAGGAAGTGGCACCAGTGCACATATTTAGTTCAAGATTGTTGTGTTCATTCACAAAGCCTTAAGCCACTTGAGCTCAAAGTACCTTAAGAACAGATTTTATTTTGCCTGTGACCCAAAGAAGAAGAAGAGAAGAAGAAGAGTTTGGACTTGATATCCCACCTTTCACTCCCCTTAAGGAGTCTCAAAGCGGCTAACAATCTCCTTTTCCCTACCTCCCCCACAACAAACACTCTGTGAGGTGAGTGAGGCTGAGAGACTTCAGAGAAGTGTGACTAGCCCAAGGTTACCCACCAGCTGCATGTGGAGGAGCAGGGAAGCAAATTCAGTTCACCAGATTACGAGTCCACCGCTCTTAACCATGGTACTACACCATGGTACTTTCCATCAGAAGTCAACCATTTCATTGCCACCTTGATCCATAGTAAGTGTAGACTAGGTCACCTAGGTAGATCTGACAAGCTGTACAGGGTGGGAGCTCACCAGAATCTAAATTTATAGGCTTTTCAGTCCTCAGTATGGCTTAACCAATAGAATTTAGTTTTCTTAGATGGACAAGGGAAATACTGACTCACGGGCAACTCTAAAGGTAAAGGGTAAAGGGACCACTCACCGTTAGGTCAAGTCACGAACGACTCTAGGGTTGCGGCGCTCATCTCATCTTATTGTCTGAGGTAGCCGGCGTACAGCTTCTGGGTCATGTGGCCAGCATGACTAAGCTGCTTCTGGCGAACCAGAGCAGTGCACAGAAATGCCGTTTACCTTCCCGCTGGAGCGGTACCTATTTATCTACTTGCACTTTGACATGCTTTCGAACTGCTAGGTTGGCAGGAGCAGGGCCTGAGCAACGGCAGCTCACCCCGTTGCGGGGATTCGAACTGCCGACCTTCTGATCGGCAAGCCCTAGGCCCTGTGGTTTACACCACAGTGCCACCCACGTCCCTCATGGGCAACTCTAGGTACCTATAAAAATGTAAGAGTAGTTTATATCAATCACAAAGCTGCATGTTTAGAGAGCAGACCTAAGCCAAATAACACAGAGAAAGGAATCCTGGTAATACTTTATAAAGGTTTTGCCTTTCTTACTTCAGGCCTTGTACATAGCAAGGAAACATACAACTAAAAATACAAAAGGAAACCTCCATCAGAACTACACAGCCAATCAGAGCATGTGCTATCACAGCAAAGATAATACTACGTTGATAAGTGACACCTCCACCACCACCCCACCCCTTGTTTAATTGGCTTACCGATGCCTTAATTCGGGGGGGAGGGGTTTCTTAAAAAAATGTTTAGGGGTACTCTCATTTTCCTACTCATATTGAAATACTGGCCCTCAATGAGGCCAAACTAAGATTCACAAAATGTTTAGGGGTATGCGTCCCCCTGTGTCCCCCCAGGAAAAAAGCACTGCCTTAATTAACCATTAAATTACAAACAGAATGATCCCTGTAATCGCACTTCCAGTGGCAACATAGTTAAGTTCCTGGGGGTTTAAATAACTGTTTGGATAGGGGTTGGAATCAGTTTTGATTCCTTGTCTCACCACCAACCCCTCAACAACTTTGGCATAAAGTGAAAAATAAACCGAGGCATTTCTTCTTTTCTGCTAAGCTCCCTGCGGCAAAAGTGGGCCCTTATAATGCTAGTGCAGGGATCTTTATTTCTGTAACTGTTTCCTGGTATAGACTTGACATTTGTTACTGATTTCGCTGCTTAAACATGAAACTGACAGATCTAATTAAACCACAAAGCACAGCCGTATGCGATAAGTAGGGGACTAAAGCTGAATGGAATATTTGGAATGAAGTTCATATCAGTCAAATTTAGCTATTTCATAAGTCTCAAAGCCAGATATGAAATCCTTTCTCTTTATGAGCTCATCAAGCAAACTCCTCATGGCCATAAACCAAGCAGTGTGTCCATTCCGACTCGCTGAAATGAAGGAACGATAGCGCAGAATGAACAAAAAGAATAAATAATATTGAAATAAGATACGTAGCATTTGGCATGAAATGCGTGAGAGAATGAGGAAATGGCCAGAGATAAGCAAATACAAATCTAAACTTGAATCAGAGGATCTGAAGGAGGGGTTATTATCCACTTGGGTTATAAATACCCACTCCCCATCCAGTCCAGATCTGACACACTCTGAATTTAGGGCCCGAATTCAGTTGGGAGCCAGCCCTAATCTTTAATTAGTGTTTTAAAGGATAAATAAACATGAAGTTGGGGGTGGTGAGGAGGAGGAGATGCTGTGTCTCCTTCCTCCCACAAATACCACAAGTTTAATCAGGATTGTAGACCCTAATTGAACATACTGTCAAGATGTGGAGAAGAAGGAGACACCCAGCATTCAATCTTTCACCAGCATGTTCCCCTGGTCCAGCAGATCCCTCCAGAGAGCAGGATTAAACATTCTCCTCACCAGCTCATGAGTCAAGAGTTCAGTTCTGCTGGGTGCTGCTTTGCCAGCATGTTCCCTTCATGAAGCAGACACTGTAGAGGCTGACTGCCTCTCCCTCACCTTCACCACTGCCCTGAAATTTTGACAGCCCTGGGTTGCTGTGGGGGAGCCAACCTGGGATTATCTCATTCTGATTTAGCTAAAGATGGGCATTTGATCTGGTTCAGGATCCAGCCCGATAACCATATACATCTTTGAGGGCATACAGACATTGCAGCCAGTTTAAAAGCTGACCTCAGCCAGACACCACTGAAAAATGTAGTTCTGTGGAAGCCCTGGAGGTTTCTGACAACAATTTCTTTACAAAGGCACAACTTCTAATATTTTTTGAGGGGATGCTACTGGAAGCTGGTTTGAAGACGGTTTCAATTTGTATTGCACCCCAAAAGAGCCTAAACCCAGAGAGAACCTCTCACAAAGTCTGTGGGCTCTTGATGGGAGGGCAGGTAAGGACCCCTGGTATTCACATATTGGTAAGGAAGAACAAACTAGTACTGTGCCAAAACATTCTGTCATTTTTTTTCCTTCATCAATAAATAAGAAAATAAACTGTATTAAAAAAATGTCAAAGGGGAGATAAATTTTGGGTGAAACTCTGATGGATGAGATGCAGGTGTTTTGTGGTGTTTGCCATACTTCTGAGGTAGCCAAAGTATGCTTGTGAGTATCCTGCCTTTGGTTCTACAAAATGGCCTCTCTGACGGCCTGCACTCTGCAGCTTCCCCAAGTGCCTAGGCTTCACTTAAAGCCCAGAAGAAGACATTGTGAGGTAAGTCCTCCATGGGTTGTTTTGGAAGTGGAAACAGCCGGGGGGCTGCAGAGCACTAGAGAAATGTTTGCTGGAAAGGAAAAAAAACATAAACAACCACCCACAGCACCACACAATAAGGTAATCTTAAAACCCCACACCTGTGGAACGTTGAGAGAAATTCTAAAGTTCCCTGGGAGTTGAGCAGAAAAATGAAAGCCAGGGAAGAAAACTTTCAAGAAACCAGAGGACAGATTTCAGCACAGCACTGTAACAAACCCCCTTTATCCTCTAATGAGGTTAACCGGCACTGTGAGCTGAGCTACAGTGATATAAAAGCAAAGAAAATAATGGAATGAATTATGTTCTGCCTTCTGGGTCTCTGTTTATAAATGACTGCTATTTTGTGAATATTTTAGTTCTATATTTGTTTTAATCACTGACATAATTTTGTTGTTTATCCTTTGTTGTATTTTGCCCCGAGTTTGGCTAGAGGAAGGGTGATTCATAAACATCATAATAATAATGTTGCATGCCACCCCAATCTCTGAGCGGTGTGAGATTCTAGGGGTTCCCATAACTTACTCGGGATTTGGTTTCCTCAAGAAGAGGGACCATGGAGACTGGGGTGTCTTTAGGATACGTGGTTTAGTTACACACATGTACAACCTGAACGTATCCTAAAGACACCCCTATGATGGAGGGGCTCGTAGCATTAACACCCCAAGAGGGTCTTGCTTCTCCCATAGCCTTGGATTCCAGCAGAAATCAAGCATGTCTCTCTTTCACAGGTTTCAGCCTGCAGCCTACTTCTAGCTCACACACAGAACTCTGGCCTTTCTCCCTCTAACTACCTGCAAATTGATGGAAGAGGAAGCAGCCATTTAGCCTCTAGCACAGAGCCACTTCCTTTGGAACTTTAACAACCTATACTTAGGCCATTACCTCATCAGGTAACTGGTCTGGCTAGTCCAGGAAGTGAATCCTTGCCGGATCCAGGAATTAGAAGGGACTCAGGCATTAGAGTATAACCCCCCACCCCAACTCATAACTGGAGGAAGTGTGGTTCATAAACATGGATAGGACTAACGTTAGTATTGGACTAACACATTTGCTCAGTGCAAGGATTTGCTCTTCAAAACTGAACATACCCTCAACTCCCCCAACCCCATGTAAACCCTAATCTTATCTAGAGGTTCCCCCAATCCTCCAGAGCAGATCTGGAGAGGGCACAAGGCACATGGTGGGGAGGAGAATGGGAAAGCTCTCTTGGGCAAGAGGAAATCCTTGTGCTGATCGGGCACGTTAGCTGGATCCTGCCCACTGCTAATAAGAACAATAATGGTGATAATTCTGTTAATACTTCTTCAGGAGGTTGTAGAAAGAACGTGTGCGTGAAAAAGGGCACAGCAGAAATATTTAATGAACTGAAGCTCTCTTGCTTGCAACATCAGTCCATTCTGCAGTAGCTAACGCCAGGTATTTCTCTTCATCTTTCTTTCTTTCTTTCTTTCTTTCTTTCTTTCTTTCTTTCTTTCTTTTTTTCTTTCTCTCTCTCTCTCTCTCTCTCTCTCTTTCTCTCTCTCTCTCTCTCTCTCTCCTACCCATTTCACCGCACCCTCCTTCCCTCTCCTCCTCTCTGATGGATGGAACCATTAGTGGAATCACTGTAAATAATGTGTAAAGTTAGAAGTTACAACAAGGTATCTCATTAAAGCCGCTTCACTCATCTTACTTCCCAATTAATGTTTAAGGCTTCGGTAGAAAGCAGTGACAATATGTCACAGCATATCATTGTGGCAGGCGACAGGAAGTTAATAACCCACTGGCCCTTAAAGAAACCCTTTAATGTCAGCAGCACTGAGTAAATAACATCGGGGTGGGGTTTAACACCCTTCCCCTCCCTTTTAATTCACAGTGAATTTGAGAATGTGCACTAAAGTAATATTAGTGACTCAGAAATACAGGAAAAAGTCTTGCTCGATTCGCATCATGGGTCCCTTCCAACTATACAATTCTATGATTCTATTATTGTTATCAGCATTCTGTAATTGTTATCAGCATGGCTGGAGTACTTTGCTGCATAGTGTGTAAACACCTAAATTCAGAGACAACCTGCCTTCAAATCTTCCTTCACGGTTTTTGGACAGCTATGCTATTCTTTCCATTTTCTTGTCCTCTAAGATTCCCCCCCCCACACACACACACACACACTGCCCGGGGGAGCTCTTCAACACAGCTTCACTATTTCAGTCTAGGGTAAAGTGTTATATCATATAGAGTGGTTTTTATCTCCTCTGTGCCTTTGACCACACTCACTTGTAGAGGGGGGGGCTGTTGGTTATCTTTCCCTTTCATTCACCAGAGCATCATTCCTCTTTCTGAGTGCATTTGCCCTTCTTTACCTTTGTACTTCCAAACAAAGGACAGGAAACCCGTTTAAGGGATCAGAGCACCATAGGCAGAAGGTCGGAAAGCCTTTGGAAGAAGTCGAGTGAGCAAGATTTGTATTTGTTGGTTACCAGCTTGCTTATTTGATAGAAGGGAGCAAAGCAAAATCTGGCCCATTTTATTTCAGCAGAATTATTGCTGGGGAGAAAGCAAGTAAGAGGTGACATAGCAGAAGTTAATGAAATTATCCATGGCATGGAGAAAGTGGATAGAGATTTTGTTTTTTCCTCCCTCTGTCGTAACACTAGAACTCATGGACATCCAGTGAAGCTGAATCTTGGAAGATTCAGGACACATAAAAGAAAGTTTTATCACACGGTGTATAGGTAATTATGGAACTCTCTCCTACTGGATTCAGCAATGGCCACCAAGCTGGATAATAATAATATAATAATAATAATAATTTATTATTTATACCCCGCCCATCTGGCTGGGCTTCCCCAGCCACTCTGGGCAGCTTCCAACAAAATATTAAAATACAGTAATGCATCAAACATTAAACGCTTCCCTAAACAGGGCTGCCTTCAGATGTCTTCTAAAAGTCTGGTAGTTGTTCTTCTCTTTGACATGGTGGGAGGGCATTCCACAGGGCAGGTGCCACTACCAAGAAGGACCTCTGCCTGGTTCCCTGTAACTTGGCTTCTTGCAGTGAAGGAACCGCCAGAAGGCCCTCGGCGCTGGACCTCAGCATCTGGGTAGAACGATGGGGGTGGAGACGCTCCTTCAGATATACTGGACCGAGGCCATTTAGGGATTTAAAGGTCAGCACCAACACTTTGAATTGTGCTTGGAAACATACTGGGAGCCAATGTAGGTCTTTCAAGACCAGTGTTATGTGGTCTCGGTGGCCACTCCCAGTCACCAGTCTAGCTGCCGCTTTAAAAGAGACAAAAGACAAATTCATTGAGGGTAAGGCTATCAATAGTTGCCAGTCATGATCACTATGCTCTGCCTCCATGGTCAGAGACAGTAAGGCTTCCGAATTTCAGCTGCTGGAAACCACAGGAGGGGAAAGGGCTCTTGTGCTTGAATCCTGCTTGTGGGTTTCCCCCAGGAATCTGGGTGGCCACTATGCGAACAGGATGCTGGACTAGATGGACCATTGGCCTGATCCAGCAGGCTCTTCTTGTGTTCTTACAAGCTTATTGTATTGTATTGTATTGTATTGTATTGTATTGTATTGTATTGTATTGTATTGCAATATGTACGGATATGAGAAATAAGGAGGCAATATGAACAAGTCATCAAAAATGAAGGGGGGAGAATGATGGTGTTGCTGGGATTGTGGGTCTGAGGAATTTGATACTTCTGTAATAAGCAAAGCTCAGGCACACACACACACACCCTTGGGTGCGTCAGAAGTGTTAATCACCTATTGATCAACAATGCAAACGCCACTGCCTAGATGACAGCAACTCTGTGATTCAGTGAAAGTGGATGAAGTGGGAGAGGGAGAGAGAAACAACAGTTAGCGAGCACTAAGGAGGCACTAATTGTTAAGCACACACTGCAGTTTTACCAGCCCTCCTTCGCGGGGGTCAGAGTCTTAATGCACAGATCAATCCATTATAAGCAGTCTTTTATCACCTTTCGCTACTGGGGTTCAGGCATGGGTAGATGCTGTGTACAAAGAAGAGAGAAGTAATGCAGGCAGGCAAAATTCCAACTGTTTCGATGCAGGAAACCAAAGATGTGGAAGTTGGTCAAATACCTGAGCTTACTACCTTAGGCTGTTGTTTCCCATTGATCTTCCACTTGCCACGTCCGGCACATATTATGCATTAGTGCTGAGCTGTTTGCCACACTGTTATAGGGTAGGACGCTGTGGGGCCATGCTGTGGTTGTTGTTTTTGGGGGGGGAGGACATGTAAACAGAGATTAGGCAAAGATAGGAAGCTGCTTTTGGAAGAACAGTGGTTCAAAAAGTTCTGTATTTTCTGTATATACTGGCAACAACTTTTCAGTTTTTCAAAAAAATAAAATTATTTCCCATTCAAACCTGGAGATGCCAGGGATTGAACCTGGGATATTCTGCATGCATAGCAGCTGCTCTGCCAGTGAGCTATATCCCACCAATGCTCATCCTATTTACTGTTGGTGCCATATATGTCCCCTGCTGCTGACCACCGTTTGTTCAGTGTGTCCTTCCTTCCTTCTTACCCCAGATCCTCCAAGCGTGCCTATTTTCCAGGGACAGTCCCAAATTTACAGAAGTTGTCCTGGTTTCTGTGAACCGGATTGAAACCCCTAAGTATAGGGCAGTATATAAATTAAATAAAAAATTAATTAATTAATTAATTAATTGATCCCGGAATGTCCCACTTTTCGTTATAACATCCCTATTTCCATCAGAAAATGTTGGAGGGTATGGAGTTATGCAACCCCCGAGCCAAGGAAATAAGTCACAATACAACCTTTAGAAGACATCTGAAGGCAGCCCTGTATAGGGAAGCTTTTTTTAATATTCAATGTTTTATTATGTTTTTATATATGTTGGAAGCCATCCAGAGTGGCTGGGGCAACCCAGTCAAATGGGTGGGGTATAAATTATTTCAATTGAACAGGATGTCCCTATTTTCATTGGAGAAATGTTGAAGAGTATGCTACCCAAAGCAAGGGTTGGGAGCATAACTTTAGCACCACATAGCCTCATGTTGAAACCTCAGACCAGGGGCAGGACAAGAAACCTTCAGTGTGGGACTGTAGCAAACACCACACAGTCTAAAAAGGCCCCCTTTTTTATTTTGTTTCAGTGCAAGAGGCTGGATAAAGTTTAGATCACCTCCAGTGTTCCTATTCTGTCATTCTGTATTTCAGGTTAAGGCTTAGACAAGGCTTGTGGCACTCACTCTGTTCTGCAAGGCTTGGTTTGCCATTGCCAAACAGAAGACGAAGGGTGAGGGGAGGCCATCTCATTCAAGTCCACTTAATCTCAATTGGGCAAAGCAATACTGAACTCTCAAGAGATTTATAGCTGTGCTATAAATTGATCAAGATCGAGGAAGCAGCTGAAATCCAATAGGTCTTTTCCTTAAAGGTAGGAGAAAGCATCTTTACACCGCAACCCGATGGGTGTTTTCTCAGAAATAAATTGCACTGTGTCCAAAGGTGTTCTTCATTGTAAGAGTGTGTACAATTGCATCCAGCTGATAAAGGCCGAAATACTTATTCCGAAATTATCACATGGTCCAGCCTTTTCTGGGCTCTATCACTTCAGACTGTGGGTGACGGATCACCCGTTTGAATACTCCTGCACATCAAAAAAACTTCGTAGCCATTGTGAAAAATGAGCATGATTGGTAGAAGGCCTTCAGCTTAGTTTTTTCTTTGGCGTGTTAGTTTTTTGGGTAAGAATATTTTTGTGAGGGGATTCTCAAAAGTAAGAGCATAGGAAGCTAACATAAACTGAGTCAGCATCTACCTTAGTATTGTCTACACTGACAGGCAATGGCTCTCCAGGGTTTTAGGCAAGGTCCCCCCCCCCCAGCCCTGCTTTGAGATGTTGAGCATGCAAAACAGATGTTCTATCAACTGAGCTATGGCCCTTTGAAGCATCCTAACTTGACCTACATTCCAAGACGGTCAGGTTCCAGAAAGGCTGCACTCTCTTCTTTTATTGAATGCTTTGTTTTTGGCTGCTTTCAACTTTCTCCAATAGGGTAAAAAAGGAAACACACACACACACCCCAGCCCTTTTGTGTGAGTCATAGAGATTCTTATGCAGAACTGGTTTTCCACTTGGAGCCCTTAAATACAGAGTAAAAGCCAGCTTTAGAAAGCAAGATTAATGCCTACAGGTACATCCTTCAAGTCGCCCCAACCATCGTTTATGATGTTGTGCTACACTGATCTAAAGCCTACATATGCCTTGTTTGCACTGGGATTTTAAGTCAGCTCTAATACCAGGGAAGCTCTTAATCTCAGTGTTCTTACTTTTACCTTTCATAAAAGCCAGTTAGTGGTGCCAACCTTAGCTTAGAGGGACACAATGAGGTTTAGCCGAAATGTTTTGGGATCCCTGACAGCAATGCAAATGGTATTTGAGTTTCCCCCTTCTTCTCCCTGGGCTCAGATATATTATTGATTTGCTCAGTTAACAGGGGCCACCTGTCAAAAGCATAATAGCATTAGCAATACTTGACGTAGTGGGGGAATGGAGAAGTCTGCAATTACGTTTAGACAGTCTTATTTGGCTTGCCTAATTGGTTCAACATATTCAGCTACACATGCAGCTTTGTGCTTTCAGCTCCAATAAGATATAGTATTAATTTTAATTAAAGCACCACAGAATTGGCCAAATATTTCTATTTTCTCAAGTATTTCCCTTAATCATACCATTTATATTCCGCAATGACAAAGATGAAGGAGCTAAACCTGAAACTTTCCCTGCATCCAATCTATGTTCTGGGAGACCAACACATCTTTGTGTTATGGATGTATTGTTTTCAATGGCACTCCAATCACACATTCCAGAGAGGGCTAAGCTAGACTGTGGGGACAGCAACATTCTCAGTCTTTAAGACCCTCGGGACTGAACTAGAAGTACCTACCAGAAAAGGCATATAAATCCATCCCAGAGTACACCATCTGGCTTCCCTGGGGACACATGTTAACCCAGCCAGGAGTGAGTCTGTTACTTTCTGCACTTCACAATATGGCACGTAAGTTTAAACAAATGTCGAAGTTAAAAACAAAAGTTTTGTAAATTGTCAGATTGCAGCTAGACCATTCATGGGGTTTTCAACAGGGGTTTTGCTGAATGGATTCTGTGCTTCTACTCTGCTTTAAGATTTGGTTTGCATGCATGAACTGAAATTAGTTGTATAATGAAAATACCCTTTTATCTCTGAATAGATATTGAAGGGTTGCCGGAAAGGAGGTCCCGTCTCCTTTCTGCTTGTTGGTTGGTGTATTCCAAATTTTGCAGAAAAGTTTGGATGTGCATTGCGGTGGGATTGGACTTGAATGATCCTTTGGGTCCCTTTCAGCTCTACGCTTCTATGATTCTGAGATCTGAGAACAAGCTTACTTCTGTCTGTCCAAATTTCTGGAAAGTTCATTTTAAAAAGGAACTATTTCCAGTTCATCCCCTCCAATGCACAATTCATTCACATAGTCTTCATCCTTTAGACATACACCCTCCCACACAACCAGCATTCAGAATTTTACAAGCTGCTCTGCTGAAGTATAAAATATACTTAAGAAGGTTGAGGAAACATCAAAATGCACAACAGGGCAATGTGAAAAATTGCATTATTTATTTCCTCCAGAAATTATTACCTTTAAGCTTAAACAGCAGAATCACAATTCAAATAGATAAAAAAAGGTAAATGCAGTGGAATTAAATTTAAAATCACCCAGAGTTCCACTGCAAAAGGAACTTCATTCATATTCCGTTCACCTGAAAATTATAGGAACCACTTTCAGGTTTAATTCAGATACTTTTGAATTAATTTGGTGATTTGGTTAATCTGAATTAGTTCAATCCAATAGTAGCATCAAGCTTTCTCAGCTGTTTCCTCTTTTACATATCATGCCAGGTCTACAATTCCCAAACAGGAAAAAGAAGGAGCACTAGTAGCTTAGAATCTGAAGATTATAATTACCTCCTGTAGCCTGAAGTGATAAGAGTCCACTCTTAGATCCAGCCTAAATTCCACTTAATAATCTTTACTCCATATAGTGTCCAGTCTGAAACCATTCTGGCATCCTCCTTTTTTAAGGAAGATGATTGAGAGGGTTGTGGGGGCTTCTTGGATGATACTGATGATCCTGACCTATTCCAGTCTGGGTTCTGACCTAGAGAGGCCTTTGCCATCCCAATGGATGATCTTAATTGAGAGAGGGATAGAGGAAGTGTGGCTCTTGTTACTCTCAGTGGCTTTTAATACCATCAACCATGGTAAACCTAGACCAGCTCTGCCAGATGTCATTTGAGGGCACTGTTCTTCAGTGGTTCCATTCCTACCTATAGAGTTGATTTCAGAAAGTAGCTTTAAGGGGCTGCCTGTCCACAACCTGGCAACTATGATATGGGGCACTACAGGGATTCATCTTGTCACCCACACTGTTTAACACCTGTTTGAAGACATAGAGTGTGGTCATTAGGAGACTTAGAGCAAAGTGTCATCAGTATGCTGATGACACACAACTCTGTTTTTCTGTGACATCTGAGTCAGGTGTGGCTCAGAAGCAGTGTCTGTATGCAGGGTCCTTAAACTGAGACTGAATCCTGTCTGGGATATAGGTCAGATACATGTTCTGCTTGGAGTTGCACTCCCTCTGAAGGAAAAGGTACGTAGTCTGGGAGTGCTCATTGATCCATCATTGTCAATATATATTCAAGTGATGTGGTGCCTAGGAATATTTTCTACCAACCACAGCTGGTGTGCCAGCTACAGCCATTCTTGAACACAGATGGCTTAGCTACAATTGCCCATGCCATGGTATCCTCAGTTGTAACCTGCATTACGCTCTATGTGAGACCGCGCTTATGGTTGTTCTGGAAGCTACAGCCAGTGCAGAACACATTGACATAGCTTGTGGCTCAGGTTGCCTTCTTTCAACACATAACACCAGTGGTGATGGGACAGGACTTGCTGCTGTTATGCATCTGGGTCGAATTTAAGGTTTACTGTTAGCATATACAGTGGTACCTCAGGTTAAGTACTTAATTCATTCAGTCTGTTCTTAACCTGAAACTGTTCTTAACCTGAAGCTCCACTTTAGCTAATGGGGCCTCCTGCTGCCGCTGCGGCGCCAGAGCACGATTTCTGTTCTCATCCTGAAGCAAAGTTCTTAATCCGAGGTACTATTTCTGGGTTAGCGGAGTCTGTAACCTGAAGCGTATGTAACCCGAGGTACCACTGTAAAGCCCTAAGCAATTCTGGACCAGAATATCTGAGGGATTGCCTTATTGCAGTCATATTCTGTTGGATGCTAAAAAAAATTCTACTTCCACTGGCTTTCTGAGAAGAATGAGTTGACTCAAGGGCAATATCTTTCTTTTTCTTTTCTTTTTTTGAAAACTGTTTTTTCTCTATCTTATTTATTGTATTTTTATTGTTCACCACTAGGATAGTTGTTAATGTGCAGAGGTCTATAGATTTTCCATATACATAAATGAAATTGTGCCAGGTTTCTGGGGCCCTGCATCTCATTCTTGGGTTGCGAACTGTCCATTGCACATGTAGGCTGCTGCATGTTTATTCAGTTCAGTCAGCCGTCATAAGATTATGCAGCTGAATCCCACCAACTGCCTAAACAACTGGACTCTGTTTCTTTGGCAGGGTCTCAAAAGAGCCCTCAGCATGTGTTGGAGGGAGCGATTACCTCTCATGGAACAAAGTTGACGTAATAATTACTAGCGTCAATGCAAGCCTTTTTAATGGCAGCAATTTAAAGGACAGTTGAACCTAGAAAATATTAGAAATAGCTCCCTAATCAAGTCAGTGCACTGCTCCCGTTGTCTGAGTTTGCATTTTTGGATTCTTCATTTGTATAGAACTAGGATGAAAAAGATGCAAAGGGGCTTTTGTTTGTTTTTAAAGACCTTCTCTCTTTAGCTGTATTGATTGTGGAAATGCGATGTGTGGTGCTCTTGCCATATCCGTTCCTAATCTGTTGCAAATTGCCCAGGTGTCAACTGGCAATTCTGCAGTTAGGATAAGGAGCTCTTTTAAGCAATTAGCCTCAGCTATCCAAAAGTCACAACTAGCAAAATCCATAGAACCCCCACAACATTTCATCACCCTCAGAACAGTACAGCCACAGAGCATAGTATTAATATTTATCTGACTGCTTTACTTTAGATCTACTGGCTGTTGTTTGTTTGTTTTTTACTTAACAAAAGTTATACAGTGGTACCTTGGGTTAAGTACTTAATTCGTTCCGGAGGTCCATTCTTAACCTGAAACTGTTCTTAACCTGAAGCACCACTTTAGCTAATGGGGCCTCCTGCTGCCGCCACGCCGCCAGAGCACAATTTCTGTTCTCATCCTGAAGCAAAGTTCTTAACCCGAGGTACTATTTCTGGGTTAGCGGAGTCTGTAACCTGAAGTGTATGTAACCTGAAGCGTATGTAACCCGAGGTACCACTGTATCGTGTTTGATTCTAATAGAACTTCAAAGCAGTTTACAATGGATTCCCCTTATTTTGGAAATCCCTCAGAACAGATACACTTTTACAGTCTTACCTGGCCCCACGACCTTTCTCAAAGGTAGGGATTAGAGGATTTTCCCAATTTTGTTCCTCTACTCCTGTACAAGTAACAGCTTATCCACATTTTCCTTTACTCCACTCTTTCAAAGCACAGTCCACACTTAAAAACTCCATGTCTGAGCAAGACCAAAGCTAAGTGTGGATATGTTCTAATTCTTCCTTATGACTGGCTGCAACATCGGCAGTTAAATGAGGTCTTTAAAGAAGATAATAAGAAAGGATTTGATTATACCATATCCAGATTCCAAAGAGAAATTGTAGATGATAATAACAAACTTTTAAAGAAAATGTATAATTTATTGTTAGAATGGGAGACTAAAGATGAAGTGGTCAAATCTGTAATGATTAAATGGGCACAAGATATAGGACATAATATACATATGGAAGACTGGGGGAAATTATTGAAAAATAATTTAAAGTTTACTGATTGTATATTGTTAAAAGAGAATTATAAGAAAATGATGTATTGATGGTATATTACACATGCAAAAACATATAGAACAAGCTCTAATAAGTGCTGGAAATGTAAAGAAAAGGAAGGTACGTTTTTTCACATGTGGTGGAATTGCAGAATAATTAAAAACTATTGGGAAATAATTTATAATGAAATGAAAAGGATGTTTAAGATAACTTTTGCTAAGAGACCAGAAGCCTTTTTGCTAGGCATATTAGGTCAAGATTTGCCAGAAAGAAAGAAGAAACTATTTATGTATGCCACAACAGCGGCTAGGATTTTACTAGCCCAAAGATGGAAAGCTGACGAAATACCAACAAAGGAACAATGGCAAGAATAACTGATGGAATACGCTGAAATGGTGAAGCTAACTGAAAGACTTAAGGACAAGGAACACAGAGATTTTTAAAAAGACTGGGAACATTTTATGTTGTACCTACAGAAACAATGTAAGGAAATGGACTCACTTGCAGGGTTTGACTAAAAATGCTTACAATTAACAAGATAACTATAGAAGGTTAATTTAAAGATTATTATATTTAGGAAAGATAACAGGCAGCACAAGTTAATGTTACAAACCAGAAAGGGAAGTTAGGGGAAGTCATGGGGTGGGGGTGGGCGTAGGGAATATACTCTGTGGTTATATTATAAGATGTAAATTTGTTAAAGATTAAAAATCCAATAAAAATATTTTTAAAAATAATTCTCCCTTGTGATCTGCTCCTCTTGAGTGCCAGTTTAACAAGGAAAATTTCTAAAATTAAGTGATGTCTTTGAAACACGTAAACCACTGGTTCGGGGACTCATAATACCTACCTTCAAACTAAAAACATTACTACACCAGAGTTCTTCTCCAGCTCCTCCCTCCAACTTACCTAGCTACTTATTCTTTTTCTCTCTTTTCAAATCATTGAAAAATGAGCATGATACTCAATTTCCTTTCCCTCTTCTCAGTTGCTGGATAAATATGATTGTCTTACAGCAACATCCATAAATATGCTGCCTGCAGTCTAAGAACAACTATAAGACATTGCCTCAGTTGATAGACATTGATTAGCTGTTGTTAATTGTACATTAACCCTTCATTAATTTAACTTAAGGTCATAGTTCTGCCATCATTTCTGGGCATATAGATTCCACAGTCAGAATTACATCTTAGTTATAAAAAGCATCTCCCTACAATGAAGCGCTGAGCTGTGTCATTAACTTCAAGTACATAAGTCAAGTCTGTTGCAGTCAATGGGTTTTCAATACATTCTCAAGTACTTCTCTGAAACAAGACCTTTGTTAACAAAGTCATCTACGGAGCTGAAACAAATAGTGCCTTTCAAATTACTAATTCGGATGTGAATATCCTCTTCTTCGACAAATGCTTGGATTTAAAACTGTGAAGTTTAAGGACTTGAGCTCTGAAGAGCTACCTTTGTCAATTGGACTTGATTTAACTCCATCATACTGGAACCCGTTTATTTCACTGCCGGGCAACTGTCGAGCCAAGCATAATGAACTGCTTCTCTCTTGTGGCCTCCCAGATACTGGGCAATCCCAATTATTATAGTCCCAGGCAAAGATAGGTTCATTGAACCCCTGGTGGCAAAGTCTGTTAAGGCATGTCCCCTATCATATGTTCACACATGCTTGCAGATCATCCATGGGCATGTATTTTTCTAAGATTTTGTGCCCTGCGTCACAGTGCTCCAGAGGGAGGCTGCTTTTACACTTATATCTTGGGGAAATTAGCAGTAGACAGCAGGCCAAAGTTTGAAGAGATTAATTGGTATGTTAAATCAGTACGAACAGTGATAATGGCTATACAAAGTGTAGCTTCGACCAGCAGCTTGCTTATTTGATTAGGTCTACATAGACGAGAGAATGAGAGATGACAGAGGCAGGGTAATTAATGAGGCCAAAGAAGGAGGTGGGTGGAAGCTACCACCACCATCAACCATGCTTCTAGTAATCAGTGGAAAACCCTGAAATGGGGCAATTGAGTAAGGAGGGGGCCAGACCAGCACAGGCTCTGCTGGTTGTCAGTGGACCAAATCTGAGCTGCTCTGCTCTGCCTGCCTTTGAATTGATGCTTTCTCACCTCTCAGTCTTAAAATGGGATGGGGGAAGAGGCAGGTGGCTTTTGCGATTCACTGGCCTGCCCCACCCCAGTTGAAAATGCATTAGGTACATTGTATTAAATTCCCTGATGAAAATATTTCACCCCCTCCTTGCCATCCGCCTGCAAGACCAGTATCAAATTCCCAAGTGACTTTAGCTACAGGCAGGGCTGTTCTGGGAGTGAGACTCAATTACGGAATAATGCATGTTCTTTCTTTCCCCTTTTCTAAATTAGCCGTCATGTCACTAAAAATGTTTCTGTGTTCCACAATCAGTCCACTTAACTGTAACAAAGCAGCATAGATCTACCAAGCCCACAATGAGCTCGGCTAATGACAGCTGAAATTACAAAATCAGTCCTGCTTCCCGATACCCCAGACTTTCTTCTGCGTCTCTCCTCAATCATCTCGCTGCTTGTCGCTGCTCTCTATGGGGAAGAACCACAGCGGAGGGCACTTGAGCCCTTTCCAAGTGCCAAATGCATTGTTACACTACCTTTCGAAAATTATTATTCTCAACACTAACTATTGGGAGGGAGGGAGGGGTGGCGGACCAGCAGGTAGGTGGTAAAGCTGAGGCCAGCAATACAAGCTGAGCGAATTGTTCCTGCAACTTGATTATGCATTTAACTGCATTTCTAAGCACATCTAATTTCCCCCCCTCTAAACCAGAGCTTAGGAAATGTAATCTTGCTGCTATTCAGATACAATGTGGTTTCTATTCTCTCTCTCTCTCCCCCCCCCCACCACCCCAGTTTTAATTATGTGTCCATCTCTGCTCCTTCTCCAAGCAGGCGGACTCTGAGATTCATAATTTCAGCCTGACACCATAGTAACCACTTAGTTTTGATTCAGGACTCTAATGTCATCACTGGCTGGTCTTGAATAAAGCAAGGAGAGAGGGTGTAATTTGAAGGCAGCATCATATAGAAACTGCAATTATTTCCTCGTTTCAGAGGGAAATGTAAACAAAAGGTCAGCGCTGGTCAGCGCTCTTAATTCCAATTCCTGAACACTGACAAGCTGGCTTTGCTTGCTTATTATTTATTTTCCCCCTCTCCAGCATCCTGATTATTCTCTCCGCGTCCATGCCAGAAATGGAGGCAGCAAGCAGAGTGGTCCAACACTGGCAAAGAGAGTTGACAGTACCCCTCCAACGCCATAGGCAACTCCCCTTGGCATTGTTATGCAGCTCCCTTACAGTGCTTGTTAGTACCTGCTGCCAAGATTTGGCTAAGGAACAGGAGGGGCCGTGTGTCTGATCCCATCCAAGTGCACCGCCTCAGCCCCAGAACAATCAGTTCATTTATTCTTCTGTTGCAAGCACACACCATGTGTTAGAGACAAATGGACAAAACCAGCCGCCAGTTTTCTGAAGGGGTGGGGGAAATGGCTGTGAATCAAATCTGACACCCCATGTTAGCACCCTTGCATGCTGGGGGAAATAAAATGCACTACCTGTGGTCTTGGAGAAGGAAAAACAGGTGAAATTGTCACCTCCTGCTGTGTCCACCAGACAAGTACCTTTAAATCGCCAGGTGTAAATGGAAACAAGGCCGGCATGATTTTTGATGACCATTCGCTCCCTACCTAGCCTTCCTATCCTCTCCCTCTCTCATCAGTTATGACAAATGTTATCCAGGTGCGCCACACAGCAGAGGGAGAAGGCAGGTAAAAGGACCAGGAAGTGAAGAGGCAGGAAATGCTGCAGGTACCTTCTTCCCTGATGCACTGGAGTATCTAACAGTATGTGGCCAATGTCCAGGGCAGTTGTTGCTGTGTATAAAATTTATTACATGTCATTCAGCATAAGGTCCCTGGGTGGGTAGAAAGTGTAAAAAGACAATATTAAATTCAGTTAGAAGAACTTAAGGGTAAGATGCTGCACCCTAAGATGGACACAGTGGTATCCCTGCTGGGGAGTACATACAGGTTTTCAAGCAATATCTTCCACAGATAGAATGAGATGGCTAAAGCATAACTCTGGATTCCCGTACAGAAACCAGCAAGCATTTAATCACTTACACTAAGTAGCTCGTTATAACAATCTCTTGGCATATCCTGCCCTTGCTGACAATAGGTTAACCAGCAGGAGAAAACAAACATGCAATATAATGCAAAATGCTAAGCTCTCTGCTCAGTCTATTGTTTCCAGATTACTGCTTAGCTATACATTTTTATTTGGGTTTCCAGCGGGTTCTACCAAAATGTGCATTTGCACTGTTAGGACAAGGACCAAGGGGTCAAGGGTGGAGTAATCGCATGCACCATTTAGGGGTGTGTTTCCCCATTGGACCGTAAGCATTCTTTCCCTTAAAAAAATGTGGACGTGAGAACATTAATGATTTGCCATTATCGTTTGATTTTACTATCATGTCACCTTGCCACTTGCTGTGACTGTAAGTAGAAGTCTTATGTTGTACTATTGTTGGCTGTATGTGAAGGTATCCAAGTATACCAAGGTTTAGCTATGCATGGTAATTTTGCTTCTCTTATTCTGGTAGGATCATTTGCTCTAGACAGTTCCTGGTCTGTTAAGGAGAAAAGCAGTCTGTTGTACAGAGAACAGAAACGACTGCAGTCTCAGCAGCCTGAAATGTCCTCTGTTCGCATCTGTATGTGCCCATTCTATGTTAAGCTATGTATTAGAATTTCAACATCTTCTTTGTAAAGACTGTGGCCTTCAGTTTGATTTCATCTGGGGCCGAACTGTACTCTTAGGAAAGAAACAGAGGTTTCCTCAAACTGAGTTCAGACCATTGACCTGTCTCAGCAGTATCTACTCTGACTGGCAGAAGTTCTCCAGGGTTTCAGACTGGAGTTTCTTCACCCCTACTAGGAGATATCCAGGACTGTACCTGCGACCTTCTGCATGAAAAACATGAGCTCTGTCACTAAGCTATGGGCCCTTCCCCAAATATTTCAGGCACATACTGGGTTTTAAGGGTCTCAAACTGATTGCCCCCCCCAAACCCCTCTCAAAAGCATGTGTTGCTGTTTACTGTTGTTTACTGGCATGGGTGTCTTCAGCTTCCATGTGGTTTTCTGTTTTAGAAGGATTTCTTCTTCCTAGCACTAGTGGCATAGCTGTATCATCAAATCTGATTCGCTGTATGATAATGTCAGTATTATTAGGAAGGAACACTGGCTTCTAAACACAAAGGAGAACCAAAGCTGCTGGAGACCATGACTGCTAAAGAACTTACCGTATTTTTCGCCCTATAGGACGCACTTTTCCCCCTCCAAAAATGAAAGGGAAATGTGTGTGCGTCCTATGGGGCGAATGCAGGCTTTCGCTGAAGCCTGGAGAGCGAGAGGGGTTGGTGAGCACCGACCCCTCTCGCTCTCCAGGCTTCAGGAAACTCTGCGCAAGCCACGGGAGCCCTCCCCCGGCTTGCGCAGAGCTGCCTCTTATCCCGAAGCCCCGGCGCGCTCAGCAGTCGCGCCGGGGCTTTGGGTAGCTCTGCGCAAGCCGCGGAAGCCCTCCCCCGGCTTGCGCAGAGCCGCCTCTTATCCCGAAGCCCCGGCGCGCTGGGCAGTCGCGCCGTGGCTTCAGGTAGCTCCGCGCAAGCCGCGGGAGCCCTCCCCCAGCTTGCGCAGAACTGCCTGTTCTGGGGGCTGGGGTCGGGGGAAGCTCGGGCTTCCCCCGACCCAGCCCCGCGCCTGGGGGGGGAAATAAATTTTTTTCCCTTTATTTCCCCCCAAAAAACTAGGTGCGCCTTATGGGCCGGTGCGTCCTATGGGGCGCAAAATACGGTACTCTGGAGTCATGGAATCATAGAATTGTAGTGTTGGAAGGGACCCCAAGGGTCCTCTAGCACAACCCTCTACAATGCAGTAGCACCACCATTACTGCCAGAATGCCAGGTAATAAGGGTGTCATGGAGAGATACTCTGGAGCACTCCAGAGGTCATCAAGGGGCACAGCAGCTGCATGAAGAGTTCCACCCTGGTTTTTGACCCTTTAAAACAGGGGTCAGCAACCTTTTTCAGCCGTGGGCCGGTCCACCATCCCTCAGACCATGTGTGGGCTGGACTATATTTTGAGGGGGGGGGGATGAACAAATTCCTATGCCCCACAAATAACCCAGAGATGCATTTTAAATAAAAAGACACATTCTACTCATGTAAAAACATGCTGTTTGCCGGCACATCGGTGGGCCGGATTGAGAAGGCGATTGGGCCACATCCGGCCCCCGGGCCTTAGGTTGCCTACCCCTGCTTTAAAATATGCCACTGAAAAAGGAGAAGGGTGCATTTTATATGGCAGAAAAGATTCAGATAATGCTCTTCCTGTTTTGTCTCAGCTCTTGAATAGAACTGCACGCAATATTCTGTAACGTTTATATATGCTTTGAAAGTAGCATATTTGATGAAGTCCACAGATCACCAAATAAGGACCAACAGCACTGAACATTCAAACCATTTTGGAGCTGGCTGGTGCCCTTTTACTCACCCTCGTAGGAGGCATATTCCATCTTTTTTGTTCTCGTGGCCCTCAACCTGATTTGCTCAGATTTGCTTTTGCTTAATCCAGTTGGTTCTCACAAACTGTCAAGATTTTATGCAACCACTTCTGCAAATTGTTGTCACGCTAGGTGTAGTGCTGTGACGTGAACAGCATCATAAAATGAGAGGGTTTCCCCCCCAAAAAATGTGGTACCTCACTTAAAAAATGTTAAGCAGTCTAGGAATTTTCTCAATGAAAAATAAATAAATAAAGTCTGCCAGGTTGCCACACCCAACAGGTTTATGTAGCAGGACGGGAAAATGGAGCTGAGGACAGTGAAAGAAAAGAGGGAAAGAGGAAGCGGAATTGAATAGAACAGCATCAAAATAATGCAACTGTGTTCACAAGGGGTGCCAAAAATTGTCAAACGCAAAAAAGCACTTTTCAAAAGACACACCAATGAACAAAAAAGCAAGGTAAAATAAAACATTGTGTAGTGCAATTCTATACATATCTACCCAGAAGTAAGCCCCTCTGAATTCAGTGACTTACTCACAGGTAAATGGGTATATGACTGGAAACCTAGTTTTGACCCATTTCCAATTTTGTGTGTGAGTGTGTTCAGGGGAGGTACTGGGAGGTGCACATGCCCCCTCCACACAGATATTGCTGCATTAAACAGAGCTCTCCTGTTCTCCTCTGCATGGCTCTGTGACAGAAAAGAGTTAAGTGAATATAAATGCTCATATCAAATCACAGGTATTGATTTTTCCTGAGCTGGTAAATGAACACGCTTTATCTCCAATGGGAGATTGAATTCTGCGCACCACGCTTTGCTCCATTTTCATAAAAATGCAGGCACACCGAGATTCTTTTTTTATCTGGGGATCTGTTAAAAATGAAGCAGGTCATCTTCCAATTGCAGGAGCAAAGGCACATCTCCAGAATAATGTCACCAAAGCCAAGGGAGGTGAGTGGGGTTACCAAGAGCTCAGGTAGCCTGACGGGCAGCCTCTGCCAACTGCAGCAATGCCTGCCCAGGTTTCCATGGTATTGCTGCACCTCCTTCAGAGACCTGCCTCTTTCCTGGTGGGCAGCCGCCAGGGCTCTTGCATACAGGCCTGGTCTCCATGACAATCTTGCTAAGTTAAGCTTTTCTTTTCACCATTCTTGCCCTCCTAGATCACTTGTAGTAGCAAGTAGAGGGCTCTTATTGCAATTCAGGACAGAATCCAGTTTTAATGATAGGGTAGAGAGTGTGTGTGCGTGTGTGAGCCTGTGTGAGAGATACTCTCTCTCTCTCTCTCTCTCTCTCTCACACACACACACACACACACACACAGCTGCAAACCTAGGCACACTCACCAGAGAATAAGTGAGCCAGCTCCAGGTGTATGAGGGGACCCTGGCAAAGGACTCTCTGCTGGGGCCCCTCCTATATTACTTGGTCCAAGTGATGGCTTACCTGGTCCTGATGATGGCAGGCAGCGCAGCAGCATCTAATTTCCACAATGTCCCAGAATGATTCTATGTTAAAGGCACCAAAGAAATTAAATGATGCTTCCAAGCTGCCCTGCACAAGGAAACCCAGGGCAGTCGAACTGGATTCCAGTTTTGAGAGAGCAGCCAGATGGGTGGGGTATAAATAATAAAATTATATAATATTAAGCAATGGGTTTGGGGGCGGGGCTTAAGGTAGCAATGGTGACAGCTTCCTTTTACCTCCTGCCCTTTTAAAACCTTTTAAAAGCCCAGGAGGGCAGCGGTGGTCTTCCTCCCCCCTCCTTGCATGAATTTGCCTAAATCTCTATTAAAACCACCCAGGTTGGTGGCCATCATTTCGCTGTGTAGTAGCCAATCCCATTGTTTTCACTATGTATTGTGTAAAGAAGTGTTTCCTTTTGTTTGCCCTGAATCTTCCAACATTTAATTTCGATGAACGGTTCCAGGTTCCAGTGTTACCATAGAGGGGAAGAGAAACCTCTCTCTATACACTTTCTCTCTGCCATGCATAATTTTATAGACTCCAAGCTTGGTCAGCCCACATAATGCGTTGCTCCACAGTGGCAACTTTTCTCTTGCTGCTGTCCAAGGTCCTGTAAACTCTTTTGCGCGGCTGACTTGTGCACTGACACTGCCTGCTTCTCTGTAAGGGTTTACGTGCTCACAGGATCGATTTAAAAAAAGCAACCAGGAAGCAGTCAAGAGGCCTGGGGGACAGATAAGCTTCTATTGCACCTGGGCATTTAAAAGATATGCCCATTCTTCCGGGTAGCATGGCCTGCAGTCCATAGAAGTACTTATCTGGAAATCATCAGGGCTTGCTACAATTTGGGACAGGAGGAGGCTGTTTGTTTTCAGGCATGTTCAGGGCCATGTCAGCTCCCTCACCTGGGTGCCAGGGAAGGAGTCTCTTGACAGAAGGAGTTTATTGAATATATGGAAAATAATTGTGTACAGCTGAAAACTCTGGCAGCATTAAGATAAATTCAACAGTGTAAATAAGTTTTGATTGATGCAATAATGGAAGACTGATTGGTAATTTTTTGTAAAATATGCAGGGATATAAGATATGTAAAATGAACCATGGAAAGATAAGAGGGGAAGTCATTAATATCTTAAGTATGCAAAATGTTTATTTGAAATTGTAAAACAGAAAATTTAATAAAAATTATATATTTTTTAAAAGAATTAAAAAAATCTCTTCTGAGTGGACATGAGTACAAATAAATTTCCCTAAAATGAAGTTTGATCTTAAGATCCATCTGGGAGAAGGGCCTACCACAGATCACCCTGCTAAACTGCATACACTGAAATGTGGCAGGAGAGAATCTATTCCCTCCACCTTCAATATTGACTGAGGTTGGCAACCCAGAAGAGAACAGGGAAGGCTGGCCCATAAAGGCAAATGGGACAATTTCAAATAAACACCAATCTCAGTCTGCCTTCATCCAGCCCCCACCTGCCTACATTCTTCCTTTTTTTTTTTAATGATATTTATTAAAATTTCAAAGAATACAAGAATTACACAAAATCAAAAAATAAAAATACAAGAAAATACAAAATACAGCAAGAAGAATAAAAAAACCCTTATTAAGGTATAACAAAGAAATGAAAAATAAAAAGAAACATACAAGATAAAAACAGTTAAAAACACATTAATTTTCCATAGCATATCTTCCTTACACTTATTTCCCCGGACCTCCTCGTACCTCCCTTTTTTGTATTCCAGTTCAGTTTGTTAGTTCAGCAAATCCTTACCATTAAGCTTTTACCCATTTGTAAACCTTTTTTCGTATCTCTTAAAGCATTACAGCTGGAAACCACTTAGTTTCTATCCAACATCCTTCTAAGATTCATTAATTTTACAATATTTCTGTAAATAGTCTTTAAATTTCTTCCAGTCTTCTTTCACCGACTCTTCTCCCTGGTCTCAGATTCTGCCAGTCATTTCTGCCAATTCCATGTAGTCAATCACCTTCATCTGCCATTCTTCCAGAGTGGGTAGATCTTGTGTCTTCCAATACTTTGCAATGAGTATTCTTGCTGCTGTTGTAGCATACATAAAAAAGGTTCTGTCCCTCAGACAACTCTATCTTCCCTTTCCCATCTGCCATAGCAGTCTCATGGAAATTCAAGGTCGCTCCCACAGTTAAACAATTGTTTTGGAATAGAATGGAATTTTCCTCTAAGCCAGTTGTTATTGTAACAATGTCCAGCTTCCTCTAGGGGGACACAGTAAATTTAAAAACAACAGTCTCAGTGCACTTAAACAGTTACTTTCAAGCCAGGAGAAGTCCAGAAACACTGTATCCCTTTTGCAGAATTAGCTGTCAAAAATAAGCTTTCCACTGTGCGACCCTTGTCTCAAGGCAGCCCGTTCCAGGTTTTAAACAATAAATTTTAGCTTCCTTTTCCCTCTTATTTTTTGCAGGTAAATTCAGCTCAGTCTTTTCCCCCTCCTCTCCTGCAATCCGGAGGGGGGGCCACTTTCCAAATGTTAAGATTTAGCTCTTTTTCAAGCAACTTTCTATGTTTCTGCTTTAGAGTCTCTTTGCTTTGATCTATTTACAATGAAAGGAAGGCAGACTTCCTGGTTGTACCTTCCCGCTCAGTACCAAATTAGACGTTTTTTTTTCCCTTTTGAATCCAATTTAATCCTACTCACGGGTAGTTGTTTTCAAAGTCCAATTGTCCCAGGAAAAAGGCAGCGCTCTCCGGTAACAGCTTCGCGGCTTCGCTCCAGGGAAGAAGCAATTGGCTCACAGCACCACGCCACCCCCGCTCCGCTCCGGAGCCCGTTGCCGAGCTCCTTTTGCAATTGGGGGGGCGCAAACGGTGCCCGCTGAGTCCCACGGTCACAGGCTTCACCCGCCTGTGATTTTTGGAGGGTCCCCGCTGCGCCGTAGCGGTACAGACCCAATTTCCGTAGAGCCGGTTCCCTCCGAATCAGAGGGAAGCAGCCATCACCGATGGCGCCACCCCGGAAGTCTGCCTACACTCTTCCTTATACCCTGCCCAGGGTTTGGTGGCACTGCCTGTCAGAGTCCTCCTCCTTAGTCTCGGCCTTGTCTTTGTGTTCTCCTTGCAAAACTCAGCAGGAAGGATGATGAGGGCAAAGCTAGAATTAGCTCACTCTGCCTGTCATTGGCTCTGGCTCCTGTCAACTCTTTGGGTTCCCTGCTTTCTGCCCTACCAGCCCCAATGGACACCAGCCATCGCTGGAAGAGAGCTGGACCTTCAGTGTTTGCTTTTACCAGCTGGAGATCAGATCACCAGGGATCCCTATTGAATGCCAAGACAGAGCCTCTGAAGAAACCGAAGAAATAAAATAGGCAGAAAACAAGTCTCTCTCCCACCACCCACCCTGCTCTCTTTGTCTCTGTTCTTAAAGAACCCATCAGCCTCCACCAGCTTCCCTAAAAAGCTTGAAAAGCTTTGTTCACACATTTTATGAATCTTTTTCAATTATCCTCTTAGCTATACAAGTGGAAACTTCAGCACGTGCAATCTCCTGGCAAAGTGCAAACATCAGTCTTTTCTTATTAAGCTGAAGCTGAAATGTTCATAGCCTCTTTAAGAAGAAGGAAGTGTCCGTGCAGCGGTGGGAAAAGGTAAAAATGCGGTAATTGTCCAAGCCTTTCAAGACAGAAAATTGTACCGTGAAGACGGTGAGACCTTTTCTCTTTGTAGCAAATTGCAAAACTGATGCAGTGTGACTCAATTAACCAGTTTATTTTTAGAGGCACGGGGGAACTTTGCACCCCGTTCCTGCAGGTTTGTGCAAAACACTTTAGGATACAAAAGGGAATTGGACACCTTGGTCTCTTTTCTCTTATAGCAGCCACTCTAAAATCCTCCATTCCTTCCAGCACCTGCATTTGTGCTGTTCATGTGTCTTTATTATTACTTCACTGTTTTCAAATGTGGGACAAGAGGATGAACCTTTCCTTCCTGGAAGAAACAGAAGGCATACTGGGATAATATGAAATCAGATTTTCAAGTAAATTTGAGATCCAAAGATCATACAATGTCACAAGAAGAGAGGGTAAACATGCAATTGAATTGCTGTAATTGTTTATTCCTTCTTTTGATTTTTTTTTATGTTTGAGGATTTAAGGAGGAAATGCCCCAATGTTATAAGGACTTACGCAAATGGATTCCTATTTACTAGTACTGAACCAACCTCCCCTTAGCCCATGCCATGAATTGGCAGGAGAATGCTGCTACACTCAGGTCCTGCTTGTGAACTTACCTCAGACTCAATATCTAAAAGAACATGGCACGTGAGGGAGAAGGAATGGGAGTGAGAAGGAAGAAGCATGCACAAGTTCTTAAAGTCACAGTTCTTGAATCACAGTTATTTGGTTCTGTCCATGTTGATTCCGGATGCCTAGAAAGGCAGCAACTTCTCCCCATTGTCCTTGATTAAGAGCAGAGCCTCATCTGAAAAAAAACATTTTAATGTATTTTTAATCTTCTGTTGGAAGCTGCCCAGAGTGGCTGGGGAAACCCAGCCAGATGTGTGGGGTGTAAGTAATATATGTGTTGCTGTTGTTGTTGTTGTTGTTGTTGTTGTTGTTGTTGTTGTTGTTGTTTTCTTGTTGTTTTTGTTGTTACTACTGCTACTACTATTCCCCATATCAGATCTAGGAGCAGAGCTTATGCCAACATTCAGGGCAGGAGCGCAGGGACACTCCTGCCATGCAGTTATTTCCTTAGACGGCTGACTGGATGGCAGCTCAAATCCTCACAGGAAAAGGCTAAAAAAATTACCTTCCTCCCTTGCCTATCAGTGGCAGTTCCGGCTGTCTTACCCTCCCTCCTCATCACTGCTACCCATTTGTTTGACTGCTGCATCTGGGCCACCTCCACACCGGAGAAAGAGGGCAAGATGACTCTGCTGCTCTTTCTCCTTGCTCCCATCGCAGCTCACTCGCCTGGAGAAATCAGGTGAGCAGGCTGCAGGGGGGAAGGATAGGGAGAAACAGCAGAGGATGCTTTCATGGGCTGCAGCATCAGTGGGTGCCCCACAACTGAACTTCTTGGTTCTGGCCCAGAAACCATCTCCAAACACAGATGTGATGCACTCAGATCCAGCGAGGGTGATTTACAGAGGGAAGCAAAGTTCTTCACGCACACCCTTTGTCCATATAAGGTCCTTGCTGCGTGGAGGTAAAGTAAACACACTGACAGTTGCTTGTTTGGAGCATCCAGCCTTTCCTTGCTTTTTCTGCTGCTTCTGTAAGATCTGCAGATTGGATTATTGGTATTGAAGTGAAATAGTAGCAAACCCACCTCCCGTCGCCGCCACCTCCTTTTCGATGGAGATGTCAGAGGGGGCAAAGTAGCAGTTACAGCTTCCTGTGATGTATCCAGAAGGTGCTCCTCCAACAAGCATCTTGGTAGTGAATTATTGATGGACAACAGAAGGAGTGTGGAGCTTGCCAAGTTGTTAGATTTATAACTAGCTCCGTTGGGCCCACTTGGGTAGCTGCGTATCGTGCGTTCGTGCATGTGTGTGAGAACATTCATACCTACACTTCATTGCCTTGCTGCCCTTTAAAGGCAGTTAGTTCTGGGCACATGTGTGGCTAATCATTCAGAGGAGCACTGTTAGTTGTTTCAGAAGCTCAACTGGCTTCACGTAGATGTATTTAATGTTGCAGGTCCTGTGCTTTGGAACACTTTTCCAGCAGTGATTTGGCAGGAGTTTTCAGAACACCCTTCAAGGCTTTTTATATGCCCGCAGACCTGTTCCTTTGTTTACACTTGATTACAATGAGTCGGTCATTTTAATGATTATTTTGCTTGTTTCGTTTTGTGCCTTTTATTTCACCTGTGTATCATGCACCACCTTGTCTGGTGCATAAATCAATGTGCTGTAAGTGCATAAGACTCTCTGCTTCGCAAGACAACCCAGAACTTTTTTTAAGCATTCTAATATGGAGAGCCAATTAGTAGTAGTAGTAGTAGTAGTAGTAGTATTTATTTATTTATTTATTTATTCATTCATTCATTCATTCATTCATACCCTGCCCATCTGGCTGGGTTTCTCTAGCCACTCTGGGCGGCTTCCAACAAAAGATTAAAAATACCGGTACATTAAAACATCAGTCATTAAATACTTCCCTAAACAGGGCTGCCTTCAGATGTCTTCTAAATGTCATATAATTATTTATTTCTTTGACATCTGATGGGAGGGCGTTCCACAGGGCAGGCACCACTACCGAGAAGGCCCTCTGCCTGGTTCCCTGTAACTTTGCTTCGTTAGGATGAGGACTGTTATGTCTGAAACCATCCTGATATGGAAACTGTGGAAGCTTCCACATTGAAAGGAAAACTAACTTTCTCTGGCTTCACTTGCTCCAATATATTCATGCTGGATCAATTCCAAGGAGAGAAATTGTTTCCTATTTGAAACTGAGACGGGAAGGGGAATCCCTGAGTAAGGATGGCTCCACCTCATAAATGCATGTTTGAATCAGTCCTGAAACTCTTGTTGTTTTACCTGAAAAGAGTTGAAACAGGCAAGCAAGGATTAAGACAAGAGATTAAGGTGGCAATCCTATTGCAACATTTGGCAAAACGAGCAGTTAAGAATGCAGCAGAGTTCTGGCACAGTTCACCCAGGTTTAGCTAGTGTTAAGTCCCCAAGCCCAGCTCAGCTGAAGAAATGCTGGCATAACTTGCTCATCCCAGCTCAGCCAGGGCTCAGCTGCCGGAGCTAAGGCGAGTGTAAATTGCTAAATTAAGCTAAATCATGTGACATGGCAACCCAACATAGAACACTATTTTAAAGACTTGTTTCCCCTCTGCCAGCCTTAGGCAGAGCAGCAGCCCTGCCGCTGAACAGGGTTTGGATCTGGTATAACTTTACATTGGCTTAACTTTACGCCAGCTTCTTCTGCCTAGAATTGCTCTCTAACTTCATGAGTGAGGCTCATTTATAAAAAGCTGTGTGTGTCTTTTTGACTATGAGACTAGCCAGAGGCTTAAGGCAATTGCAGCCAGTATTAAAACTTACATATAAGATATAATGGTGCAAGACACAACATGGGATTTGGTTCTCCCCCCCCCCCCCGAGTTTGCTTTCCCAATAATGCTTTAAATGAAGTGTTTCAAACAAGGGTTTAATTTAGACTCAGTAGAGAGAGTTATTGTTTAATAAGGAAATACTGGGTGGTTATTGCAAACACATTTAGTGAGGCTTAACAACCCTGTAATAGGTATGCAGAAGCTGCAGCTTGGACTCTGTAAACTCAGTGAATATAGTCTTCATCAGGAACTGGTATTTATTCAATAAACACAATTATGGTTCCATTAAATCTGAATTTAAAATGCCATTGCATGAAGAAGCAATGGGGTTATGTTGGCCATTAGGGAGGAATGGCTGGGGTGTTTGCATGAAGTAATATCCAACCACCACTCAACCTTCGGCACCCAAATGAAATCTGGAGCACTTCCCTTTGGTCTTTGTTTTGTATATGATTGGTTCTTACAAAGGAAACAAGCAACACACTCATCCCTTTCCTTTGCATAATGTTTCACTTAATGGTTGACAGAAGGATGAGGTTGGAATCTAATCCACTAACTTCACTATTCAGCTATTTGGAGGCGGCTGTTGATTGCAAAAAGTGGCAAAACGCTCTGTCATTTTGAGGAGTGGGGTTGTTAAGAAAGAAACAAAGCTCACCAGTCCTGCATGATGCTCCTTCTAGTGGCCGCCATGCACACCCACACACACCTTGAGAGCAGCAGTATGTGGTGATGCAGAACCACAATGTGGTGAATTCTTCACAATGGGTGAAGAAAATGGCATTCCCCACCTGGAGCTTCCATTTACTCAGAAGCCCACCTCAGAGTGATGCTGAATCAGTAAAAGTACCATTGATGCCAATGGCTTTTGTGGGGTGGGGGGAATGGTTGGTACCAGAAGAGGACACTTAGCATCCTAGTCTTTATGTTTAGGAGGGAAATTCTTTGGCAACATGACTGTGCTTGGGGACATGACAGAGAGGAATAGCCTCCCTCACCTGCTCCTCACTCTTATTCACCATGAAAAGAAAGGGATGCCATAGAGGGTTGTCTCTCGCTGGAAAAGAAGGCTGTTGGATCATGTGTTCCTGTTCTCTAGATTTCCTGGTTCATTTATTCACACACGCCCAAAGAGTGAAGTAGGGGACAATATGTCATGCAAGCCCAGGACCAACTTTGTACCAAAAAGGTTAGAGGAAACAGTCCAGTATTACACTACCTGTTTCAATTGGATGGTCTGGCTGGGCAAGCTGGGAGGGGGAGAGAGAGAGTGCAGCTGATTCTTTATTTTTCAAAATACAAAAGCTGGTTGTTCCTCTGTTATGTCTCCTTCTGTAGGTGAAAGACCCTGGTTCCTTGATAGGTAGAAAAAATGGAATAGAAACTACCCAGCCTCAATATTCATAAAAGTGGACATTAATATTAGGTGGTATGCTAGATTAAAAGGAAAATAGAAGCCAGGCTGGGTAGCTTTACCTAGTTGTTGGAGGGAATGTTCCCTCAGAGAATAAAGTTCCATCTTTAAGTGGTATAAGAGTCTCCAGTTTAAATAATTCCTACCTTTGCTATGGGCCAAAACACCTAACTGTATGTTTTATGTTTTTAAAATTTCCACAATGCCCTGGGATCCTGCTACAGCTTGGACATTATGAGAAAGATAATAGCGGCTGGACGCAGCTGCCCAGCACTGCTCAGATAATTGGTGTTGCCCACCAAGAGAAAAAAGGACACACCAAGAGGACACACTTTGCTCCTCAATCCTGAAAGCAGCCTCCATGTGGGGAACCCTAAAACTCTTTAGGCTCAGGTCCAAAGATGTACTGATCCATGTGGGTTGGTACTCATTAAAACACAAATACCTTAATTAACTACTCAAACAGTACATTTAACCAGAACAGGGACTTCAGAAATATACTGTCACTAAACGTGGAAGTTCCATATCTTGATATTACAATGAGCATCTATTGATAGAACAATGCATTTGTCAAATTTGTTGTTAAAATCCATATGTGTTAGTAGCCATAACAACCAAGTGTGACAATAAATTTCATAAATAATTGTGCATCACTGTATGAAGATGCTCCTCCTGTTTCTTGTCCTGGAATTACTGACAATCACTTTAATTGGATGACCCAGAATTCAAGTGTTTTGAGAGAGAATAATTTACTTCTATTCAGTCGCTTTCCTAATAAGTCATCACACCAAATTTTCATCTCTTTTTTCCCTCACTGTGGCCACATGCTGAGATGATGATTTCAGTGCATCTTTTACTGTGACCCCAAGATCTCTTTCTTGGATAATTACAGCCAATTTAAATCCCATTAGTGTCCATGTGATATTTTTTTTCTCCCCCCCCCCTTTTTTTTTTTGGGTGGGGAGCTGTCTCAATAGGAGGGACTTTGCTCTGGTTTATGATACTTTTCATATCCTCCAGTCGCCCAGTTTGGCGAGGCCTTCACGGAACATGGTTAAATAGGAGGGATTAAATTATAGCTTCCCTGTCCAAATGCAATGGGGGATCTCAGAAAAGTAGGGTTCGAAAATGCTGGGTGCATCTGTGAGTACAGTAGTCTTTCTCACTGCACACAGTTGTTTTTGAACATGCAAAGGGAAACTGTGGGCGAGTGCTAGCATGATCACAGAAGCTCTCTCCTCCTTGTGTGTTAAGTCCATCATGTACTCCTGAGCAAGGCTAGGCTCATAAACCATGGCTTAAAATTGCTACACCTGAACCAGGTGTGTGTGTGTGTGTGTGTGTGTGTGTGTGTGTGTGTGTGTGTGCAGGATTGTTCCAAGACTACTCATTTGGTGCTTTGGGCATCCAATAGAGAAGGGGCATAGCACAACAGCAGATCAACTGTTCTGCATGCACAAGGCCTCATATTCAATCCCTAACACCTCCAGGTTGTGCTGGGGAAGACTCCCTTCTCTGAAACCCTGAAAAGCCACTGTTTTCCCATTGGAATAAATTGCCTCTGAACACCCATTTCTGGGGATCAAGCTGTAAAGTGTTCCTAACTGCAGATGTAAAGGCAGATGTAAGGAAGCAGAGCTTCTGGGGCACCACAACCATGATGTCCAGCGGAAGGCGAGAGGTTGGGGGAGATGGATTTTGGCATCACACAAGGCATCACTGAAATTTGAGGCCCCAATGTCTGCTTGGAGGCTTCCCATGGGCATCTGGCTGGTCACTGTCAGGACAGACTGTTAGACTAGATGGGCTATTGGCCTAACCCATCATAGCTTTTCTTCTGTTCTTAGTGCATAAAGATATATTTTGGGAATACTATAAAATCCTAGCTATGGGTAGTATATTGTTTAGCTTTTCAGAAATTTCTCTTATGGTGCGTTGTGATAGGATTACTCATGTCAGTGAAACGTTGCCACTGCTGAATATGGACAAAGTTGCAGCCTCTGTTTTAGTTTCTACGCTGTTTAAGGACTTCCTTAGGAAGAACTCTTCCTTTCTTTCCCCCGTTTAACAACCTTGACTGGCCTACCAGTCCCAAACTATTTCCTCCTCAATCTCACGGTCCTAATACCTTGTATAATCTTGTCTGCATGACTCCATTTTTTTATTTTTTGGAAAAATGATCCCCATGGCCAAAATCCATCTCTTCTGACCTGCAGAACCCCTCTTATTCCAACACCATGTTCCTCTAAGCATAGAGACAAACAGTGGAACCAAACTGTACCAGGTTGCCTGATGCATCACTAATGTGATAAATGTCAAAAAGGAAATGGAGTCCAAAGGTTATCCCAAAGATCTATTTGCATCAGTGTTTACACTGATAGGATGGCTTGCAAAAGCTCAAGCAGTCACAACCCGGGAACCTCTTGGATTAGATCATATTAAATAAGGAAGCCTGCTGTATATACAAGTAAATAAACAAGTGCTGCATTCAGTAAGACTTCCTGGGGCAGAGATTAAGACCTCAATCCAATGAAGCGCAAAGCAATACACTTCATTTTACAACAACAAGCATTCTTATCGCTGTGAAAATTAAGGAGGTACTGAAATATTCAGCAATATCTGGATGCCAAACATCACTAAACTCTGGGATATTTCGAAGCCTAAAACTGGAAAAGTACTCACTCCATGTTTATTTTTTATGTTTATACAGAAGCTTCTGGTACTAGAGAAGTGTTTTCTTATCAAAAGGTCCTTGTGATAAAAACACTTCACTTGGCAGAGGAATGAAATAGTAAGGGCTGTTCACACACAGTATTTTTATTTTATTTATTTCGCTTACAGAGGTTACACAGATAACAACTGACAAGTTGGAGGTATTCTTTCTGACACAAGCAGTGCCAGGCACACAGAGGCAGGAGAGACCCATTCTGAGAGGGAAGAAAGTGTTGCAAATACCCGCCTGTATTAAACATCCTTCTCATTGGTCTCCCCGTGAGCCTTGGGAAGAAATGTGGGATATAACATTTCCTTTGAATTTGTAAAGTTAGAAGCAGCCTTAAAAACAAATCATCTGCTTTAGGGGGCAGGGCACCAGGTGGGAAGAAGAGGCCAGGTGGGATCTCCTACTTTCTTCTGATTTATTTTTTTTAAAGATATTTATTAAAGTTTCAGCATATTACAAAAATAAGAGAAAAAAGTAAGAGAAAAGAAAAAGGAAAAAAAAATATGAAAATACAAGGTAAAAACAGTTAAAAACAAATCAGTCTTTCCATATCTTATCTTTCATTTGCTTGTTTCCCTGACCTCCTCACACCTCCCTTTTTTTGTATTCCAGTTCAATTAGTTAATTCAGCAAATCCTTTCCCTCTTTGATTTTATCTTAATCTTTTATCTTAATATATTATAACTTTAGATTATCACCTGTTAACAATCCATTTTTACATATTCCTTTATAACATTGCTGCTAAAAACCACTTAACTTCAATCCAACATCATTCTAACATTCATTAATTTTGCAGTATTTCTGTAGATAGTTTTTAAATTTCTTCCAATCTTCTTCCACCGACTCTTCTCCCTGCTCTCGGATTCTGCCAGTCATTTCCGCCAGTTCCATATAGTCCATCACCTTCATCTGCCATTCTTCCAGAGTGGGTAAATCTTGTGTCTTCCAATACTTTGCAATAAGTATTCTTGCTGCTGTTGTAGCATACATAAAGAAAGTTCTATCCTTCTTTAACACCAATTGGCCAACCATGCCCAGGAGAAAGGCCTCTGGTTTCTTCAGAAAGGTATATTTAAATACCTTTTTCATTTCATTATAAATCATCTCCCAGAAAGCCTTAATCCTTGGGCACGTCCACCAAAGGTGAAAGAATGTACCTTCAGTTTCTTTACATTTCCAGCATTTATTATCGGGCAAATGGTAGATTTTTGCAAGCTTGACTGGTGTCATGTACCACCTGTAAATCATTTTCATAATATTCTCTCTTAAGGCATTACATGCCGTAAACTTCATACCTGTGGTCCATAACTGTTCCCAGTCAGCCATCATTATGTTATGTCCAACATCTTGTGCCCATTTAATCATAGCAGATTTCACCGTTTCATCCTGAGTATTCCATTTCAACAGCAAGTTATGCATCTTTGACAAAATCTTGGTTTTGGGTTCTAACAGTTCTGTTTCCAATTTTGATTTTTCCACCTGGAAGCCAATTTTCTTGTCCAAATTATATGCCTCCATTATCTGATAATAATGAAGCCAATCTCGCACTTTATTTTTTAGTTTTTCAAAACTCTGCAGTTTCAATTTGTCTCCCTCTTGTTCCAAAATTTTATCCAAAATTTGCAGTGTTTGAAACAAAAACAACATTCTAGGCAATACATTCATTTTTATCGCAGCAATGCGGCCTAGCAGTGAAAGCTTCAAATTTGACCAAATTTCTAAATCTTTTTTCACTTCAGCCCAGCATTTTTCATAATTGTCTTTAAATAGATTCCCATTTTTAGCTGTCATGTTAATCCCCAGGTATTTCACTTTCTTAACCACTGTTAAGCCTGTCTCATTCTGAAACCTCTCTCTCTCAATCGCTGTTAAATTTTTCTCTAAAACCTTTGTTTTTAACTTATTCAGTTTAAATCCTGCAACCTGACCAAATTCTTGAATCAGTTCCAAAACTCTTTTAGTACTAGATTCTGGCTCCTGTAATGTCAATACTAAGTCATCTGCAAATGCTCTCAATTTGTACTGTTTAGCTCCAACTTGTATACCTTTAACCAATTGGTCCCTTCTAATCATATTCAGCAGGACCTCCAGGACCGATATAAAAAGCGATGGGGAGATTGGGCAACCTTGTCGTGTCCCTTTTTCTATCTTAAATTCCTCCGTCACCACGTTATTAACAATTAATTTAGCCTTTTGTTCTGAATAAATTGCACTTATACCATTTCCGAAACCTTGACCTACCCCCATCCCCTGTAGGTTCTTCTTCATAAAACTCCAAGAAATATTGTCAAAAGCTTTCTCCGCGTCCACAAATATCAAAACTGCCTTGGTATTAATATTCACTTGTAATTTTTCTAAAATATTGATTATGTTTCTCATATTATCAGACAAGTGTCTACCCGGGAGAAAGCCTGCTTGATCTTTATGAATCTCTTCCACTAGCACTTTTTTTAGTCTTTTAGCCAAAATATCTGCAAAGATTTTATAATCCACATTAAGCAGTGATATGGGGTGGTAATTCTTGAGCTGCGTCTTTTCAGTCTCTGTTTTCGGTATAAGTGTGATATACGCTTCCTTCCACGACTCTGGTGCCCTTTTCCCATCCAATATTTCATTACAGACTTCCTTTAAAGGTTGTACTAACCATTCTTTTAAAGATCTGTAGTATCTAGAAGTCAGTCCATCCGGTCCTGGAGATTTACCTAATTGCATATTCTGAATGGCACCTTCTACCTCCTGTTCAGTTATTTTATAATTCAACATTAATTTGTTTTCTTGAGAGATTTTTTGTAATCCATTTATTTTCAAAAATCGATCTATATCAATTTCTTTCTGTGGCCCTTGTGTATATAATTGTTTAAAGTACCTCTGGAAACAGTTTCTAATCTTGACTTGGTTCTGTATGTTCTTTCCTTCCACTTCTAGATTTATAATAGTGTTTAGTTTTTGTCTTTTTTTCATTTGCCAGGCCAACAATTTCCCACATTTATTAGCCGACTCAAATGTCTTTTGTCTCATTTGTTTAATTTTCCATTCTATTTCCTGATTCATCATTTTCGTATATTGTACTTGATATAACTTTATTTCTCTCAAGATCTCTTGCGACTTTGGTTTTTCTTCTCACTTTCCTTTATTTTCTCCAGAATTTTATCCTTCTTCTCATTTTGGATTCTCTTCTTTATTGCATTCTGTTGTATCAGAAACCCTCTCATAACCACTTTACTTGCGTCCCAGATTACTCTTTTTTCAACATTAGTGTTCATGTTTGTCTCGAAATAGTCTCTCAAGGTTTTTTGGGCCTTCTTAGTCACTTCTTCATCTCTAAATAAGGTGTCATTCATCCTCCATCTGAAAGAGCCAGTTGGTGTTAGTTTCATCTCCATCTTCACGGCATTATGGTCGGAGCAGGTTTTTGGACAAATTTCCACTTTTCTTGTCTTTGGTGCCATTCCTCTAGTTACCCATATTTGGTCAATTCTTGTCCATGTCATTTTGGCTTCAGAGAAGAAGGTTCCCTCTCTACCCAAGGGATTCTTTGTTCTCCAAATATCAACTAAATCCAAGTTGTCTGTCATCTCAAAAAAGGTTTTCGGTAGTCTACCATCCTTAGTGACTACCTGTCTTTGTGCCTTGTCCATATTTGTAGATACCACTCTGTTCATATCCCCCATCAAAATCACATTATAGTCCAAATAGTCCATCAAGGTCTCATGCAACTTTTTAAAGAATTCAGATTTCCCCTCATTTGGTGCATAAACTCCTACTATCAGAAATTTCTCTCCTTGTATTTGAATTTCAATTGCCACAAATCTTCCTTGGTCATCTTTAAAGATAAATTTCGGATAGTCGGCCAATCGGTGTTAAAGAAGGACAGAACTTTCTTTATGTATGCTACAACAGCAGCAGGAATACTTATTGCAAAGTATTGGAAGACACAAGACCTACCCACTCTGGAAGAATGGCAGATGAAAATGATGGATTACATGGAATTGGCGGAAATGACTGGCAGAATCCGAGACCAGGGAGAAGAGTCGGTGGAAGAAGATTGGAAGAAATTTAAAGACTATTTACAGAAATATTGCAAAATTAACGAATGTTAGAATGATGTTGGATTGAAGTTAAGTGGTTTCTAGCTGTAATGGTATAAAAGAATATGAAAAAATTGGATTTTTAACAGGTAAAAATTTAATGCTATAATATATTAAGATTAAAGATCAGGATAAAATAAGGAGGGAAAGGAATTGCTGAACTAATAAATTGAACTGGAATACAAAAAAGGGAGGTATGAGGAGGTCTGGGAAACAAGCAAATGAAAGATAAGTGACAAAAAGATGGAATTGTTTTTAACTGTTTTTTATTTTGTATTTTGTCTTTTTTCTTTTTCATTATGTAATATTGTGAAAACTTTAATAAATATTTATTTTAAAAAAATAAAGATAAATTTTGGTGATAAATTCTCCTTTGCATAAATCACTACTCCTCTTTTTTTAACTTTGTCCGATGAGATAAACTCTTGACCCAGTCTTTTGTTGATCAATACTTTTCTATGTAGCCTTATCACATGTGTTTCCTGTAAACAAATCAAGTCCAATTGTTCCTTTTTTAATAAATGAAAAACTCTTTTCCTTTTCTGGGGGGAGTTGAGACCATTAGTATTCCAGCTTAATAGTTGCAGAGCCATGATGTAGTTACTTTGCTTTTCCTCCAACTGCGCCAAGTGTTTGTTCTTGTTCTGTCGGGGGTATCACTTTCTCTAAGCAGTCCAGTCCAAAAGGTAGTGTTGCTATGTCTAATATTCCTCTTTCTAATGCTCTTAGCTCTTCTCCAGATTCTTTCTGCAAATCTTCTCCGTGATCTTTCAAAAATCTTTCTTTGTCGTCCACTGATCTTATTTTTATCTTTCTTCCTTTGAAGCTAAAAGATAGGCCTTGGGGAAATTCCCACCTAAAGATAATTCTGTTGCTTGTCAACAGGGCAACCAAATCTCCGTAATTGGACCTAAGGTTTCGGGATGTCTTTAAATATCTCCACTCTTGATTGATGTATTTCCAGGGTCTTCTGAAAGTGCAGACTCAAGATTTTGTCTCTCTCCTCTTTTGTTCGGAGGGTGATCAAACAGTCTCTCACCCTGTTCTTCTTCCCCCTTCTTCCAAGCCTAAAGGCACTCACTATCTTAAAATCTTCTTTCTCCAAATCTAGCTTCCAAAAGTCTGCAAATTCCTGCATAAGAAAGTCAATCAGATTGTCTTTCTCAAGTTCAGGTACGGCCCTGATCCTCAAATTCGTTTGTTTCTTCTTCAATTCAATCATAGACAACATCGACCTGTGGTCCTCGATTTGCCTATGTATCGGTGGTATCTTCTCCTCTACAGCAACTGCTTTTTTCCTTTGCTTCTTCAGCTGTCTTTCGGGTCAAAGTAGATTCCTGTAGCAGTTTCTCAATAGTTTCTGTGTTAGTGTTCACCTTCTGTCCCAAATTATTAATGCTTGTAGTGTTTTGATCAATTTTAGTTGATGCTTCAGCTACTTGTTTACTTAATTTTTCCAAAGATTAATTAATTTTGCCTAATGCCAGAGCTAAAACATCTTCAGATGCCATTCCTTTTGATTTAAATTGTACAGATGCGGCCCCTGATGGTGCAGAAGGGCCAGATGCTGATGCTCTTCGCTGCTGCCAAGATTTACCAGACCTCGTTGTTTTTTCTTGAAGCAAGTCTATTTTTTCTTTTCCATCTGCCATAACACTCTAGTTGAAGCCCAAGGTCAATCCCACGGCCAGAATTTGTTTTGAAGTGGAAAATTCCCCTGGCCCAGTTGTTGTAACAATTTCAAACTTCCTCTAGGGGGACACAGTAACAGTCAAAGCTTGTTGCATTAAAAAAATAACTCTTTTTAATCCCCCATTTCACAAAATAGGCAACATTTTCAATTTCAGTTAGTTTCCAGTTACTTTAAAATCAGGAGAAGCCAGCCAGAAACAATGTATCTCTCCTGCAGAGTTAGCTGTCAAAAAGTACTCTATTCACCAACAGCGCATTTCACAATATGGCATTCTTATTGTCCATTGGCAGCCTGTTCCCAGGTTTTAAGCGGTGGATTTTTATTTCCTTTCCTCTCTTTTTGCAGGAAAATATAGTTCACACCTTTCCCCCCTCCTCTCCTGCATCCAAGGGGGGAAATCCCTTGTTTTGATGTTAGGATTATAGTCCTTTTCAATTGACTTTCCAGGTCTTAGCTTACAACTTCTTTGCTTTACTCTATTTACAAGAAACGTAAGGCGGACTTCCTGTTTATGCCTCCCCGCTTCGGTGCCGAATTAAGTCTTTATTTTCCTTTATTTCCAAATTTAACCTACTCACGGGTAGTTGTTTTTGTAGCCAGATTGTCACAGGAAAAAGTCAGCGCTCTCTGGTAACGGCTGTGTGGCTTCGCTCCACAGAAGAAGCAGTTGACTCTCAGCACCGCGCCGCTTGCCCCGCTTCGCTCCGGAGCCCGTAATTGGGTTCCTTTACAAATTGGGGGGGCGCGAAAGGTGCCCGCCGAGTCCCACGGTCACAGGCTTCACCCGCCTGTGATTTTTTAAAGGGTGCCCGCTTCGCCGTAGCGGAACAGACCCGATTTCCGTAGAGCCAGTCCCTCCAAATCAGAGGGAGTCCGCCATTACCGATGGCGCCACCCCGGAAGTCTCTCCTACCTTCTTCTGAGAAGACACACCCAGTTGGGTAGAATCCTCTCTGCCTTTTTGCATTTTTTTGCTCAGTGCCTGCCTCTCTTTCGTGCTTGACACCCCACATTCTAGCAGCCCTGGACTGCTCTGAGCTACCCAACCCTTCCCACAGTAATCTGAAGCTGTCTCAACCTGAATTAAACGATGCCTAGATCCACTTGAATCATCTCAGTTTGGTCCAAGGCCTTGACTGAGTCATGTGCACAGCGCTAGTTTTTCTGATAATTCTGCCAGTCTCTTCCATAGTGGAAGCTGGTGTATGGGACACTTCTTCATGAACCTCAAGGTTTCATTCCTCCAAGACTTCTTACTTCCAAACAGTTCAGGGAGTGACCACAACTGCCAGCTTCTTCCTCCTTAAGAGGAAAGACCTTTGTCTTTCTAGAACTCAGTAGGGAAGAAAAAAGGCTTATCCACACTTACTTTTTGCCCTGCTCTTTCTAGGCAGAGGTTTGTACTTTAACAATCCACATCCAAGTGATGGTTGTTTGGTGGAGGTTTTTGCCCCAATCTTTCCCTATAAAAAACCCACTCTTTAAAGCTGAATCAGAGCAAACATCAATTTGAGTCTTCCACCGATTGACGTTTACTCCAATTGTGCTTTAAAGAGCAGGTTTTTGTGGGGAATAATAATAATAAAGGGCACTAGGACATGGTGCTTTAAAACAGGTTGTGCCTGGAAAGAGCGGAGGGGTGATGAATAAGGAAGGGGAAAAGTAGGAATAACAAAATTGCCCAAACTGATAGTAATGGACCTTGGGGTTTCAAATTTCGGTGATGCCCTGTGCGATGGAAAATTTGGCACCTCCACCTCTCGCACTCCATTCTAAATCATAGTTGTGGTGTCCATTGCAGCTCTACACCCAGTGCGACCGAACTGGTTGTATTACCCTAAATCCACCTCTGCAACAAAGGCTGGTACGAGCCACAAAACTAAGGTAAATAAGGTAAGTATCATTAGAGATTCTAAGCAGCTACTACCACTGTTAGGGGCCCTAAGAAAAGTATTATTTTAAAGCTACTGCAGACCCCACAGATATACTTGCACTTAAATCCACTTAAAGGCTATTCAGAAGCTAGACCTCCCACAGCAGGAGCATCTTTCATTGAAGGAACTTCATTTGATGAAAGCATGCACAATTTTGAGTGTTATGGAACCTGCCTTCAAGCCAACCTCTTTGAAACTCAAAGGAAAGCTTTTACTAGCAGAAACTGATCCGACAAACCACGTTACCTTTTGTGTTTCTTATCCTCCAAGGCACACATTGCAATAATATCAAGTTAAAAGTTCGAGATCTAAAGGAGAACCACAGAGGCCACTTTTCTGAAAAGGGAATATTTGCATCTCATTTGACTAATGTCTGTTAATAAAAGAAGAGTTATATAAACCTACATCTATGGGGTTCGTAGAAAATATTCTCAGTTTGATTCAGCAAGAGTTCTGCCAACGAAAATACATCCACCCCAAAATTGTTGCAAGTTGGTTATCCGGCCAACAAAACTTATATATAATGCAATGCTAAATCAGCCACTTTGGTAGGCCAAATCTGGGCAATGTAATGCAATAGGCTGATTTCTTATTCTCCCCCATCTGACTGAAATCATCCACTGAAGCTACTTCATACTATCTTTTTTATTATTGTTGTTTTCACTTTATTCAATAAAAAGTACAATTATCCACATACAATGACACAAAACAAAGAAAGAAAGAAAGAAAGAAAGAAAGAAAGAAAGAAAGAAAGAAAGAAAGAACAACAACTAGACTCAATATTGTTCACAAAAGAATAAAATAAAAATGGTCTTGTTACTGTAGACCCGACTTCCTGTCCACTCCATACTTCAACTTTTCTTCATTAATTTACTGACATTACATAATACATTCTTGTCAAAATTTAAATACGGTTAAACTACCTTATCCCTAACTACATACTTATAACTACTACTGAAGTTATTCAAATGCTGTGACAGGGTTTAAACTTGAGAAATTATTTCTCAAGTATATTTTAAAGACTTCCCATTTTGAAATAAATGCCTGTTTTGGTTTATTCTTTATTTTCTCAGACAAGCTGTCTAATTCCGCATATTCCACTAGTTTTGAGATCCATTCTTTCCTTGTGGGAACTTTATCACTCTTCTACTCTTTATCACTCTCTACTTCATACTATTACTTGAAAGAGTTCAGCTGAAAACCAGAGCTGACTTTGAAAGCAGAAATTAAAGACGTCCTTTGTGTCTAAAACATTGCCAACATCCTTGTTTAGGCCTTTTTCATAAGGGCCTTATTGACATAATCAGACCATCTGGCTTCACCTTAATTACAGCATAACCAGGTTGGTGGGGGAATGCTACTCTCCATCTATTTCTCCTCCCTTCTTGGAATATTTTTTTTTTTTTTAATGACAACAAAACAACCGTGGATAAGCGCATCAGATCTGTTGACAGGAAATCTTAATATAAACTGAACTGTTTTTATTTTGTTTTGAATTGTGCTGAGGAGAAATAGAAGGCAGTTCTCACCTTCCTTAGAATGGGGGAGGCACAAAAGGTAGTCATACATCCCTTACAGTTAGCAAAGTGAGATAGCTTTGTGCTGTTCCAATTGCTGAAACTGCAACGGGAAAGAACATTCAGTTCATAACTTAATGGTTAATTCTGTTGTCAGAACAGTGGTACCTCTAGTTACAAACTTAATTCGTTCCGGAGGTCTGTTCTCAACCTGAAACTGTTCTTAACCTGAGGTAATGGGGCCTCTTGCTGCCGCTGCCACCGGCACACAATTTCCGTTCTCATCCTGGGGCAAAGTTCTCAACTCAAGGTAACTCTTCCAGGTTAGCAGAATTTGTAACCTGAAGCGTTTGTAACCTGAGGTGTTTGTAACTTGAGGTAGCACTGTAAATCAACTTGCCCAGAGACAGCCAGTGGGGGTGTTACATGGAAACAGGAAAGTGGCATGATCTTTGTTGAGGTAGCATGTACTCTGGTAGGCTGCGAGGAAGTTGAGCTGTGAGGGAGTTTTCTTGTGAATGCTTAGCTGAATCCAACTCTTACCTGAACAAAGCCTGTCAAAAAGGCAGAACCCCTCTGTTTCTTTCTGCTTAAGTTATATACTGTTTTGTCCACTTTGTTCAGTTACCAGTATTTTCTCTCTGGACAGAATCTGCATTATTTAAGTGCCTCTGTTAACAGGCTTTGGACCCAGAAATGCTGCTGCTGTGTCCTACGACTATGACTCAGAGAGAAAAGGAAAGAAGGCCTCTGAGGAAAATGAAATACAGTCCGTCCCCCCCAAACTTTGTAAAGGGGAGAAGAGATGTGAAAATTGGGAGGAAGCTCTAATTTCTTATTAGTTATGAGTGTCATTTGTTCATATCCCATGCTTCTTCCAAACCCCTCAACTGTCCCGGGAAAACTGAGACAACCCATTTTTTGTGAGCGAGCACGGCGGCCATTTTGGCTGAGAGAATATGATTTTCCTAGGCCTCTCTTGGGAGTTGCATGACTTGAGTGTGGATTTGAACTCAGATGGTTTGCCCCATCCAAGTTCAGAACGCTCTCTGCTATACCCAGTGGCAGCTGCTAGGGCTGCGTTACTGTACTGCCTTCCCAACATTCATGCCACGGCTGGTAACCATGAGGGGGATCAGCAAGGAAGCTGAAAGCTTAGCACCGGCCACTACTGGCTATCCCACACAAGCTCCCTATATTGGTGAAGCTGTTTCTTTTTGTGTGGGTGGGGGTTCTTTAGCCCAAACGGTGAGGTCTAAAAAAACCCATAGATAAATAAATTGTGGGAACAAAAAGCAGAGAAGCGCTGAATGTGTGCTGTGATTTGTGGTGGGGAAGGGAGAATATCTGTCTCCTCATATGCATGGCAATATCTTCAGCAGAACCTCTGGAGACAGCGGAAATAGTCAGCAGAGTAAATTGCTTTTTATTGGATTGCCTTTTGTCCCATTGTCAGAGTCTCACTTGGAGAACTACCATGGGAAAGGGGTGATGTATTCGCACAGACACTCCGCAGGCGGGAGGCTGCTCTCAGAGGCTGAGCACAGCAATGACCCTTTTACTTGCGGCTCTGGCAGTATTGTTATGCCTCATGCGGCCGGCACTTTTCATAACACTACAGCCATTTAAAAATTCATCCTAAAATAATAACAACAATAATAAAACAAGAACTGCCGCATACATTCGTGATTCGCCAGAAGAGGAGCAATTACGGCAAGAACAAGCAGCAGCCAGCTGCAGACCCTAGATAGTCAAACCACAAAAGGGAACGGTTAGACAAGTGTCTGTTGAATAATGGGACTATTTCTGGCTAGTTTAGGAAGAGGGTGCTGGGGCCCTGCATATTCGGTTCTTCTCAGTCATGTGTGAGGAACGTTGATGAAACAGTTATATGAAGGGCCTTCAGACAGAATTAAATCACTGTTTAGCCATAACTGTTTATTTGTGTGTTTCCAAACACACACCAGCACACACCCCATGCATTCCTTATCAGCAATGCAGTTCCCAGATGCCATCACAGTAGGGAATACAAGATGGCTGCAGTGTGGCCATTTGCAGCCGGTCATGTTATGCAGCACCTGGCAGAATTTGCTGTAGAAATGTGCTACAGCGCTGAAGAATATTTATTTTGGGGAAACAGGGCAATGTTCTGTGATTCCTAAGAGGTTTCATCCTGAAGCAGGAAATGCAAAGTAGTGCCAGGGAAATGCTATATGGCCCCTGAAATTATTTGCTCTGAACTCTATTGTACAAGCCCCCTGTCCTCAGGGTCAATTAAGACACACACATTGGCAAGATGGTTGCTACTGAAAAGCCACTTGCATGTGACCAGGTTCCTCTTTACTGTAGTAAATGTATGCAAGAGGGGGGGTAACTTAGAACACTGCACATGGTCTTCAGAGTTCCCAAATGAGATAGATACCAAGCTGGTGTAGGACCTTTCACATGACTGGCCATCATATATCTTACCCCTGTGACATACAGCCTGGGCGTAAGAGCTTAAACAGAAACAGCTTAAATACCTAGTAACTGGTCCTAAGAATATTCATATCATGAAATATCATTGACAAGTAAGTCATGATTCACAGATGGATACAAGACAATTTACAGTGGTCTTGTGGTACCTGGGCAATGTTTATGTTCTTAAGGAAGAAGAGTGAATACTCCAGACTTCATAAGGCTGTCAGAAAAGACCTTATCGACATTTCATTCTTCATGTGGGAGTGCATTTTGCTATTCATTATTTATGGTAATAAGAAAATTAGTTGTTTTTCATTTGCTTAAGGCTAGATAGAATTGTGGAAAACATTTGATGGGGGAAAGAGTGCTTCCTACTCAGTGCCACCCTTCTAAAGGAGAGTGTCTATTTGTAATTTTAGCAAGGCACAGAACCACTGAGCAGTTCAGATTTCAGGCAGGAGAAACAGCAGAAAACATTACAAGGAATACAAAAAACTGAAATGCAGCACACTGACAATTGGATGGGTCTATCGATTGATCTGGCTTTTAAATGCTTGATTAATTAGATAATTAAATTTTAACATGTGTATTGCAAAACTCAGTGACTGTTTCTTTTTAGTATAATTTATAATACATTGAATAAAAAGATTCCACATTGCAGCCTTTTATATACTGCTGCAACACCACTGAGGTGCCACAATCCATCACTCCACAACAGTGCTATAGTGGTAAATTCTGAACTGAAGTATCCTGTCAGGGGTGTATGGGGTGTTAGGGGAGGGGTGGTATCTCTTGTGGGGGACATGTCATGCTCCTTCTGGGGTAGTTTGTCTACCTTTAGCCCCCACCCTGCACTCAGTTCTCACCTGTGGCTCCCAGAAGCTGTCAGCATGCAACGGCGGCCAGACTCCAGGAAATGGCTTTGACTGGCCTGTTTAACCGGGTGAAGGTAACAGATGAGTCTCAGTGGGTTAGGGACTTACCCTGCATGTGAAGACAGGTTCCGGCAGGTTGAGAGGACAAGACCAATAGTGGGTCCCACAGTCAAGAAGGTGGTTTCTGCATGTGCTGTGGAGGGAAGTGAGGGGCAGATAGAGCTCGTCAAGCTGGGAAGGTATCACACACACCCCGAAACCCAATGACTCAGGCCACACCCTGTGGCTCTCATCTCACTTTAGACATTACCACAGGTTTCTGCTGCCCAAGCTTGGGGAAAGCACATCCTCCTCATTCCTCATGAGCCTTGGAGGACAGAGCAGGAGACAAGCTAAGGCAGAAAATGCTGCATTAAGAGACAGAAGCAAATACCAATTATTATTTTTGGCCCTTTACATCTGGCGGGTGCCATTTGGGGGTCTCTCTGAGCAGAGCTTCCAAGTCATTCCTTGGCCATGTTCTGCCACATCAAAGGAACGATTAGGTTGTGGCAGCCGAGTGGCACATCTCACTTTCCCAGAGCAGCATTGTTGTGACATGGCTGGAAATGGGGTCACTTATTTCAGACGATGCCCCCAATCTCCAGGTGATGGTTGTTTCCTTGTCCTTTGTGAAAAGACTGAATATGAATAATGCAACAGAAAGAAAGGATATGGTAATGGTTCCTTGGCTGAGATCAGGCTGAAGGGTTTGGCCAAGGAGGAAAGGCATGTAGATCCCTGGAGTGACTGACTGACTTACTGGCTCTCTCTTTTTGCCAGGTGGTTTGAAGAAGCTATGGACTCAGCTAGACTGGTAAAGAAAAACCAATTTATATGTGTTGTATATGCGATATAACATTGTGCCACGAGATGGCGATGTGGAGCCCCATTTTTCTCTGCCTGTTTTCCCTGTTTAAATTTACAATGCTTTAAACTGAAATGCATCTTTGATATGTCTAGATCCAGCCCATGAGTACCACATCTATTTTAATTCTGGGCTGCTATGTTGCTCAGTGGAAAGCCAAAGGCTGAATGTTGTCAATTACACGGAGGTGAATTAATAAAACCAGATTCATGTGCTGGAGCATCGTCATGCAGCCATTATCACATTTTAATGGAAAATATATTTCTCTTCCTTTTTAAAATTTATTTATCTATGTTAATTTTTGTACAGGAGCAAGTAAATTATGAGGAGGGAATTGTATTAATTTCACCGCTTGGAAATATTTTAATAGGCGATTAGATCGTTTGCTTTTCTCCTGCTCATTATGTAATTGGCATTTTGCAACAACCACCACCACAGGGAAGCGCAGATGCCAATCCTTTAACCTCCTGTGAACCAGCACCTCCAGCCGTGCTGTGTGGCTTTCTCCCAGCTTTTCACGTGCATCACCTTCCTCTCACAGTCTAATTCAAAATGCATTCCATCGTTTAAAAAGCAACACTCCCCAGTCTATTCCCCATTTATGAAAATGAAATGCATTCCTTAGTTGTATGAAACACAATGCACAGGAGGTTAACAATGTGAATTCTGAACCGAGCAAAATTGCAATGCAACAACAGCTAGTAAATAATGTCACATACTGAGTACATGATTGCTTTGTGTTATCTCAGGCTCCCTGGAAGTAATGCATCTCTTCTCAGACCTAAAAGGAAGCCTGCAGGGACTGGTTGTCTCCAAAGAACAAGAACAGACTAGGATGCCATTCAGGGCCACATAGAAGCTCTGACCTAAGGCAGGGCAGTACAGGGCAGAATAAATACTGGCCTCTGAAATGCACAGCTGCATGGGTGTGGGACATGCCCTAAGATATCGTCTCATTTCACACAAAGGAATGGTAGGGTCCGGCAAGCCTGGTCAGCACCCACATGGATTGAGTGTGTAATACAAGGGTAGTCAATGTGGTTCCCTCCAGATGTTGTTGGACTACTGGCTGCCATCAGCCTCAGCCAGCGTGGCCAGCAGCTGGAGGAGGAGGAGAGGACAAAGGGTGAAGAAAGAGCTGCGAGTAGAGAAGGGCCCTTTCCCCGTCCTCTTGACCCACTGGAAAACTCAACAAACCTGCTGTACTGTGTGTGGAGAGTGCAGCTGAATGGGACACAGCTGTGGGCAGCCTGAAGAATTAGTATCCACCTTGATGTCTGCCCATAAAAAGCAAGTCTAGAGTGAGAGACTAGGTTGATGGCTGATGTTTCCAGGAACTCTTCTCATGGTGAGACTTTTGTGGGTGGGCTGAGAGTATGTTTGGACCCTGGGTGAGAACCCAGAGGCTCAGAGGGAGGGTTGTGTTAGAAGGAAAATAAATTAATACTGATTACTATGTATTAGTAACTTTGTATTGATGAAACATGTAACTGTATATTTTTGTAATATTTTGTTTAAATTGTCTGTGGTTGCTTCAGTTTTCTGGACACTGCTTAGTTATATATATTAAGCAGTATAGAAATTTTAAAAATCCACCAACGAATCGATGATACAGTCCGGCAACATCCAAACCACACCCTGTTGGATACCTCTGATGTCATCTATCCTAAACTGCTTTCCAGAATCCTTTGCTGCACACAGGGATTCCCTGAAGCTATGAAGTTTAGAAACAACTGCTCCATTCCCTGCATACAGCAGTATGTTCTGACAGTGAGGTCTTTGGGATCAGAAGAGGCAACGGGGGTGGGGGTGCTAGTAGCAACACAAAACAGCAAGGAGCCTTTCTCATAAAGAAATGAGGACCCCATACTGAGGCTTTCTTTCTGTGTGATGGCTATAGCAGCCTGGTAAATAATACTTAGCATTTATATAGTGCATTTGGGGTATTTGCTGCACTTCACATCCATTATCTCAGTAATAGTGCCGACCGTAAAATGGAATCCAAGGAAGATGAAGTGTTCTCAAGACCTCCGGATGACCTCACATTCTGGAGTTACTGTCAAGCAGAGAAGTCAGAGAGGGAGTGGGGAGTATTGCTAAGGCTGTGTGACCACTTTATCCAAATCTGAGGTGAGGTAGGGGGCATGTTCAGAACAAAGTGGGGGCCCTTCAAGGCTGCCCCAAAGTGATCCAAGCAGAATCGTGGGGCCCAAACTTCTTCATAGATATTCAAAGTTTAAAACACACACATGCCATTTAAGCCAGACAGAGTGTATCCAAAATGATGGCGAGGGAGGCAGATATAAAACACCATATAAGCAAAATGCAAGGGTGAGTGGGGTGAGGCGGAGGAGGGGAACTGGAGTTGGCTCATTGAGAGATGTAGCTTAGCCTCCTCAGTCAGATAGACTTGTTGTAGTACCACGTGCTGGAGAATCGGCCCGCTGGATTCTGTGGTACAGGAATGCTGGAACCTCCTTCAGATAGCTACTGTCAGAACAAGATGCTGGACCAGATTGGCTATGGCCTGACTGGCAGCAGCTCCCCAGAGTTTCTCACAGGAAACGCCAGGAATTGAACCTGAGACCTTCTGCATACAAAATTGATGCTCAACCACTGAGCCAAAGCCTTTCTGCTTAGGAGGGGTGTCTGTGGAATGTGGTTTGTGACACCTGTGTAGAGTTTAGACTAATATTTGCCAGGATAGCGAGGGGAGTTGTGTTTGAGTTGTGAAGGTATATGTACAGATATACCCACCAAATTATATGAGAAGTCCAAACCTCCACTTTGCCCCATCTTCCCTGCAGATACACAGCCCTCAAATCACCCCATATTTTTTGATAAAGGGAGGGGAGAGAATAATCACTTCATAAACTGCCCCATTAGCTCCAGAGGGGGTGGGGAATGCTTTCTTTCCTTTAATATTTATGCAATTTTTTTAGACTTCAAAAAGGACAGCTAGTGCTAAAAATGTTAAAAGATGAATGCAAAGATATATATTTTAATTCCCCAAAAGGGTATGGGTGACTAAGTGGGGTGGGGAGAATCAGCCCCACAAACCCTATCCAAACAACTGAGATGAACCTCCAGCAGATGTCAAATAAGATTCAAAAGCTGTAGGAGAGAGTCTTCCGGACTCAGTATGCAAAACACTCCTCCCACAACAGGAGCGATAAAATGTGAATGCCTCCACGATATCAGGGTAATCCAATCAGCTGTTTTAATTTAATTCACTTGGCAATCTAACTAAAAGCAAAGAGGGAATCCCTACCAAGCTGTTATCCCAATTCCACCTGCTTGGCAGCCTGGACTCCTCCGCCAGAAGCCTCTCTCCAACCCACACTTGGTCATGTCAATCACAAGGTCACCTCTGAATCAGAGATCAGCTGAAACAGGAGGTGCATCTTATGAATACTCCTTTGCCCATTTTTCAGAGGCATGAGTGTTCACACAGGGCCAGCAGTGTGGGTCTCGGGAGGAGAGAATCCATCCTTGTTGCTGAGGCAACTAGGCCAATCCTCCAGGTCTTGTGGTGCTGTGATGATGGCAAGGTGACCCATCAAGCTTATCTACACTTATCTTTTGCCCCCTCTTTCCAGGCACAGGTCCATGTTTTAAAACTCAGTGTCCAAGCATTTGTGTGTTTTATTCCCCACCCCACCCCTGTGTAGTTTCCCCCCATGAAAACCTACGCTTTAGCTCTCAATTGGAGCTAACATCAATTTGGGTGTGGATTGTCATCTGCTCCAATTGAGCTTTAAAGAGCGGTTTTCCATGGGGAAAGCTTCAGGGCACTCAGACACTTAAGTTTAAAGCACGGGCCATGCTTGGAAAGAGCAGAAGAAATCTAATTGTTGAAAAGCCCATAGTAACAACAAGAGGCCCGTGACATTCAGGATGTGTTTCCTCCTACTACCTGAACACGTATCCAGAGGCCCCACCTGCATTATACTATTAAAGCCACATCATACCATTTTAAACAGTCATGGCTTCTCCCAAAGAACTCTGGGAGCCATAGTTTTTTTGATGACGCTGAGAGTTCTGTTTGGCCCGGATCATATAGTGAAGGAGCCTATTCTGACATTAAGCAAGATATAAACTAGTAAGTAATAATAAAAGAGAAAGAAGTCCTAATGAAATTGGGCAGTGGGGAAATGGTGCTGAAGGAGCAGTAAAGCTAAGCATACAACCAGGCTCCAAAGGCCACTGAGATTCTTAAAGGTATCCCATCTCTCTCTCTCTCTCTCTCTCTCTCTCTCTCTCTCTCTCTCTCTACACACACACACACACACACACACACACACAAACACACATCCATCCCGAAACATTTCATCCAGTTAACCTAAAAATGTTAGTGGCCATCTGGTAGAGTCCTGTTCCTAATGCTACCACAGGCGCAGGGAGAAGGGTGCAGTTCCTATGACTAAGGATAGGGCAGGCACTTAAATGGGGCCAATCCAGACCCATATGGGTCTTGTCTACCTGCCTCCTTTTCACAAACATAAAAACGTTACCTTTGTGAAGAGGTGCAGACACCCTGGTTCTCTTGCGAGTCTCTCAGCCCTCTCCTACTGGTGTTAAATCTACCCCCCCCCCACAGTTATATTCTTCCTAGTGGGGGGGGGGGGTCTGTTCAAAAGCAAAACAGATCGGAGGATGCAGGGCTTGCTGCAGGGAACTGCACTGGCAGAATGAAAGATGGAAAGTGGATCAACAGAATAGGGACTGGTGTGGGTATTTATTTATTTTCTAGGTATTGGGATACAGGTGTGATGCAGGATTAAAAGAGAAGTAGGTGCTTCAGGTTGTGATTGAGATGATTTGGCAGAGCAGCAGGGGGGTGGGAAGGAACCGACATAGCAGGCAGAGCTGCAGGGAGACACTCATGAACCCTGGCAGATTTGCGGTTTGCAAATGGAATTTGAATAACAAGGGGTGCTGCAAGCGAGGCTCATGGTGCATTGGAGAGGAGAACAGGGAAACTTTGGAAGAGAGCTGTCTCGCCCAGTGCCAGCCTCTGTGCGATCCAGCAGGAGACCTGGACAGTTACCACCTCTGCTGCAAGAGCCATCTGGGTTTCCACCCTCCTTTCCTGCCCTAAGGTGGTTTGAGATGAATATCCCAAGAGAAAATGGGAGAGGGAAATGTTGCTCCGTTACCTTGAAAGCAAAACAATTCCGGGAAAGGAAGGAAGGAAGGAAGAATAGCCTTGGCACCTCCAGCTGCTAGCACCAGGAGCTTAGAAACATAGAGGAATTCAGCGAGAACATTTTTCTTTGACTTAATTACCGAAATAGACAAATTGGAAATTGGCCCATCATGAAGACAAATAGCAATAAAAATGCAGTTGAGAAAACTGTTTCTTCTAAATTATAATTAACCACCCATCAAGAGCTACCTGACAGAGGTGAAATGGGGTTCCATTAGCAATCCTACTGATTGGCTGCAGCACGTCCCATGATGCTCCTTGTTACAACAACCTCCAGTGCTCTCAATGCCCCTGTTTGCTTTTCAGCAAAATTATAAAAGGCCACTTATCGTGCCAAACCTCCCCCCCCCCCACTCCTTCTCTGCCTGGCCACCCCAAGATACGTAATAGTCTAAATTATTAGCAAATTGCCAAGTTGATAAGGGCAAGCCATTTTGCATTGAGAGCTGAACTATTTCGCACTTCTGGGGGATAATATTAGGCAAATAACAAGCATCTTTCTTTTGACATGTACAATTATTTGCCAAGTGTGTGTTTGAATAGCCTGCTCCTTTGTGTGACAGGGTCCATTCTCCATTAGCATACTTGACAGATGAATATGCTGGGCCATTGCGGAAAACCTGGCAGTAACCATGGTGATTGGGAGACAATGTTTTGAGTGAGGGATGTATTATCAATTTCAGCTGTAGGGTTCTCGCTCTCTCCCTCCCTCCTACCCCCAGTTTAAATGCATATCTCTAACAAGCTATTCTGCACTAGGGGGATATATTTCCCTGACAACTAAGCTGTTATAGGTGTTAGCATTAAAGCCATGCAAATTAGGGACGTGAACATGTATATATATATGTGTGTGTGTGTGTGTGTGTGTGTGTGTATACACATACATACATTCAGTGCTTACTGTTTTCCTTTCCCTTCCTTAAAAAAAAAAAAATAAAACCGCTCTCTGAGGAATTGGATGAAGGCCCTGCTTTGAGCCTTCTCTCCCTCAAATTCAGGGTCTTGCATTGTCTGTCCTTAGTGCTTTGTTCTCAAGGGTTAGTTAGATAGGCCCGTCTGTGGGAGCCAACTCACGTTGCAAGGGGAAAATGAGGAGGGAGGAGTAATTGCACGATGTAGCTGTGAGGAAACAGACAGTGAGAGAGACCTAGAACTTAACGTTTTAGAACAACAGCTGTGAGGAGGGGAAGACAACAATGCGAGGAATAAAAGGGTCTGGGGAGATGCGCCTTCATTAGGCACCCTGAGGAAAGCTCTGCATCCAAGAAATCCAGCAACTCGTATAATTATAGCAAAATTATAATAATTATAAAGCCTTGCAACTATTGTTGTCGTAACTACTTATGGCGATGTCCTTTGTTTGTGAGCACCTACCACCTGACACGCTGACCGTTAAGCTGCTTCTTAAACTACTACATTCGTTTTGTCACGGACTCCAGGACTTGAACTTGGAACTGGTGGGCTGAGGATGACTCAGACCAATCCATCCAGCTCAGTCTTGTCTCCACCACCCCGGCCAACATGGTGCCCTGCAAACGTTGTTGGGCTCTAGCTCCCATCAGCCCCAGCCAGCATCTGGGATGATGGGAGTTGTAGTCCAATATCTGGAGGTCACCATGACTGGCAGCAGCTGTGCACTGACTGGCTCCCCTACCTGTAGATGCCAGAGACTGAACCTGGGACTTTCTGCATGCAAAACAGGTGCTCTACCACTGAGCTAAAGAACTTCCCCTATGAGTGAATACGAGGCTGTGCAGTTAACCAAGCGAGCTGTTTATAATGAATGGTTGGAGCCCAAGGAATGGAGCCACATAGGAAGCTGCTTACACTGAGTCATACTATTGACCCACCTGGCTTAGGTTTGTGGACACTGACTGGCAACAGCTCTTGTAGATTTCAGACAGGGATATCTCACAGCCATGACTGAAGATGCCAGGGATTAAATGTAGCATCTTTATTAGGAGCCTGACTTTGCACCTTTGCCTGCTCTGCCTGCTCTGTCCCAGTCTTTCCAGTTTCATCAGGCAATCTGAATGGGAAAATATACTTTACCAGTATAAACACCAGTACAGTAATGCCTGGCACTGGTGGTCTGGCCTGAAATGTGTAGCGATCGCCGTGTTATCATGCTTCTGTTAGCAAGTCCAGGAAGTCTGTAAATCAGGTAACATTGTTTTTGCTCAAACCATCTTACCCTGCCCTTGAGCGGCTTAAAAAATTGCCCAGATCCAAGGATATGGTAGTTCCACATCCAGAGTTTACACATCTCCCCCACTCAAACTCGTTTTTAAATACATGTCCCAGATACAATAAAAACACACACACACACACAAGCCCATGACTGCAGCTTCCTTATCCTTGTCCTCCTCCCCTCATTCAGATGCCTGCAACTCTGCCACAGAACAGCTCCTATCACTTTACTCTAGGGCTGTCAACTGATTAAATAATTCTAGTTGATTAATCATATGCTTTTAAACCAATTAATTGGTTAATTAACTGATTAAATTTAAATACATTTCCATATTACCATCACCTTAATATAGATGTGTTTTTCAGAAGAAAGTTGTGTGAGATAACTTAACAATTTAATAAACAAAAGTTACCACTCAAGGGTTGTGGGGAGGAATGGCTATCTTTAAACTTTTGCATTATTTTCCCTCTCTTTTTTTCCATTTGCTGTTCCAGGGGCACTGCAGAACCAATTTTAGCCTCAAAGTATAAACAAATGTGCTCTTCGCTCTCAACCTCACCAATTAAAATTTTCCCTTGCAGTGAAAATTGTGAAGGAAAATCAACTTTTACTCCACTAAGGATTTAGATCATTAATCTACCAGTTTAAACTAATTGAAGCTTAGATCCCTTGTTTTTCCTTCATTATTTCCTCCGCAATGAATGCCTGCCTCCAAGGAAGACCTTTAACCCTCAAGGATAAGGTGCTTGAGGTGCATTGCTTACATGATCTAAAATAATAATAGTTGGATGGGCCATGAAGATGGCATCCTCATGTCTCCACGCTAGTTATGTGACAACAGCAGTAATTAGTGAAATTAATGTCAAGTCTGACTCTACCATGAGTCATCCCACAGGAACACATAGCTTCCCCTGCTGGAATTGACTCATTCTTTCCTCCTACCATCAGAAGAGGAAGGAGAGAGCTCATTCAATAGACCAGTCAATGGCACCACAATGAATGGGCACAACTTCCTTCCATGCTCCTACCTACCTGAGCAGTGCTCTCATGCCGAATCTTCACCCTTCCTGGCAATTGCACTGTTTTCATATGAAGTGAAAATGCATCTTAACTCTGGCAAGATGAAACTCCATAAGCCACAGTAAGAATCAGTGACACTCCTAAAGTAGTTTGCTTCCTAGATTGAAGAGGGTTTAAATTACACACACCCACACACACACATGCACGCACACACACACACACACACACACACCCTACCATTAAGGTGAGTGAGGTGGTTGTCTTATGCAGCTGATTTCATGACAAGCTATTTATTTTTACTTCAAGAAGATGTGCTCATGGGCATTTCTGCTGCAAATATCAAAATAGGTTGACTAGGATGTGCACCTTTAGATGTAGGGAGGTGAGAATTCCAACCAATGTGGGACTGGAAATCACCAATGATCACTTATTCATCCCAGGTATGCAATGGAAAACAATGCAACAATTACAATCTTTGCTGTTGCTGCTTTCAGGCTGCAAATGCTACGTAATTAATTATGTTTTATTTCCCCATTGGCATTGTGGAAATGGGAAAATCTAATTTATGTAATTAGTTGCAGGAATAAACATCAGCTGCATAATTTTGCCATGGCAGAAGGTGAGGCGAATAATGTAGTTTTTGGCAGAAGATGAACTGCAGCAAAAGAGAAACAGTGCTGCATGTGGAAAATACTGGGCAGAACAGAAAACAGTGCCTATATATATACGTATTTTTCGCACCATAGGGCGCACCGGACCATAGGGCGCACCCAGTTTTTAGGGGGGGGAATCAAGGGGAAAAAAATTCCCCCCAGCCCGAAAGAGCAGTGTACAGGCTGCGCACAACCTCTCCCTGCCGGAGGGGTTGCGTGCAGCTATGGAAGAAGCCAAGGCAGCGAGCGGGGTGGATCCTGCTCGCTGTTTTGGCTTCCCCTTTAGCCCCGTGCAGCCTCTCCTTGCCGGAGGGGTTGCGCGCAGCTATGGAGCAAGCCAAGGCAGGGGGCGGGATGGATCCTGCTCGCTGTTTTGGCTTCCCCTTTAGCCCCGTGCAGCCTCTCCTTGCCGGAGGGGTTGCACGCAGCTATGGAGCAAGCCAAGGCAGGGGGCGGGATGGATCCCGCTCGCTGTTTTGGCTTCCCCTTTAGCCCCATGCAGCCTCTCCCTCCCGGGAGACGTTGCGCACAGCTAAAGAATCCATAGCTCCGTGCAGCCTCTCCTTGCCGGAGGGGTTCCGCGCAGCTATGGAGCAAGCCAATGCAGTGAGCGGGATGGATCCCGCTCGCTGTTTTGGCTTCCCCTTTAGCCCCGTGCATCCTCTCCCTCCCTGGAGAGGCTGCGTGGGGCTAAAGAATCCATAGCCCCGTGCAGCCTCTCCTTGCCGGGAGATGCTGCGCAGGGCTTTCCTGGCTTTTCTGGGAGGTGGGGGGATTCCCTCACCTTTCGCAAAACCGGCAGAAGCCGCGCACACTTTAAAAGGGCTGCACGGCTTCTTCTGGCTTTCCTGGGAGGTGGGGGGATTCCCTCACCTCTCGCAAAAGCCCGCAGAAGCCGCACAACCCCTTTAAAGAGATCGCGGCTTCTCCTGGCTTTTCTGGGAGGTGGGAGAAGCAACTGATGCGGCTAGTCAGTCCCTTCTCCCTCCTGGGGAAAAGCCCGCAAGAGCGCATGGAGCTTGTGTGCGGCTCTTGGGGGCTTTTCCCGACTGCCTCCCCCCTGCATTCACTCCATAGGACGCACACACATTTTCCCTTGCTTTTTAGGAGAGAAAAAGTGCGTCCTATGGTGCGAAAAATACGGTAAATAAAGCTCAATCAGCCCCACAATACTTGCACTGAATGAACTTAATGGCCTAGTCTCATTATGCAATTATCATCTGTGCAGGGTGGAAAAATGGGTCCCCTAACCCAATTCCCTGCCTGCCTATCCAATAGCACTTTACACTTGAACAAAACAGCATGAGAAAGAGCATGATAACAGCTGTGTTTTCCATCACTTGTGGCCAACAAAATCAGCCACATTTTAAACAATGCTTCATTCACCTACGAAAGAAAGGCACCTACAAACAGATCATTTTTATTCCTTTAATACGTTCCAGTTTTGCTATAGTAAGGATTATAGGTGGTGGGGGGGGAGCTTTTACCAAGGACTTGGCTAGAGACACGTGTGCATTAGTTCCTCATTACACAGAATGGTCCTTTTTAAAAAAAACACAAATTTGCCCTCATTTTACACACACCTGGTGTTCGCTCACTGTTATCATTGTAAAAGATTGATCCAGAAAATGCTGACGCAAGACTTCAAGGGGCAGAGAGAAGGTTAATTCCCACCCCCACTGAAATAATGAATCCCACTGTGAGCATGGTGCTACGGAACGGCAATTTCTCTTGCTTCTTTCTTATCCCAGGTCCCTTGCCTTGCCTTCTGAATGGGCTGAATCTTGACAGGTTGAGCCTCTGCTGTTAGAAAGGCCATATGGCTCACCAGCCGAAATAACAGCTACATGGGAATTTAGCAACTTGTCCCCTTACTCAAGGTCACGGCTGAGGGGAGAAGGAGTCCACCCCGGTTGGAGACAGGAGCATGTAGTTTGTCGATCTATTACAGCACTTAACACACCAAGTGCCTCCTGTACAAGCGGATGTCAGAACAGCTGTGAAATATGAGTAAACATCGCCAAAAAAAAGAGAGAGAGAGAGAGAGCAGCTTAGCAAAGGATTTAAAACCTTTGGCTGCTGCAAACAGAGGTACCATCAGGGCAGGACTTTGAGGCAAGCGAGCAGGATGGGGCCCATCCTGCAAGGATGGGTGTGTATGTCAATTTCAATTTCTCTCTTTTGTATTTTTCCAGTTTTAAGTTCAGCTTTCCATATTAGCTTGTGGGTGGTTTTTTTTAAGTCCTCGTGAAAATTCGTCAGCATTTTATCACGAATTCCTCCTAATCTACACATCTTAATGCACTTTTGCCGAATGTAAACATTTCCTAAAATGATGCATTTCTGTATGTCATGTTCATGAACACATGCATTTTTATGTACAGTTTACCCTAGTATATGTATTTTTGTTTGTGGTACTTGGCAGGAGACGTGCAAAATTCAAAAGATGTCTGTGTTTCGGTTGTCTAATTGTTTTGGAGAGTGCAAGTTACGTAGGTTGACCTTTAAATGCAAACTGAATTTCTCCCCTCTCACATATTTCTCCCCACTGGGCATACTGCATTCTGAAGTAAGTGAAGGAATATATGTTATCATCTAGAGAAGGACAGGGGCCATAAGACTATTAAATCCAGAATCAAACATTACCTAGCTGCATCACTGCCTCTTAATCTATTTTGCATAGGAAGAAAAGCTAGTTCTCAGTCATGTGGAGAGAGACCTTTGAACACACAGTGCTACATGTGAAGGCTCTTTTAGGAATGTCAACATGCACAAGTCTTTCTGCCCCTTTCTCCATGCATTCATGGCTGCAGAGAAACAAATTCCTATCCAAACACAGCAAGATCCAATGTAGCACAAGCAGACATCAATGAGAGCAATGGGGCTTCTCCATCCTTCTCTCCCCACTGTAGCCCCTGCATAGCCCCAAAATCTACTCCAGAGGGCAGAGAAGAATGGCTACAGAAATTAATGGAATATGCAGAAATGGAGAAACTTACCAGAGGAATAAGAAATCAAGACAACAAACTTCTTACAAAGGAATGGAAATGGTTTATTGAATATGTACAAACAAATTGCAAACAGATCAAGACATTGGCAGGATCGTTGTAAAAACCTGCAGTTTCAAAAAAACATAGATGAGACATAGATGAATTAAAAAAAATTTAAGATAATTTAGAGTATGCAGGAAATGATGGAAATAAATGCAAGGAACCACAGAAAGAGAGGAAAGGAAGTCAAGGTTCGAAATTTTAGAATTATAGTTGAATTATTGTTGTAATGTATATAAATGAAAATTACAAATAAAACTATATATATAAATTACAAATAAAACTATATACATATATATATGTGTGTGTGTGTGTGTGTGTGTGTGTGTGTGTATATATATATATATATATATATATATATATATATACATATATATATTGTTGTAATGTATATAAATGAAAATTACAAATAAAACTATATATAGAGAGAGAGGGTTTGGGGGCTGTCCAGAGCAGAACCGGAGGGTGGGATGCAAGAGACAGGGGCTGGAGGCTGGAAACTGGAAGTCCTGTTGCACTAGCAGAATTCCTCTTGGACCTGCAGCTGGATGTAATTAGATCTCACCCTCTATGCATAAGAAACCAGCCTGTGAAATTGACTCAGGGATATAGCATGCTTTAGGAATGATTTCTTGGTTTGGGACATAGAGCAGGGCATGTCTGAGTTTGTACCAGAATCTAGGACCTAGAGATAATGCACATTCATTTACAAGGAAGAAGCAAATAGTAGCTACATGCAATGTTGCAGCTTAGAACTGAAGGCAGGTTAGCCCATTCACATACCCTCCAACACCAGAGTGAGGCAAGTTGGGACACTACCTCAACAGAAGCCACACACCCCTCTCTCACTTACACCCTGCCCCCCTCTCTTGGCTCCCTCCTTTGCACCTTTGCCTGATGCTGCCACTTCCAGCAGAAGGAGGAAGAAGAGTGGATGATGCGCAGCGACAAGGTTAGATGGCATGTCTTTCATTTCTGTTTTTGGGGGGGCGGGGTCTGATGCTCGTGCTACAGCGCAAAGTCAAAAAGTCTGCATCTTTTGGTCCAGAGCACACGGGCCAAAACAATCTGGGATTGGGATCAGAAACCAGAGCGGCTCCTGTAAATCCAGGATGTCCCGCTGAAAATGGGACAGTTGCATGATATGCATTCATGTACCAATTCCTGTGACTTAAAATTCTACATTCCTAACTCTGCCTCACTCACATACACACCAGAGGGATCAATGAGCTTGAGTACTCAAAGAAATTTAGTTGAGTGAAGGGGTGGGATTTTGCACCCCAGCCTGAATCAAGGAAATGCCCACTTTAAGACTGCCTGTGCCACAAGAGGAGCTGGGTGTGTTTGGGTCCTTGATTCCATGGCAAAACCCACAGATTGTGGCACTGGACACAGAACTTGGCTTCTTGAGAGTCTTTTCTTTCATTAATCAGAGTGTTTCCAACTCTCACAATATGCCTTGAAGCGTGTAGGTGATGTCTACTGACATCTCAGAAGCCAGAGTGGTGGGGCTTGAGCAAGATTTTTTGTTAGCACAGTGTCAGGACTTGAGGGTCTTCCAGCATGCCTCCTTGCCCTGCTCTGTAACTAGCAAAAATGGAATAAATTACAGAAAAAAGAACAGTCTTGCGAATTTGCTTGATCCATGCAATTTATTCTGGTTGCAGAACTGAGATTGCCTTGACACAGAATTTTAATTATCTTAGTATGGGATATCCTCCTTATTTAAGCACAAGATGCACAGCCCTGGTTGTGGATAATTCCTTCTCTGACACTATCTCCTTTCTGCAGATGTTTCTGCTGCTCCCTTTCCCTCTGAGGACTGTTTCCGTGTGGCAACATCCTCACATTTGACGCTGACAGCAAGCAGCATCCCAGCTCACTCACCCTAAGTAGCAGACATGCTCGCAGATGCATTTGTCTCACTATTTTTATGCAACATGAAAACAGGTTATAAATAAAGAAATCCAAATGTGTGATGTGGTTGTGGTGCCAGTCATCTTGCCTTTCCTTCTTTTGTGCCTGAGGTTTGACCTCACAGCGCATCTCAAGATTGCTAGGCCTGCACATTGTGAGCATCTCTGCTGATGTTACTGTGGACTTGCCTTCAAACAGTGACTTCCATTACAGCTGCAGGCAGGCAGGCAGGCAGGCAGGCAGGCTGTGTGTGTGTGTGTGTGTGTGTGTGTGTGTGTGTATACACACAAACACAGATGCTCCTGCTGTGACTGAGTGTCCCTCTCCAATGGAGCTTTCTCTGTGTAAGTAATGCATCATCAAGCTGTTTTGGGGAGGGAGAGTGGCAATGGCTGTTACTACCAGGCACAGGCCTAAAGACACATTAAAACATAATGAAATGTCTTAATCATCCTTACAAGTTGCATTTATCACAGGGAACCATATTAAAGGGAAAGCAAAGCAGCACTTCTATGAGAAACATTTACCCAAGAAAGATATTATTTGTTTTTAATGAATGGCAAATTCACTGCTGTCCTTGTCCTTATAAATGAAATATATGAGGCTACAGAAGAGGAGCTTTGGGCTACGGCAAGAGACATTTTGCAATTGTGGCTCACAGCGTTAGGTTTGCAATACTGATGTTGCCCAGGCACAAAGGCATCTACCTGCTAATTTAAAGCTCTGCGGCTTTTCTCACTGTTCAGATTCAATTGCCTCAGTAGGCAGGATTCTCTTTTGCAGAAACCATAGGGATAGGCGTGGGGCTCTCTTCATCTTCTTTATATTGAAGTTGTGTATCTCTTGGGCAATGCAACCATTCAGCCTGAATCATTAAATATTTGACAGCTGCTAAATGGCCCTGGTATGTAGCAGGTGGCAGCTGCAGTATTTCTGGCATGCACCAGGTGTATTTCAGCAGCAAAAAAAAAAAAAAGGTGTCTGAACGTATGAGGAGCATCACACATGTGACACACCTGCTGTGACCTGCTACACATACTGGATAATATATCAAAGGAAGAGCAGCCATTCTCTGTTGCCAAACGCATCGGTAACGTTCCAGTTATTTAAGGATGCAGAAGTTTCGTTGGCAGATGGCTATTGTAGCACACTTTTTAAACAGCTAGGCACGTTTTACTCATTTGGTTGAGTGAGTGCCAGGCCTTTTTGCAAAGCTGAATAGGCATGGGGTGACCAACGGCTGTATGGTGTGGCAAGTGCCAACAGTCCCATTTCAGCAACTGGAGCACAAAATCAGGAGCACAGCAGGCCGCATTTTCTTTGAGACATCCACTGCAAAAGGAGGAACCTCACATCTCCAAAATGTGCACTAGTTCAGTTGTTAGGCAGATGATCAGCATGGCGGGGAGTCTGGGATGGAGTGTGCGGCATGAACTTATGAAGCTGCCTTAACAAGTTAGATCATTGGGCTGGCAATGGCTCTCCAGGGTTCATACAGGAGTCTTTCCCAGCCCACCTGGAGAGTGAACATCTGGATAAACAGCATAAACTATGACACTTCCTTGAACATTTCTTAAGTGTAATAATCTTCATATGTGTTGTAAAAAGTTTTCTTTTAAAAACTATAGGGTTTTAAAAAAAAATTCAAAAAAGATAATTGCATTGCATCTTTTATTCCTCTTAAGCTTTGATTCCTAGTGAGGTTTATTGACGCTTTTCTCTTATGACTTCATACTTAGAGTTCTTATAGCCTAGCAGCCATTGTGAATGAAAAATGGAGCATTGTATCAATTTCAAACCCACGGTTTAATATCCTGGCTTGTTTCAAACCATATTTTCCCAGTATGGATGAAACAGTAAACTATCGCTACTAGAAAACTTCCTGCTTTGTTTGCTTGCTCACACAGCCACTCACACAAAGGAAGGGAGCAAAAGAGCTAAATGTGCAGCCAAAATCCTATCCACATCCCAGCTTTCTAAGTCAAGATATGATTACATGCAGTTCGTATTTCTCAACCGCAGGCAGGCAATGCTAGCTTTCAGGTAAGCTTCAGCCCTTTTCATTCTTCCTTCCCTCCTCTTTTCAAACTGGGCTCCTAGAGCTCCTGCCCGACAGCACCATCACACACACTGTCTTCTCTACTCAAGGCAGGAGTCCTTCAGCCTGCCATCTTGCTCAATTGCAATGCAGCATGTGCTTCTGTTGACTCCGGTATATTAATTAACAGGCATCAGCACACACGCTGCTTACAGATAGCTGTAAACCACTTAAAGGAGAGCAAATGTTGATTGGATTCTGAAGCATGTTCTGGAAGGGTGGATGGTTAAAGTCCCACAGGGCTCAATAACAGGCCCTTTGCTCCTTTCCGTACACACAGCCAGCAATCTCTGCTCCTGGTACATGCCCCAAATTGGCTGCTTTCTCCTGGCCTTAATTGTGATGACACCATGGTTTGGGAATGCAGATAAATACTTAATGAAGGCCCCAAAGGTACTTAGTTCAAGGCCTCCTCAAAGGCTAGGAAGTGCCTCTGGGGAACAATACGCTTTTGATATGAGGGGGGAAACAAACAAACACAAACAAAAGCAAGTCATTCTCAGTCCTGCTGCCAGCCTATCCCTGTCTTCTTTTGCCAAGCAGTCAAACACATGCCACATTATAGTCAGAATGTGGCCAGTAGCTCTCATTGTGGGACTATAAGGGGCTATGAGTCGTGCGATTGTCCACTGGGACTCACCTCCATAGAATGTGATTCTTTCCTCCCATCTACCTGTTCACCACTAAGCTATAAGTGCTATTGGTGGGATTAATGATATGTCTTGCTTGCCAGTTTCCTACATGTATCTGGTTGGCCAGGATGTGGAACTAGATGGACCGTTTACCTGATCCAGGAGGCACTTATGTTCTTATGTGTGCCACAAATCTGCCAGGAGACATTCAAATCTAAATTATACTCAAACAAGACTCAAGAGCATCTTATGGAGAACTGTTTCCAAAAATGACAGAGACTTAAAAAAAAACAACACATTGTAATATGAGTAGCTACCTAAAAAGGGGGGGGGGGAGCACCCCATCTTGTTCTGTTCTGCTGAAATGCAAAACAGCAAAAATCATTCCGGTAGCCCTTCTTATTTTTTTTCTCCCTTTAACAATTGGGATAAATCTGATAAGCCTTAGATTTATAAGGTGACCCCACAATTACTTCTGACTTTTTTTTCTCGAGCTTGGGAAGACAAAGGACTCATAATACTCTTTGCTGTCTCATATAGCTGGTTCAGGCGATCTATCAAGTGGCTCACTCAAGGAAATAATTGCTCTGACCAGGTGAACTTTCTTTCACCAAATTTTTGCCTGAAGTGATACCTGAAGCACAGGTGGAGGTTCCTCCCCAGGTCAAACACCAGAGGAACTCTAGAGCAAAGCCATATATTTGTATGTATATGTGTGTGTATTTTAGATCTTAGAATGATTTATGTAGAAATTGTTCAATTTGGTGGTGTACTTTTGTTCCTATTGAGGGTGTTTGATGAGCCAACATGAGAGGGATGAGGGATTGGGATTGAAGTAGTCATTCTGTGGTATTATGGCAGTGGACAAAGGTGAAGCGTAACTTTTGAATAAATGTGTTTTTAATAATAATGATAAAAGTAGGGATAAGAGCACACAGGCTCCCCTTACCACAGTGTTGTGAAAATTGTTGGTTTTTTGAATTTGTTTAAAGGAAAAAGTGTGGAAATATAGGCTGTTAGACCTTTAAAACATCCCCTTCTAAGTTACTCCCCACTTCTCTAAGCGTAGAAAGAGACCCATTTGGTAAGTTAAAAATGGTTTACTTACAAACTCTTCAAAAGTCAGATTCATGTGCTTTACTATACAGCAGTAAGAACACAGGCAATATAACTAAGGTTCCAAAGTGGTAGATGTTTCTAAATTATTTGTATTGAAACACAAGGATGGCTTGCTTAAGCCACATGGTTTGGACTTGGAGCAACCAGCCCAGACCTCCTTCTTGGTAGGGTTCACATGGTGGAATATGAAGAACAAATCTTGATACCTCTTCCTAACTAAGACTGACAGGACAGCTTACTCTATGGTCTTAACTCCTTTATGCGTTAATTAGATTTAAGCATGTTGGTTATATAAGGGCTGATTCTCCAATAAAAATAAACAGGTTTTGTGTGCTCTTATCCCTGCTTTAAAGGTAAAGGTAAAGGTACCCTGACCGTTAGGTCCAGTCGTGGACAACTCTGGGGTTGCACGCTCATCTCTATAGGCCGAGGGAGCCAGCATTTGTCCACAGACAGCTTCTGGGTCATGTGGCCAGCATGGCGAACCAGAGCAGTGCACGGAAATGCCGTTTACCTTCCCGCCGGAGCAGTACATATTTATCTACTTGCACTTTGGCGTCCTTTTGAACTGCTAGGTTGGCAAGAGCAGGGATTGAGCAACGGGAGCTCACCCCATCGTGGGGATTCAAACCGCCAACCTTCTGATCGGCAAGCCCTAGGCTCTGTGTTTAGACCACAGTGCCACCCGCGTCCCATCCCTGCTTTAAGGTAAAGGTAAAGGGACCCCTGACCATTAGGTCCAGTCGTGACCGACTCTGGGGTTGCGGCACTCATCTCGCTTTATTGGCCGAGGGAGTCGGCGTACAGCTTCCGGGTCATGTGGCCAGCATGACTAAGCCGCTTCTGGCGAACCAGAGCAGCACACGGAAATGCCGTTTACCTTCCCGCCGGAGCGGTACCTATTTATCTACTTGCACTTTGACGTGCTTTCGAACTGCTAGGTTGACAAGAGCAGGAACCGAGCAACGGGAGCTCACCCTGTCGCAGGGATTCGAACCGCCGACCTTCTGATTGGCAAGTCCTAGGCTCTGTGGTTTAACCCACAGCGCCACACGCGTCCCTGCTTTATAGGTGGGCAAATGACACACTTAGTTCTAACATGGCTGTTAGTCGGAACCATGGAGGCTCTGAAGACAATGCCTCAATGCCTTCTTTGCCTCAGTCTTCTCCGATAAAGAAAACAATGCCCGACCTGAAGAATTTGAAGCAAATGATTAAGCAAAGGAAACACAGCCCAGAATAACTAAGGAGATAGTACAAGAATACTTGGCTAGTTTAGATGTATTCAAGTCTCCAGGGCCAGATGAACTGCATCCAAGAGTATTAAAAGAACTGGCAGATGTGATCTCAGAACCACTGGCAGTCATCTTTGAGAATTCCTAGAGAACAGGCGAAGTCCCGGCAGACTGGAGGAGGGCAAATGTTGTCCCTATTTTCAAAAAGGGGGAAAGAGAGGACCCAAATAATTACCGCCCAGTCAGTCTGACATCAATACCAGGGAAGATTCTGGAGCAGATCATTAAGAAAACAGTCTGTGAGCACCTAGAAAGGAATGCTGTGATCACCAATAGTCAGCATGGATTTCTGAAAAATAAGTCATGTCAGACTAACCTGATCTCCTTTTTTGACAGAATTACAAGCCTGGTAGATGAAGGGAACGCAGTGGATGTAGCCTACCTTGATTTCAGCAAGGCATTTGACAAGGTGCCCCATGATATTCTTGTAAAGAAGCTGGTAAAATGCGGTCTTGACTATGCTACCACTCAGTGGATTTGTAACTGGCTGACTGACCGAACCCAAAGGGTGCTCATCAATGGTTCCTCTTCATCCTGGAGAAGAGTGACTAGTGGGGTGCCACAGGGTTCTGTCTTGGGCCCGGTCTTATTCAACATCTTTATCAACGACTTGGATGATGGACTCAAGGGCATCCTGATCAAATTTGCAGATGACACCAAACTGGGAGGGGTGGCTAACACCCCAGAGGACAGGATCACACTTCAAAATGACCTTGACAGATTAGAGAACTGGGCAAAAACAAACAAGATGAATTTTAACAGGGAGAAATGTAAAGTATTGCACTTGGGCAAAAAAAATGAGAGACACAAATACAAGATGGGTGACACCTGGCTTGAGAGCAGTACATGTGAAAAGGATCTAGGAGTCTTGGTTGACCACAAACTTGACATGAGCCAACAGTGTGACACGGCAGCTAAAAAAGCCAATACAATTCTGGGCCTCATCAATAGGAATATAGCATCTAGGTCAAGGGAAGTAATAGTGCCACTGTATTCTGCTCTGGTCAGACCTCACCTGGAGTACTGTGTCCAGTTCTGGGCACCACAGTTCAAGAAGGACTCTGACAAACTGGAACGTGTCCAGAGGAGGGCAACCAAAATGGTCAAAAGCCTGGAAACGATGCCTTATGAGGAACGGCTAAGGGAGCTGGGCATGTTTAGCCTGGAGAAGAGGAGGTTAAGGGGTGATATGATAGCCATGTTCAAATATATAAAAGGATGTCACATAGAGGAGGGAGAAAGGTTGTTTTCTGCTGCTCCAGAGAAGCAGACACGGAGCAATGGATCCAAACTACAAGAAAGAAGATTCCACCTCAACATTAGGAAGAACTTCCTGACAGTAAGAGCTGTTCGACAGTGGAATTTGCTGCCAAGGAGTGTGGTGGAGTCTCCTTCTTTGGAGGTCTTTAAGCAGAGGCTTGACAACCATATGTCAGGAGTGCTCTGATGGTGTTTCCTGCTTGGCAGAGGGTTGGACTCGATGGCCCTTGTGGTCTCTTCCAACTCTATGATTCTATGATTCTATGATTCTATGATTCTATGACAAATAGAAACTTCACCTTGGAGATATCTAGAGAGTCTGCCTATTCCTTGCTACACACAGCCAGTCTGAAACTTTACAAATTGACTGCCCTTCCTGCTTTAAGAGACTGTGGGACCTGTATCCTTTGTCTGCTGCAATGTCCTGCTGTCTCCCTTCTTTGAACCTGGCAAAATGGGCAAATGCTTGTTAACCTGCCTCTAATGTGAGCGCTGAAAGAATGTACAAATACAACATCATCTTATCTTTGAAGGGCCCAACAAATAAACGAGCTCTTACCTAGACCGCAGGCTAAAGCATTAGTCTATAGTCAGGCATTTCATTGGTAAATGAGTGTACAATAGCAACCAATATACTTGAGGACGGATTGGAGTAATTTTCTCTGTGTGTGTGCATGTGTGTGTGCATTTGTGGAGAGGGAAAAGGACAGAGTCAGCTCAGCTAGCCTGAAAGCAGTTAGACTGCTACCCCAAGGAAATAAAATACTGAGTGACCACAGAATAACTTACAGCATTGGATGTGCCTTGACCCCTATCCAGAGGATTGCTGTGGGGCTACCCTGCAGAAGGGGTTCCTTAAATACTTCAGGCTCCATGGGGGAATAAACTCAAAATCAGTGGATCTTCACAGTTGCCTTTTATATTCCTCTTTATCTACATCCCCTTTGTTGTTCATTAGTCCTTCTGGTGAGTTACTCAGATGGGCCAATCGTCAGGGTTTGTTTTTGTTTTTTATAACCGATTAGAGAGAATTTTGAATGCTTGGGGAATTAAATCTTTGCAAATTTGTATTTGAAGTGCCATAATCTGAGCTGTCCAGATTAGCATGCAGATCAGAGTTCGTTTACCTATCGGATTGTGTTAAGTTGGCTATATCTTATCTGGAGGTCAGCCAATCTGGAAATCAGCTAATAAGCTAATATTGCACAGTCACATAGTTTCGTCAATACCAGTGGTAGTTTTAAAATTCTTATTAAACCTATTTGTCTCTCTGTGTGTGTTTATTTTATTTTTATTGACCGCTCTTATGGCCCTTCAATGTGATGTCATGATGCTGAAAGGATTTTCATAGCCTCCAAGCCCACCCACTCCCATATATCCATATCCATAAATATATAAAACACAAGTTTCTGAATGCTCGCATAGCTTCCCTGCTGTGATACTTTGATGCCAGAAGCTTGTGTGTTCATGGTTTGTGTGTTAGTTACTGGCTGCTCTCATGGGTATCCAGCTGTAATACTGCAGTTCCAAAAGGGCTTTTGGAACCCCCAACCCCTTCAAATGTGCTCATTTTCTTGTTCTTTCGTGGTTTAAAGTAATTTTGCTGACTGTTTGCATAGGAATACAGTATTGAGAACTATACTCTTCTACTTTGGCCACACCAGCTTTGACCTAGAGTTGGCCTATGTGTCAGTGTAACCCCTGCACCTGAAAAGGCTTAGTCATTCCACTCTACAACCTTTCCAACAAGAAGTGTAATAGAGAGATGAGGGGACCCGTGGCACATTTTAAATCATTTTGGTAGGATTTTGGAACCAAGAACTGTATTGTAAAATTTGGAGAAGTACACAATCCAATCTGTGCAATAGTCTGGGAGCGCGCAAATTGGATCAGTTTGCTTAAAAATGCAGAAGGAACAAAATTATCCTCTGTCCCAAGAAGCCACCACATATCTTTCCAAAATCAGAATTCTCCCCACTGAAATGTACTACTTTCATTAGGCGATCAGATATGTTGCAAAGGTACAGTGGTACCTTTGGTTACTAACTTAATTCGTTCTGGAGGTCTGTTCTTAACCTGAAACCGTTCTTAACCTGAGGTACAACTTTAGCTAATGGGGCCACCCGCTGCGATTTCTGTTCTCATCCTGAGGTAAAGTTCTTAACCCAAGGTACTACTTCCAGGTAACCCGAAGTGTTTGTAACCCAAGGTGTTTGTAACCCGAGGTACCACTGTATTCCAAATGCACACACATAACCAACAGCTAGACAGTGTTTTGTGATAAATCTGCCTGTATTTATTTCCCCCATGTTTACCAACTGGTGCTTTGTGACTGAGGGCCTCATTATACATTAGGGCTCCCACATCTCCCATGTATCAGCATCATATTTAGCAGTTCTCTGTCCCCTCCAAGCAGTAGCCAGTGAAACTGAGCTGGGAGTAAAAATTGCTATGTGTGGTGGCGTCGTGGTATGTGTTTGTTTTGCTAAGACATTGTTAGAGAAACACATAGGAAGATATATGTTTACAGGGACACATACCCCATGCAATATCTGATTTTAGGCCCTTCCATTCATTTCTGCTCAGGATCTACTTCCACTCTAGCACTAATCAGCAAAGCTTCCCTTCCATGTTTTGTCCACAAAGCCCCTTAAATTTGCTGCAGACCCTTATGCCGATTTCCCCTCTCAGTTTTGTTCCAGCGTGAATTCTTGCATCACGGCAAGACCTTCAGTCACGTTGCATGGGGCCTCTTCCGTGGAGCGACAAGGGCAGACTCTTCGCAAACACCTCTGAAGGAAGAATTTAAAACCCACAGCACGCTTGGTGGGGCTAAATGAGTATTCAAATTGGCTAATAAAAAAGTAATGAGAACAGCCTGCAGGTCTCCGCCACCCAAAGAAAACCAACAAACTCCCAGCCACAATGCAAACTTTCCATAGCAGACATGAAGGATTTTCAAACAAGGAACAGCACGGGGGGGGGGGGATGTCAAAGTCACAACAGTGGCAGGAACAGCTGAGAGAAGCCTTGAGGGGATCCTTCCCCACAGACCTGAGTCAGTTGCACGTGGGAGGCTGCAGCAACAGATGTACTGCATCAACTAGCTCTTAACTTTGGAGTCCTTAAGAGAGAGGTGAAAATATGTGCCTGAACTGCACCAAATCGAACCTCTCCGGTTGTTATCCAAAGACTATTCCATTTCAAATGTGGAGGAGACAGAAGGAGTGTGGCTCTGAATTAAGCCCCTTTAGCGCATTTCTTTTCAATGACCAAATGGCTTGTATGGAACTTGATTTTTACATTTAGTTAATCTAAATAATTCAGGTGTTGACTCATTCAACCACATTAAAGAACACCGGGTGGCTACGCCTTTAACTTGCAGTTGACTAATTGCTTTGAAAGCTGGCTCATCTACTGAGGTATTGTCTTTGCTGACTAGCGCTGGCTCTCCTTGGAGATGCCTGGGATGTGGCCCCTCCTCAATCTCTTGTTGCACATATGAGCATGTGCCATTTTTCTAGAGAAAGAGGTGCTAGAACTCACCATGAACGCCTCTGTGTGGTGTAGTGGTTAAGAGTGGTAGTCTCGTAATCTGGTGAACCGGGTTCGCGTCTCCGCTCCTCCACATGCAGCTGCTGGGTGACCTTGGGCCAGTCACACTTCTCTGAAGTCTCTCAGCCCCACTCACCTCACAGAGTGTTTGTTGTGGGGGAGGAAGGGAAAGGAGAATGTTAGCCGCTTTGAGACTCCTTCGGGTAGTGATAAAGCGGGATATCAAATCCAAACTCTTCTTCTTCTTCTTCTCTCTTGTTCTCTTATAATGGCAATGGTGCTCACCTGAGAGGTGCCAGAACTGAGTTCCGGCGAGTTCCGGCCAGAAAAAAGCCCTGCATGTAACTGTTATTAAGTTCCCTCAGAACTCAAGTTACAGCAGAATTACAGGGCTTATCTTCACAACGGGTATCCAGGAGTCTGCTATTCGTAGGGGAAAGCAGCTTCAGCAGGGGTACAGAAAACGGGACTGAAAAAGTATTTAAGCCTTTAAATACTATCACTTCTTTCCAATTTGCACTTCCCACAATTCTTCTCCCAATGCAGTTCTAACATGGTGCAAACAGCCGGGAGGGCAGCCTGGGTCAAACATCACTTCATTCTACACCAGGTGTTGCCATGCTTGCCGGGGCTGTTGGGAGTTGTAGTTCAGCAGCATCTGGAGTTCCAAGGGTACCACACACTTACTCTACACACCAAGAAGGGGGGCAGAGAGGGCGAGTGCTTCTTTCTTACCCCAAATCACTCCTTTCAGAAGCACCTTTTCCATAGGAGGACCAACCTTCTGGCTTTTGTTAATTGTATAATGCGTAGTTCTGCTGTAAAATATGAAACATGTGCAAAAAGGTCGTGATTGTAATATGCTAAATAGTTACACTTCAGCTTATCACAGTGCTACTGCAGCTGATAATGTTGATAACAGTGGCATTTTTTAATTTAAAAAAATGAATTTTATGCATATCATTACATATTTTAATCTTCTCTTTTAATAAGTATTCGGAAAAAGAGCAAGTGTCCATTGCTAAATATGATTCAGTGTTAATTCCTTCTCCAACTGAAAAGTCATATGCTAACATTTCATTATAAATATATTTTTATTTACCAAAGTATTTATTTATTAGGGAAAGCAACATGAATATGTATATTCATACTGGAAATCTTTGAGAACAAGTGCTGGTGCTGTCCAGTTATTTTGGACTACAACTTCCAGCCAATGTGGCCAATGAACAGAGGTGATGGGAGTTGCAGTCTGGAGGGCACCAAGTTGGGGAAGGCTGTCTTAAATAATGGGAAATACAGATCAGAAGGGAATTCCAGCTTTGTCCAACCTACAACAACAATTAATGATAGTACCACCTAGTGACTGAACTGTGGGGTGATATTTTCTCCAGACATAACACAAACAATTGCCACCTTTGCCCGTGGAATGAGCAAAAGGCTAAATCAATAGAATTACGCCAGGATGAAGAACAGCCAAATCAGATTCTGTAAGGACTTGTTTTCTTTTTTCTTTTACATTTGAATTGATTCTTCCTATACTTGTACTGCTGGCAATCTTCCTCAACATTCTCCACAAATCGGCTCATTCTTATGGTGCCTGCTTGTAGCTGAAACGTAAACACTCTTAAAATATGTCATTTTATTTTAGAATGGAAAACAAAGCCAACAACAAAATGATGGGAAAGAAAAGATAAACCAAATTTTCTATTCCTCAAAATAGCTGTAGTTCAAATCTGAGCAAGAGTTTTCTGGTTGGCATTATGTTACCTCATTCTTAGCTATCTTTGAGGCTGGTTTACATATTTGCCCAATGAAAACGCATCTGGAGGTAATGAAGGAGAAACAAACAGCATCAACTTTTTGTGCTGTGACTATAAAAGGAAGAAAGAAAGTATGCTTTAAAAATCTTGGATGAAAGCCAAAGAATGTGTTTTCCGGAAACATATAATCTGTAATTGGGCTAATTCTGATGTATTTGTGTCTCCAAGTCTTTGTTTCGCTGTTGCCTGTATAACTCTTGATTGGAACATTTGATGTTCCTTTTGTGAGTTCCTAAATCCAATCCCCTCCAACGATGTACATGAATGTGCCTCTGATGGATGTTTTCCAGCACCTTTTTGTTGCCTCAATTAAGGGATAATGAACAAGGATTGTTTCTATTTGTAAAACAGCTCCAGCTAGTTCCTTCTTCCCAATTGGCTGGACAATGTGCCTTAATTAGACACAAAGCCTTGTAACAGACGTGACGGGAGGGATGAATCAGAATGGATAGAAGGGGAAAGGTGAGGTGCTTTCATCTTCTGGGGGCAACTTCAGCTTGTCTTGGCAGATGGACCACAGGACACTAAAGATACGACAGTACCGCACATGGCAGCTCCATGGTATTATAGATTGCAAGTCCTCAACATGCCATGGAATAAATGGCGTGTAAGGCCAATGTCCTTTCTTAACCCACAAAATAAAAGCAAATGAATTTAAAATGCATACAGTCAAATAGGCTCACCGTAAAAACAAGTGGCAAAGATAAAACTGGTGAGAACTGGAGCAGAACGAAGGCCTAGGAAAGTTACCAAAAAAAACCCAAAAACCACCTTTGCCTGTTGCCAAAAGGACATCAAGGTAGGTATCAGGTGACCCTTTCTAGAGAGGGCAGGGTGCCACCACTGAGAAGACCCTTTCCCCAGGAATCAAAACCCGTTGCTTGTACAAATGTTTACAACCAGGGGTGCCATCTCGCCCTCAGGATTATGGGTGCCCACTGACATAACATGGACACACGACGTCACACGTACACATGTAGCGCGTGTGGCATCACACGCACTACGTTTCACATCCACAGGGCAACGCCAGCAGCTCCTCTTCTTCCTTCTGTACGGCCAGCAAGGCACCCTTTTCTGCCTCCACATCTGGAAAAGGATGCCTCACTCACTAGTTGCAGAGGGAAGAGCTGAACTGCTTCTCTCTCGGAGGCAGCAATACAGAGGTTGGCTGCCTGCCTCTGTCTGCTGGCTTTGCTCATTGACTTTGTGGGTGCCCAGCTGCCACATTTACAGTGGTACCTCTGGATGCGAACAGGATCTGTTCCGGAGTCTCGTTCGCATCCTGAAGCGAACGCTACCCATGCGGGTCGTGATTCGCCACTTCCATGCATGCGCGTGATGTCATTTTGAGCATCTGCGCTCGCTTGAGCGGCGAAACCCAGAAGTAATGCTTCCGAGTCACTGTGGAGCGCAACCCGAAAACGCTCAACCTGAAGCGTATTCAACCCAAGGTATGACTGTATAATATTGCAAGTGCCCAAGCACCCATGGCCCCCTGGAGTTGACTCCTGTGCTTACAGCTGATATTGTATCTGAATGTTGTTGGAGATTCAGAGGCATAGGGGCTGGGATACTGGAGATAATATATCCATCATGACCAGAAGCCACTGACAGCCTTATCCACCATGAATTCATCTAATCCCCTTTTAGAGCCATCCAAATTAGCCATCGGTATTCTAGCTCACGCTTTCTTAATATGGGGTAAGCAAGGCCTTGTAAGATGTTTTGAGCCATCTTTGCAGAAAGTGATGAATGAATGCTAATAATAAACAAATAAATAAATGTTCCTTTTAGTTTCCTAAAGCAGCATCCTGCACCATATTGTCAACGGCTTTTGTAATTCACTGCAGGTCCTTGCACATATTGTAAAGGACCTCCTTCCACTTGCCTGTAATCCATCATTTTGAGCTAGTAGTGGGTTCAAGTAGTGGAAGCTTCAAAGCATGTGGAACTCTTTCTCCCAGGACAGCTTTCCCATTATCTCAGTTTCCCCGCTCATTCCTTTGTTGCCCTGTGGTTGCATTGACATGAGTCCTTCAGAAATGCAGGATACATGTGCATGCATCAGAGAACACATGGAATTATCGTATGGGATATGTGCATTTTAGATGCTGTTCACAGGATGCCAGTGCAACAGACAGTGGCAAACACCTTGTCCCCTCAAAAGATAACTCCCCTTAATTTTTTTATCTGAAATAATAATAAGTGCTTTCAGGGACTCGAAGATTGCAGGGGGCTGGGCTGGATAACCCTTGGCTCCCTTCCAGTTCTAAGATTCTATGATTCTATGAAATCATATATCAAGTTTAGTCTCAATAGCATATTTCAAGTGTAGCCTCTGATGTATAGATTATTGTTCTTTTTCATTTTCATAGAATTATATGGCCATGGAATTGGAAAGATTCCACAAGAGTCATTGAATCCAACACCCTGAAATAGCTAAATTCTTCAGAATTAAATCCTTCCCGTCAGATGCTTCTCTGCTTTCTCTTTCATCGCCTCTGGGGATTCCATCACTTCCTTGAGCAACATTTTTCATTGCTAAATTGTTTTTACAGTTAAGAGTTTCCTGTTACCCAGACTAAATCTGTGTTGCTGGAACATGAAGCCATTGTTTCTTGTCCTTCTATTAGGGTGTCTCGGAAACAATTATCCTCCATCTTTTTTATGGTAGTCTTTTAGACATTTGAAAAACTTCCACCATAAGCTCTCCATCTTATTTCAGCTAACCATGCCCAGCATAGCAGCAACTCAAGGCCAAACAAGACATGGCGGTACACATAGAATCATAGAGTTGGAAAGGACCCCAAGGGCCATTTAGTCCAACATGCAGCTCGGCTTCCAACAGTGGTAGGCATACATCCAATTTACCCTCCTCCTCCATTACCAGCTAGGAGAACTTACTTTGCACCATGACAGGTTGCCTTTCCTTTGCCCCTGTGCCAGATCATTGGATTCCTATGGTGGGGAGTTAGGAGATCCAGACTGTTGTAGCCCACTTCATGCATGAATTGCACAAAGCAGCTGTGGGGCTGAGCTTTTGGCCCACCCGAGTTCGCACAGCTCCTTGGCCCTGCCCCAGCAGCCACTCATTTCTACATGATGGAGACTTGCAAAGGAAGCCTGTGCGCACAGATCTCTATGTTATGCAGGCTTCCCATGCATTCTGGAACTCTGCCCAATTGGAGTTCCAAAATCTGCTCCTTAATTTCCTAAATCAGGGTGGTCAGAAACAGACACAGCTTTCTAGCTGGAGCCTAAGCATTTTCAAACAGAGTCACACTTTCCCCATGCCTTTAATGCAACGTGTTTGTCAAAATGCGATCCAAAATGGCACAGACCTTTATCGCGCAACAGCATCAGACCAGAGATTTATAATAATAACAATAATAAAATTTTATTTATACCCCGCCCTTCCCGGTTCAAAAACTGGACTCAGGGCAGCTAACAACAAATTTAAAACACTTAATTGTAAAAACAGCATAAAATACGGTATAAAAACATGAATAACGATAAAATTCAAAATTCAGAAATCAATTTAGGGGAAATAAGCATTAGATAATCCCCAGGGCTAGCTGGCTGAATTGGTCCTACTTGGGCCAGCCCAGCAAGGAGGCCAGGGGAGAATTAGCTGTGGGGTCTCAGAGTGGGTAATCTTCATAAAAGGGGAGGGGGAGGGAAGAAAAGGGAAATAAAAGATCAGGCTGAATTCAAATTAAAGGCAGGGTGGAATAGCTCTGTTTTACATGCCCGACAGAAGGAGGTTAAATCCTGAAGGACCCTAGTCTCATGGGACAGAGCATTCCACCAGGTCGGAGCCATCACTGAAAAGGCCCTGGCCCTGGTGGAGGATAGTCTAACTTCCTTAGGGCCTGGGACCTCTAAACTATGGTTATTCATGGACCTTAAGGTCCTCTGCAGGGCATACCAGGAGAGGCGGTCCCGTAAATACGAGATTTGCGTTTCATGTATTTATTTCTAGTTTTTACCTCCAAGATATTCAAGTGGCATGTCTACTTTGCCCTCTCCATTATTATTCATAGCAACCCCGTGAGATAGGTTAGGCCCAAAATCACTTAATGGGCTTCATGGTTGGATGTGGACTCAGACCTAAACCCATGCAGTCCTAGTCCAATACTCTGAATCATCTTCATCAGCCTTCTCCCAGGGTGGTACTCATCCCCATCATCCTCAACCACTGGCCATCTCCAGCAATTTAAGGGCACCAAGTTGAAGGCTGATTTCCTCTTCACTGCTTAGTGCATTGTGATCCATGCTTACCATTATGCCTTTCTCTGTAGTTCTCAAAACTAGGCAGTGTTCTCCAGGTTTTGTTGTTGTGGACTTACACATTTGTATAGATTTTCTTCTTCTTGGCATATGAGAATGCAAATATATTGTTGTTGAATTCTAGTTCTAAGGTGCTTTCAATTAAGCCACAAACTTTTCTGTTCTCTTTAGCCCAAGATGCAATGTGGTGAGAAGTGACTGCCAGTTTCTTATTTAGGTCCTTTGCTCTTTTGATCTGCTCTGAGTCACACAGACATACAATATGTTGTGTGAATTTCAAAGTTGGTAAAAGGCAGAGAGTCCCTGCCCTCTGCAGTTCCTGAATGACATAATCATTCATCATTTTCACCACCTTTGTATTGCACAGCTGTGGAAAGGTAGCTCAAAAGCTGGCTGAAGAATGAAATGTGCTCACACTTTAACCATGTTTATGAAACCTCGGTATAACAAAAATCTGAGCCACTGTGAATCTGGGAAAGCGAAAGTAACGCAAGGTGCTGAAATATGGAATGTCAGGTACTGAATACCATTGCTTGTTATCTATCAGATAAATGATAACAGTCTCAGGTTAAAAGAATAAAGAAAAATGATACAACGTCAACTATAAGTTACAGTCAAATATTAAATACTGTTGGATGCCGGCCATCAAAACTGGTTTTGCCCCCTGTTCCCAGTGAGAAGAACCTAGCAGAGAACACTAGTTGGTCCAGAGACTACAAATAGGTTGCTCCTTCTGGTTTCAGAGCTGCATCACACACTATCTGGTTTCCAGGCTCCTTGACCAATGTGCTTTTATGTTCATGAGCATATATTACATTTGTGTATGTATATACAGTGGAACCGTGGTTCTTGAACGGCTTAGTTGTCGAACAAATCGGTTCCTGAACGCCAAAAACCCGGACGTGTTCCGATTTTCGAATGTTTTTCAGAAGCCTAACGTCTGACACTGCTTCCGCTTGAGAGCAGGAAGCTCCTGCAGCCAATCAGAAGCCAGCCATTGGTTTCCGAGCAGTTTCGGGAGCCTAACAGACTTTTGGAACGGATTAAGTTTGAGAACCAAGGTTTCACTGTACCAATAAATAGAAAAAATAGCATGAGAAAAAGCTACCTTGTGCTATTCCCCATCCTTTTAAAGCCTTAAGCACTACCCCATATCATTCCAGATGTCTTCATTAAGAACACACACATATAAAACTCTCGCACACACATAGAGAGAGAGAGATTTGCATGGTGGTGGCGTGATTGCTTTTTATCCCTTGCTATTTAAGAAATGCAATTTCTGATGGTCACTCAATAATTAATGCTGATGAGCACCAATTTGATGCACTAGAAGAGTAGTTTGTCCTCCTATTGTAGTCTTCTGTAATTGAATCTTATGTTGTTATATTAGTATGGCCCCAGGTGGTTATGCAATGGCTGAGGTGGGGGGGGAGGGGAGGGAGGGAAGATAAAGGAATTACAATAGAGCTGTGGTAATGTAAGAACCAGGCAATGTCTTCTATGCCTCAAGGTGTTAACGTTAATCTCTGATAAATTATTAACTTATTAAGGAGCTGAGAAAGGAGCGAACTACTTTTCACACAAAGTGCTCAGGTTGTCTTCAGTGCCTGTTCCCCAACAAGTAATTCCCCTTCCTTCCCCCACCCCTCTCTTGCTTCTCTCCTATTGTTCACATTCAAGATAATAAGAGCAATACACCAGAGAACTCAGATTACAGCCCAAAGGCTGGCATGCTGGGGATTCAGGAAGGAGTCTGAAGGAAGGGGAGAAAACATTTTCCCTTCTTTGAAAAAATAAAAACCTGTTTCTGATTCGTTCCTATGGTTGCCAACTGCACACTGGTCTGTATAATTGTTGTTGTTTAGTTGTTTAGTCATGTCCAACTCTTCGTGACCCCATGGACCAGAGCACGCCAGGCACTCCTGTCCTCCACTGCCCCCCGCAGTTTGGTCAAACTCATGCTGGTAGCTTCGAGAACACTGTCCAACCATCTCATCCTCTGTCGTCCCCTTCTCCTTGTGCCCTCCATCTTTCCCAACATCAGGGTCTTTTCCAGGGAGTCTTCTCTTCTCATGAGGTGGCCAAAGTATTGGAGCCTCAGCTTCAGGATCTGTCCTTCCAGTGAGCACTCAGGGCTCATTTCCTTAAGAATAGAGAGGTTTGATCTTCTTGCAGTCCATGGGACTCTCAAGAGTCTCCTCCAGCACCATAATTCAAAAGCATCAATTCTTCGGCGATCAGCCTTCTTTATGGTCCAGCTCTCACTTCCATACATCACTACTGGGAAAACCATAGCTTTAACTATACGGACCTTTGTTGGCAAGGTGATGTCTCTACTTTTTAAGATGCTGGGTCTGTATAATACGTAGATCAAAAGATGTGCTCCTTGTTGAGAGGAGAAGCAATCTTCAGAAACTCTAGGCTGCAGTCCTGGCAGGTGTCCATGCTAGCAGAGGAACTCACACAGGCCGAATTCCTTATGGAATTCCTTTGGATTTGATGCCGCTTTCCCAACATACAAGTATCAAGCTGAGCTCTAAGGGACTCACCCCCACAATCCAAAACGAGTGAGATCATATGGCTCAAAGGGAAGAGGAGAGTGTAATGAAGAGCCTCAAGGATGGACAGAGTGAGGCAACTGCTGGGGGGGAGGCAAGTGTCATGCTAAGGATCATTAGGAAAATAAAACTGCTGACATCATAATGCCATGATGGTATAACTGCATTTGCAATGCGGCGTACAGCTCTGGTCACTTCACCTCATAAAGGAAAATGTTCAGAAAAGGGGTGCATCTACACACAGGGGGGCAACCACTATAAATACAGTAAGTCATAAATTGAAATTGTTATAACCAGTGCTTTATTTTGGGGGGACGCAGGGGGACGCATACCCCTAAGCATTTTGTGAATCTTTGTACTTTTGTTCATTTACTGTATTTATTTCCCCCGATTTGAACCATAAAATGGTGATTTTCTTAAGTCAAAATGAGAGTACCCCTAAACACTTTTAAAGAAATAAAAGCACTGGTTATAACAAAAGGGGGGGGAACGCTATGGAAAATCACAAGGAATTCTTTTCCTCTCCATTGCCATCTAGTGTTGCATGTTTATAACACATTCAAAACACTTTTTTGACTAATGTAGCTGAGTCCCAGGGCAACCAGAATGGTCAATGGGTGGGGTGACTTTTTAGTTGGGTGACTTTTTACGTTGGAGAGTTTTTAGTTTGGAGAAAAGGTGAGCAACCTGGTAGGTTTCTTATAAAAATTGTGCATGGCATGGAGAAAGTGGATAGAGAAAATTTTTCCTTCCTCTTTCCTAACACTAGAAATCATGGACATCCAACGAAGCTGAATGATGGAAGACTCAAGGCAGATAAAATACTTATTCACACAGTGTGTATTTAAACTATGGAACTCACTTCCCCATGAGGAAGTGATGGCCACCAACTTGGGTGGCTTTAAAAGAGGATTAGACAAATCCATGGATGGTAAGGCTATCAATTGGCTACTAGCCGTGATAACTATGCTCTGCCTCCATTGTCGAAGGCAGTATATATCTGAATACCAATTGCTGAGAATCACAATTGGGGAGGGTGCTGCTGCACTCAGGTCAGTCCTGCTTGTGGGCTTCTTCCCATGGGCCTCTGGCTGACCACTGTAAGGACAGGATGATGGAATCAATAGGGCTCTTATTATGACGGTCTCATACCTTTCAGGATTTGTGTGTGCTTAGCTGCCTAGGGGCCCCTGGTGACAAGCTGCGCAAAACCAAGTGGAATGCATTGGCAAGCAGCTGCTGTTGTGTGAAAAGTAAATACAAATGAAAAAGGGGGGTGGACAGCAAGGGGGTGAGGCAAAAGGAAGAGCTGGCTTCTAATCCTGCTCTTCCTGCAGCAATACTTTTTGAGAAAAATGACCTGCACCTCAGAGCTTACTCGGTTTCTTCTGGAGGGAGAATGGCAGCTAGTGCATCTTTATCACACTCTCCTTTCATGCTTCACTGGGCTTTCTTCCCTTGTGCGGCAAAAGCAATCCAGTCCGAGATGCCAGCCTGTCTAAGAAGGAATCAGGAGACTGGGGCTGTTTTTCTTTCAGCAGCTCCTCAGTTATTTCCCTCTCCTTGTCCTGTCTGCGCCGAGACGTCCAACAACCGTGCCTTTTGGAAGCTGAAAGGTCACGACTGTTTTTTCAGCGTGTGTGGATAGATTTATCAGGCTTATCATCTGTTGTAGTTTAGAAAAAGGCTCCCTTCTCTCACTTCTCAGATCTCTTCTGTTCTCTCAGCAGGTTTCAGCTCCAAAGGAAAATCCAGGATCTGCAAGGAAACTTTTCAAAGCTGAATAACTTGCTTCTGATGAGTAAAATTCATGATAGCGGAAATGAGCTTTGCCAAACATTGGACGCTAAGCCTATGTATATCCTTCTCCTCTGCCCCCCGCCCCCCCCCCCCAATGTACTCTGGGATTCGTCTGACTTTTTTTGAAAGAATATCTGCTATAATCAAAGGTCGACATGCAGCCTAAGATGAAAGGGATAGGAAACATTTCCTACAAGCACTAACCCTTAGGGAACCCGTGGGCAACAAACAAAGGGCAGTTGCCAGTGAGGCCATCATTTTGGGAGTTGGAGGCTGCTATCTTCCCTCCCCAGGATGTTATAGAACAGTGCAATGACTGGAGCATTCTGGGAAAATAAAATGGCAGCCACCAAGTGGCATCCACCAAGCAGACTTCTGCTACTGCCACAGGTGGTGGCAAAGCAGGAAGAGGCATGAATGTAGAAACAGAAACAAAAACAAAAGTGTTTTTAACCAAATAGGGAAAAAATTTGCATGAGCAGCCACAGAGGGCATGGTGCTCACCATGGTGCTCACCTACTGGCTCCATCAGATGAACCAGGAAAATATGATGTTGTACGTTTTTTTGGGGGGGGGGCTAAACCCAAGAAATTAATGAATGTCAGAATCTAGCTAATATTTGGAATATTACAGGCAATAAGCAGTTGGTATCACGTCAAAACTTTTCAAAGCTGAGGTCTGTGCAAAGCAGAGGTTACCAACGTGATGGGGAGGGGTGTGAGGTGGCAGGAAGGAGGCAAAGGGTTTTCTGGGAAGAAAGGAAGCAGGTGGAAATCTGTATGGCAAGGTGGCAGGCAGAATCATCTTGGAAGGCTGGGAGCGTTGTACAGGGATGTCATACAAGATGCCTCGGACTGTAATGCTGTGCCACTGCAGGGAACAAGCCCCGCTTGGGATGTAATGCTGTGAACTCTCTCCCTCTCCATGGAAGACGTATACAGTAAACCATTAAACTTAAAATGTTACAGCCTCTGCAGTGTCTGGACTCCCGAAGGAAACACGACCCTGGGTGAGTGCCTGGAACCCCTGGAAACTTGCTTCCACTCAGCAGGGATGTAACAATGTGAACATATGAAGTTGCTTTATCCTGTGCCAAACCATTAGTGCATCTAGCCTAGCCACAATAGCTGCCTATGGTCTCAGGCCAACGCCTCTCTAATCCCTGAGATCCTATAACTAGAAGTGCAAACATTGGATGTTAGGACCTCATATACACTTTACCACTGAGCTAGGGCTTCTCCCCTGCTTTCGGTCACACCAGAACTTGTCTGAAGTCTGGTGTTACCTATTGTCACGGCTCCAGCCTCATTTCTTCGGTGCAGTACATGCGCTAGCCTGGAAACTTACAAGCTGGGTCATATGGATGACTTTCTTGTACTACTGCAGCAGAACTCCAGCCATGTGGGTTGCACGGTTGCACTAATGAATGTTTACTGCCCACAGTGTATATGGGCGAGGAGTGGAGGATCAGCATGGGACAGACTTGCAAGCGCATATGGTCTGTGGGGGACAGGTGTCTTCTGGATATATATCCAGCCTTGTTTACAACAGCCATCTGGACATGGCGATAACTGTGAGTACAAACCAGGATTGGATGAGGCGTTTTTACTAGACTTGGAGGAACTTTAAAGAAGCCCTCATATTACCTCCCTTGCTGGATACAAATTAAGCAAGTCGGCCTGAGTGATCAAACAGCAGCTGAGTGTCTATAAGCAAAATCCCATGCTGCAACTTCAAATGACAAATGGCGTGAGGATCTGCACCCATGAATTTTGTATGTTTCTGATGCGGAACCATAAATCATCCAGCATCTGTGCAAAGAGTTGCGAGCAGTAAATGGATTAGCTGAAAGTGAGAATCCGAGCATTGCACTGGAGTTCTGTGCTCAGAGAAAAGTGTTAAGTTCTGACACACTTCTATGCTTCTGATTTTCAGGTGCCTTTAGTGCTACACCTCTAAACCATGTACTTCTTTGTTGATTTTAAAAACAGAAGAAAAGTCCTGTCGGATCAGACCAGTGGTCCATCTAGTCTAGCATCCTATTCTCACAGTAGCCAGCCAGGTCCCTGTGGGAACCCTGCAAGCAGGACCTGAGCACAAACACACTGAGCACATCAAAGGGCAGGGATATGTACAACAATATACTAAGTTGAATGGAAATGCTGTAGGGGGAAACAACCTCGCTCTGTTTTAAGCTGATAATGTGTACACAGCTTCAGCGTTATTGAATGTCCAAGCGCTCTAGTTAGCATGCAATACATGTGCACATTAACACATAGCTATGATTGTCGCTATCCACTTTATGAACAACAACTCTGACAATGATTCGCTGTGTGTCCTTGCCTCAAAGAATCCTCCAACGTTTATCTTTTTATTACATCATTATAGGAATGAACAGCATGTTTTCTCAATAATTGACTGAAATCCCGTAAAACTCCGACTGAATGATTGACTGAAGTCACTGTGATTATTGGTTCTTCCATACATCTTGGCTTGAATTTACTGGGTCATTTGTGACCCCCAAATTGTCCTCTGTCAAGGCATTGCAATCACCACAGCCTTGGTTGTAACCTATTTCCAAGCCCTGGGGAAGAGGGATGCTGTAAGAGCTGTTTACTAGAAAAACAACAACAACACATGAGCATAATAAATAAATGTAGGCGTAGATTTTTGTAAATGTCTGATATGAACTTATGAAGGCTTATGCATGGTTTGCATGTTGTTATAAAACCAGGTTTCAAAGTAAAATGAACGTTCAGCAAAGTAGAATGCTTACATAATTTTCTGATCGTCTGAGGTTCCATCTGCACTGATTTGGTGCTATTTTTCATACCTCTCTGTCACTTGAATAGCCACTGCCAACACAATTGCTGTTGGGTGTCCCACCACCGCCAACTCACTGTCAGTTGTGATTAGAAAAGTTCAGACAATCACATTCATCAAAATATAGTGTTGTCACTGTATGTGCTATTGGCCAGTGATGTTTGGCACAGTGTAGGGACATCATCGTGCAATGGCAGCATGTTATGTCTTCTGAAGACTGCTGACAAAAGTTCTGAGCCAGAAGAACAAAGGATTGTTCAGCGGATCAACAGAAGTTTTGGTGAATCAAGAGACATTTTGGCAAATAGCAAAATAAAAAATAAAATTTAAAAAAATGACCAACTAAGAGGAGTTTCAATACTATTCTAATTAAATGTGAAATTAAATGTTGTGAGGATGAAATGGGGAGGTGAACTATGTATGCCACCTTTTGCTCCTTGGAGTAAAGGTGGGATATAAATGCAATGCAGTTCCCTCATGAGAGACTTGTCAGGGAGGCATGTGCCAGTGGTGGGTGGGTGAGTGACAAAATGTGGGTCTATTACCCTCGTTTGGTAGGCTACATTTCACACCCCACCTAGGAAAGCAAGAGGCGTGGTCACGTTTCAAGGGCATATTCCAGCTAGGCACACTCAAGAAGTGCATGGAGCAAAGCTAGTGAGGAGTAAGGGCCTGGGAGAATCCTCAGGGCCAAAGAGAAACTCCTGGAGAGGCACATTCAGCCCCACGGTATGAAGTTTCCGATCCCTGTTTTAAAGCCCAATATGACTTGGGACCAGCTTAGCAGAAAGAATGGCTACTCCTAGTGACCCCACCCAGTTATGGAATTGCCTTCCCAGGGCAATTTGCTTGGAACTTTCCTTCTGGACTTTTTGGCACCAAAACATTGTCTTGGTACCAAAAAGTCCAGAAGGATAGTTAACCACACTGAAGACTGATCATAATCTATTTTTAATCCTGCCCCAGTCCTAAATAAAAAATGGAGGATCCATCACAGGTCACATTACCTGGAGTCGTGGAAGACTGCAAGTTCCCAACAGAATTGTATTTGTTCTTGTTTCCGAGGAAATAGATCCATATGTGAATTCCTTGTGACCTAGTCTGAATAGGTAGCTGTTATTTTCTATGAACAGACCAGAATTCCCTTTCAGTTCCATAATAGCAAATTGGCTGTTGCCAAGGGAACGTGCTGGTGGAAGGTCAGGGTTTTCTGGTCATTCTTTATGCTTAAGCTTGTTCAGGGACTTCTCAGGGAAAATAAAATGGTGGCATTCCACCTCAAAAGAACAAAATTAGTAGCAGCTTGTGAGGACAATGACTGAGAGGCAAGGTAAGCACTTCACAGTGAAAAGGAGGAGATTGAGCTGGGATATGAGAAGGCACTATAAATATATCAAAGGGAAAAGTAGCGGAGGCAGCTTTTCAGTACAAAGAAGACAATGGGCACAAACAGTAATGGTTTACAAACTGGTCATAATAATAAATTTGGGGTGGGATTTGAAACAAGATAAAGACTTTGAGCTATGACTATAAGATGGGGGTGTTATCATACCATAAACCTCTCTGGGAGCCTGGAATTTAAAAATGTTCCTGGAGCTGTTGGGAGGGAAGGAAGGAAGGAAGGAAGGAAGGAAGGAAGGAAGGAAGGAAGAACCCATAGTGCTTTAAACTGGATTAATTTATGAAGAACATTTGAACACCTACAAGGATCAATAATGCTTTGCTTTAAGAGTTAAGGTGTTTACAAATTCACTTGTGCGCCTCAAAAAAATGGGGATTGTGAGTTTTTCACCATATAAGAAGTGAACACATTCCACATACATTCATTGTGCTCACTTACAGCTCAGCCTCCATGTTTTAGTCCCAGCCACAAGTAAGAGTGGGGAAGGAATTCAAAGTAGCCCTAAGTTGATCATTCCATAGGGCAAATGTTTCAGCTTGCCACCTGGAGCAATCTCCCCTCTCCTTCCCCCACACACTGTTCTGGAGGTTCTCCTAAATCCCCCAAGCTAGTTTCAGGGGTGTGGGGACTAGGAGGAGATAACACCATTGCACTAGCAGGAGCTCTTGTGCTGCTTTCCACTAGCAGGACTCATTAGTTGAATCCCACCCTCAGTTATTAACACAAAAATGCATAACATAGCCAATGAAATGAGTAGTGCAATGCAGTGGTGATGTCAGGGACCGTGCTGAGGAGGGCTGTACTGAGGAGGAATGGTGGGGGCCACCGCCTCCCCTTGCTCCTCTTCCTGAATCTTCCTAGGAGCAGAAGGACAATATAGATTTGGAACAGTGGTTTGCAGAGGGGCATAGTTCAGAAGGCAGAAGCTGGGAAATACTGGGTGTGGAACAGCTAGGAGAAGAAACACTGGAAGAGAGAGGGTTAACAGATTCACAGTCTCTGGACAGCATTCCTCTGCCCAGTCCAATGTCAAGAAGAGCTCAAAAAGCCACAGAACAGAAAGCACAGCAGGTACAAACTCAGATTACAAGATGTAGGTGTGATGTAGATTAATAGGGACAGAGGGGGTGTAAGCCTTAATTGGGAGCACCACCATTCTGGGTTGACGCTTTCTTTTGTCCTTTGCTGTGTTTATAAAAAAAACCTAACTGGTAAGAATTCTTTTGATTTGATCTGCTCATTTTTTGCCACGGAGGAGGAAGCAGATTTCTCGAAGTCTGACAGGTAGACCTTGGTGTCTCAAATTTCAGTGGTGCCTTGTGTGATGCCAAAATCCAGTGCACCCCCACCCACCCACCACCTCTTGCCTTCCATTAGAGGCCTGCTGCAGTGCCCCAGAAGCTCCTCACCTGGTGCTACCAAACCAGTCGTGCTCCTCTAGATCTCCCTTTGTGCAGTGTCACAACAGTTGAAGGGAAATGGTCTCCATAACAAGGAACATGCTCCCAACTTGCTGGTGCTTCAAAATTTAAACGTTGGCAAATAATACCTTCTTAGGCTATATCTACCCAGATAGCCCAAGTGAACATCTAGTTTGATGAGCTTAACCAGCTATTTGATGTCACTCTGACCCCACACAAATGCAAGGGAACCATTTTTTTCCCTGGGCAACCAGCCAGCCAACCAACCCTCCAGCAGCAGAGAATCTAATTACTGGAGCTCCAGGCTGATCCTGCTCTCTCTGTCTCTCTCTTTGATGAGCTGCTGTGCAGCAAAAGACCTTTCTGACCTGCCCAAAACTTTGTGTTGTTCTTACAGGCTCCTTCTTGAAGTTAAAAATGAAGCCTGATCCTGTTAATGTCTTTTGCTGCAGAGAGGGATGCTTTTTGGAGAAGAGTATGAAGATGAATCTATGGTAAATAAACCATCTTTCCAAGCAACAGAGGTTTAAAAATCTCCCTCTGTGAATGGTGGACCAATATCAGCCATCCCTCAATATTATTTGGTGATGAGTGCTGGGGTGAAAGACAACTGCACTGGATTCTATTAGAGTGATGCAATTTGTGCTGTTTGTATGTCTCCCACAGCTGTTGTTGCATTATTGTTTGAACCATTCATTTTTATGTTCACAAACTGCAGAAGGCATGGAGATTTATGCCTCTTTTTTTCCATTTTTGGGAAAAGCTTACTTTCTGGAGAATGTGGGAATCTACACACATGCTCATCCTTGAAAGCTGTATATTTTAGTCTCACACAGCAACTACCAGGAAAGCCCTGGATCTCCCTCATGTTAGAATGAGACCTCCTTTCCTGAACAGGAAGAAACTAGGGATGAACAAACAGTTCACTGGTCACCCCAAAAACCATATCTGCAAAGGCCATTCCCTCTCGTATCAGGCAAGTGGGTGATGGAATTGCTATCCAGCTCAGTATTTTCTATACCAACTAATAACATCTCTCCAAGTTTTTAGACAGGAGTCTTTCCCAGCCTGGTCTGAAGGCACCAGGGACTGAACCTTCTGCATGCAAAGCACCTGCTCTGTAACTAAGGTATGGTTTTTCCTCTAAAAGGGGCAAAATCAGGTCGTGAATGGAGCCAAGCTTTACTTTCATCCGAAAACCAGGCATATGATCCTGGCTTCAACATGAACAAAAAATTAGGGAGTGCTTATTTTGCATCGCCTTTTCTAGGTTTCCTCAACTCCCTAATCTCCCAGACCTGTCAGTTTAGTTGCACTATTTCCAACCACCATATACTGATTAGGCTAGTTCCCCCTCTCCTGTCCCCTATGGCTATCTGTTTCATTAACAGCAAGGAGATGATAATGGGGAAGGACGATCAAAGCTGATGATATTAATGTGAGGGATTAACAGTATTTATATTCCTGAGCAGTGCACTCAGTGTGGAGAGCAGGCTGCTGCAAATCAGCCTTCTCCAGCAGAGAGTGACTGCAGTGCTGATTGCCTCTGCTATTGCCTGAAGAGCTTCTTGCTAATCAACCATCACCTCTAATCCAACAGGACTATGGGACACCCCAGCCGAAACCGTGTGGATGTGCAGATCTATAAAATGATGCAACCAGAAGATCATTGCCAAGGCTGCTCTGTCTCCATGCAGCCTAGGTGTTATCTCTCTCTTAACATAGGTTGCAAAACAAATAGCAGCTTCCAAAAGAAATCTGATCCTTCTGAGCCATGTCCAAACAGGGACATAAAAAGCTGTCTTGTAGTAATCTCTTTGAGGTTTCTGGCAGTTCCACCTAGAGACACCAGGAAATGAACCTGGGCCCTTTTCATTACAAAACATGCACCCCATGTAAACCTTAAGTAGGCGCTGGGAAGCTATAGCCCTCTAGATGTTGAAGAATAATCTTTGACCATTAGCCATGCTAGCTGATGTGAGTTGGAGTCCAACAAGCAACCATGAATGACCGGGGGCCCAAATGTCAGCACCGTCTCCTGTGTCAGACTCCTCATTCATTACAATCAGCAGGTGAAGCTCTCTTGGTGGTCCGTGCTCTGAATAAGGTGTGTAATGCAGAGGCCCATTGAAGAGCCTATTTGGTAGTGGCTCTGTGGCTGTGGAATAATCTCCCCACTGATGTGCATCTTGCCTCTGCTGTGCATTCATTTCAGCAACAACTGAAGGCTTTTGTCAGGCTTTTCTCAAAAGTGAAGAGGTGGAGAAAATGCAAGTGCATGGGCCTCTAATGTGGTTTGAGAGTTTGATGACACAACCTATAAGGGAATGGTATACAGTGGTGCCCCGCAAGACGAATGCCTCGCAAGACGAAAAACCCGCTAGACGAAAGGGTTTTCCATTTTTCGATGCGCTTCGCAAAACGAATTTCCCTATGGGCTTGCTTTGCAAAATGAAAAAGTCTTGCGAGTCTTGCGATTTTTTTCGCTTCCCCCCCTTTTTCTAAGCCGCTAAGCCGCTAAGCCTTTAATAGCCGCTAAACCGCTAATAGCGCTAATCCGCTAAGCCGCTAATAGGGTTGCTTCGCAAGACGAAAAAACCGCTAGATGAAGAGACTCGCGGAACGGATTAATTTCGTCTTGCGAGGCACCACTGTATTTAATAAATAGAGAACTTGATGGTAATATGGAGGGCTCCCCAGAAGGGTTGAGGAAGGGTTGAGCCATGGACTTTGGTCACAACATAAGGGAACAAGATTGGAAGTATCTCTGCACAGCCAAGCCAATGAAATCCATCTCAGTGTGTGTTAGGGAAAATTCTATTAAGGTAATAGCTAGGTGGTATAGAACACAAATACAATAGTTCCACATAACTTCTGAAACAGAGCCAATGCATTAGAGAGGTTGCATTCATAGTGGGGCATATCACCACCTATGGTGGAGCTGCCCAACAATACAAATTTGGGGTGGGAAACACTAATACTATATGGGAAGAAATTTTTTTACCCTACAGCTGTGTTAACTTTCGCTCGTTGTGTTAACTTTTCGCTCTAATAAGACTGTTAAGACAATAGATCTTTTAATATTTTTACTTGTTGTATCAAGAATATCCATTTCCCAAATATGGCAGATTCTACAATTCTATGAACTCTTTGTAATGACAACCCACTAGGAAAGCCCAGGGCATAAAACATTGATTATGGGAGGAAGTGTAACTTAACAGTAAGTCATGATAGACAGTGCTGGCCAAGATAGACCATCGTGGTACAGAGGGCAAACTAACTAACAGATTGTAGGAGAGCGGTGAGAAACCTTGAGCCCTCTATATATTGTTGGACTCCAGTTCCCATCAGACCCAGCCAGCATGGCTGATTGCCAAGGATGAAGAGAGTTGTAGTCCAAGAACATCTGGAGGGCCACAACTTCCCCCATCCCTACTGTAAGGAAACAAAATCAGCTTTTCCCTTCCATCTATCAAAGTACATGAAGGTCTCTTCAGAGTAGATAATACAAGGATCAATAACTAGACAAAAATGCAATCTGCAGCTAGAACGTTTTAATAATAATACTGTGGGGAAAACTTTACAAAGCAAAACAAAAATCAATAACTCCTGATGAATAGTTGCATTAATAAAAAGTTTCTGTAGAGTTCTTTTGACATCTTAAAAGTTTGTGCTGCAGGGATTGCCAACATCCTGCTCAAGGGGAGTGCTGAGAGACTTGCTAAGACTTCTTCTTATGAAAATTCTGACAACATCAAGTCATATTATTTTCTTTATTTACATGTAATTTAGGACCATTTTCTGTGGATATAAAATTATCTATGACCATTTTTCACTTTCACAGTTCATCCAATGTCTTCCTTCTCTGCAATATGATGTCATGAGTGTGTAGCTATTGACTGCATCTTAACTCTGTAGACAGAAGAAAATGTCCCAAGTGCATTTTTCATAACTAGCAAAGGAAATCAGTGTGTGAAACTTCTTTTCTCTATAACTGCATCTTACTCGAGTGGGGGGGCGGTGTTTCATCTGTTGGTGGTTTCTTCCCCCACCCACCCTGGACCTGGACCTGTTAAAAGGCAAATCGGCCTTTGGGATCCATTGAACAAAAAAGGGGGACTATATGTTCTAAACAAACAAGGGCCTACACAGACAAAATGCTGACAACCAAAGTTTCTACCAGGAGCAAAGGCAGGAGAGATTCCAGCCATAACACGAGCAACCTTTTTTACCAGGAACAAGGACTGAAATTTCACTCCTCAGTGTGGGTTGAATCGCCTTACTGTGGCTGGAAATTGTGGGTGGCATGCCAAGCTTCTGCTCTGCTTTGATGCTTGATTGTCTGGAAATGTGTTAATTGTTAACATGGATTAAGAAGGAAAGTTTTACATGGATTTGTATAGGACTGAAATATACATGAGCCTAGGAGAGGCTCATATTACTCACCAAAATTAATTCATTAATTGATTAAATGTAACTTGGCATCTTTTAGCAGCAGGAAATGCACTTATTAGCAATTATTATCTTAAAAAAGAAATAACAATTATTGTTACCATTATTGTAATTAAAACAAAGCAATGGATTAAGAGCCACATCATAATTTTTAATGTGAACTCAGCACACTGGGGAGGAAAATGTGTTTACAGCTAAAAAAAATAAAAAATAAAAATGGTCCCCATATTGCTAATCAAGATTACTGGAGGGACTCCCAGCTTTTCACATTACCACAGTGTGATATGACAGCATATAATGGATTACTCAACTGCCCGAAGCCACTGTAGGAATAAATCCCTTTTAATATTCATGCATGGTCTTTGAGAAAATAGATGTAAGCGGTTAATACTTTTCTGCAGACAAAACACTGTAGTTTATCAAAACAAAATGTGTGCTTAGAGGGGTGGGGGAAATCCCAGCATTCCTACAATTGCTTTATTTACAGAACACAAGAAATACGGGCCCCAAGAGAAAAAGTGTGAAAGGGTGGCCACAAATTGAAGAGATGGGGGCTGTAAGAAGGGAGGTGTGGGATGTTGGGCAAGATAATGGTTTGATTGTGAATCTGTGTTGGTAAAAACCACAAGTTGTGTACACAGCATGCATTTAAAGCCCATAACTTCTCCACAAGCATTCTGGGAACTGTAGTTTGAGAAGAGCATTAAGAATTGTAGCTCTGTGAGGGGTAAACTACAGTTCCTTTTGGGGGGAGGTTTACACTAGGATTCTTTGGTGGCAGTCACGTGTTTTAAATAGGCTTTCAGTTATATGGGGTGTTTACAGCCACAGTACCAACATTATCACACACAGAAAACAATGCTTGTTCGGAATGTGTGGCCTTGTTCACAGCAAAGAATTAAATAGTGGTAACTCTACTTTCGAACGCGATCCATTTCGGGGTGCTGGTCACACTCCAAAAAGTCTGTAAGTAGAGTGCCACTACTACGTGTGTGCGTTAGAGTACTTCTGCGCATGCACGAAGCGCGCAGATCACTTCTACGCGTGCACGTGGGGCGAACCCAGAAGTAAACACTTCTGGGCTTGCCACGCTCATAACCTGAAAAGCCGCAGCGTGAAGCAAACATAACACACTTAAGGGGTAGTGTACTAGTGTTTAATCTGTGTTAGACTGAATCTCTCCGCTTATGTGAATCAGTGGGACTTATTTCTAAGTAGGCCCCAAAATGGGCTAGCCTGGTTTTGAGCCTACAACTGTTAGGTACAGGTTTCTGAATTGGCTTCTATTGTTCTTTTATGCCCTGTGCAAGAGTTAATACAAGTACAGAGCTAATCTCTCTCTATCAGGGTACTCCTGTTTCCATCTAGCTAACTAAACAACATAATGACACTGTCCACACAACTTCCATATTAATCCGAACCCTTCACTCCTTCTGTCCCCTCCACTCTCAGTCATTTTCAAATCATAATATCTTTGGGGGAAAGAAGTTCCTTTTTTCCAACAAAAAAGACTTAGTAAAACACCATATATATTGAAGTTGCAGTATAAACAATATTAATATCCCAGACGTGTGAAAAGTGCACCTCCTCATCTGCTCTTTGTTGCTTCTCAGAATGTGTGAAGTGGCCATCTAAATAATGAGCGCACATGCACTGAAGTCACTGGTTTTCACAGCTACTGCTTCCCATAGGTCTAAAGCTGCCAAACATTACTTAGGAGATGGGCCTAAAATAGAATACTTATCAGCATTAACCAATTAGTCTTTATTGAAACTATGAGCAGGCTGGCTCACAGCAGGGATCAATGCAAAGTACACACAAATCCAATAAAGGGTTTCTACCATGTCCTATTATACTTATTAGCTTTGCTCAGCTGCCAGTTTTACACATGCGCCTTGGTATTCATTGCATCACTGTCAGGAAAGGCTATCCTGCACCCATGATACATGTCCTTGAGTGTCTCTGTTGCACATTGTTTTGGAGCAATAATCTCATCTGAGAGCAGCCTCTTTATTTGGCTAGTAGGCTTTGAGCAGGCATATCTGCTGGTGCCAAGAGAAGAGGACCAGGTTGCCTGTATTTGGATGTTAGATATTTAAATTCCAGACTAATCCATGTGTTGATTTTGTTCCTACATGCATAAAGAGCAAAGGCTAATCAAAGGGTGTTCACACAAACCCGTTCAAATATTCAGTGAATGTGTGGTGGGGGCAATGTACCTGCTAACTGTTCCCCAGTGGTGTTATTGAGAAAGGAGCCATATACACATACAGCCGCGCATATGCAAGATTCCTCCAGAAAATCAGGAACACTAGGAAATCAGGGTTCCCAATGGAGTAGAAGACCCTTATACACATGTGTTGTTGGATGTGTTTAAGTCCCCCTTCTCACTAGTGCATTATATATGGCCACTGCTACCCCCTCATGCAATTATTGAATGTGTACCATCAACCCAATTTTTATACCTATTGTTTTGCTATCCAGAAAGCATGATAGTGGACACCACAAAATAGCGGCATGCCACCTGTTATCATAGTGAAGTAAGGCAATTTTGGACTTACTGGTTTCAACCTCTCCCCACTTTAAATGAGAATGTATATTATTTCACTTTCTTCAAAATGCGGTAAACAAAACCTGCTGCATTTGTGCATCTTCCTGGTCAAGCTGTTGAATGGGGGGCCCTGGAGCTCTGCCCACAAAGCTCTGCCCTCAACACGCTACTAGGTGGTCCTATGAATTTCAGAAAAACAACTCACACTGAGACAATGCTGAGAAATTTTTAATAGGGCATTTCAGGACCAGGACCAGAAGCAGTTTATGAAAAGATGCAATGTTTCATGTGCACCATTAAAGGCAAGGTGGAGACATGCATACCAACGCATGCCTTGTCCATGATGGTCTTTAGTAAAAGATGCAGCAGCCACATCCTCGTCTGTTTTCTGCTGCATCGGCACATTAAGCAGAGTTGCACCGGTACTACACAGCTCAAGACAAAGGGTTGCACAGCGCTTACAAGAGGAGCAAGGAAAGGGACATTAGGGGGCTCAGCAAGGCGATCACCGGAGGGCAAGCAAAACAAGGCTGTAGGCAGGCTGTGTGGTGTTGCCCACTGATGGCTAGTCTATTTATGATGGCTGCGCTCCTTTTTCTTCATGCTTCCTCTTTTATAGCTGGTCTATTAAACCAATGGGGGGGGGCTTGTGTCTGTTTTTCTCCCCCTTTGCGTGGAAAACCAAGGCACAGACAATCCATATTCTTTTGTACGAGGCATTGAACTATAACAACAGCACGAGAACAAAGGGAAGAGAAACGTGGAATACAGTGTACTATGACATGCAGTACCCACTTTCTTTCCGCTTCCATCTGTCAGACCAAATAATCTCTCTCGGAGAGCTGGGATGCCTCAGTCAGCAGAGTGCTAGACTAGGACCAGTAAGACACACATTCAAATCCTCAGTAAGCCATGAAACTCACTGGGTGGCCTTAGGCCTATCACTATCAGTCAGCCTCACCTATCTCACAAAGTTGTTGAGAAGGTAAAATGGGGAGGTGCAGCCTTGAGCTCCTTGAAGAAAAGACTTGGCATATATGTAATAAATAAAATTGCACTGTTTTACTTACTATGCATTTGGTGTTTTGATTTGTTGGATTTGCCATTGTTCTTGTGCTATGATTTGTTTTGATCCCTTCAAGAACTAGTGACTGCCATTTATGGTACAAAGGCAACATGCCAAAAATTTTGATTGATTGATTGATTGATTGATTGATTGATTAAGTTCTCAAAGCTCATAGCCTTTGGTCAACTTCTCTATAAATAGAATATTTCTCCCCCCTTTTTGAGGCCATTTGTCCCACCTAGCAAAGAAGGGGATGTTATTCAGCTGCTTTCAAGGACTAACAAACTTTTAACAAATTTAGGTAGGTTTTTTATTTTTCTATTTTCAGTTTTTCTTTTAAAATCCTTAACTGCTTATTGTAGTGCTGATGCAGCCCCCTGGACATATATCCTGGCCCAAGAAACCCATGGGAACAATGCTATGTGATGGTATAGCATCATTCCCAAGGACATTCTGAGGTAAAAAAACAACACCATGATGGCTCCCTAGTGGATTGAGTGACCAGATGCAAATAAAGAGAGAAAAGGGTGGATTTTGGATACCTAGTTTGGCGCTCAAAGATGTGACTCAAGGACTGATGCTTTTAATCTGTTTTTAAAATTCTTTTTATTTAACTTTCCATAAACAAATAAGTGTGTATACATATGTGTAACAAAACAAAGGAAAATAATAGAAAGAAAAAAGAAAAATAAACTTATCTGAAGGGCAAGACATAAATCTCTATAATAAATACTAATAAAGGATGGGTGTTTTCTTCCTTCAGGAGAAAATATCACTTTAATGGGTTTATTATTATCATCATCCTCATTACTGGTCTTTACAGAAGGAAAGTGAACTGAAAGGAATTGTGGCCTTGCTCTGTCTGACTGGAGTCTCTATGGTTACACCAGGGAAAAGTACAGCCTTCAATTAAGAAAAAAACCGCTTACCAAAACATATACCAAAATATTTGCTTGCTTTAATTTAAACATCACACAACTCACTCAGCTTTCATTTCCAGTGCCAGGGGATACAATCAATTCTGTCAAAAACTGGGTGAGTGGGATCTGCATTTCAAAGTCATTGTGGAGATTTTTTTTTAAAAAAAACTTATTCCCGTCGAAAGCTTCTATCTGTTCCGATGCGTTTATGTTCTCTCCTCGCCGTCGTATCTGAGTGCTTAACATTTACACAGTAACACCCGAGGATATTAAAATTAAAAGTACATTAAAAATTAATTTACTTTTTGCCACTCAACCATAACAAAAGAATAAGGGGGCATTCAATGACAATGAGAGGTGGCAGGCTCATAACCAACAAAAGGAAATGCTTCTGTTGAGAATGGCAGGTTCGGTGGCTTTTCTGAGGGGTGGTGATGAAGAAGACAGGGGTTAAAGTCAAAAATTTGGGGGTCATGAAGTTGAGAGGCTAGGTGACCATGCAAATGGCTAGGCATCAAAATGTGGTATTTGTGCTAAAAGATACTCAGCACAAGCCACAAGGTCACCAGTTGCCACATGGTTATCCCTAGGTTGATGAGAAAATACACATGTGCTGCTCTCATTGTCAGAGATGCATGTGCATCTTGCCTTTCAGAGAAGCTGCAGTACTGCCAATCAGTCCCAACTCAGCCATGAAGGTCACTGTTTGGCCTTCTCTCTCTCTTAGCCTAACCTACCTCATATTGGAGATTGACGTTAAACACAACAATGCACATTGCAAGTTAGCGTATGAAGGGGTGAAGGACCACAGAGATGTATTGCTAGATATACTCAGGTCACACGCCTTCCCCTCAGGAGAGAGGAAGTGAAACCTATCTAGTTCCTTCATCTCTCTGCATCATGGAAGCCATGAGAAGCCATGTGCTTGCTCCCAAGCACAGACTGCATGTTCGAGGCTTCTTTGCTGTCTTTTCTACCCAAGACTATTTTGCCTATATGATCCCTGATGCTGCATGGAACAATGCATAACTGAGACCTTAAATCTGCAAGTAAATCATTTTAAACGTACTTAACAGTATGTGGTCTGCTCATGGCAAGAAGGGTGCAAAGAGGACAGCTGCTGTGTGCAGCTGAACAGGATAAAAATATTTAACAACCTATACTCCTGACACTTCACTGCGCTACTTATTTTTGTGAGTCTAATACTCTGCTACTGAGGCTCTGTGTGCAAGCTCCTCATTTCAATCCAGGTGCCCAGCCAATTTTTTTGTTATTTACCCCACACACATGGGCCACAGGGATTCATATATTTCATTTCCTCCTACACCTCGCAGGGTTGTTGTGGGGATACAATGAGGGAAGAACTATGGTGGCTTCTTTGAGCTCCCTGCAGCAAATAACATAAATAATGTGATTAATAATGTGAACAACAACAACAACAACAACAACAACAACAACAATGCTTAGCAAAGGAGAAAACAGAGGCTGGACTTGGCCTCCCTCCACCAGCCCAATTTAATATGAGCAATTCTCAATTTTCTGAATGGCAACACAGGCATTCAGTTGGAGAGGAGCACAATATAAACCTTTATATAAGTATTCCTCTGTTATTTTTTACAGGTTTTTAAAGCAAAAAGTCCACTGCATTTGTTGTTCCATTGTTCTGATACCAGGATTTGGCTACTCTTTGCGGGTGTGACATCAATAAGCCCATCAGTTTGGTGGTTCAGTTGCATCAAGGGGTAAGGCCCTGCTTTATGACTCACCAGTGAGAGTTGTTAGCTTGGTAGGTATCAGGTACAACACCTTTTCAGTGGTGGCCCTGAACTACTGGAACTCCTCCCCTAGGGAAATATTCATAGCGCCATCATTGTCAGTCTTCAAAAAGACCTTGAAGACTTTCTTTCATCCATTGTTCACTAGGTTAATTTGACTGTGCCACGCTTTAACATTTTTATTGCCATTGCTTTATAAATTAGTGGAGGAGTTGTTGTTGTGTGCTTTAAGCCTTAGTGAACCACCTTGTGAAAGCAGTTCCCCCAGAAAGGCAGGCTAGAAGTTTTTTATTTATTTAAAAAAGACCAACCTGCATGAGGTGAGTGTTATGAACACGCTCTCGAACAAAGTTTTGCCTGAGGATCCCTTCCTAAACCAGCTTGATTTACCTAGTCTCGGGCTGCTCTTGTCCCTTTAAATACACAGTCTAGGTAATCACTCCATTTAAGTTAGGTAGCTGCATGAAAGTGGGACACTTTTGTAGGTCACACACTTTCTTCTAGCTATGAATAGACTCAAAAGAAAATTGGGTGCTGGGGTGGGAAGGTGATTCTCCCTCTGCAACACTGAGGTCTTTTGCTTTCAAAGAGAAGGCAGATGCTTCACCTTTTAATTGTTGCATCGACTCCGCTTTCTTGTTCAATACCCATTCTTACCACTAAGATTGTCTAATCAAAGCCTCTTCCTTCCTCCATCTGGCTCACCTGCCTCCACCATTGATCCAGAATTGGAACAGGGGGAGGGAAAGGAGGGGAGAGAGGACCCTGGGAAAGAGGACACAATTAACGCCTGAGCAGCTTCAATTCGTGGGTGTCTTTCAACATCTTGCACCTCTCTCTGCATCCATTCTTTTTCTCTTCTGTCCCCCCACCCTTTGTGCTCATGGGTTTTCTTTAAGAAAAGCCTTTGTCAGCAACCCAGGGAGAAGATTAAAGCTCCTGTCAGAAGGAAACAGGTTGCTTTTGTGCCCAAGTCCTTATAATCCACTTTATTAAAATGTTCCAAATCTTCCTCCAAGAGAGGAGAGATCACAGGAACATTCTCCCCACTCACCCCTGGCATGCCATCCTTTGAATGGCATCATTACGAGAGGAAGAAAGGAAGAAAGGAAAGGAAGGATGACCTAAAAAGCAGACTGGATGCTGGTGAAATGGGCTATGGAGCCTGGTACTTCAAGGTCACTGGTTCCAATTTAACCTTGCAGCAGCTACCAGAGGAAAACCATTCTTGCTCAAATTGCTGCTTGCTTATACAAATTACTAGGACTCTGCTGGCTGCAAGAGAGCATTCAAGAAAATGCTACCCAGGTTCAAAGCACCTTCTCTTGCCTAACAACTGCCCATAAGCACTTTCCTACCAGTAAGTAGGGGGGAAAGGGAAGGGCACAATAGCGAGAGGATCTGGGCCAAAATTGTTGCTGGTTTGGGGGCGGGGTGTAGAAGCAAGCTTGCATTTCTCCTCCACCAACCCCCATGATAAACCTTGGTATTGTCAGTACATAGCATTGCAGTCTTAATCTTTAGTCCATCTTCCTCTGGTGTTATTTTTGTACTTTTCCACTTTCCTCTGTTCTGCTAATTCCTTCAGGCTAAGCAAAGGAAGTGTGTCCCAACACAATATACACAGTGACAGCAAGAAAACTGGAATCAGAAAAGAAAGAAATCAAATGCTGTAACACCCACATGAATAAGATTTATCTCCCTCACGCACACAAAAAACAAACCCAAAAACCTCACATAAATATAATATTTTTATTTTTAAAAAACAAGTAGTATTAATGTATAAATGTGTGCATACATATGCTCTTTTGCTTATTCACAAATAATGAATGCTGTAATATTTCCAACAATGAAACCCAGTTTATTAGAAAAGATGCAGAGATCAGAAGTAACAACACCTGAAAATAAAAATAGTAATTTAGAATAATACAAATTAGTTGAAAAAATAGCAATGTGTTTAAATTCTATTTTTAAAAAGCTCATCCAATTGGGCTAATTATAACCATCCTTATCAGGACAATTGGCTGCACCATATACATGATAGCATATCAATCATTGCTCTGAAGTAAAGCTATCCTTCAGATTGGATCCTTGACCATGATGGCCACTCTCAGAACAGTGTTTGAAAATAGTATATATTCATGTCTCTAAATCTCCTTTTCTTCTGGCTCAAATGCTTCTTCCTTATGTTATATGACTTATCTTCAAAAGTCTTGATCATCCTTGTAGTTCTTTCCTGCATAAACTCTTTCCAGTTTTCCAGAAGCAATTGCGGGTGGGAGTTATTTAATATTTTTTTCTTTTTTGCTTCCTTGTAATACGATTGTAATAACCCTGACATTTAGGATAGGTGTTGCTAATGATGAACAATTTAAATGTCAATTAATACAGTGAAATATTAGATTCATAAGGATACAAGAACACAAACACTCATGCAAACTGTCAGGGCTCAAGCCCATAGATTGGTGCGCCAAAAGATATAATGAAAGAACATAAGCTGTGTGCCACCATCACCCAACTTGGATCAAAGGAGAGAACTGTGGGAGCAAGCCTTACCAGCCACAGAGGCCTCCTGATGCTAGAGCAGGTTAGGTGAAGGGCCAAAACTCAGTAGTAGAGCTTCTGCTCTGCATGCAAAAGGTCCCAAGTTCTACTCCAAGCATCTCCAGATAGAGCTGGGAATATCTCCTGTCCGAAATCCTGGACAGCCGTTGCCAATTGGTGCAGACAGTACTCAGCTAGGTAGACCAATGGTCTGACATGATATAAGGCAGCATAGTATTATAATTTTTATAGCAGTAAAAACCCTATATTTATACAGGTACCACTTAGAAGATCCATAAAAAAGCAACCGTACCAAAAGGAATTACTGTGAAAATAAAAAATATGGGGGGACACTAATTTTTGTCATTGTTCATGGTGCCATATTACCAAAGTCCACCCCTGGTTCCAGACAACTCCTCTGACAAAGCATCTCAAGAGGGAACCCATAGTCAGAGTTCCTTTGGCTCACTCCATTGCACTGAGTTTGCTTGAATCAAGCCAGATATAAGGGTTTTAACTAAGCAGATAAAAGGGGCAGGCTGCCCACTGTGACCAAATAAGAGAACTATCAAGGGACTGTTCTGTGCTGCTGCTGCTGCTGCTGCTGCTGCTGCTGCTGCTGTTTTTAAAAAAACAGAGATACCCCTTTTGGCCATAACCACCACGCTAATGGGGAAGGAGAGTTCACATAAAAAACAGCCACCAGATAGAGGAACACTGTGATAAAAGGTCTCAGTGGAACATGCTAGCCCTGATGATCTGCCGGCTGGCCGGCAATTTATTTCCTGCGCTGAATGTATTTGCCGGTTTTAATGACAACTGGAGTCATCTCTGCAATTAATTCTACCAAAGGGGAATGAGAGCTGGGTCTGAATTTATTGCCCTGTGCTTTTGTTTATGAGCAGAGAGGCTGGCGACTCGTTCCTTAGGGAGGCCACCTTAATTTTGCTTAGTGGTCAGCAGGTTATTCCCTGGGTTTCTCCTCCTGACATTTGGGTCTGACAGCAATGAAGAAAATATAACCCCCTGTCTATCCTAACAAGTAAAAGCTGAATAATATAGATGGATCAGCACAAGGGAATGTTTCTTTGCCAGTGAAACACTATAGTTAGTAAAAAGTCTTGCACAGTGGCTTTCCCCTCTTCTTCAAGAAGAAGACACAAGGGCACACCATAACAATAAAAGAATAAAAGAATATAAATTCCGCAAAAATAAGTATTTTGCTTATTCATCTCATTCCGTTTTTGATGCTTGGCCAGTTGGACGTTTTATAGCTTGGGTTCCAAGTGTGCTCATAAATAATTGTGGTCCACAGTGCAATGTTTAGGGAAGTTTTTTATGTCTGATGTTTTATAGTATTTTTAATATTTTGTTGGAAGTTGCCCAGAGTGGCTGCAGAAACCCAGCCAGATGGGCTGGGTATAAATAATAATAAAAATAGTATTATTATTATCATCATTATTATTATCATCATCACCATCAGGGTGCTGGCACAAGGAAAACTCTTTTTATCCATACAGTGGATAAAAATCCACTGTATTCCTAATCACTTATTTTTGTGAGAAATAAATAGACTGAAGAGTCATCTTTCACATTTTGATACGTTTGCCTCCTCCCTAACATATAAAATTGTACATATTCAGTATAGCCTGGGCACCTGAAGTTCTAATTCAGAGTGCAAGTTGATCGAGGTTTCCATGGTTTTAGATGCCTATAACTTGGATGTGGCCTATTGTCAAGATGCTGTCAGTGGCTCACGGCTTGTTGCCCAGGAAAGTGTGAAGACAAGGAAAGACAAGGAAAAGTTTCTTACAGTTCTTTTTTATTTCAAATAAAAAAGAGGCTATAGAACCCAGCCTCTTGGATAATGGCGTTGTCCCGAGTGAATCTCCACCCCACCTCCCACCCCGTCTCACCCACTTCCTCATTTGTCATCATCATCACCTCCTCTACGGGTGCTGCTAAGTGCCCTCTGTCTTTTTGCTCTCCTACTTTTAAGGCCCGCCGTGTTCTGGGAGATGGTGGGACAACATGTCAGCCAGCTGTTCTGGCTCTCCCACAATTTCCCAGCTTTTCCCCTCATCTGCCTCTTAGCTGTGACCTCCCACAAACCCCTGATGTAAATCTATACTGTCTTCCTCCTCCTCCCTGGAAGGGTCAGGATGGGGAGGCGGTCTCCACCATTCCTCCTCTGCCCAGGCCCTGACACCTATATGTCATGTGTTTTTGGATTTGCTCTATTAGTGCTGCCCACTAAATGCAAAGGACATTTAACAATAACCACTTGCAAGCCAGACCTGTGCCCTTCTCAACTTGTAATGGAGCAAGTAGGACCACTAGCTTTCACTCTGCATGGTTTTGACAAAACCTGTCACAAGGCCAAAAGCACAGCAATTTCATCCTTCTCTCACTGGGTGGCCATGGGTCCATCTTGTCAGATGAAAGCTGTCAGAGGACAGTACTCTAGTTGAATGCGTTTTGTATTTGAAGGGGTGTCCAGTCCATGAACCATGAAAAGGGAGATCACTGCAAGGGCCTTGAAGCTGCCCATCAACAGTGAGCAGACTGAGCAAGCATACAGTTCCCAAGTGCTGTCTTCCGCCTGATGAAGTGCTGCCCTGGGCAGCTACCTAACATTTCAGAGGGAGCCTACATTATTATGCAGTGAGCTCCAGGCTGTGTAAGGCAACACTTTGTAGGGTATTGGTACCTCTAAAACAAACAAACAAACAAACAAACATTTGTTTATTCAGTGGTATCAGTCAGATGGAGCCTAGGAGTAGGAAAATAATAAAAATAAAATGTGGTGTTGTATCATGCTTATTCACATGCCGTCATTTTCTAGATCAAAAATGTCTTTGCAAGCTTTACGAGCAAGGACCAAGATGTTTGAAGGACACAGTAGACAATGGGACAAGGAAGGTCTTGCCATCAAAAGCACATGACTGCAAGCATCAGCAGAATACAGAAGACATTTTGCACTTTCCTTATTTATCCAAAAAGCTATTTTTGTTCATTAAAACCTAGTTACTACCACCATCTCGCCAATAACCTGGAGTGCTTGCTTGGTTAATTTTAGCAAGCAGAGCTTTGACAAAGTAATTTTACTGTCCTCAGGGATCTGCCAGCTTATACCAGTCTTCACTATTTCAGATGAAATTGAGTTAATTTTCGCTGAAATTGCTTCTTAGCGGACAAACACATTCCCCATCATTGCAAGCTTATGCCTCTGCAGCTCTATTATTCTTTAATTTACACACCCCGGCAGTGAGGGATTAATACCTGAGACATACAAAAGGCTACAATGTGGAAAGGGGGAGGGGGAGGAGGGGAGAGGAGAGTGAGAATGGCACTCTGCAGGGAATTGGTAATGGTGTTTTAGTTCTGTAGTCAAAACATTTAAAGTTTGGCATTAACACCAAGTCAACTCTGGTTGTCCTTTCACTCTGGAAATGCATCACTGAAGTTCTTGAAAAAGGAGAGAAGCGGAGTCTTGCTGCCACTGCTGCCACATCTCTCCACCGCGTGTTCCGCTAGCATGGCTGGGCTCAGAAGACATCCGCCAGGAAAGCATTATTACAGATGGAGCTGAATTCTGAAATCAAGTGCAAAAGATTTGGGTAACTTCCAGAGAGAGATCTCACACAAAGGGGATTAGAGAGAAAGTGCCAGGTACATTATCAAACAATAGCCCAACAGCTCACCCTGACCCCCTACATAAATGCCTCATACTGAAACCCATACTGAAAGTACAGAGAGAGAGAGAGAAAGAGAGAGGATTGATTCCTCTAGTAATACAATATGGATCAGTGATACAAAGGGCAACATAGAACCAGGACAAAGTGTGGCATTTCTTCTGGTCCCAGGAACTTCATTCTGAGTCTGAAGGACTAAGGAAAAGTGGTGGGTTCTGGAGACTAAGTTGTGAGTAAGCACAGTTTGTGATATTGCACAACATCATTGCTGATCACAGGGTATGTCTGCTAAGGCATCAGCCTTAGCTCCCAGTTTCCCAGTTTTGTGGAAACTGGGTCAACGTGAGAAAGCCTGTGGTCTTCAACTGGTGAAGTAGGTTTTTTTTAATCATTGATTGATTGATTGATTGATTGATTGATAAATGAATGAATGAATGTTATATGATAGTGGTATTTCCACCATACATGCTCACTAACTTTGTCCTGGACAAACAGGTTTCCCTAGCTTTTAAGGTGGGGCTTGATTATTAGCTCTGTGAAATAAATGAGAATAATAAGATGAGAGTGGTGGTAGTTTTTGAGCACGGGGGCATTATACAGCAATTGTTTAATGTGCCTCAGCTTATGATATTCTTGGTGCTGTTCATCTGCTGCTTCACGCTTTCTATTCTATTTTCCTTTCAACAGGGGAGACCAGCAAGGACCAAGCTTCAAGAGAAGAGTCACGGCAAGCCAACCCTTACCTGTACACACACACACACACACACACACACACACAATGCAATAAGATAGTTGAGCAGGAAAGAAGGCGAGAGAAAAATCGGAGAGAGAGAAAAGATGAGGGGAAGGGGAAAAGGTGAAGAAAAACATTAATAGAAAAATGGTTCCATTGAGATGAACAGTAAATATTGAAAAGCACAAGATGCATTCAGCTGCCTAGAATTGGAATCTGACTTGCAACACCAGCTAGGATAAATTTATTCCAGCGTTCCACCCTGCGAGCCTACCTGTCTCTCAGAAACAATTGAGGCTCAGCCTAAAACTGTATATTAAATAAGTGGCCCATTAGCGCATGGCAGTGAAGGGCAGTGAGCCAGCAGTGAGGGAGAAGGGTAGGCTGGAAGGGGTGTCTGCTTCAATGAAGTCTTTTTGTTGGCTCCAATGGGAATAAAGAAGCTGCAGGCCCCTGTCTTGGCATTCTGAGCTTGGAAAAAGCAAGGCCTTCAGCTTTGAGTATGATAAGGCAAGGAGAATACACCTCACCCTTGCTTCACACAGCGGCATGGAAGTGGCTTAGAAGCCCTCACTATAAGAAGTACAGATTAAGCAGTTGTGGCCATGTCATCACCATAGGTTTAAATCACATGACTTTGCCCAAAGAATCCTGGGAACTGTAGTTTGTTAAGGCTACTGAAAACTGTAGCTCTGTGAGGGGGTAAACTACAGCTCCCAGAGTTCTTGGGGGGAAAGTGATGTGCTTTAAATGTATGATGTAGATATGAGGGCTGTGCGGCTGTGCGGCTGTGGCCAGTTGGGTGAGTCTCTCCCATCACTCTGTCAGGAGGGAAGATACTGATGAGTTGGGAAAGACCCAGACAATTGGCTCAGCCTACATGATTGGTTCATTCACACACACTCTCCAGCAGCAGCATGGGGGGGGGAGTGGGTGGGGGGGAGAGAGAGAGAGAGAGAGAGAAGGTATTGTTACAGAAAAGCTCGTGGATTGGACTATGCTTTATTTCACATCTGAAACATTTATAATGCATTATATAGTATACACATCCAAATCCACAGCTTAATCTACCCAGTTACCTGTTAAACATTTAGTAGGGGGAGGCGGTATATGTCATGCTTGAAATTATGTGCTTGAATTGCCTTTGAACTTAGCGAATTTCTGTGTGGGTGGTGGTGAAACCCTAAAAGAGCAGAAAAATTATGGCTGGCTCCAAGGCAGGCTTTTTCCAGCTTCTGCCTTTTAGCTTCATGCATTTTTATAGAAGTGTTGCCAGTGTGAACGGGGCATTTACATTTTTTAATCAGCCCCAACAGTTTGAAAGTAATTGAAGATTTATAATAGGTTTGTTTGTTGTTAGGCTCTTTTTCAACATTTTGGTCCAGTTTGAATTCCAATAGCTCTTTTCTTCTTTGCAAACAGCCATATCTCTATGGTGATGAAGGGACATCTATGGGAGGCCTCACAACGAAGGAGGAAATGTTTTGTTTATTGTTTGCTTTGAGCTTTTATGTGTGTTTTTGAAGAAAGGAGCCCACAGCAATTAAAAGCAAGAAGAAAATCCCTCTGGGAATGGACAGCCCGCCCTCTGTTGATAACACAGTCATTTACAAGGATCATGCACTGAGACACTGATTCTTCTGGTAGCCTTTATATTTCAGGGCAGCAGGGAAATCAATTAGATATCCCTTCCAAGAAGCCTTTTCATTAGTGCTGACATTTTCATTATTTCAAAACAGAATCATAGGCAGCCTTAGAAAGGTACAGATGTAGACTTGCACCAGTACACAATATGGCCAGTGCTAGCAGTCAGTCAAGTCAAAGACTTGCCTAGACCCAGTCCCAATTTCAGGACCCACTTTTATTGTGCCATCCCTGTAGTCCAACTGCACAAAAATGAAAACATGGCAGTGAAGACTCCCCAGGACTCTCAATTTGTATTCCCCACCATATTTCACTGGCTCCAAATCACCTCCCCCAACAGGGGTCTTCTTTCTTGGAAACCAGTTATGAAGTGGTACATTTTGAAATGCAATATATTCCAGTGCTTGGAATGAACTGGTTTGGTTTAATGAAGTTCTCTGAAATAGGTCCCTGAACTACACTTGAGAGTAGTTCCCTTAACTGCCGGGTGAACTGAACAGTGAATTGAGTTCATTTTGTGGTAGAAATTTGAACAATTTCTAGTTGATCTTCAACTTCATTCTCTTACATGTGTTTCTGTAGACTTTGGTGGTGGGGCTTTAATTGCTGGTGAAAAGACACAATTCACTGTGTGTGTGCTTTGGTGTTTTCTTAGTCCTCTTAAGTATATAGTGCAGAACAGCAGCTTGGAGCATTGTGAGTGCTTGGGGGGGGGGGGATTTGCTGAAGATCATTTGGATGAACTTGAATTGAAATGTGACCTGAACATGACCTGAACTAGTTAATTTTGTAGAACTGGAATGTCTTCCTGTTCGGATGTCGAACTTGGACTAGCTCCTTTTAAAGATGATCTTTCGAAGTTGTGGTACACACACACAAACACACACAACAGTACTTAGCATAACACCCAATTCATTAGGATTAGCATGACCAAAATCCAATGCAGTCTTATGTGTCCTATATTATGTCCACTGAACTCATTAGTGCTTAGCATTGCATAGGTTCAGCCAGTGATGGCTCATAAGGGCAGAGGCAGCGCTGTTCTTGTCAGGACAGGAATGGAGCAAGATAAAATCCAGACCAGAAAACCTTATTACTAGGTAACATGCCCAAATTCACCATATTGCTTCTTACAGGCATTTTGTCCCATTTTAATTTTTATACAATTACAAAGCATTTCAAAGCCATCCTCAACAACATTTCCTCAAAGTTATGCAACAGAACATTTTGTTAAAAGGTATTCTGAAGCGTTCTCAAGAAAAAAGGGGGGAAGAATTGCTTTGTATCAACTGTTAATTTGCACTCCAGTGGAAAAGATAGAAAGCTTTAAAAAAAAATTATTTTTCAATAAGTGTTTGGATGGAAGAATCGCAACTGCTTTTTAAAAAGTCATAAACGGGACTTGATGACCTGGAAAATTTGGTGCGCAGTTTGTGCCTCTCCCTGCATATTTCTGCAATTTCTTCTTGGAAATTAGCATTTATAGTAATGGCCAAGAAGCATTAAACTGGTTATGTGTTCACACACAAAAATCTTGATTTGTACACACCTGATTTGCACCTGATGAATTGAGACACGGGGTGGGGGGTGTATGCATGCTTTTAGCAAGCAAGCTCTGCATATCGGGCAGGAAAAAGTAACACAGAGAGATTGACACAGATCAACAGAAGCTAAATACAGAAATGTCACCCACATGTAAATGCTTTTCCTCACAAGCTCTGTGTTAAGCATGCTTCTCTCAGAAGGGAGACAAAATGAGTTTCGTGTGGAAAAGAAGAGTTAAGCTCGTCAGCATGTTGGGATGTTTCTCTTTCTCGGTCCCTGGGTCATATTGTGTGGGCTCTGGGGCCATCAAAGATCACAGCAAGAATGTAACCAAAATAGGAGGATGTAGCTAGGGATGGGCAAAACTGTCCTTTTTGGGTCCTCTCAGTTTCTCTTTTTGCCAGTTTAAGCTCAGCTCTCCACATTTCCACATCAGTTTACTGTATGAGGATTTATTTTTCAAAGTTCCCATGAAAATTCACCAGCGTTTTAGTGCAAACATCTCATAATATACACATTTTTGTACACAATTTCTTCCTAATATATACCTTTCTGCAAAGCAATTTACCTTGAAATATAGTATTTTTGTATGTTATCTTCACTAATAAATGCATTTTTTTGCAAACTTTACCCTCGTCTATGACTTTTTTGTACACATTACTTGGCTAGAAAGCTACATTGCAAAATTTGGAGAAGTGCAATCAGAACAACTGGAAGAAACAGCAAGAAGAAGAAGAAGAAGAAGAAGAAGAAGAAGAAGAAGAAGAAGAAGAAGAAGAAGCTATTTATTATGGTAAATTTGTATACCACCCTCCATCCAAAGATAATTTTTAAGCCTCTCCCCACCATGAATGCTCCAGCAGCCTGACAACAAACTGGTATGCTTCTGGAGAGAGGGAGGGAGAGAGAACGAAGTCAGGAAGGAAATGCTTTCATTTGTTTTCCAGCACATTTACCACATTGGTCTGTTGTGCTGGGGGGAAAAAATGCCCTGTATACTTATTCACCCCAAGAGAGACAGCAGAGCTTATTTCTGATAAGACCTGCATAGAATTGGGAATTCTAATCTGAGGTAGCCATGGTGCAGGGCAATCTTTATTTTAGATTAGTTAATCCAAAACACCTTTGTCTCTGATTCTGCACTCTGCAGCATCCTCCACCCCACCACCCCAACAGATTACTCTTGAGGGAGCATGGCCCTTGAGGGGAAAAGAAGGTTGTCAACCTATTGGTAGAGCATCACAGGTAGAAGGTCCCAGGCTCAGCCACTGACATCTTCAAGTAGGGCTGGGAGAGGTCCCTTGTGCGGAAAACTGGGGAACCGCTGTCTGTCACTATAGACAATACTGAGCTAGATGGATCAGTGGTTTAACTCATTATAAGGCAGCTGCCTATGTCCCCTGCTGTAAGACATTCACCTACCTGCATCAGACCATTGACTTATTTCTTGGTTTGGCTTTTGATTAAGATAACCACCAGCCAGGATTGCTCCATTTGCCTCTTCCGCATTTCCAATCATTTTGCCACTTAGGGAGACACGACACCCGTCAGGTCTGACACTGCCTTTTTCCAAGCAGTTTTTACAGCGCCCCGCCCCCCCAAAAAAAAATAATTAAGAAGAACTAGGGAGAAAGTAGGAAATTAATTTTGATGGCTTTAAAGATTCCAGGCATACAACTTCAGAAACATCAGCAGCTGAAAGTCTGGGGCTTCATTAGCACAGGACGATAGAAGATAGAGACATTAAGGAAGGAAATGTGTGACTCACAGGGGAAAATGGGAAAAACAACACACAAAGTAGCAGCTGTTACATTTACTTCAATTAAAGAACAGCTCAAAGGGTATGTTTGGGAGGTAGAGAAAGAGTGCAGATGAAACAATCGGTACCTTAAAAAGCCCCAAAACGACCTGACTAAGAAATGTGAACACTCGGGCAGGGCTCTTTGTCCTAAACTTCAAAATGTTTCTCATTTTTATTTTTATTTTTTATTTTTTGCGTGAGCCCAATTTAGCAAGGGGATACTGACGGACCAAAAAAAGGCATTGGCACTGCTTGAGAGGCATGGAAAGTAATGCGAGGCAGATGGGTTGCCTTTTGTTGGAAACACTGCTGCTTCACTTCAAAGGGGGACCCAGACAGCCTGCTGCAGCATGCCATGGTATTTTAAGGCGTTCCGAGACAGATTTGCAAGAAAGATCAGCTCCTGTTTAAACTCTAGCAAAGTCTCCATAAAAATGAGAACGGTGCATGGAGGAAGGACTCGTTGCATTGAAGGGACTGGGAAGCAGGATGAGATTCCTGTGCCCACCTCCACCCCACCCCCTTGGACTGAAGACAGGATTCGCCCTCACCACAGTTTTGCAATGTGCATCTTTCCTTTTCCTCATAGTAATGAGTAGCAACAGTTCAACCTATAAGGGTGGAGGTTAAGCCTGATCTCTGCCAAGTGATTCATAGAGGCGTACCTGTTGTTATTTAGTTGTTTAGTCATGTCCAACTCTTCGTGACCCCATGGACCAGAGCACGCCAGGCACTCCTGTCTTCCACTGCCTCCCGCAGTTTGGTTAAACTCATGCTGGTAGCTTCGAGAACACTGTCCAACCATCTCATCCTTTGTTGTCCCCTTCTCCTTGTGCCCTCCATCTTTCCCAACTTCAGGGTCTTTTCCAGGGAGTCTTCTCTTCTCATGAGGTGGCCAAAGTATTGGAGCCTCAGCTTCACGATCTGTCCTTCCAGTGAGCACTCAGGGCAGATTTCCTTAAGAATGGAGAGGTTTGATCTTCTTGCAGTCCATGGGACTGTCCATGGAGGCGTACCTAGGGGTCTGCAAAACTTGCTCTCACCAGCAGTGCAGGCCTGGGGCCCGGGCACAAAAGTCAGCTATCAGACTGTGGAGCCTATGGTGTTTATGTGTGTAGCAATGCATCACCGCTGCCACAATCAAATTCAAGAGAAACTTCCTGTCCTCGCACTGTGGCACAAAGGTGTGCAATCCCCTCCCCTTTCTCCTCATCTCACCCTTAATCCAGAAACTTTGAGTACTTGGATCACGTAAAATTGTAGTAATTTCTGATGTGGCTATTGTGGCAAAGTGACTTTTTCCGTTGTGGGGAGTGCCGATACAGCTCCTTGCCAAGGGCACAAGGAACCCTCGATACACCTCTGGTGATTCCAGCCTGCCAAGAACATGGCACCATCCTCAAACTGCTTCTTGAGCCTTCTTCAGAAGTTTTATCCACACATCCACCACATGCATGAGGGAGGAGCGAACCCATTTTCCATGTGAACACTCCCACAGGCCTTGCTACGCTGAAACCTGCAGAATTGGTGGAAGGTTTTATGGGGAAGTTCAAACACACACTGCTGTACTTGTGAAGACTTCCTCTGCAAAGCTTCCTCTAAACCAGGGGTCAGCAAACTTTTTTAGCAGGGGGGCCGGCCCACTGTCCCTCAGACCTTGTGGGGGGCTGGACTATATGGGGGGGTGAACGAATTCCTATGCCCCACATATAACAAGGTAAAGGTAAAGGGACCCCTGACCATTAGGTCCAGTCGTGGCCGACTCTGGGGTTGCGGCGCTCATCTCGCTTTATTGGCTGAGGGAGCCGGCGTACAGCTTCCGGGTCATGTGGCCAGCATGAGTAAGCCGCTTCTGCCGAACCAGAGCAGCGCACGGAAACGCCATTTACCTTCCTGCCGGAGTGGTACCTATTTATCTACTTGCACTTTGACGTGCTTTCAAACTGCTAGGTTGGCAGGAGCAGGGACCGAGCAATGGGAGCTCCCCCCATCACGGGGATTCGAACCGCCAACCTTCTGATCGGCAAGTCCTAGGCTCTGTGGTTTAACCCACAGCGCCACCCGTGTCCCTAAATAACCCAGAGATGCACTTTAAATAAAAGCACACATTCTACTCATGTAAAAACACACTGATTCCTGGAGTATCTGTGGGCTGGATTTAGAAGGTGATTGGACCATATCCGGGCCCCGGGCCTTAGTTTGCCTACCCATGCTCTAAACTGTGCAGGAACAAGGAAGTGAAGCTGTTGAGATCATTGACTTCCCCCTTCTTACAATCACTGAGGGCTTTGGTCACGTTGTGATGTGGTGGAATGTTGGGAGACTGGGACAGAATGCTGAGAACTGTTTTTTTACATACGTACATTGCAGTATTCACAAACTGTAACTGGCAGCAAAGCTGGTGCTTTTGGCTGTGGCAGACATTTGAACATTTGCTCCTGGTGTGTAAGGTGCTAGGTTTTCTTCATGAGAATAAGACTTAACAAGCCTCTGGAATCCACAAGGTTCTTGAGGCAGAAGAACCTTGCAAGCCTGCAGACTGAAATGTCTGGGTCTGAGAAGAGACGTCATTATGTTGAGATCGTAACAAAATCTCGGCTGGATCAAACAAAAGTCTCTATTCCCATAGAAGCCTATAGGAAGGCTGCAAGCAGGACATGAGTGAAATAGCTCTCCTGCTTGTGTTCCCTAGCAACTGGCATTTGGAGGCACACTATCTCTGATATTGAGGGTGATACATAATCATCATGTTTGGTAACCATTGATAGGTTTTTCTTCCCTGACCAACAGAAATAAAGATCAGGTATCTTAGAGGGAAAGCTGGTGCCTACCTGATGTTCTAAAATGTAGTTTTAAACGGTGCATCCATTCAAGCATAAGTGTTTCAAAAAAATAAATGGTAAAGAGAGACAATAACAGTATCTCTGCAAGCACATCACTAGAGGGCATCAATGGGGATGGAATCACTGTTCTAATTTCACAATAGAAATAGATTCATGAGAATGGCAGCAGCAAATAGGAAGAGGACAAAACAACCTTAAGGTCCAATGCAAAAACAAACTTCCGGGATCCTGAACTTCTGATTCATAAGCATAATCAGAGAGAGAGAGAAAGGAAGGAAGCCTATATAGGTGAGCCTCTACAGATTCAGCAACAGACAGAAGTAAAGCATATTCACACCACCCTTTTTGTCCACCTGCTGCAGAATCTGCAGTGTGTTTGACAGAATTTTCCTATAGCTGGGGCAACGACCAAGCTACCGAGAGAGGGGTCTAAAAAGGAGCCAGGCAGACACATGTTTCATCTTGAGCAAGACACCCCTGTCCCAATTTGACCGGGGCTTCATACTACACATTTAGCAAAATGTTTAATGGAGCCCTTAACACCACAAGCCTGACAGCACGGCGGATTTGTCTTTTCAGCTGCTACTTTTCACCTTCACAGGCCAAGTCGTGATGCAAAGGCAGATAAATGAGAGGGGGTGATTTCTGTAAAGCAGAATGGCTGCAAGAACTGGTTTTTGCCTCTGGCTCAGAAATCAGAATCATACCATTTAATACTGTCCCTTGACTGCACTTTAAAATAGTGCAAAGGGCCTTACTGTCAATTCTCATCTTCTTTGCCACGTCTGTCTTAACCTTGCCTTCGACCCCACCAATTCCATCAGGCCTACCACAGAAGATGCAGATTCAGGACAGCCAAAAGAAAGGACCTCTCCACACAACACATCATTAACCCCTGTCGTGGAGCTGCTGCTCACCTGGTGGGATAGAGGGGTATGCAGGTGAGGCAGCGGCAAGGGTGGCGCAGTGCAAGCACACCAGCATAGCCAATCTAGTGCTCCTGCCTGCTGCCTTGCTGTTCACCCTCTGCCTCCCAGGAAGCAGCTGCAACGCAACCAGCCACAGGCCAGGCAAGAGGCAGCACCTCACCCTTCTGTCTGCTACTGTTTGAACTATGGAATTCGCGCCCACAAGAGGTAATGATAACCACCAACTTGGACGCCTCTGAATTTGGCTTTCAAGTGATGATGTTCACCCCACAGTCAGTGACAGTATGGCTCTGAATGCTAGTTGTTGAGAATCACAAGTGCTGAGTGTACGGCTGCACTAAAGTCCTGCTTGTGTCTTCTCATTAGGGCATCTAGTTTTCCACTGTGAGAGCAGGATGCTAGTTTGCTATTTAAGTTGCCGTGCTTCCCTCCTCCCTTTCTAGCAGATTCTTTAATTTTTATTAAACTATTCCAAAACATGTCATTTTTTCCCTTCGAATCACAGACATTTCAAAACTGCAAATATATACAAAACGAAGCAGGTGCTACAACACTTGGACCAGCATTAAATCATCAGTTACAACTGGCTCTAACAGGTTTGTTGGTTTGTTGGTTGGTTTCAGATGTAAATAACAGCTTCTTCAGGAAGCCTCTTTTCCACCCACTTCAAACTAGGAAACGTGGCCCAATCAGCTGTGTATTCGTTCCTCAAAGTCAGGCAGCTGGGCTCTCTGCAGGCCCACAGTCTACAAACAAATTGAATTTGTTTTACTGTGTGGGAATGTGAGCAAGGGATAACTGCAGATAGGGTTCCCAACTCTTGAGATGATAATTTAAAAATGCTTTTTGGGGAGAGGAGTGCTTTAGAACCAAGCTCAACAGTATTTAACAGTTTGAGGAGAGCTCGTCAGTTTTTGAATGTTTAAGGGCAGAGCCTAGTAAGTGGCTCTAGGGCAAGACGCAGCAGTTTTTGCAAGGACTGTAAACACTGCCTGATGCAAAGTTTGTTGGTTCAGGATGGCTGGTGGGGAGCAGAGGAGATGAGAGAAGGAGACAGCCTTGCAGCTTGCTTTTTTGGCAAATGAGTAAACAGAAAGAAAGCATCCAGGTTTTGTTTTTTGTTTTTTTGGCCAGTTGGCAGCCCTACAAGTGTAGAAACTGTTCGCTGATTTTGGAGGAAATATATCATCCAACAATCCCTTTAAATTATTGCATGCCTTCCCATAAAAAGCTCACAGCAACATCTTCCAGAATGAGAGTTTAATTCAATCAAGCATCTTTACAATTACAGTAAGGACGCACCACACAACCAAACATGGCATTAGGGAAAATCAAAGGTTAGTTCCTGCAGTGATGTTGCTCTTGACTATCTAACTACTTGAATGGAATACACCACTTCTTATGCAGGTGAGGAGAATGAACGCAGTGAATTTGACAGAGGCAGTAGCTCTTTCACACTGCAGAGCTTTTCCTGCCCTGCCCCAATTTCCATGCATTAGGAGTGGACGTCAGAGCTGCAGAGGTCTATGCATGTAGACCTCTACATGTTCAGGGATCCCTTGCAATCTGTGCTCCAGAGTGCATGGAAACTTACATGCTTAGGTATGTAGGCTTCCCTGCTGCAAGTTCATTGTCATTGGGGCCAGTACTGTCTGGAGTGGTGGTGTGCAGCCATGGAGCTGCCCTCCCAACACAGATGTTGTTGCAGCTTACCTAGACAGGGCTGGGGCAGAGCACTGTCAAGCTGCACAGATACACCGGCTAAAGCACCTGTGTATTCATGCAGTCCTGACCTGCTATGCTCCAGTCCTGACCAGGTAAGCTGCAGAAACATCCGTGTTGGGAAGAAAGCTCCACCCCTTCTCAGCAGCTACTACTTTGGGCTATTTTCTACCTCCACTGTTGGGTGCAGTATGCCTCTGATTACCAGCTGCTGAGAATCACAAGTGGGGAGGGTGAAATGTTAGGATAGTCCCTTTCAAGGCACAGGCATCCTTTAGATAAAGCATGCCGGGAGGCTAGTTATAGTCTGCTATGTCCACCTAAGCATGCATTCTTAATGCAAACAATAATAAAGTATGCATGGTATTAGAGCATCGTGCTTATGGAGCCCTAATTTCCCAAGACAGAGTCTTGATTCTTGTCAATAGAAAAGGATTCCCCTCCTCCCTGTTTCTTTGACAGCAGATGGGCAGGAGGAAACCTTGAATCAGGTCAAATGCCTTTCCAGAATATTATGAACTATACTGACAATGTGTTGCCCCATTTTGACACTCAGTGATTCAAGTGAGAAGTTGGGAGGCAGGCATAAGGTTGACAGTCAATTTCTTGACATGGCCATGAAGTTTTAACAAAGCTGTGGAGATAATCACAGCTGTCAAGAATGCTCCTCTATAGGAACATGATGACAAAGGACAGGAGTCCCCCACCTGTAAGCTGCAATGAAGACAAGTTAGTCAATAGTGCCCAAGCGTTGCTTTGATCTTTTGACCATTTCCTGCACAATTTTGTATGCATCTGCTCAGAAGTAGGATTGTAACCTTGGTGTTTTTGTCATTCTCTTATTTTTTGTTTGAAATCTCAGCTTAAGAGAGCATCACAGTTTAGCATCAATCAAAAACGAAGGATTTTTCTATGAATCTAAAAGTTGATCCTCTTTCCCTTCAATGAAGCAGTTGTCTGGAATGCAGGTTTTAAACAAGGTTAGAGTTATTCAGTTCTGACGCTTAGGGTTGAACCCAATGAAGTAGTCCCATTAGTGCCAGGACTTCTGTCTGTGCAATGGGACTTCCTCTCCTCTCCTTACCCTGCGTGTCCCCTGAACACATACAAAAACAATTTGGCTCTGGAGGTTTTGGGGGAAACCCAGAACACATTGTGAGGAAAGAACGCGGAGAACCGAACTTAATGTGTAGAACTGAACTTAAGACTGAGGAAATGAGAAATTGAGAGAAACTAAAAATGACAGATTGGCTCCTCCCTGGCTGTTGGAACGAAGTGTTTATGGCAGGGAGAAGGAAGTGAGCTCCCTGAGGCTGCTGCTTCTCTGGCCAGTGGCTGTGGGGATTTGTGTTTCAAAATGGCTTCCAATCCCCCTCAGGACATGATACCGCTTTAGTGCTATCCACAGTCCCACCCCTCAAAAAACAGCAGGTGCAGACCCTCCAAATGTCCCTATTTTCCAGGGTCAGTCCTGGATTTACAGAAGCCATCCTAGTTTCTGATTTGATCTTGGAATGTCCTACTTTTCCTTAGGATGTCCCTATTTTCATCAGAGAAATGTTGGAGGGCATGGAGTTATGCAATCCCAGAGCCAAGGAGATAAGTAACTACACAACCTTTGCAAGACACCTGAAGGCAGCCCTAAATAGTAAAGTTTTTAAATGTGTAATGCTTTATGTTTTTATGTATGTTGGAAGCAGCCTAGAGCAGCTAGGGCAAGCCAGTCAGAGGGGTGGAGTATCATCATCATCGTCATTCATTATCATTAAATGTCCCTATTACTATTGGAGAAACATTGGAGGGTATTCAGATGGGAGTGTGCATCCCAGATCACACTGGACAGTTTTCTTTCAGATTTGCATCACCATGTTCATCAACATTCCATCTGTGCAAGGATGCTTTATTCCAGGAAGAAAAACTGCACACAGAACACGCTGTCACTCAAGCGTCTCTTTTGCTGGACCAGGACACAAAAGGAAGAGCTATAGTTAAGCATCTCTATCTCTGGTTCAGACTTCAATGATGACTCTGTTCAAATCACATCTAGCCTTAATAATTTAAATGGGGGAATCCTTATTTTAATCTTGGTTGTTATTCCATTCCCTAGCCAGAGCAGGCTTTCCCCCAATCCTTGCCGTTTGTGTGAATCTTTGAAGGCTCTGTAAAACAAGCCTTGGCCCAGAATGCATCACAAAGTCCTGTGGATCCGGGGATAATTGCCTGCCTCAAAGCCTCAGATGGAACACTCCGATACAAGAAACTCCAAAACTTCTGACATTTATCACTCTAAAAAGCAGCTAGTGGAAAAGCAAGCCCTATCAGATAAGATGTGTCAGTCAAGATTTCGATGCAGTTGGCTGCGGCTTGAAAAGGGCACATCACAATAGATCTGCAGAACAAAGTGCAAAGAATGTTAGATCTCCTGCAGCCTGAGAATTTTCACAATGGGAACAATCTCTGTAATTGATAATGAGCACTCATGGTTTCCGCATGTGAACTTTAGTTGGGAGCAGCAACCGTAAGTGTGCTGAGAACCAGCAATAGCTCATTCAATTTATTCCCAGAGATCAGCTTATGTTAAAATACTCGGCTGAGTTATGCATGGCACACACATACAAACACACGCCAAATCAGGAATCACTGTTTTCTAGATCTGACTGATAAAATGAGCAGAGTGACTTAAATGTTTGGGTAGGGGGTGGAGATGCCAACACTGAAATGCAAAGTTCAAATCTTTCCAGCTTTTGATCTTGAAATAATACTCTAATTTACATGTACAGGTGCAAAAGTACAAATAATTGCTATAATTTAAGTTGAAATACACTACGGGCACAACCACACCATATGTCTAGCTCACATTTAGCTCTCATTTAAAGGACATGGTTTCCTCCAAAGAATCTATGGAACCGTAATTTCACCTTCAAAGAGCTACAGTTCTCAGCTCCCTTAAAAAGCTACAGTTCCCAGGATTCTTTGGGGAAGTCATGTATGGTTGTGCACACAGTCTTTGTTCTGGGTTTATTGGGCCAGGCCTAGCCACAGTTCTTCTGATGAGACCTTTGCTAATTTATTACATTTATATTCCTCCTTTTCTTCCACAGGAGTTCAAGGTGGCGTACATGCTTTCCCCTTTTATCCTTACAACAGTCCTGCAAGGTAGGTTAGGCTGAAAGATAGTGACTAGCTCAAAGCCACCCACTGAGCCTCATGGCCATGACAAAATTTGAACTTGGCTTCTCCAGTTCTAGTTAAGGATGGGGGAAAGGTTTTGTTCAGTTCCCATTTCCCAAACCCACAACTCCCATTTCCTTCAAAACCTGCAAGTCTCTGAATGTTGTGGTGTAGTTCTCCAACTGAAAAATAGGTACAAAGATGGGGAATAGGCGAAAGTGTGTACAAAGGGCATATATTAGTTAAAATAGCACACAAAATGCATCATATTAGTAGCAATTGCTTGCAGAAATAAGTATATTAGGAGATATATAGCCTAAAATGCTGTTGAATTTTCATGATGACATTTATGGTTTTTTCCAATCCCAATGAATGTGGAAACATGGCCAACAACTGTATTTATGATTTGGAAAATGAAAAACTGAAACTGATGGATTCATCTGCCCCTAGTCTGAATCTGATACTCTAACCACTAGATTGCAAAGCTTTCTGCTGCAGTTATTCTTACCACCCTTGCTCCTCTGAAGTAGGGTTTTATCCTGAAAATGCATGGGAAAATTTGGACTTCCTCTGGAATTATATCCCCATTTACTCAGCCAAGGGACAACAGTAATTAGCATAATCTTCATGTGGTGAATGCTTTTTCTTTTCAATCAAGTTTTCAAGATTTCTGTGTAAAGGTTCATCACACATGATTCACTGTATTAATAATCACTTTTTACTGTGTTTTTGGTGACTAAATTATAATGCTACCTTTTCTTTTCCTCTTTTAATGTTGCCACAAGCCACACTGTACTGTTTGGTGGCTTAGGCGCTAACAATCAATGCTCATTACTGGGAAACGGAGGCTGGCTTGGGATGCAGGCCACAGCTACATGAGGCCTTTGTTCTTCAGTCCAGGAAAGCACATGCCAAGAGGGAGGGAGTAGAAAGAGGCAATTGTGAATTTGGCCACAGAAAGAGAGAGTGGTTTAAGCTGCTGCTGCTGCTGCTGCTGCTGCTGCTGCTGCTGCTTCTTCTTCTTCTTCTTCTTTGCCACCAGCAGTGAGAATCTTGGAGGGCAGGAGAGATGCTGCATTCGTTGCACAAGAGATGCCAGTTCAAGACTAGCATTGACACTTTGTGTCAGTACATTTGTGTACGTACCTTACACCAAATCAAACCATTGGTCCAGTTAACTCAGTATTGCTCACACGGACAGGCAGCAGCTTTATATGGGTTCAGGCAGGGGACATTTCCAGCCCTACCTAGAGATGCCAGAGGTGGAAGCTGGAATCTTCTGCATCAGTGCTATTTTCCTAGAAAAAGAGGTGCCGGAACTCACTATGTTCTCTTATATTGGCAATGGCGCCCACCTGAGAGGTGCTGGAACTGATTTCAGGTGACTTCTGGCTGGAAAAAAAGCCCTGTTCTGCATGCATTATCTCTGAACTACGGCACTATCCCCTTCTGAACACCTGCCAGATTCCCAGTTTCTTACAAAGCGTACCACACACCTGCATTTCTCTCACGCTCTCCTCACAAGGTAATGGGCTATGGTTGAAAAAGGCTGGCTCGGGAAAGTGAGGGAAGCACGAAACCACCTAATTCCCCAGCTCCCTCAGCTCCCATCATTTGCTGGCAGGTGTGAGCTTTCCCTGACAAACAAGGTAAGAGGCTGGTTTGTCAAAAGCTCCAGGTGACCATCCCAAGGTCCAACAGCCGCTCACACCCTCTGGCTGACCTTCTGTGTTTTCCTGGCACCATGGTGCCAGCTGCTTTGCAAGCAGGGCCGCACAGCGGGGTTAGCGCTTTGCCTTGTGTCAGTTTCTAAAACACTTTCCGTACACGGCGGCTGAGTTGCCTCTGTGAAATGCAATCCTGTCCCTTTGTGGGCTCTGCGGGTTACAGAGGGTGGCGACGAGTAACCATAGAAACTATGTTGTAAAACAGCATGGGATTTGACGTGTAATAAAGTGCTACCACCATGCAAGCACCTGAGTGGAGTCCTTCAGTGTAATTATAGATGCACTTGTAACTAGCTTAAGCAGGAACAGTCCTGGGCACTGGAAGCAAAAAAAAACCCAAAAAACCTTTTGGCTCACAGTATATGGCAGGACTGAGCCAAAATCTAGGTTTTCTATAGAGTTCCCCTCCTGTTTTTCCCTCCAACACCTTTTCGGAGGGAGTCATAGCAGAAGTGGAGAGCTTTCCGTGGTTTTCATTTCTCATTTTTGGCCTGTTCGCCAGATTTTAAAAATAGTTGGGGACATTTAATGAAAAGGAACCAAGCAGCTCCGTTGAAATCTAGACCAAATAATGGTAGCTGAGTTCATTTGAAAATCAGGCCCTATTCAACAGCCAGATGGCTTTTTTTTTTTTTTTTTTTTGGCCAGACATTCTATTTTCATTCCTTTCGATAAAAGAAAAAAAGAAAATAAATGTGGGGGAAACAGTACATGATAAAAATGGCTTTGTGAGACACCAGTGGAGAGTCCTTCCCAGCTCTCTAGGAATGTTATCAGAGATGGGACCACATAAAACCCTACAACATTTATTATCAGAGTGCAATTCCATGAAAATCAAGCCCATTAAGCCCCACAGATCTCAGAGGCAGGTCTGGGCTTCATTCTCTCCCACTGAAGTCAATGTGACTTAGCTTGATCCTGCCCTCATTTTTCCCCGGCTTCAGTTGTATAAACGTTTGCCTTAAAAACCTGCCCAGCCTTCACTTTCAGTCAGTAGAAGAGGCTTTTGGGTGGGTGGGTGGCATCGTGAGAATACTGGCATCCATGCAGCCTAAAACTCATATCCAGCTTTGGCATCAGCAATTGGCCAACTCAGGTGACACCCCAGCATTTAATCATGAAGACTGCAATTCTGTACATGTTTACTTGGAAGCAGGTCCCACTGTGTGTAGAATCGTGGGTGCAGGATTTTACAGCATCTCTTTCTCTCCCTCTTGCTTGCCCACCCCTGGACTTAGATAGAACTATAAGCTGCAGTCCTGCAAGAGATTGACTTATGAGAGTAGAAGAACACTGGAGCTGGGAACATCCGATAAACTGGGAAGTGGGCCTCTACCCCTTTGCCAAAGAGAAAGAGTGATTTTGCATGAGTCACAGTACATTCCAATGCATGCCTATTCAGAAGTAAGTCCCAGTGAGCTCAATGGGGGTTACTCACAGGTAAGTGGGTGTAGGATTGCAGCTTTAATTGCCCTGACGTTGCACAGTTCACACAAGCCAACTACTCACATTAAGGGCTATAGCTCAGTGGAATGCTGTATACTTTGCATGCAGAGCATCCCAGGTCAAATCCCTGGCATTTCTAGGTATTATCATTATTATCATCATTATCATCATCATCATCATCTTGCATTTCCAGATAGAGCTGTCTGAATCCCTGGATACCCACTGCCAATCAGCATGAGCAGACAATACTGTTCGAGAGAAACCAATGGTCTGACTGTGTATAAGGCAACTTCCTCAGAATTGTTTATTAGTGAAAGTCAGCCACCAAATCTACCATGATAAGTATCCATACAGAATCCATGTATTGGTACTGATATCCATTTACTGGTACTGATGATACAGGTGGCACCTGACTGTCACTAATAAACTAGACTTTGGCAGGAGTGGACAGCTCAGTGGGGCTGAGATGGGGGTATCATGGAGCCACCTTCCCTAAACAGGCCTTGCTGCTGCTTGCCAAGGTGGGTAAGGAAGTGATACCAGGGCTTTGCAAGCACACTGGCAGAGCCAATGCGGCCCTTCCACCGGGACACCCACACAGCCCCAACTGTCGTCACCCTGTCCTGCCCCCACATCTTCCTAGTAAGAGGCAAAAGCACCGCAGGGTGACTCTGCAGCAAGGCTCCACCACACCAGCTAGTCCCGGCCATAGCAAGATGCCTTGTTGCTTCCATGAATGGAAGCAGTTCCTCAGGGTTTTAGGCTGCCCAGTCTGTGGCTCATGTCAGCTCAGGCATGTAGTGGGGAAACTATGATTTCTCATTACCTGCACACCAGGCCAAAAGATGCAAAAGTTCCTCCGGCACAGGTAAGAAATTTGTGACAGGAATGGGCTCTTGAGAGTCAGAATCCAGAGGTGAAGTCATACTGCACAAAGGGACAGGATGTATGTGATGCAATGCAAGGAATCCTCATCCTCAGACAAACTTCCAAGTCAACATTCAGCTCTTCCTCAGACAAACTTCCAAGTCAACTCCAGCAGTTCTTTACTCTTCTAAATCAAGTCTTCTTTTCTGAAGCACCCCTGTGCTTGGGGGAGGGGGAGGGAGTTTCTCACCCATTAATTAATGAGAGATGAACATTAAAAAGTGGAGGACAAGCCGAGTTGCTGCTGAAAGGCTGCAAATTGCAGGAGGTGGAGCTGCAGTCACAGCTCTCTTCAAACCCTCTGCTGTTGGTTATCTCTTCCATCAACAGCAAGGATGGAAATTCAAGCCTAACCCTTTCTCACTTCAAAATTGAGAAGCACCAGAGTGGAAATGTTCTCATTTCTCAAGAGCACCACGCACACATCCACACGCACTTGTTAGCTGTTAGTTATGAATTGCCAGGGGCACTGCTGGATTTATTAGTGTTCCTCCACTCAAAAGCTCCATTCTATACAAGGCTTAAACTGATTTCTCACTTTGACGAGATTGTTCCGTTTAAGCCCTGGCCTAGGAGATTGTACATTCTGTCTGAAGGCTTCTGTTGCTTTGGCAGGCAGCCTCTGCCTACTGCTCTATGCTTCAGATCCTATTTGCCCAGTTTCCACACCCACACACCCCAAGAAAACTGAAAGAAAATCATGCTAATCTTAATTATCTCAACATGGAAACTAGCCCTATGGATTTAGTAGGCACCATTTACAAAAAAAATAGGTCCCTTTACTCCTAGGGCTTTCACCTGACCTGTATTTTGAACGTATTGTGCGCCGATTAATTCTCCTAGGTCCGAGAGCTTTTTCTCGTTTATCTGATCTTACCCGCCGAATTGAAGCTCGCTTAAGCACAATCTCTCTCCGGATTTCCGGCGCATCTAATAAGATCTGATTCAGCAGGTAAGATGGGGTTTTCACAAGGCACTAACTGAATTTAAGGCTGGGGAAATGAGAAATGGAGAGAAAGTGAAATTGACAGATTCATCCACCCCTGCATGCAAGTAAAAGAAGTGACTTCAAAGATGGAAAGCCCCCCCCCCACACACACACACATGTTTTATTCTGGTAGAACCCTTTCCCTTGTCACATACAAGTCAATGAAGCAAACACAATTGGCCTCGTACACAAGTCCACTGTAGTTATTAGCTTGCAAAATAAATTTACTCGCTTGCTGGGAGCTGGCAGTGAAGGAACAGAGAACTCTGTCCCTCCTGCAGCAGCCTGCTGCATTCCTGTACGGAGAGGCAGGTTTTGCTCCTCTCACTTGGCTTGCATGCTGGATGCACAAGAGAGTCAGAGGACCCCGTCCCACTCACTTGCCTGCATAGAATTCCTTATTGCCTATGGCTGCAATGCAGTATAGAAGGCTTAAGGTAAGAGATAGGGGGCAAGGAAAAGGAACACAAGAAGAGCCTGCTGGATCAGGTCAATGGCCCATATTCCCAGCATCCTGTTCTCACAGTAGCCAGCCAGATGCCTACAAGAAGCTCAAAGGCAGAACTTGAGCACAAAACATCCACCCCACCTGTGATTCTTGGCAGCTGAGATATACAGCCAATGATACAGGCTGATTGCCTGCATGAAAAATCAATTGGCTGCATCCAGGCCATATTCTAGCACAGGGATGGGATATCTGTGGGCCTCCAGGTGTCATTGGACACCAGCTCCCATAAGCCCAGCCAACAGGTTAAATCGTCAGTGATTATGAGACCTGTAGTTCCACAACATACGGAGGGCCACAGGTTCCCCATCCCTGCTCTACGTTTCTCCCCAAGAAGGGAGTTGCTTAGCATTGCGGCTACGATTTGCTCAGGGTTGAATGACTGACCATAAGCAACATACAACTAGCTTCTGATTGTGTCAAATGAGAATTATTTGTGACTATATTCAGGCAGCGACCATTTTAAGCACTCCCAATTGGCGTGCGATGGCCGACACGCATGTTTTTTTGGACCCAGGAGAAGGCAGAACGGGGTGGGGAAAGGGGCAGGGCACGATTAAGCACGCTCCACCGACATGCATGGAGGCCGGGAGCAGGAGCCCCGTGTGAAATGGTCACCACCTATATAGCAAAAGAGCTTTCATCAGTGCAAACAGCCCACCACAGCCAACATGGCTGAATTTGAATCAAGCAAAAAATACACAACGCTGCCCTTGTTTTCTGTTTCGTTCACTTCATTTAGCTGCTTCCTGCTAAGAAGCAAATCAATATATCTTTTAATTTAGGCATTTTATACCATCACTCCAGAGACTCTGTGAATACTTCATACATTAAAACGAGTTAAAGACTTACCTTGGTCAGGTTAGAGTCTCAAAATAGATTTCCTCCTGCACCAAAGAGATTGGCAGCCCTACAAGGAAATAAGTCCTGCCGCCATTGGTTGGTCTAAGTGTGACTCATAGTAGACCCATTAAAATTAATGAACACGACTAAGTTAGGTCCATTAACTTCAGCAGGTCTACTCTGGATAAAACTGTGTTGAATTCCACCCATTGTTTCTTCTAAATGAACACTAAGCTGTAAGGCTGTATTGCAATGCACATTTACTTGGAAATAAAAAAATTCCTTCCAGTAGCACCTTAAAGACCAACTAAGTTAGTTCTTGGTATGAGCTTTCGTGTGCAAGCACACTTCTTCAGATACACTGAAACAGAAGTTGCCAGACCCTTCTATATAGTGAGAAGGTGGGGAGGGGTATTACTCAGAAGATGGTGGGAATGGGTGATTGGCAGATAGCTGAGATGAGCCTGTTGACGACTCTTAACGACTGCAATAGGTCTTACAGGAAAAAGCAAGGGGTGAGAAGGTGAGAAATGGCTTTGTCATGTATAATGAGATAAGAATCCAATGTCTTTGTTCAGGCCAGGTCTGTCCATGGTTTTAAGTTTGGTAATGAGTTGTAATTCAGCAGCTTCTCTTTCCAGTCTATTTCTGAAATTCCTTTGTAGTAAAACAGCTACTTTGAGATCTTGTATAGAATGTCCTGGGAGATTGAAGTGTTCTCCTACTGGTTTCTCTGTCTTGTGATTCTTGATGTCAGATTTGTGTCCGTTTATTCTTTGGCGTAAGGTTTGGCCTGTTTGTCCAATATAGAGAGCTGAAGGACACTGTTGGCATTTGATGGCATACACAATGTTAGACGATGAGCAATTAAACAGTCCCGAGATGGTATGTGTGATGTTGTTGGGGCCAGTAATGGTGTTGTCCGGGTGTATGTGACAGCAAAGTTGGCATCTGGGTTTATTGCAGGCTCTGGTGCCAGTGTCCGTGTTAGGTCTGGTTGTAGTATTATTGTGGGTTAGGAGTTGTTTAAGATTGGGTGGCTGTCTGTAGGCAATGAAAGGTCTTCCTCCCAGAGCTTGAGAAAGAGAACTGTCATTGTCCAGGAGAGGTTGTAGATCTCTGATGATGCGTTGTACTGTTTTAACTTGGGAGCTGTATGTGATGACTAGAGGTGTTCTGTTATTTTCCTTTGTGGTCTGTCTTGCAGCAAGTTCTCTCTGGGTATCAGTCTGGCTCTGTTGATCTGTTGTCTAACTTCATCTGCTGGGTATTTTAGTTCTAAAAAGGTTTGCTGTAGATCTCTTAGGTGAGAGTCTCTGTCTGTAGAATTGGAACAGATACGGCTGTAACGTAGTGCCTGGCTATATACAATGGACTGTTTGGTATGTTTGGGATGGTAGCTAGAGGCATGTAGATATGTTTGTCGGTCAGTTGGTTTACGGTATAAGGTGGTGTCTATGCGCCCATCCTGTATTTTTATAGTAGTGTCCAAAAAATGTATTTCTTGTATAGATTGATTCATAGTTAGGTTGATTGTGGGGTGAAAATCATTAAATTTCTGGTGGAAGGTGTCCAGGGTCTGTTGACCATGTGTCCAGATGATAAAAATATCGTCAATGTATCGAAGGTACAAGAGAGGTTTGAGTGGGTAGGAGTTTAGGAAACGTTGTTCTAAATCTGCCATGAAGATGTTGGCATACTGTGGGGCCATGCGGGTGCCCATTGCTGTGCCGCTGATCTGAAGGAACAGGTCATCACCGAATTTGAAGTTGTTGTGGGTAAGGACAAATTGGCAGAGTTTGGTGGCAAGGTCCGCTGTGGTTTTATCTGAAATGGTGTTCCTTATAGCTTGTAAACCATCGTTGTGTGGGATGTTGGTATACAGAGATTCCACATCCATAGTAGCTAGTATAGTATTGTTGGGAAGATTATTTAAAGATTGTATTTTCCTCAGAAAATCTGTGGTGTCACGTACATAGCTGGGAGCACTGATGGCATATGGTTTCAGAACAGAGTCCATATAACCGGAGACACCCACTGTAATAGTGCCAATACCTGAAATGATGGGGCGTCCTGGATTTCCTGGTTTGTGTATTTTAGGTAGAAGATAGAAAGTTCCTGGTCGAGGTTCTGTTGGTGTGTTGGTGAGGATCTGTTCTTGGATGTGTGGGGGTAGCTCCTTAACAATCTCAGAAACAACCCAGACATTATAATTAAAGAAGCAGACAAAGGTGGAGCTGTCGTCATCATGAACAAAACTGACTACATTCAAGAGGCTCACAGACAACTTTCCAATACCGCCTTTTACATAAAATTGGACTCAGACCCCACACAAGAATACAAAAAAGAACTGAACAAGATTGTTAAGGAGCTACCCCCACACATCCAAGAACAGATCCTCACCAACACACCAACAGAACCTCGACCAGGAACTTTCTATCTTCTACCTAAATACACAAACCAGGAAATCCAGGACGCCCCATCATTTCAGGTATTGGCACTATTACAGTGGGTGTCTCCGGTTATATGGACTCTGTTCTGAAACCATATGCCATCAGTGCTCCCAGCTATGTACGTGACACCACAGATTTTCTGAGGAAAATACAATCTTTAAATAATCTTCCCAACAATACTATACTAGCTACTATGGATGTGGAATCTCTGTATACCAACATCCCACACAACGATGGTTTACAAGCTATAAGGAACACCATTTCAGATAAAACCACAGCGGACCTTGCCACCAAACTCTGCCAATTTGTCCTTACCCACAACAACTTCAAATTCGGTGATGACCTGTTCCTTCAGATCAGCGGCACAGCAATGGGCACCCGCATGCCAATTTGTCCTTACCCACAACAACTTCAAATTCGGTGATGACCTGTTCCTTCAGATCAGCGGCACAGCAATGGGCACCCGCATGGCCCCACAGTATGCCAACATCTTCATGGCAGATTTAGAACAACGTTTCCTAAACTCCTACCCACTCAAACCTCTCTTGTACCTTCGATACATTGACGATATTTTTATCATCTGGACACATGGTCAACAGACCCTGGACACCTTCCACCAGAAATTTAATGATTTTCACCCCACAATCAACCTAACTATGAATCAATCTATACAAGAAATACATTTTTTGGACACTACTATAAAAATACAGGATGGGCGCATAGACACCACCTTATACCGTAAACCAACTGACCGACAAACATATCTACATGCCTCTAGCTACCATCCCAAACATACCAAACAGTCCATTGTATATAGCCAGGCACTACGTTACAGCCGTATCTGTTCCAATTCTACAGACAGAGACTCTCACCTAAGAGATCTACAGCAAACCTTTTTAGAACTAAAATACCCAGCAGATGAAGTTAGACAACAGATCAACAGAGCCAGACTGATACCCAGAGAGAACTTGCTGCAAGACAGACCCCAAAAAGAAAATAACAGAACACCTCTAGTCATCACATACAGCTCCCAAGTTAAAACAGTACAACGCATCATCAGAGATCTACAACCTCTCCTGGACAATGACAGTTCTCTTTCTCAAGCTCTGGGAGGAAGACCTTTCATTGCCTACAGACAGCCACCCAATCTTAAACAACTCCTAACCCACAATAATACTACAACCAGACCTAACACGGACACTGGCACCAGAGCCTGCAATAAACCCAGATGCCAACTTTGCTGTCACATACACCCGGACAACACCATTACTGGCCCCAACAACATCACACATACCATCTCGGGACTGTTTAATTGCTCATCGTCTAACATTGTGTATGCCATCAAATGCCAACAGTGTCCTTCAGCTCTCTATATTGGACAAACAGGCCAAACCTTACGCCAAAGAATAAACGGACACAAATCTGACATCAAGAATCACAAGACAGAGAAACCAGTAGGAGAACACTTCAATCTCCCAGGACATTCTATACAAGATCTCAAAGTAGCTGTTTTACTACAAAGGAATTTCAGAAATAGACTGGAAAGAGAAGCTGCTGAATTACAACTCATTACCAAACTTAAAACCATGGACAGACCTGGCCTGAACAAAGACATTGGATTCTTATCTCATTATACATGACAAAGCCATTTCTCACCTTCTCACCCCTTGCTTTTTCCTGTAAGACCTATTGCAGTCGTTAAGAGTCGTCAACAGGCTCATCTCAGCTATCTGCCAATCACCCATTCCCACCATCTTCTGAGTAATACCCCTCCCCACCTTCTCACTATATAGAAGGGTCTGGCAACTTCTGTTTCAGTGTATCTGAAGAAGTGTGCTTGCACACGAAAGCTCATACCAAGAACTAACTTAGTTGGTCTTTAAGGTGCTACTGGAAGGAATTTTTTTGTTTTGACTATGGCAGACCAACACGGCTACCTATCTGTAACTGTTACTTGGAAATAGTGATGCAAGTAGGGAACTTTAGACTTAATGGTCTTTCCAGGGAGGGGTAGGTGGGCTTTAGGCGGCCATGTGTAATACTTCAGTAGCAAAGCACATCATTAACATTTCTCTCTCACCCTCATCATTCCCTGCTTTGCAACAGCTTCTGCATTCCTGAGATGTTAGAACAAAAGCAGAACAAAAAAGGTTGCAAACTCTCATTTTAAAAAAAACAAACCAGGAATAAATACTCTGAGCATGTGCGATTTTAAATTCACTTAAATCAGAGCACCATCATAACTGTAGGAATAAAATGGGTTTTGCTTCTGCTTCCCTGATGCTGAACACATTTGCTTGGGAATAAGCAACATTTTGTAGTAGAAAGGGCTAATATATTTTTAAAGTAAAAATAATAAAATGAGCATCTGTAGCCATCTACATGCCCAGCCGGCTGCTCCCTGAGTACAAAGTATTATTATTATTTTAATATGAGGAAAGGAAGCATGCTGTCCTGGCTTGGCTATACCAGCTGATATGCTGGTGCCAGGCCTGGTGGCTGCTGCCCCCATAATCTGCCACTCTCTGGGTAGTCATGGAAGGGGGGAAGCCAGAACTGCATCACTGTCACATTGACTCTACCCAATATTATGTTCTTGCTTGCTGCTTTTAACCATTGTATAATTATATGCACTTCATCATCTGTGTTTTGTTTATTGCATTCTGCTGTTGCACATTTTTATAACTGTGCTCCATATCTATTTATTGTACCCCTTTGGTCTCCACTGTTGCTTAGTTTATAACGTACAGCTGCACAGGTATTGCACTTTGCACATTATGGTTTGGGCTGCTTACATTTTGTTCAAAAAACAACATCCCCTCCTCTCAAGCCGTAACCATGTGAGTGAGATGCTAAGCTGTTGGGTGGCAAGGGGCAATGTGCCTGGGGAATCATGGGGTGGCGCTGTGGTCTAAACCACTGAGCCTCTTGGGCTTGCCGATCAGAAGGTTGGCGGTAACTCCTGCCAACCTAGCAGTTCGAAAGCACGCCAGTGGAAGTAGATAAATAGGTACCACTCCGGCAGGAAGGTAAACAGCGTTTCCGTGCACTCTGGTTTCCAACATGGTGTCCCACTGTGCCAGAAACGGTTTAGTCATGCTGGCCACATGACCCGGAAAGCTGTCTGTGGACAAATAAGCTCCCTCGGCAAGATGAGCACCACAACCCCATAGTCTCCTTTGACTGGACTGAACCATCCAGGGGCCCTTTATCTTTTACCTTTTTTACCTGGGGAATCATTCTGTAGCTGGGTGTGTCTAGGCTGCCTTAAGTAAGATTACAGATGGTTTCAGAGATGGGACTGGCTGGGTGAGGAGGAGAAGGGAGAGTTGTTTGACAGTTGTCCCTCCTTCTGCCTCCATTGAATGAGTCCTAGGTTGCTCTGCCAGCCAGCCCTCTGACCTGTGGTGCTCTTATTGGATGTCAAGCCAGTCCTAAATAAAACAACTGTCATGTATGTGGATTGAGGGTGCATCCTGGCATGTATTACTGAGACCTGGGTGGGTGAGCTGGGTGGGATGCATATGCCTCAGCTCTGTCCTCCTGGACAGAGGGCGAGGGTTGAAGGTGGAGTTGCCATCATACATAAGAATTCAATCTCCTTCACCAAGAGATCCGTCACCACCCACTTCCCTGCTCAGCAGGCTCTCTACTTGAGCTGGTGGAGACCATCTCAGAGATGGTGTAAGAAAAATTGCAGGGTTTTTATTCTGGGAGACTTTGACATCCACAGCTGGGTCACCCTGACAGGTCCAGCTCAGGCCTTCATGACCGCCATGAGACTATCTCAGTACATCATTGACCCAATATATGCTGAAGGCCACTGATGCAGGAACAATGGGACTCCTAGTCTAACACTATTGGGGTGGGGGGCACATGTTCCCCACACCTGCAAAAAAAAGTCCACACGATGAGAAAATGCACACAGGTAAGAACATTGCACACACACACCTACCCCTACCAAGTCTTCAGAAAAGAGGCACTCAAGCAACATTCACTTTAAAAACAAATAAAACAAAATAGAATAAAGGAGAGAGTGCAGTGAAATTGACAGTGAAACTGAAACTTTTAACCCTTGAAATCTCTATTTAGAAGTGCCTGTACAGGTTGTGTAAAGGCTGCAGGGTGTCTGGAGAGCATCAAACATAATTTACTATTTCTGGGCTCCTTTTTAATTCACTCTAAAATGGGGAACCTCCATCCTGTTATTCTGAAATTTGACACCTCTGATCTTTCAAGGGTGTAGTAGAAAGCCAGAAATTTCCATGCCATTTTTGGATGAGGGTGGAAAGTGAAATTACAGGCAATTGACTGGCTGTCCCATTGAAAATTGGCTCAGTGTCCCAATGAAGTCAGTGAAAAAGCTAAAGGAATTGGGAGATATCTATTTATTCATTAAACATATACCTTGCCCTTTGTCCCTGAAGGATACCCAGGAGACCCAAAATAAAATGTGATGAAACTGTATCCATTATACAATAGTTAAAATGACTTTATACAAACTACAATGCCTAAATATGCCTACTCCATATCTGAAATAACGGTGGATGAAAAACAAAATGAATGCAAATCAAATTAATGCATTTTAAAATAAAAAAGGTAAAGTGAACAGAAATGGGAAAACAAAATGGAAGGTCTGTCTCTCTTCTGGCCTTTCAGCATTATATTAAGACTCTTTTTTATTTCAGAAGTCTTTTGGTATAGCTCCAGCTTCGTTGCTATGTTATCTCTCACTGCTTTTGTGTTTGTTTGTTTGTTTGTTTGTTTGTTTGTTTGTTTGTTTGTTGCTATTTTTCTCCCTATATTATATCATATGGTTGTTTTTGAATCTATTTGACTATTTTGTTTCTAAGTTTTTTGTTAGCCAGTGTGTGTGTGTGTGTGTGTGTGTGTGTGTGTGTTTTAAGACATATTATTTAAAACTCATTCTCAGTCAGTTCTCCATCCGAAGACCGATTATTACGTTAGAATATTTTAAGACATAGCATGTTTCCCATGTCACTTTGATGAGAAGAATGTTTTATTATTTATTAAGGATTAATTATTACCATTCTCATCCTGCATACTGCACCTTACGGAGTTAGAAACAACAGAGGCCAAAGCAGTAGGTCTCTGCCCCCTAGGAGCTTACAGCTGAGGGCAGGCAATGGGGAAAACAGCAGAGGAGGGGGAAGGCAGAGACAAGGTTAGGAAGGAAATAACACAGAAAAATGCAATCACCTGCACTTGCCTGGTTCCTCAACAGGCTTGCAAAAATTTATAATGCAATTCAAAGGCTTGTTTTTTTCAGGGAGCAATTCAGCTTCATGTCATATTCACAAAACACATTTGCACATAGGTCTGGGAGGAGGAGGAGGAGGAGGAGGAGGAGGAGGAAGAAGAAGAAGAAGAAGAAGAAGAAGAAGAAGAAGAAGAAGAAGAAGAAGAAGAAGAAGAGTAGTTTGGATTTGATATCCTGCTTTATCACTACCCTAAGGAGTCTCAAAGCAGCTAATATTCTCCTTTCCCTTCCTCCCCCACAACAAACACTCTGTGAGGTGAGTGAGGCTGAGAGACTTCAGAGAAGTGTGACTGGCCCAAGGTCACCCAGCAGCCGCATGTGGAGGAGCAGGGACGCGAACCCGGTTCACCAGATTACGAGTCCACCACTCTTAACCAGTACACTAAATAGCACCCAAGAATAATCCCCACCCCCACCCCGCACTTTAACATTGCCTTCTAATGTTCCAGTTCCCTTTGCGCCATTTCTCTGTCCCTCTTCTTCCCTCCCCCCTTTTTCTCAACAGGTTCTGCCTCCGTGCAAGCAGGCAGAGATAGATACACATGCAGTCCTAGGCTGGCATTGCCCTGTCTCTCTCTTCCTCCACCACCCCCCCACCCTCCTGCTGTCTTGGAGGTGCGTTAATCTCTACAGAACCTTTCCAAGCCTCTCCTCTGGATGATTCGTTTGCGAAAGAATGAGGCATAAATCACAGCCATGTCACTTCTTTTTCCCCTTAAAGGGTAGCTGAGGACAAGCACATCTCAGCATCCATCCAAGGAGGCCTTTCTCTCCCCACTCCTGCCACCCTGAGGAGCTGTACAAAGGAAGTTTTAAAAATCTAATCCCAACCTGCCCCCCTTTCAGAGCCCGCCTGGCCCTTTCAAGCAAGGCACAGGAGGAGTTTTTCATTTTTTTTTAGTATTAAAATCCCACAACGTTATTAAAAGGAATTGTTCAATCCCTTTAATTGGCTCGGAAGATAAATTCTTTCCTCAGCCCAGGGGTCACGGCCATCAGCAGCTATTTATTAGCTGCATTGATTGAGAAGAACAGCCTTTAAATGGAAATAAATTGAATTCTATGGCAAAGAGGATTCCATACAGGCTACTAATGTAAGACAGGAAAGCTTAGCAATCACTCAGAGGGAGTTTGTATTCTACATATATATTTTCCTTCTTTCTTTTCAATTTCTTGACAGCCCCAACTATTCTGCTCCCAACCACACACACACACACACACACACACACACACACACCAGCATGTATACCACACACACCCCTTAAAGAAGGCAGGACCCAGAAACAATGTATAGAATGACAGGATAGCTTGCCGAGCAGATTCCCCCGCCCAGTTGGTTATCTGGTTTGTTCTTCACTTGCCACTCAGGCAAGAGTGGATGGAATTTGTGGGTAGAATGAGGAAAAGAGGTTAAAATAATTGAAGAAGATATTTGTTTCAAGCCACCCCCATTAAACCAGCAACAAGTAGCACTTGTTCCGAAGGAGAGCAGGTTGAGGTAGGGTGAAGGATATAAAACCTACAACTACAGACAAATGTATCAATACCACAGATGGAGAAACTAATTTGACAAGTCAGAGCACGGAAAGATAATAATAATAATAATAATAATAATAATAATAATAATAATACAATAGCCACCACAGACACATTTCATGAACGGTGGGGGAGGGGTTATATTTGATTTAGTTTGCATTTAAAGGCCAGCTTAACTTAATTCACATTTGCTTTGTGAACTGAAACAGAGTCATCTTTCTCACAAAGGAGAAGGCTATCAATGGCTACTAGCCATGATGACCACACACTGCCTCCGCAGCTGGAGGCAATCATGCTGGAAACCATGGGAGGGGAGAGGGCTCTTGTGCTCATGCTCTGTTCCCTGGTTTCCCACAGGCATCTGGTTCTCCACTTTGAGGACAGGAAGCTGGACTAGATGGGCCACTGGGCTGATCCAGCAGGCTATTCTTGGGTTCAGAAATCACACTTCTCCAAATTATGCAGCCAAGCTGCATACACTACAACATGGAAAGAAATGCATATGTTAGTAAAAACAGCATGCCGAAAGGCATTGTATTAGGGGAAGCAACTTTGCAAAATGTGTACATTAAGTAAAATTACATACTGTAACACAAAAATTCTGGGGATTTTTCAACAACAAAAAGGAATCAGAAACTGCTGCGGAAATGTGGGGCACCAAACACAAGACGGGAAAAATGAGGAATTGGGGGGAACTGAAATAGATTTGTCCATCCCTAATGGTGGTGTTACTTTATTGCTCAGCTATCCCATAAGGAACATGACTGGAGGCCCCACCCCCCATCACATGGCTCACTCTTGGGCTATATCATTGTGTGCTGGCCTATAGCCTGGATGGTATCATTACATTTCTTGACAGGCCGACCAGCTTGAAAATATGATGTAAGCTCTGTTATTTGTTACTGTTGCCTCAACAAATAAATAAATGTGCTTATGTATTCATTTAAAATGATTTAAAGCTTGAAAAATGGAGGACTGTCCTTCTCTTAAAAAAAAGGAAGAATAATATTTTGCCTTCTAAACGACACATTTTTATTTTGCCTTTGCCACCATCCACCGACTGCCGAATACATTTCATGGTGCTCGCCTTCATCTGGGAGTTTAATTGCTTGAGATTGTTACTCGTAGGCTGTTAATTTATTAAAACCAGATCCCTTGTATTACTCCGGAGCCCAGAAGAATCATTGCATTCCATTAAGGGCAGCCGCGCGTGCCGGCTTTGCTTTGTCTCCGGCCACCTCTGTAATTGCACCCCTCTGCTAAGCTGGAAAAAGCTCCCCAGATGCCAGGCCAGGCAACTGGCTTCTCATCAGGGCGGATTATGCTGAGAAACGTACGGACTCAGATTCGTCGCAGGAGGAGAGGAGGATGCTCGGAAGGCAGCATGCAGCAGGGTTTTGTTTCAGGAAAAAGAGAGGGGGAAGTTGCCAAGTCTCATCTGCACAGAAGTAAGGATGGAAGAGAAGTTCCATTCAGCTCGCATTTATAGGTGAGCTTCACCTAATTCACTGTTTCCGAAACAATATGCAAACTGAGATGTGGCCATCCTTTGACATCGTCAGGGAAGTTTTTAATGTCTGACATTTTAATGTATTTTTTCATCTTTGTTGGAAGCCACCCAAAGTGGCTGGGGAAACCCAGCCAGATGGGTGGGGTACAAATAATAAATTAGTAGTAGTAGTAGTAGTGGTAGTAGTATCTGCGCTTGCCTGAATTTTGCAACGCACTTCGCCAGCCAAGTCGTGTGTACAGAAAATGCATATTGCAGGGTAAAGTGAAAATAACATACAGAAATTCATTGTGTTTGCAAAAACTGCTTTGCGAAAATGTGTGTATCAGCCAAAACTGCATTTCAAATGTTGGATCAGAAATAAGGGGGGGGGGGCCTCTACCCTGAAGTCCCCGGAACAAGGATAGAATTAAAATGCAATCACAGAATCAGAGAGTTGGGTGGAACCTTGGAAGTCATCTGGTCCAAAAATTAAATATAGCACCTCTCATCAAGCTCTCCTGTTGCTTCTCTCACTTTGCACCTCTTCCTCTAATAGATGCTTTCAACTCCTTCTGTGCTTTTTTTATGGAAACCTTCTCTGAGTGCTTGTTAATTTGTGACCTTTATCCAAATTAATTACAGTGAAGTAGTTCTCACAATCGCTAGCATGGATTAGAAGAGCTTCCAAGTGCTCCTTGGAAGAATGAAAAGCCTTTGTGCCATTCTTTAACCACTCCGATTGTGTGAACAGAAGGTGTTGATAGATAAGTAAGGCACTTGGTGAAACCTTGGGAATGTCTCCTTAATTTTTCTTTGCCATATTTAAAATGAGGTTCACACGAAGGATGGCTGCAGAAAACTTCTTAGTGTGCGTTGGCAGAAAGGTGGCGTAAGCAGGTAGCAAGGAAAGAAGTGTTGCCTGCTGAAAATACAGGATTTATACAGACTTGGGGCTAGGTCTCTCATCTCTTCATTAATCAACCCCTAATGAATTGCCTCCATTGAAAACGATTGTGCTTTGAGTGGGTATCAGGTGTTACGAAAGTTTTAGCTGTGTTGTTAGACATTCACAGATGCAATTAATGCTCTAGTTGACAAGTGATGAGTAGGCATGTGAGGACTGGCCCTACACCTCATGGCAAAGTGGCCATGTGGTTGCTTCAGCCGAAGGAGAGCTGTACTGACTTGGAGAATTATGAGAAGATAAATGATGCAAAGGTGCAGCTAGATAGTATGATAAGTGTGGGGCTGCTGCAAAAAACGACTAGTCCCATGTCCGATTCCTTATTTCTTGATTTCATTTATTTCATGAAATTTACATACCGCTTGCCTGTATAACCTCAAGTACAACTTGCCATGTGCTCTGGCATCCTCACACTATGTGTTTCCAATCACCTCATCCTCTCCTGAACATCAATAGCAGTGTCAGCTGCTACAGTTGATAAAGGAAGTTCACTATATGAGCTTCCTTTGTCAACTGTATCAAGCCAAGGGTAGCCTTACTGCATATAATGGAGGAAGAAGAACTCGGTGGTAGAGGACATGCTCTGCATACAAAGGCTCCCATGTTCAATCCCCACCATGTCCAGGCAGAACTGGGAAAGACCAACACCATCAGAGAGACAATACTAAACCAGATGGACCAAAGGTCTGATGTGATATAAGAAAGGTTCTTGCATTCTGAAGATAGGGCTGCCATTTTTAAAATGTCTGTCCATCTAAAGACTGTTTACTAAGAAGGCGCTTTCCAAAATTTTCCATGTGAGTGGTTGACCTCATGCCATTGGAATTCAAGCCATTATTTCCCAGGCTACCCACTTTTGGGAGGTTTTGAGTGGCTTGGGGTGCCGTCTCTGGACACATGGCGATATGATCACACAATGGCTTTGCCGTGTGCCAAACTCTGCATGGACCCACTATGCTCACATTCACAGTGCACCAATTTGGACACACCTGTTGGACTCAAGAGTTTCTTTGTCTCCTAGAGAATCTGGTAAGCAAGAACCGAGTTCCACAGCAGCCAACTTCTCTCTAGCAGAGACTGCTTCTTTCTAATATGTGATTTATTTTAGCCACAGGTTGGCCAAACCTCATCAAAGCTCTCTTTAAAGCCGTAAAACCAAGTAAAGAAAGGCTACAATGTAAGGCTCCCAGAAACCCATTTCATTTAGATTAAACTAGGCAGTTATTGTGTTTTAATACCAGAATTGATTATTATAAGTATGTTTATTGAGCTTTAGTAGCCTAGATTTGTATCTATTTCATAGTTGTTAATCTGCGATAAATATGTTTTTAATAATCTTGCACTATTTATTGAGCATAAAGCTGTCTACTGAAATGGAGAGTGAGATCGCTAAAAGATACTTATTGTATGTTACTCTGCCACAAATTCATTGCTGCATCCCTTTTTGCAGAGATTTACTTTTAACTAGGGGTAAAAGGGATGTAGCTCTTGGGCAATAAATATATTTTTAATAAGCTATTGATATTTAACCTGTTATCACCAGCTTAACAAACGCATGGCATTAAACGGCTATCGGCAAACCGCTCTTCATAATTTCTTCTTCGGGATTTGATGAAAGTGGCACTGGCAAACGGAAAATCTAGAAATAGGAGCAGTGTGGGCCTTATAGGACAAGTTGTACCTACACAGCTCCTCTGATGCATCTATGTCTTGCTATGCCACATTCCAGCTATTCTTCTCCCATATGCCCACCTACAGATCCGCCAATACATCTATGCCTTAATAGGCTGCACTTCTGCTATTCTGGTCCACGTGCCCACCTACAGCTCTAGCAAGGCATCTCGTTCCTGGCATAGAGCACATTCTTCTATTTCAGTAAACCTTGTGATTGCCAATGCAATTTACTTTGGACTAGAGCTGATGGGCAATCCATTAAGTTTATCTCATTTTGGCTGAAGGTAAGAAAATTGAAATAATAAACAAAACTAACAAAGCACCTTCAAACACAAATTCCAGTCACACTAACAGGAGCAGTGCTTTTTTTCTGGGGGGACGCAGGGGTACGCATACCCCTAAACTAGGCACAGGCAAACTCGGCCCTCCAGACGTTTTTGGGACTACAACTCCCATCGTCCCTAGCTAACAGGATCAGTGGTCAGGGATGATGGGAATTGTAGTCTCAAAACATCTGGAGAGCCGAGTTTGCCTATGCCTGCCCTAAACATTTTGTGAATCTAACGGGAGAAGAAACTAATATATATATATATATATATTAGTTTCTTCTCTAGCACGGTGAATCGTCACTTCCGTTGCTGCCCCCGATGGCAGCCTCATTTCCTGTCACAGTGTTTCCTGAGTCTCAGACAGAAGCGAGCATTTAATGTCTGAAGTAGGAGTTGGAATCTAGCACAGTGATTGGTCAGTTTCGTTGTTACCACCTCCAATGGCGGCTTCATTTCCTTTCCTGGTGTTTCCTGAGTCTCAGACGGAAGTGAGCATTTAATGTGTGAAGCAGTGTGGAATGTGGATGTGTAATAATATAAGGTAATACATGTTATTTGTACTTTTGTCCATTTACTATATTTATTTTTCCTGATTTTAACTATAAAATGATGGTTTTCTTGAGTCAAAACAAAAGTACCCTTAAACATTATTATTATTTTTAGAAAAAAAGCACTGAACAGGACTGAGCCTCGCCCATGTTTAGGGCCCTTGAGGTGGAGTGAAGCAGCCGCCCTGAGCAGGAAGAATCTTGTGGGGAACTCGTGAGACCTCACAGAGCTCTCACAACATCTGACAAGAGCTCCACAAGACATCATGAGATGTTGATGGAATCTGCTGCCGAGATACTTTCCCATTTCACCTCAGGCAGCGAAACAGGATGGGCCATCCCTGCTCACATTGGCCTATAAGGGGGGGAAAGCCACTGTCTATATTAGGGTGATACTTTGGTTAGGCCATCCGAAACATCACAAAATACTTTGCAAACTCTCAAGTTCTCTCTACTTGGCTGGAACCTCTGCTTGCAAAGCACTAAATCGCAAAGGGGCCTTCCTTTGAAAAGAGTTAAGCTCACACAGGCCAAGATTTCACTGGAGTCAGAGTATGCTTAACTCTGCTGGATTGTGGCCAATGTCTTTTAACTGTCTAAGTACCAGAACTAGAGGGAGACACAGCTAAGGGCTCCACACTTCCTCTTGCCCTGCTGCTTTCCCCAGGGGGAAAACTACTCTTTAGCACTCAATCGGAGCAAACAGCAATTTGGGTTTTCTCAGGATTCGGGTTTTGCACTAAAAAAGCACATGTCTAGCAAAAAAAAACCCCTGCTCTGACCCATGCTTTCTAGGGAAAGAGCAAGCAGAAGTGTGGACAAGGCTTTACCCTCTCTTTACTTCACTTAATGGAGTGAATGAAGAAAGATTAAAACCACCTCTTCCGTTCTTTTCTCATGGTCCCATCTTGTTTGTTACACATCCACTTATTAGCCTTTCAAATCCTTCCTTTTGAGCTCCGGTCTGATTCCGCCATATGCCACACAACGAGGCAGCGATCCAAACATGGCAACTTTTAATTGAGCCATATCATCAGCTCCGGATCAAATGTAAAATTAACGATCCTGAATCATAATAATCATAAACTCACACATAACCCCGCGCGCCGGCAAATAACTATTTGCCGTGAGTCTAGAGTGTTAAGCTGATTTGCAAGAAGTGCACACGCTACCCAGGAATTCTAATTAACCAAATTAACACTATCACTTGAAATCATGTCTCGGCGGCAGGACACTTCTGAACGGCCTCGGGCTGGCAGCAAAGGAGCCAGATAAATAGCTGTTTCCATCGCCAGGGCTTCAGAGGATTCTGTTTCTCAATGGGAACAAAGATAGCCACACACTGGATATGTTCTATTGAACTGATCCAGCAGGGGAGACTCATGCATGGAAGTATGTTTACACACTGGGTGCACATCTACATATGTACCGCAGTGCTCATTGGGACTCATTCAACTGTTTGAATGCGGGTGATTTCTTTTGAAGAGGATAGGAATGCAGGTAACAGGAGCTGGATTGGGGCCTGTGTGTAAATTTGGGCAGAGTGAGTGGGACATATGCCAAGGCAAAGCAGTGGTTGTGAGAATGTGGCAAAAACTTGTCATGACAAGACAAAACACAAAGAGCAGGAAAAGACCACTGATCCATGGCTTTTGCCCGTAACTGGTTTCCACTATAACCAGCTGGTTCTCAGAAGCAATGACCAGTATCAACAATCCACTGAAATGGAGTAACCAGCACCAAATTCCCACCACTCCCTTAAAGTCAGTACAGTGGTACCTTGGGTTAAGTACTTAATTCGTTCCGGAGGTCCGTTCTTAACCTGAAACTATTCTTAACCTGAAGCACCACTTTAGCTAATGGGGCCTCCCACTGCTGCAGCACCGCCGGAGCACAATTTCTGTTCTCATCCTGAAGCAAAGTTCTTAACCCGAGGTATTTCTGGGTTAGCGGAGTCTGTAACCTGAAGCGTCTGTAACCCGAGGTACCACTGTAGTAAAAAAAGGGAAGAATCAGGAGAGAGTTGGCCTTTCTCTTCCCACTTACTGTCAATCAGCCCCAAATGACCAAAGGAGGACTATCAAAAACACTGTGAAAACTTTTGTACGAGGTGTTCTAAAATCCCACCGTTTCCTTCTTGGGTGGTTACAGAGTATTTAGACTCCTCTCCGGTGTAAATGTGGATAGGATTTTATTTCTGACCCAAGTGCATCACTTTGTACTTCTCTCAGCTTCATCCTGCTTTCTGATGCCCAGTTGGTTTGTTGGCAAATATCCTTTTGTGATTCTTTCACCATCTCGTTCTGAATAATTTCATGCCATCAGCAAACCTTGCAATTCAACCCTGACCCAGACACTTTTGGATAAATTAAAACCACTGATCTAAATGCAAATCCTTGGAGGACCCCACTGTTTACTTCGCTCCACTGTGAAACAGTTGATTTATTTCACTTTATGCTTCCCTGATAAGATCATGCTTTGTTCTTGTAACCTCCCATCATCTCTTATCTCCCCCCTCCAACACCACCCTCATGTATAGGAATAGTCTTGTTTATATTCTGCCATCTTCTCAGATTCACCCTGAGCATGAAGGAAACTGACATTTTAAAAAAAATCCAGTTCTCCAACAACTATGAAATTATCACAATTTTTTACAGATGAAAAATGTTTTCATACTTGTGCATCCATGTGGAAGTCCCCCCTCCCCAACCTAGTCTAACTGTGCACTTGCAAATGAAGGATGCACTTCTAAGATGGTATCACTGGAAAGAGTAACTATCAGCATGTTCAGGTGCTCTAGAGGGTGCAGAAATCCGAATGCAAAGATGCAGTAGAAATGCAACCAATATCAGACCGCATGAAAGATGCATTAATACAATCACTGCAAATTTGGTCAAGTCTTGTTAGCAAAGCAGTAGAGATTGTGGTGAAATGACATCCTGTTTATGTAAGGATCGTTGTCGGAAGAAACAGCAAAGAATATCTCAGCAGGAACTGAGTAGTTGTTTGTGTTGAAATGCTCTAGACCAGCCTTCCCCAACCAGGTGATGTTCTAGACTATAACTCCCAGCAGCCCCAGCCAGCATGACCAAAGGCCATGGAGCTTAAGGTGAACCTTTCTGGAGGGCATCAGGTTGGGAAAAGCTGCTCTAGGCCAACGCATGTCAGGTAGAAACTGTAATCTGTGTGTCTAGGAGATGCACAAATGGACAGTTCTGGGCAAAAAATGAGTTGCTTCTGAAGAGGGCTTTCTGTCCAAAACACACTGGGCTACAGCATTCATCATAACTTCCTAGCACCTGTAGAGATCCTCGCCCTTTCTGTTTGTTGTAATCATTGCTATTGCCTTCCATTTTTATTTATTTTTTACTTCCCATGGTGATTGCCACCATGAGGAAAGGCCCATTAAATTCAGCATCCTTTCAACGGCACCCCAGAGGAAGCTTCCTTTCTTCACCCAGAAAGAAGGACCATTTCCCCCCAATCTTCTCTCTTTCCCACCGTTGCTCCCAGATTAATTGCAATCAGCTTTCTGAATTGTGCATTTACAAAGGCAGCCTAATAGTGAGCACCTGCGGGAGCCCCTAGTTAATGCCCAGTGGGGGAGCTGCTCGCTGCAGAACCCGTGTTAATGCCCGGCAGAGTCATTATAATGAAGGGTGTTGTGGCAAGATAGCACCAGCGGAATCCGTTCCTAATGAGAGACTTCAAAGCAGTAATGAGCTTGCAAAGCAATCCTTTTCATTTACTGAACTGGCCCCATATGCTCAGCGTTTAGACAGGGGTCACACATCAGGCAGAGAGAATGTGTGTGCATGTGGGCGGATCTAATATATTTGTCATTCTCTAAAAAGCACAGATTAATAATTGCCCTCACTGAAACGAGACCTTTTACCATGAAGTGAGCTGGGGAGAAGGGAGACATGCCAGCCAGGGTGCCGGTGGCTCCCACAGGTCAGATCCTGGATGCACTAAGAGCTGAAGTAAATGTTTCTAATTAACTCTTTGATTCGCGAAAAAGCAACTTGGCGGTAACCAACTCTCTGGTCAGCAGGTTCTAGGCACGATTAGACTATGGCTGGCCAAATTCCTCCACCCTGAGAGCAAACATTTTGTGGCTGTCAATTGCAGGGAGAATTCACACACATATGTGATTTCTAGCACCATCTTACCTGTCTGCATTCAGACAGGCCAACTCTCCACTTATCTGCCCTATGCCAGAAGCTAAATTTACCTCCCCTCTGGCTCCAGTGGGAGAGGAGGTTTGTGTGTGTTTGGAAAGAGATGCAGTGAATCACAGGGACTTGGAAACAGGTCATCTGATTTGCACAATTCATCCCTGCCTCAAACACCCTGTGGTGAGGAATGCTGACTTGTCAAAAAGAGAGATGGGAAGCTGCAGATATCCTATTAATAATTTGCTTGCTAATTTGGGTCACTATTGGCAAAACATTTTGCAAGCCTCAGTGTTAGTCAATCAATGCATTTTTTAAAAGCGTCCCATAGTTGCGGAATAAAAAATATTTGCATTAGTATCCAAACAGCTTCATTGCTCCTTATGGCTGAGATCCAAAGGCCACCTTTCAAGACATCCACATCCCTTGGTGGCCATATCAGCACATTTCTCTTCTTTCTAGCTTTCTAGTCGTAGCTTGCCATACCGCATCCAATGCTTCTTCTGACATTCTCATAAATTTTGGTGGTGGCCTGTTTGTCAGCACCCCAGAAGTCTGCAAGTCTCGTGCTGTTTTGCTTTTCTGTCCCTTTTGTTCTCCTTTATCTCTATATTTTTCAGGGTCCATTGACTTTTCTAGATGTTGCCTATGGATCTCTGAATAGCTCTGGATTTTAAAAATTATTATCTTGTTAAAGCACAGCAACAGAGGATTTTTAAAAAAATGAAAAGCAATGACCCAAAGCTCTTCAGAACTCCATAGGCAGCATTCTAGACACCCTCATATTATACAGCCTATCAGAGAACACAAACAAGCCCCACAAAACCTCTGAAGGTGTGGTGGGGTTTTTTAACGCAGTGCAAGAGAATCTACCTTACTAAAAATGTTTAATTTAATTTCTTGTTTTCTTTTAAGATATGAAAAAGCAAGGTACTCTTGCTTCTGCTCCTCTCTCCCCGTGGTGGGTGTTTTTAAAACTATACTTGCATATTTTGTATCCGGGGTGGTCTATAAATATTTTTAAAATAAAGAATGGATTTTGGAGGAAACTGAATTCTTTTTACTTCCTGCACATAAAGTTCCTGGGCCTATCGGTTTGCAATTTGGCAGGCTTAATCCACTTGGGAGGTGGAGCTCCTGTGCCTGTAAATTTAATCACTTCAACCAAAAGGGGAGAAATGTTAGAGCCATTGTTAGATTCCATTACTGTGCATGGGGAACACATATTATGTGTACAAAGCAGGTCAGATCCTGAATTACAGATCAAAGCACAAAGTGACTCAGAAACAGAATGGAATTTTTAAAAGCACCTAGAAGCAAGATGAGACTTGGGGCACGGGGGGGGGGGCCTCCATGTGCCTATTAAACAGTCCTGTCCTGGCTCCCACCCTCAAACACACTTAGCTTGGATATCCCTAAAGACTTTATTCCACAAGTCAGTACACGGCTTAAACACAGATCAGGTCTACATAGTTTGTAAGTTCAAAAGCTCTGAGACGTATGCCTAGGCCCAAGCTACAGTGTTGTCTTGACACTTGAGACACACCTCAGGCTCGTCTTCTGAAGAGCAGGGCAGGCACAGTAATTCGCATGGTTCTCGCCACAAGCAATGGGACTGGCCAAGCAAGCGGAGACCCCTGTGAGTCGGCCACATCTGCTCATGCTGGTGCCAGGGGCTGGGTTGACTCAGCCAGCTCAATGCCCAACTCAGGCTCAGGCAATCTCCTCAGTCACCTGAGAAACCTTGTTGACAGGAGGCAGGGTGGAAATGGTGGCGCTGCCTCCTCCTCTGAGACATCCTCACTAATGGGGCAGAGCTAGGCTGTCTCCCAATGCAACACTTGGCCCCTCAGTGATCTCATCCTAATCCTCCTCCCCCTCTGGCCAATTATGTGCCCAGGAGGCTTAATGCATGCTCAGAAGCAGAGAAGAGGAGAGCAAGGGAGCTTCATACATCTACCTGGCAAAGTTCCCTGTGGCATGACCATAGCTGTCAACGTTTCCCTTTTTTTACAGGAAATTCCCTTATTCCAAATAGGATTCCTCGCAAGAAAAGGGAAAAGTTGACAGCTATGGGCCTGACAGCCAGTCCCCAGTAGGGACTAAGCTCAAATACCAGCCTTTTACACCAGCACGGGACTTTGGGTCAGGATTACCCCATCCTCACAAAGCACCATAGAGAGGGGCTTTAGGGGAGCCCAGAGAGGGCATTTAAGGCTACACTGACCTCTTCCTCTTCCTTTAAGGAATGGAATGTGCCCCTCGAGGAAGTTAGCCACAGAGAGGAGAGCAAATCCACTACTATGCACATGTCCTTCACAGCCACTAAGGGGAGCCAGACTATATTGGCAACATAGGAAGCTGCCATATACCAATTCAAACCATCTAGCTCAGTATTCTCAACACTGAAAGACAGCAACTCTTGAGAACTCTTTTCAGGCAGGCGGTATTCTCATTCCTACCTGGAGATGCTGAGGATTGAACCTGGGACCTTATGCATTCAAAACAGATGCTCTCCCGCTCCTCAGATATTTACCTTACTCTCTCTGGATGATATCCAGACTCCTGTGTAAGAGCTGGTCTTGACCCTGAGAGGGAAGGGGAAGATTCTTCTGCAGAGAAAGGAGAGTTAAAAATCAAGGATGTTTGGTTTCCTGCTAAATGTTTTGCTGGACAGAGACCCTTGACTGACTAGCAATCGTCGTCTTCTTCCATTTGAGACCTAAGCCTCCCCCCTCCCTCGAAAGACTCTGTAACATGCTGTAACATACTACCAGTACAGTGGTACCTTAGGTTACATACGCTTCAGGTTACATACACTTCAGGTTACAGACTCCGCTAACCCAGAAATACCTCGGGTTAAGAACTTTGCTTCAGGATGAGAACAGAAATTGTGCTCTGGCGGCGTGGTGGCAGCAGGAGGCCCCATTAGCTAAAGTGGTGCTTCAGGTTAAGAACAGTTTCAGGTTATGAATGGACCTCCGGAACGAATTAAGTACTTAACCTGAGGTACCACTTTAAAGAGTATTTGTACCCAGCTGATGCTCTTCTCTTGAGCTGCAGCCCGAGTCAGCCAGAGGAATCCATCGAACAAGGTCCTCTCCAGGTAGTCCTTCCCCCTTGTACCCACATGGCTCAGCAAATGATCCCGAAGACTTTCGCATGCCATTAATAGAAAAGAGTCCAATCAAAGTTACCAGGGTATCCGTGTGGGATGCCGTCAACAAAATGTGGTATCTGTCATAGGATCGCAAATCATCAGCGACTGTAGCTGTACAGCCCTCCTAAAAGATTACTCTCACAAAATGAAGCAACTGAGCATGAAGTGAGCATAAAGGCTTCCCTCCCCGCCCTTTATACTTTTCCGAGCTTTCCTTAAATTCTTGTGTTGCAGTTTCAGAAGGGCTACACAAAGAGCAGTCAATTTAAATAGCACAAGCAGAGCAGGGGGGCAATTTTCTTCCTGTTTTCTCTCGTACACGTACAGTCTTTTTTCAGCAACATCAGTAACAGATCACAGCGGGGCGTTGCACATAATCTGCATCCGTCTTAGGCAATGCATGGCACTAGGAAGATGTGTCAGTTTTAATGGTATGCAGCACGCAAGGATTTGATGAGGCCAGCCTCCTGTCCAACAATGCTGATTGCGACTGCCGTTTGTTGCCACCAGCAGCGCAGCCTAGCTGCCCTCTGCATCACAGCCCCTGTGTCAAGATCACAGCCACGCTGCTGCCAGGTTGCATCATCGCATGCACATCTAGGTCTTTGGCATATACACTAGTCATACACGTTGTTCCTACTCTTCCTCTGGGAGGTACATGAAATCCAAGAAGAGGAGGAGGAGGAGGAGGAGTTTGGATTTGATATCCCGCTTTATCACTACCCAAAGGAGTCTCAAAGCGGCTAACATTCTCCTTTCCCTTCCTCCCCCACAACAAACACTCTGTGAGGTGAGTGGGGCTGAGAGACTTCAAAGAAGTGTGACTGGCCCAAGGTCACCCAGCAGCTGCATGTGGAGGAGCGGAGACGCGAACCCGGTTCCCCAGATTACGAGACTACCGCTCTTAACCACTACACCACACTGGCTCTCCACCTAGGCGGTGGTGGCTTGTGAGGGGGGAGGGAGGCAGCAACATTCTCCCAGCCGCAGTGCTGTGCTCATTGCGATGGGGCAAGGGAACAGCAAGCTCAAAGTAACTCTGGGACAGTGTTACTGCCATCAGAAATACCACACTGCCTCTCTGCCCCTCCCCAACACACCACACGAATCAAAGGGTTAGGGTTAGGGTTACATTTCTTCCAAAAGTATAGAATATTCCAGCCTTCTGTCTATATTCAGGGATGGCAGCCACAGCACTGAATGCATATGTGAACAGAGGCAACCTGGAAAGCAAACCACTACAGCATTAGCTTGGGTTTGGGATGGGTTTTTGGAAGACACCTGAATTTGTTTCATGTGTGTAGATCAGTGCACACTGACTAATGCAAAGTCTTCGCACTAAGGCTCTATTCCGATAGCATGAGTGTCACAATGATCGGTAGATTCTTATCTGTTGCAGCCTTGGAAGACACAAGATTTACCCACCCGGGAAGAATGGCAGATGAAGTTGATGGACTACATGGAATTGGCGGAAATGACTGACAGAATCCGAGACCAGGGAGAAGAGTCGGTGGAAGAAGATTGGAAAAAGTTTAAAGACTATTTACAGAAATATTGTAAAATCAATGAATGTTAGAAAAATGTTGGAATGAAGTTATAAGGCTTCAGCAGAAATGTTATAAGGAATTAAGTATAAATAGATTAATAGAGAATTAAAGGGGAAAATAAGGTCAAAATGTGTTAAGATAATTATAGGATAGAAAGCAGAGGAAGATGGAAAGGAATTGCTGAAACAACTAATAGAAGTGGAATACAAAAAGGGAGGTGTGAGGAGGTCATGGAAACAAGTGAATGAAAGATTGAAACTAGATTGATGTGTTTTAAATTGCTTTTGTTTGGTTTTTTTAGTTTAAATTGTTTTTGTTAGTTTAGTGTTAGGTATTGTCTTTGTATTGTATTGTATTGTATTATTTTCTTTTTATATGTAATGTCTAATTTGTTGGAAAGTAATAAATATTATCTAAAAAAAAAAAAATTCCCAAGGGAAGACTTCCTAAAAAGATGAGGGTGCTGATCTTTTGCTAAGGCATCAGAGTTCTCACTTTTATTCTGGCTATAGCTTTTGGATTAATAATAATAGTTTTTAAAAGTTGAAACCTTGAAATGGGGAAAGAAGCTGTTTGCACCAAAGGGAAACAATGTATTCTTTGCATGTTGATTTCCTCCAAAAAGACAAAGCAGCGCAGTTATTAGAGCCGAGCAAATTATTTTGAACAAATTATTTAGTTGTCCATATTTTTCTGTTCATAAGTTATCTGCCACCTGTTTGCAATTTTCTCAAAGCTGTTGGGATCGTCTGTAATCCGCCAAAAAATGTCTGCAAAAAGAAAGGCTTTGATCTGTAGATTGTTATTCACATAGTTCCTTGTAAGTGTTTGAAATAGAATCACAAAGTAGGAAAGGGGCCCAGGGGTTGACTAATCCAATATTCTGCTTTCAGGCAAGAAAATTTTAAGAGCACTCCTGGCAGACATGCAAGAGACAACCAGCTTTTCCTTAAGGCCAGTTCTCATAAACCCTGCCTAGTAGCAACCTGCCGGTCAGAGCGGTCCTTATTAAAGCTAACAGTGCAGCAACACAATTGCTTGGAACCTTCAGCACTCAGGGTCTCTACTTCACACCTATTTCAGACACAGAGCGTCATGTGTGAATTAGCCACCTTTCTGCTTGCAATGCCATTGAGCTGAGCAAGTCAACACACTTACAGGTTTACTTGCAAGGGTTGCCCTGTGTTACAAAATACTTACCTGTGTTCTTACAAAGTGGTTTATTTTGACTTGGCAAGCTCAGCTCTTAGCCAGTGCATAACATTTGTTGTTTAACGTTGTTTAAGAAACCTCAGCAAAGCCCTTTCAAAATTGCTGAACAGAAGAGGTGGGGAATCTACATTCACAATCAGTTGTTTGGACTTCACTCCCAGTTGTTTGGAATAGGCTGCATGTTACACTCCATTGAATGTCCATTGGGGTCTCTTCAGACCTGCTGCTGAATACACAAGACTTGGGGCATGGACATCCCTCACACCCTCTAATACACAGGCATCTAGCCTAGACAATTCTGTGGCTCTAAACAGAGTTGTAATGGTGCCTTCTTCCACCCTCACAGCATCATTCAGGCCGGACACTGAGGTCCAACACCTAGGGCCTTCTGGCGGTTCCCTCACTGAGAGAAATGAGGTTACAGGGAACCAGGCAGTGGGTCTTCTCGGTAGTGGCGCCCACCCTGTGGAACGCCCTCCCATCAGATGTCAAGGAAACAAACAACTATCTGACTTTTAGAAGACATCTGAAGGCAGCCCTGTTTGGGGAAGTTTTTAATGTTTGATGTTTTATCGTGTTTTTAATATTCTGTTGGGAGCTGCCCAGAGTGGCTGGGAAAACCCAGCCAGATAGGCGGGGTATAAATAATAAATGGTTACAATTATGATTATTACAGTGGTACCTCTGTTCTCGAACGTAATTCATTCTGTTTGACTTCCAAAACGTTCACAAACTGGGCTAACCACAAGTTCAATTGGAAAAAAATGGAAAACATGCAGCGGAAGCCGTTTGACTTCTGAGGCGCATTTGAAAATGGAAGCAATTACCTCCGGGTTTTCAGTGTTTGAAAACCGAAACGTTCGGCTTCTGGGATGCTCAAAAACCAAGGTACCACTGTATAAGATAGTCTTTATCCTGCTAGAGAGATTCAAGCCCATACCAGAAATTTAGGTTTGCAGAATTAATGTCAATTAAAGCGCACATGAAGTCCTCGCCAACCTGGTGCCTCGTGGATCTGTTAGACTTCAACTTGCGTCAGCCCCAAGAGAAAGAGGGAAGAAGAAACAGGAGGGGGTTACATGGAAGGCCTGTAGCCAAGAGGCAGCACATCTGATCTGATGCAGAAGGTCCCATGTTCAATCCCTGGCATCTCCCGGTGGGGCTGGAAAGGACTCCTACCTGAAACCTTGGAGAGCCACTGCCAGTCAATGTCGACTACAATGGGCTTGATGGAGCAATGCTCTGACTTGGTACGAGGCAACTTGCTATCTGCCTGAAGCTTGGCAACACTGATGATTAAGACGGTGCTACTGGAAAACAGTTCCATGCATTTAGCCACTGCTTTTGCAATTAACCTTCATGCTAGGTTCAAAGGCTGATAAGAAACAGCACAGTGGAAAATCCGCATTTCATCCCAGCTGCTTCCTCCACAGTGCACACTAGTGTTTGGCAGAAAGAGAGAGACCGAGATAGTGTGAGTTATGCAGGTGTCATAATAAACCCAGGATGTCAAGGTATGTGTTGCATGAGTTCCTAATGTGACATGTGTTCTTTAGCCCAGAGCCTGGCTCCAGGCTAAGAGCTAAATTTTGATATTCTCTGAGGCTAAAACTTCTTCAAACCCCATTCTGGGTTAATTAGGGAAGGGAAATTTTGGATGCATCTCACTGTGAAACAGGAGTAGCTCTGGGAATGCTATGAAAGTCAGGTTTTGAGAGACCAAAACAGATGGGGCTGCTGCGGGTATATTTAAGGAGCTCTTGCGGCTAACTTTAGAAAAGTGAAGAACTTTATGGGGGAAATGAAACGGTGTCTCTCAAAAGCAGAAAGACCCTCGAAGAAGCTGCATTGACTCAGCCACTCGCAAAACAGCTCCTGTCTGATATCTTCAAATTGTTTTATATTTAGAATTTTCCTACTCATCTTTAATTCTGTCTCTCTCTCTCTTTCCTTTTGTGCAAGCACGTCGGACGGGCTGTGCTGTCAAATTATAATTACATTACAGGAAATTTAGAATTCGCCGCGTTAAAGAGGCCTTTGTGCTCGACAAGACAATGGGTATAGGGAATGATGGGATGCCGTCTCGTTTCAAGCAGTGCATATTTGCCACTCTTTCTTAGCATGCACCTGTGGCTGTCATTGCATACACCTGTGCTCAAGTGATTGGGAGCCGGGAGCCTGGATGCAGACACACCTGCATTAGATCACTTCCCCAGGGTTGCGCAATCACCACAGGCCTGTTTGAATAACTCCACCAGTTTTAGCAGAACGCACACAAAGGACCATGACTTCATTTATGCAAATGACCTATTAAGAAAAAACACCCTGGCAAAATGCAAGCGCGTTCATGGGGTTCTCCTGCCTTGGAGCTGAACAGAAAACACACGGTCGGTTTGGATAAGAGGGACTTTTGAAGAAGACAAGCTCCAATGAGGTGTCCACTTCTGTACACATACTGGACTCACAGCCTTGGCTTCACACTGAAACACTAGAAGTTGACTTATTCCAGGTCAGACCATCTCACCCACCTGGAACAGAATTCCCTGCATTGACCTGAAGCCCTCCAGGTCTTAGGCATAGAGCATGGTTGGAGAAACTTTCTCTCCAAGTCACACTTTCCCTTGCAGGTGGGGCAACCTGTCAGGTGCTGCGTGTCAGTGGTGGGCAGGGCCAGAGCAAAAGTAGGTGGAGTATCCATGTCTCTTTCTCTTTCTGACACTCCATTCTGTCTCTCCCTCCCTCTCTTCCTAGTGGGCTGTTGGGGAGCGGGGTGGACAGACTGCTCTTGCCAGAGGCCTGAAAGTATTTTTTTTGTAGGAGGCTTTGAAATCAATCCAAGGGCTGCAGGTTGCCCTCTCCGGCGCAGATACTTTTAACTGGAGAAACCAAAGATTGGGGGGGGGGTTGTCTACTGTGTTGTTCCACTGAGACAAACTACTTTGGTGCAGTGGGAGATGCCGTATTATAATTTAAACATCGCATCAGCTGCACCATACACTAAAATGTCTCATGCTGAAATTGTACACTACCACAGAATTCAAAACATCACTATGGGGTCATCTGGAACCACTAAGAGCATATGTCTATTGTGCCAAGATGCTTCCTAAATTAACAAGACACGCCCAGGTGTTCCAGGTGATTTGCATCCTTTTTTGACAATTTCCTTTAATGATAATTGGTTAATAGTTTCCATATTTTGATTAGGAGAATATCAAAAGTAAACTTTCAATGGACAGATGGGGTTGGGTCAGAGGGCACTTCCACCTCTATACGGGAAAGAAATTTGATTCAGTTTGCATTTAAAGGCAAGCCTACCTAATGCCCACTTTCAAAACTATACAGTGGTACCCCTGGTTGTGAACAGGATCCGTTCCGGAGGCCCGTTCACAACATGAAAAGAATGCAACCCGCAGCAGTGTGTCTGCACATGTGTGGGTTGCAATTCGCCACTTCTGCGCATGTGCGTGACATCGTTTTGCGCTTCTGCGCATGCATGAGCGGCAAAACCCGGAAGTAACCCTTTCCCGGGTCACCGCGGGACGTAACCTGAAAGAATGTAACATGAAGCAGACGTAACATGACGTATGACTGTATGTGGACTTCAACACAGTCACCTCTGGAAATTCACTTTTCTCCTGAATTTTGCAATGCTTCTCCAGCCAAGTAATGTGTAGGGGGCAGGGAATGCATGTGCTAACATAAAATACATAAAGTGCATATAGAAGCAAAAATAACACACAAATATGCATTATATTTGGGGAAATTGCTTTGCAAACAAATGGAGAAAATTGTACTAAAATGCTGGCACGACTTTAAAAGTTCACAAACTGATGTGGAAATGTGGAAAACTGAAATCAAGATTGGAAGAATGAGAGACTGAGAAAAGCTGACTGAAATTGGCTGATACATCCATCCCTGCTTCTGTCTTCCCTTGCCCAGTAAATGCATCAAGGAGATCCTACCTGAGGGCAAAGGAAACAGGTGCCGAAAAGGAACAAACCTCAGCACAGTCATGGGAGCCACATGGGCAGGTCTGCCGGTCTGCCTGCCCAGTAGCTAATGCTGGAGAAGGGGAAACTATCCAGCTTTCAATATTATTTGCACCTGAAATCGTTTGGGGGCAGACATACTGCTTCATTTCCAATGGATGCATGTCCTGTAATGTCCTGCATTAACATTTCATATAAAAAAAATCTTCTGGTGGGTAGTTGTTTTTTTGTGTGGGGAGGGATTTGTCCTGCTTTTGTTGTGCTATGGTTTTGTTGTGCCCACCCACTTCAAGACAGCACTGGGGGAAGCACCAGAGAAGAACTAATAAAGCAGGATAAATCCACCACTAACACTTTATTATAGTGTCAAGGAAATGGTGCAGAATACACCTGCAATAAAGAACCAGCCAGGGAGGGGAGTTTAAGTGTGTTACTTGCATTTCTAATCTATTATTTCCCATCCCAAACCTCTACTGAAAAGGGTAAATAAATAAAACATTGAACAGGACCATAGAAAATCATCACCAGGAAGACCATGCTGTACCCAGGACACTGAAGAGATAAAAATGAGTCAATTTCCTGCCAGCGCGCCAATGTGCCATCCTCCGCAGCAACATTTCGCAACCTGGAGGGAAAAGGCTTGGCTGGAAAGAAGCCACAAGACAGCATGTCAGCGCTGCTGGTCTACAGCTATGTAGTGGCCCAAGGCCAGAATTTCTGAGGGCTAATGAGCTGCCTGACTCTGAAGAGACACTGACAGTCATTTTAAGGAAGCAAGGAGTGCAAGCAAATGACGGTGATGAAGAGCCTGCTGTTCGTTAGGTTCCTGCAGGCAAGAGGAGTTGAGAGGGAGGAAGCAGCTTGAAGTGCTGCGTTCCCACGGAGATGTTTTCTGCCCTACCATGGTCCGCAGGAACAGGCAGCTGGATGTCAGCAACATGTGGGGGCAGACTTTTATCTGCAAAGCAAACAAGGCAGGCAGTCCAAAATACAGGCCGCAGCAGCCAGAGAAAAATATTTGTGTTTACCACATTCTCCAGAAAACCTCTGGCAATTATTTCAAAATAATCAGACTCCAGGGTTGCTCTAGCGGCTGGAGGATGGTCTTGGGGAACCTGCAGAAGGAAAAAGGCATAGAAAGTATTTAAAAATAAAGCCCTCACAAATGGAACAGGAGCAGACTGAGGTACAGTCATACCTCGGGTTGCGAACGTGATCCGTGCGGAAGGCACGTTCGCAACCCGCAGCGCCGTGTCTGCGCAAGCACATGATGCAATTCAGGGCTTCTGTGCATGCATGTGACATCATTTTGTGCTTCTGCGCATGCACCAAAACTCAGAAGTAACCCATTCCGGTACTTCCGGGTTCGGTGTGTTCTGCAACCTGAAAACGCGCAACGCACAGCATTTGTAACCCAAGGTATGACTGTAGTTGCTTCAGCTAGCAGAGTTTGGCTGCTTTCATTTATTATAGGTAGGTAACCATGTTGGTCTGCCGTAGTTGAAACAAAATAAAAAAATTCCTTCTAGTAGCACCTTAGAGACCAACTAAGTTTGTTATTGATATGAGCTTTCATGTGCATGCACACTTCTTCAGATGCACTGAAACAGAAGTCACCAGACCCTTATATATAGTGAGAGGGTGGGGAGGGGTATTACTCAGAAGGGTGGTGGGAATGGGCGATTGGCTGATAGGTGTGGTAAACCTGTTGGCGACTGTTAATGACTGCAATTGGTCTTACAGGAAAAAAATATATTTTGTTTCATTTATTATGTCGATGTGTTTTACCGTTTGTTTTCTGCTGGTTTAAAATTTGTTGATTGTTTTGGTTGGGTGCTGTTGTTTTTTTAACAAATGATCCTACTGTTTTATTCTTTTTGTACACCCCTTTGAGGTTTCCTACTATCAAGCAGTATATAAACTTCATGAAATAAATAAATAATATTATATCTTCAAAATGAAGATAAATAACTTGATTTTCATGCACATCCTTACATGCCATCTTGCAAAACGCTATGTAAGGATTTGAGTGTCCTACCAGTTTCACCATTAAGACCGAATGCTAACTGAGAAGTAATCAAAGAAGTAGATGACTTTGGTCATTTAAGTCATTGGTTCATGTTCCACCTGGATCATGGGAAGAGACTGAGAGTTCAGTCTGCCTGAGTGTGGGGATTGAGTCAAGGGAAATCTCCTTTTTTCAAAGCTGGCTGGAAGAGCTGAACGGATGGATGCTGCTGCTGTCAGCTTCAGAATGTTCATGCTGTGAATTTGGTACTGTCTGCTTTCTGTTAGCTTCTGTAGACACACACTCGCAATACCTTTTCAGTTCTACGTCTTGCAGATAAACAGACTATTGCAATGCGCTCTGAGTCTCTAGCGCTCTCTCCTTGCCAAAGAAACTGACTCTGTAAAGCTGCCCTGGAATCTCCTCCCGCCCCCCAGCAATTGGGGAAGTGGGGAAAGTGACGCACTATTACACTAAAACGTCCTTCAGTTTTTCAACTCGTGAATAAGAAGAGAGGAGAAACAAATCTAAGTTTCAGTCCACTGCATTGGCTGTTTGTGGGCAGGATATACACAGAATGTGCAATTGAATATCCTCTTCCAAGAAGAAAGAAACATGAAATCGCAGGCTAGGGCTAAAAAGGAAAAGCAGAAGACAGGAGATTTTTAAGAATGCTCTACATGCTCATGGGTGGGTATGCACGCACGCACACACACACACACACACACACACAAACAGCAGCACCAAAGTGTATTTGTCCTGCAGGGCAACCAACAAGGCTATGGCGATAAGACAGCAACAGGGGTAGAGCACACATACTGCTCTTGCAATAAAATTTTACAGCAATTACCATTTTATAGAAAATATGTTTACTTTTTCTTCTCCATATGGGTTCCCAGCTGGATTTCTGCACTACCTTGAAAAAGAACAATTTGCTAGAAACATCAACCGTGATCAGGTACAATATTCAGCTAATTAAATGCAACTGTCTCAGGAAGCGAGGGCAGCAGGGGAACCGTCTCTCGTGCTGGAGGGCATCCCGCTTTTCTGTGGAGTGGCTTTTTGTCGCATATTTATCTCTCTTTTTTTCCCTTCTTTTTTTTCTGCTGTTGCATCACTGGTTTGAAGCGATATAACGTGCCTGATTGTGATTGGGTGCGCGCGTGTTAAGAACATGAAGAACTGAAATGAGAACAAAAATTCCCAACTCGAGCAAGAGTACAGGAACTAACAGGAAGAAAGTGATCTGTGCATCACAGTATGTCTGCTGGCTGTGCCTAAACACAATGATATATGCATAGTTAAGGCCAATGACACCAATGAGCCGTCTCTGAGTTGGACTGTGACCTCTACACAAAATGTCTCCCAAGCTACTCCAGCTTTAGATTCCTACAATATTTTTGACTATGTTGTGTGCATGACATAAATCCATGCAACACCAGTCAGGAAGGGCTGGAAAAGACCCTGGACTGAGAGATCCTTGTAGAGTCACTGCCACTTAGTGTAGACTAGGGGTGGGAGACTGAAGGCCAATTTCTCTTCTGGGTGTCACGGCAATCAAAGTCCTGGCAGGGGACGTCAGGACCGGGAGCAAGATGGTGGAGTGGGAGCAGGAACGGGGGTCCTGAAGCCAGGAAGCCAAGAGTCTGAGGGTCAGGAAGCAAGGAGTCACGAAGTCAAGGGTCCGAGGATCAAGAAGCAGGGAGTCAAGAAGCCGAGGTTCAAGGATCAGGAAGCAAGAAGCCAAATGCAGCAAGGCAGGAAGCATGTTGCTTGGCAAAGAGCAAAAGGGAAATGCTGACCTTATATCCCGTCCCATCTCTTGCCACCAGGTGCTGTGAGTTACCAATCGGCCTCACCTGTGAGGCCGCACCTTACCTCTTCAGAACAAACTTAGGAAGGCCCCAGTCCTGCAAAGTCCTATTGGTCACAAGGCCTGGCTCCTGCATGCACACCTGACACTGGGCAACCTTCCAGGGACCATGTACCAGTGGTGGGCAAGGCCAGAGGCAAAAATGGGTGGAGCTATGAGTATGTATTTTGCACTTGTATGTTGGCATCAGTTTGTCTCGGGAGGAGTGCACCTTTGGAGAGATCAAGCCGTTGGAAGGTTACAGCGCCTCCTGTGGCTGCAGAGACCAATATGGGGGAGACATGTTTTGTTGCCGCTGGGGTGGATGAAGGTGTCTGGTTGTGCTGAGGCAAACTATACAAACTCCATCCAGGCAAGCAAGTACGCATTCCAGCCAGGCAAAAAACACTCAAGGAGGATTTGAAGCAAGGCTGGTGAAAGGTTAGTTGCTTTATACTGAATCAGATCCTTGGATCTATTGTGCTCAACATTGTCTACACCAGGGGTCAGCAAACTTTTTCAGCAGGGGTCTGGTCCACTGTCCCTCAGACCTTGTTGGGGGCCGGACTATATTATTTTTGGGGGGGCGGACGAATTCCTATGCCCTACAAATAACCCAGAGGTGCATTTTAAATAATAGAACACATTCTGCTCATGTAAAAACATGCTGATTCCTGGACCATCCACGGGCCGGATTGAGAAGGCAAATGGGCCGGATGTGGCGCCCCGAGCCTTAGTTTGCCTACCCATGGTCTACACAGACCGGCAGCAGCTCTCCAGGGTTTCAGGAAGGAGTCTCTCTCCCGGTCCTACCTGGAGATGCTGGGGATTGGACCTGTGACCTTCTGCAAGCAAAGCAAGTGTTCTACCCCTGAAGTATGGCCCTTTCCCACAGGTGTACTCTGGGGAAAGAGGATGCAGTTGGTCAAGGTGGATGGTGAGAGGGTGGGCATCCAATCTCAAGGACCAGATAGAGAGATATATGCCTAGAAATGTGGCAGAAAAGGAAGTATGGGTGAGCCCTATGTCACGATACAGTGGTACCTCAGTTTACAAACTTAATCTGTTCTGGAATTCTGTTCTTAAACCAAAACTGTTCTTAAACCGAGGCATCCTTTCCCTAAAGAGGCCTCCCACCACCGGTGCACTTTGACCATTCAGATTCTGTTCTTAGACCAAGATAAAGTTCTAAGCACACTATTTCCGGTTTTGCGGAGTTTGTAAGCCAAATCATTCTTAAACCGGACTGTTCTTAAACCGAGGTACCACTGTATTTGCTAAGCCTGTCTCTTGGTGAGACACAGCCATGCATTTTAGCTATATTGACACTCGCTTCATATATACTTCTGCTCTGTCTGACATAATACCCTTCAGTCCTGAGCTCGACACTTGCAGTCCAGAGCCTGGCTCTTATTCAACCTTGACCTGGTTAGGTGTCACTTCTGCAATCATACAGGGGGAAACTCTTGCATCAGCCAAATCATACATTGCAGTTCTACTACCCAGCCTCCTGCCCTTTGAAAACCTTAAGAAAATATACTCTGTGGGGTGTGTGTGTGTGTGTGTGTGTGTGTGTGTGTGTTGTTTACCATTCCTCTCCCCGGCCCCTGCTCCCTCAGAATAGAAATCAGTGTAAATAAATATTCTCAACTCCTTCTCGAAGGGCTGACCTTTTGCTGCCCACTCTCAAATGCCTAAATAGAGAGCCTCCTTCCCTCAGACTTGCCTGTTCTCATGTTCCTTACCTCTGTCGGCAGTGTGGGCACTTGTTAGCTGGAAACAGCTTCCCCAAAACATGTGCTTGCACTGAAAAAGCATGAGAGGTGCTGCAGTTCCACCACTCTGTGCAGATCAAATGAGCACCCGTTAGTCAATAAGTCAAGGAGGACATTAACTAAGGATAATTCTTGCATTATGGTCTGCCCCCCCCCCACCCCACACACAAGATATTGGGTAAGCCATACAAGTCACAGTCTGACATGTCTGAACACATTAAAGAAAACCAGGAGTAGTCCATGCTACTTTGGGCCAGTCCTACCATTAGGCAGAGTGAGGAAGGTGTCTCAGGACACTGATTTTGGGTGCCAGCAATTTGTTTCCTTATTATTAATGCAGCTGTACTGTCCAAGAATGGAGTTTTGGGGCTTTTCTGCCTCATATGCCAAAATTACCGGACCAGCCTTGGGTACTATAGGCACCATGAACTGTGAAATAGAGTCAAAATATATATTTTAAAGATTAAAAATTGTCCAGTAGCACCTTAGAGACCAACTAAGTTTGTTCTTGGTATAAGCTTTCGTGTGCATGCACACTTCTTCAGATACGGCTACCTATGTGAAATAGAGGCACCTCAGGTGGAAAAATGACTTTGGCTGACACAGATCGCATTGTTCTGCCACTCCCAATGAACTGCAGCACAGAGAAGGAGGGGACTCACATGCATACCTTTGGGGTGCTGCTGGATGGCGGCAGACTCCAGTATGTGCCATAGATTCCAACAAGCAGCGCTAAGTTATGGTCCACAAGAGCCCTCTCCCCTGCTGCCACAACCACCATGTCCTGCTTTGCCCTTGTGGTTGTTCTGTGGAAGAAGCCAAGGAGAGCAGACTGCTAGTCCAGACTCCTCACTACTAACCCCAGTTAAGAGCCCCATATCCACAGTGATGGGGCCATGGAGCTCCTGGGATGTGTGTGTGTGTGCAGGGTTGAATGGGGTTATCCGCACTACAACTGCACACTCAGCTCTTTCCCTTCCACTAAAATAAATAGCTCCTTTCAACTGCCATCCATGCATGATGCGCAATTCTTGCCTGCCACCAAACAATCGCAAAGAGGAGGAAAGGGTGCTGGTTTTGACCTATAAAGACTTCAGACCCCAATACCTCAAGAACAGCTGCTCCCCACATGAATCAATCCAGAGCCTGCAGTCGTCATCTGAGACCTTCCTCCATGAGAGGTCCAGAGGGTGGCAACACAAGAACGGGCCTTTTTGGTGGTGGCTCCCCACTTGCGGAGTGCTCTTCCCAGGGAAGCTCGCCTGGGGCCACCTTTAACTATTTTTAGGCACCGGGGGGGGGGGGGACTTTCCTTTTTGCCCAGGCTTTTCATTCTTAATTCAAATGATTTCAAGTACTCGTGGCCTCTTTGAGTGGGGGAGGTTCTGTAAAACCTGTCTTTTATTAGTATAGGTGTGTTTTCTACTATTTTATTGGTTTATTTGCTGCAATTCACTTCTGGTGAATGGGCTGCACCTGACACCTTTGCAGGTGAGGATGAGCTCTATATGCAGTAAAGGATTGCACCACTGGGGGTGGGAGCTACAGGCTAGACCAGGGGTCAGCAAACTTTTCCAGCACTGTCCCTCATACTTTGTGGGGGGCCGGACTATATATATATATTTTGGGGGGGGAACGAATTCCTATGCCCTACAAATAACCCAGAGATGCATTTTAAATAAAAGCACGCATTCTACTCAGTAAAAACACCAGGCAGGCCCCACAAATTTAAAACCCAGAGATGTGTTTTAAATAAAAGGACACAGTCTACTCATGTAAAAACATGCTGATTCCTGGACCGTCCGCGGGCCGGATTGAGAAGGCGATTGGACCGGATCTGGCCCCCGGGCCTTAGTTTGCATACCCATGGGCTAGACCTTGGAATGTGCAGTTCACAGATGAGTGAAGGAGACAGTTGCATGCTTCATTCATTCACATGAGACATTTGAGCTTGTTTACAGGTACAGGAATAAATTATGGGCATCACTCTTTGCCTGGGAAAACAAAAAGGGAGTGAAGTTAAATCATGTATGGATTCTCCTCAGCTCTTCATTTAGACTTTCATTAGCTACCCTTTTCTTTGGCCAAATCTGAAGTTTTTTCCAAGAAGAAACAGGACATCCGTGCCACACTCCCTTGGACTTGATTGCCTAATTCCCACACATCTTTTCAAGAATCCCAGACCCTAAACAACAAGCCCACAATCAAAAAAACAACCCCCGCCAGCCTCTACCACTGTGCACGCCTCATTTGGTCTCCTTATTTCTTTAAATAAGACACACATTCTTTCTTCTGGGATTTGCAGACTGATTTCAGAATAATTAGACAAAATAAACCATGTGTTAAGTTGTTTCTTTTTTAAATGATCTGCTCTAAATGTAGAGGGCTTTTTGGAAAGTAGACAATGAAATTATTATTATTTTGTCGCACAGCTGTGCTGAAGGCACAGGGGAGACAGTAGGAGGAGGCAAGGATTTGTTTATTTGACTTTCTATGGCTATGACAAAGCAAATAAAAGCTTTGGTCTTGGTCCACAATTGAACTAATTGGTAACACTCAAATTGCCTGCCCTAAACACTTCTAATTAGTCACCACACATGACGCAAAAGAGGTGCTACCGCCACCCTCACACTCCAAGCCCACCCGAGGACTAGAATTTTGTAACCTTGTGAAAAGCCAGTCAGGCTACATGTGGATACGTAAGATATAGATATCTATCTCATCATTTATATAGCACTTCAGAAAGCTCAAGGCATATTACATGAGTGAGGTGGTCAGAAGATTTTGACCAGGGTTTCCCAAACTTGGATCTCCAGCTCTTTTTTTGGACTACAATTTCCATCATCCCTCACCACTGGTCCTGCTAGCTAGGAATGATGGGAATTGTAGTCCCAAAAAAGCTGGAGACCCAAGCTTGGGAAACCCTGATTTAGATCCTGCCTGCTGAGCCAGTGGGGAGGCACCATCCCAAACTGCAGAATGCCCCCCCCCCACGAAACCATTGGGGAATTGACAAATTCCTGGAGAAGGAGGCTCTCCGTGGCTACTAGCTACAAGGACTATGTTCTGTCCCCACTGTTAGAGGCAACTATTCCCCTGAATACCAAGTGCTTGGGAGTAGAAGCATAAAAAGTGCTGTTGTGCTGATACCTTGCTTGCAAACTTCCCATAGGCATGTGGCTGGCCACAGTGAAAACAGAGTGCTGGACTACATGGGCCTTTGGCCTGATCCAGCAGCATTTTCTTATGTTATAATCTACCCCTGAGGTTGCACACAATTGCTTGCGTCACTCATGTCCACAGACATGCACAGGGTGAACATTGCAGGGAGGAAGCCATCACACAGGGCTGGCTCTACAAAGAGGCAGAGTGAGGCAGCTGCCTCAGATAGCAGATGCTGAGGTGTGGGATGTGGCCAGAGCTGTGAGTGTCATGTGGCATACACTGTACACCTGCTGCCTTCAAGTGCACTGGAAGGAATTGTCCTTTCACCAGTCCAATTGGCTTCTGTATGTGTCTTGAGGGAGGGCCATCTTGTCCTTTGCCTCGGGCAGCAAAATGTATTGAGTTGGCCTTGCCTCCGCATACAGAATTGTCTGTGCAAAGGCATCCATGCAGCCTGGAACTCCAACTGTGCAATATTCCAGATTATGTGGGTGCCTTTGAGCACACATGGGACGCGGGTGGCACTGTGGGTTAAACCACAGAGCCTAGGGCTTGCCGATCAGAAGGTTGGCAGTTTGAATCCCCACGATAGGGTGAGCTCCCATTGCTCGGTCCCTGCTCCTGCCAACCTAGCAGTTCGAAAGCACGTCAAAGTGCAAGTAGATAAATAGGTACTGCTCTGGCGGGAAGGTAAACGACGTTTCCATGCGCTGCTCTGGTTTGCCAGAAGCGGCTTAGTCATGCTGGCCATATGACTCGGAAGCTGTATGCTGGCTCCCTCGGCCAATAAAACAAGATGAGCGCCGCAACCCCAGAGTCAGTCACGACTGGACCTAATGGTCAGGGGTCCCTTTAACTTTACCTTGAGCACACAGCTATAGGCTAGGGAACTTACTCACCAAAGAGGTGCGCCTTGCACCTTCACTAGACAGTTTCTGGCAAAGACTGAAAATGTATCTCTGTGCCTTGGCGCTTGACATTCGAGATACATGTTTTCAGGGCCCACCCTATGCCTGTGATTTCAGTTTCTGAATTTTGTATTGCTGCAACCCACCCTGGGATCTGCTGGTGGAGGAGCAGTAATATATTCCAACATCCCCATCATCCCAAAGGCTTCCTCCCTGTGGAGATGTGTGCTGCATGTGTAAGGATCAAGGATAGGGCTGGCCATCATGTGTGGTGGTACCGGGGACAGGGCTAATCAGCACAGCCTTGCTCACACATTGATTTCACCTTAACTCTGCAGCCAATCACAGCATATCAATGGTTTATTAGTTCCAACCTGAAAACAGAGAAGTCATATATCAATACGTAGCCCACCACATTCTGCCTTGGTCAGACCACATCTGGAATACTGTGTCCAGTTCTTGGCACAACAATTTAAGAAGGATGTTGACAAGATGGAACATGTGCAGAGGAGGGCGACCAAAATGATCAAGGGTCTGGAAGCCAAGCCTTTTGAGGAACAGTTGAAGGAGCTGGGTATGTTTAGGCTGGAAAAGAGGAGACTGAGAGGAGATATGATAGCCATCTTCAAATATTTTAAGGACTGTCACATGGAAGATGGAACAAACTTGTTTTCTCCTGCTCAGCAATATTCTATGAAATAAAAGCTTCTTCTAAAAGGTAAGCAAAAGAAAGAGGCTAACATGTGTGTTCCAGATTGGAGCGATTCAGGATGAAATGCTAATGACATGCACATGTGATGGGCATGTGAGATGATTCAGGATTCTGAGAAGGAGCTGGCAAGATCCATTAGGAAGTTCATCTACATACACATTGCATTTGTCAACAAATGCAAAGGTTTTCTGCTCACATGCAGAGAAGATCTGGTGAAATAAAGAAAAGGAACATCAGTGTGTTGTTACCTATTCAGTAAGGACAGCAAGTATATGTGGGGAAAGGCCCTTGATCAACGCACTCTGTGTGGTTAAACTGATATGTCTAGTAAGATTTCACAAAGAAAGGGAGAGGTCAAATGAGATTAGAATCTATTATGACAATGGAATTGGCTTGTAACCTATTGGAACAAATGATTTAATAAGAATGTACCCTTGAAAATATTAGCATTTTGATTGGAATAAAGAACCTTCTTCTTGACAGATTGAGATGTATATATTCAATTACATAAAGCTTAAATGCTATTCCTAATATTGACCTTGTTGCTGGTGTCTTTTTTCTGTGCTGATATTTTTTCCCCTTTTCTTGAATATGAAATTGTTCTTTTTAGCAATGATTAAATTATCTAACAAGAAAAGAAGAACTGAATAGATTTAATGCTTACTGATGAATGGATTTAATTATTAGCTGCATATATTTAGTTTAACAGGATATTATGCATTATATATAATAATAATGCTTGTGTTTAGATTTTAATGTATTTTTATGAAATGTTGTGAGTGGGATATACATTTTTTTAAAAAAATAATAGAAAACACTCATTTTTTGTTAACAATGCAAAAACAAACAAAGCTTGAAACTCCAACAAAAGAGATTGTGTTTTTTTAAAAAAATTAAAAGGGATTGCAGCCTTGAGGCTGCACATATGAATTAAATGAAGTTTCACATAAATTTTTTACTCTGTTCTATAAAAAAAGATTTGAAATAACTTTGAGCACTTTAAAGAAAGTTTGAGCTTATCTGTATTTATCTTGGTGCAGCAAAAGATGTCAACGTAGTTACAGCAATTCGAGACTGCAATTCACCTAGCATACCAGACAGACCAGTATTTACAGCACCATCTCGGATAAAATCCCCTTGCGTCTATTTGGTAAAATTCTGGGAAACTGCGCACTCAGGGTGTAGGGTGTGGTATTCCAATGGTGGATTGTTTCCCCTTTTTAAACAAATTTCAACAAATCTAACAGCTAAGCAGCTGCTAGGAGCCACTGCTCTCCCTACAAAGCAGCAGCGCTGAATGCCGCTTGAGCTGGTGACTGCGTGCGGAAGGAGGTAAAAACATTTAAATACACCCTGCCAGAGAAAATGCATACAAAATGTGTTAGCATACAATGCTGTACCCGACCGCACAACCTTCGCAAGAAACAGGGATCAGGAATAGGAGAAGCTCAGCACCGAACGCATTAGCCCCAGAAGCAAAAAAACAACTTTCATGGGTGCTGGTGATGGAGGAGGAAGGGGAGGTATACCAAACAAAACCAGAGCAAAAATAGAGAGCAAAGGAGCGAGAGAGAGAGAGAGAAAAGAGGAAGTAACTGCTCTGGGGTGGTCTGGGAACGGAGTGCAAATTAGCTGAATTTATTTCAGGTGGATGGAAAATTAATTGGCTTACTGCCTATGAAATTTAAATTCTACTAATTGAAAATGTGGTTCTTAATTTGCCCCGAGAGGCAAGTGTGCAGTGACCAAACAGGACATGAGAGGGTAAAATTTGTCTGTGTGGAAGGAGTTCTTTTAAATATATCAGAATAAGGTCAGTGAATGCCTTGCAGTTTATGAGAGATATGAGCGTAATATCAAAGAGAAATCAACAGCACATTATACATGGATGAATGTCAGGGCAAGGGGGGAAATAAGGTACAGTATATGGAAATAATGATTATGTGGAAAGTGGAATGTGAATATGCGGCTTAACATTTAAACTTAGTTCTGTTTGGAAGAGAAATATGCCAGATGAACTACAGTTTAAAGGTAAAGGGACCCCTGACCATTAGGTCCAGTCGTGGCCGACTCTGGGGTTGCGGCGCTCATCTTGCTTTATTGGCCAAGGGAGCCGGCGTACAGCTTCTGGGTCATGTGGCCAGCACAACTAAGCCGCTTCTGGCAAACCAGAGCAGCACACAGAAACGCCGTTTACCTTCCCGCTGGAGCGGTACCTATTTATCTACTTGCACTTTGACATGCTTTTGAAATGCTAGGTTGGCAGGAGCTGGGACCGAGCAATGGGAGCTCACCCCATCGCGGGGATTCGAACCGTTGACCTTCTGATCAGCAAGTCCTAGGCTCTGTGGTTTAACCCACAGCGCCACCCGCGTCCCCTGAAATACAGCTTAACCATTGCTGAATCCTACACTGGCCCATCTGCACTCCGCCAGCCCTCTAGTTGAAGTTTACTACTTCACCTCTGCTGAACTGGCTGCATGGCCTTTTGATTTAAGAGAAGAACATCGCTACCAATCATGGAATCATAAAATTGTGAAGTTGCTGGGTCCCTAAGGGTCATCTAGTCCATCCCTGCAATGCAGGAGTCCTGCCCACAGCTATCCCTGGGTGGGCTTGAACCATCAACCTCTTTGTTAACAGCCTGATGCACTGAGCCATTGCGCCACCTGAGTGAAATTCCAAAAATTGGGTTCTTGTGGTGTTACATGCACATTACTAGGTATCAGTCTGGTGCCTAGGGATATAGGATCCAGAAAAATCCAGTTGGAAAATTAATCCAGGTAAAAATTCTTTAAAAATATTTTTTTAAAAAATATTCAAAAAAGGAGTCTGAACCTCATGCAGGAACAAAATAATCAGAGCTGTCCAAAAGATAGGTGTGGATAACGCAGCACAGAAAAACAACTCAGTGTCAAATTATTACAAGCAGTAAAAATGGAATCTAAAAGACAAGACATGAATGTACATTTATTACTGGCATTCTTTAAAGTATTATGCACATCAGTGTCCCTGATATAACATCATGCACTCGTATACTTAAGCCCACAGAAAAGGAACACTGTAATCTGATATGGGACCTATTGGAGAAGAGCAGCCATTTTGAATGGCTATTATTATATTAAATGGGGAAGCCCTGAAGTTTATGGCCTTAAAACATGGTTCTGCAATATTCCTTCTCTTCTACGTCCGAAGCTGTTTCCATGAGAGGTGCTGCCTGAATCCCTTCAGCCATGATATGGCTGCACTGTTTTGTTTATCCATCATGAGATGAACACTATGAGGTCTTTGTGCCTGAAGCACCTGAGTGGCCTGGAGACATTTCTACCTGCCTAGGCTGTAAGCCTAAGGAATGTTTCTCTAGGCACTAGAGAATTGGAAGTTCATGAGTTCTATTCTCACTGTCCGTTACCATGGATTTCCGCAGAAATGCAACCCACTTAGGTCACAATTCTTGCTTTGTAAATATTACATTTCACCAACAGCCTAGCAACAGAAGTTACACCAGGTAGCTTAACATCTTCACCACCAACCCACCACAAACACTCATGCTTCTCTTTTGAAAAAATTGCACACTATTATTTATTTTTTTTAAAAAAAAATACAAATAGGTAAGGAATACATCCTCTTTGCAGCAGTGCCCATGTGTCTGTCATCACAAGATATGGATTTATTGGAATAACATTTGATAGACACACGTCTAAGCATATTAACTTGATTGCATGATATGTTTGGACATGAGAAATGGTATATCATCTCACATTGATTTTGCAATTCGTTTGCTGCTTTAAGTGTTGTTTGTGTTCACTGAACATATCATCATCATCATCATCATTAAATACTTGAATATAAAGTGTTGCTGCTGCATGCCACACAGCAGGGGACCAGAATACCTAAAGATAATCTTGCCCCTTATATACCTAACTGATCACAGCATTTTGCAGGAGATGGCCTTCATCAGGAGATCCCTTTCATATGATTTAAGAATCAGGCCTTTAGTGTGTGGCAGCACCTACTCTTTAGAACACACTTTCCATCGCCAATTAGACAGGTGCCATCTCTATTGTTTTTGGGGCACCTGTTGAGGACCTTCCTTGCTAGAAGAATATACTTTTTAAGTGAATACTGTATCGGTATTGGGTTTGAAACAATTTCATATGCAAAAACAGTTTCAATTGTTTTTGTACATTAAATTGTTTTATAGATGCTTCCTAGTTGATGATTTTATCAATCAAGTGCTTCAAGATGCTTCATAAAAAGTGATTCCTAAATTAAAACAATCAACAAATCTTTTTTTAAAACCCTGGAATTAGACAGAACTGGATTTTGGGACACTTCAGCAATAATATTCAACAGGTTCTTGAGTTCCATGCTATCTTGTTTTGCCATTCACAAGGCTCCTTTTTTATTTACATGAATTGCGCCTTCCCCAAACTGGTGCTCTGCAGATTTTTTTACACTACAACTTCCATCAGCTCCAGCCAACAGATCTCTGCTGGCTAGGGATGATCTGGAGGGCACCAGGCTGACATAGATGGATTCATAAGTGATATTTCTATTTTAAAGTAAATTCTTGCCGAGTTACAGCTACAGCACTGAGACTGGAATCCAGCCTCGTTCCTTTAAATTCTATGATTTTACCACTGCCTTTTTCTTTTTTAAAAAATCCCACATAAAAATCTGACGAAATTTAGCACGACTTTTATCTCTGTGTGTATGAGTTACGCACACGGTAAAGTGTCCCGTCATCGTGAATTCCGCTAGGGTGTCTATTTTTTCCATAGCAAATTCATTCGGTCTTCATATAGCTGTCAGCTGCATTATCGGAGTGGTTTCATTCTAATTTAGCATTCCTTAATGGGCAAGATAAAAGTGAAGTGTTGGCCATGTGGGTCTTACCTGAGCCTGCCTTCTCTCTCATTCAGAGACGGGGGGCGGGGGTGCAACTGCAGTGCTTTATGGCCAATAATTCAAAAGAGCACAGGAGGGAGAGCAAGAGGCAGGAAGATCACACACTTGTCAGTCACCTGGAGTCTTTCTGCTCAAATGTTTATTACCAAGCCCCTAAAAAATATCTCCCTTTTCTCCTTGGTTTTTTATGAGATATTGAAGCTTCTTTTTTTCAGACAGAGAAGGGAGGACAGATGAGCAGCAGGTAAAGCAAACAGGATTCCCATTTGTACGTGATAATAATAAACTTTTGGGGAAAGAATTAAAAAGACTGACAACAAATGGAGTTGGTTCTCTTGGATCACACATGGAACAGGATGGGATGAAACTGTCAAATTATGGCTCATCCCCAGTACAGATGGCTGTGATGGACACAGGACCCAAGTCACCTGAGTGTCCAAAACAACACCAAGACACAGCAAGCAATTTTATTGCACCAGCAATGAGTGACTTCTCCTCCCCAGCCCCCAGCTCCTTCCCCCTCCCCCTATCTCCTTGGTTCGGGAAGGTAATCATTCTGCGTATATCACTAGCTTGTTTAAATTGGAGATGAAAAACTGCAAAAGTACAACTTAATTGAACCCTGCATTGTGTTATTACAAATGCTGCCGACCTCTCTCACAGTCCATTATCACAGGGTTCTGCTGAATGCTTTAATTAAAGACAATAAGGCTAATAAAAAGGCATCATTTTCCTGTCTTCAGCACCGCTGGAGAGTTGGGCTGATGAGCCTAGATTATTCCCTGCTAATGCTTTTCTCCTGTTTAGGCTGATATTGCTCTCTCGCTCTCTGTCTCCCTCCCTCCCTCCCTCTCTCTCCTCTCCACCTCCCCAGCTTGCAAAATAACAAGTGTGTCTGAATTCCAAGAGGTCCCTTTGTTCAGCATAATTGTCTGATTTTGTTTATCAAATAAAAATCGAAATATAAATATCTGAGCACCCCCCTCCCACCCCAGCTCTCTTTACAATTATATAGCTCCTCATAGCTCATCATCCTAGAGATGTCTGTGTGGAAGAAACCGGGTTTGTTTTAATAACTGTGCTCTTTGACAGCTCAGGCAAGGTACAAATAGAGAGGGGCTTGATTGCCCCCCCGCCGCCGCCACTGCTTCTACCCATCCATGCAGGGCAGGCTTCCATTCCAGTTACTGGAGGCAATCCTGTTGCTCTTGGTGAGAGGTTGTTGCATCTAGTGGGAGCAGCAGTGGCAGAATCTGGCCCTTCGTGAGTAATGTGACACCTCCCCATAATTAGTGTGCTGCTTAGCTAATGGGCCATATGTGCTATCTTTCTTTGCTTTCATCCCAGTTGTATTAATGACACTGAATTGACAGCATGTTTGAGGCTGATTAAGGCACTCTTGTTGGGCAAGTTCCAGCCTTCGTACTTCCACTGATGTTGCCACTGTGTTTCACCTACAGCAAAGTTGGAAGAGGAATTTGGAAGCTCCTGCTCATTGGAGGTGCATTTGCAGAAGCAAAAACACATTGATGAGAGGTTGCTGTTGTCGCTGTCTCTGGAGAGGGGTAGGGGTGTGTGGGTGTGGGTGGGTGTTTAACCGGCATGAAGGGTTAGGGAGATATACTATATTAAACACACACATGCATAAAAAATAAAATGTCGCTTTTCTTAAAATGAAAAGAAGTGAGGGGGAGAGAGAAAATGCCTAACCCTTTCACCAACTGCTGTTTTCCTGCTTTCAACTGCCCTGTGAACGATGCTTGGCCTTGCATGGGCGGCAAATACCGGTACATATCTCCCCTTGGATGTTTCACTGCAAGGGGCAAAACTACATGCCACATGGGAACTTTTAAAATGAGTATAACCAGGATGCAGGTTGAGGGCAATTTGAGTGGGACAAAAATTATGTGCCCCTCCTTCCATTGCTCATCCACTCAAACATGGAGCTGCTTGAGGGCCCTCTTCAAATCCAAAATGTCTGCCGAGTGCTTGAAGCAGGGTTTTGAGCTCTACGGCCAACTCTAAGGCAAGTTCCTGCTCTATAACCAACCCATAGCACTTGTTTTTATCCTTCTCTTACCGTTTTACTTCTTAACTCCTTTTAGTGCCTCATTTTGTTGTTTTAATTTATTGTTTTATCTCATTGTTTTATTGTTCTAACTCCCCTTATACTGTGAGGCTGCATGATGCTGGGCTGGGCTGAGCACTTTGCCAGGCAGTGCCAAACACAAGGACGTGTCAAAGTTTACAAGATGCAAGTTATAAATTAAGGAAGAGGGCCCTCTTCACATTTAAAGGTTTGGCCTTTGTTGCACACCAGAGGGATGGTAAAGAGGTGAACCTAATGAGGTGCTGATGGAAACAGTAAAATACATTGATCAAGCAACTTTGAATTTCTACTGGTGGTGCAGTGCTATTTTTCTAGAAAAGAGGTGTGGGAACTTACCATGAACACTCCCCTTGTTCTCTCAGAATGGCAATGGGGCCCACCTGAGAGGTGTCGGAACTGAGTTCCAGTGAGTTCTGGCTGGGGGAAAAGCCCTAGGTGGACCTAACACAATTCAACAACTCTTCATCCGAGATGTTGGCTAACTCCTAACTGAATGAGGAGTCTTTTTGGCCTGTTGATGAGAGCAACTTGTGAAATTCACTTCTTGGTCTTTTCTAATTTGGAACTGAGAGGCACGTTTTACCACATGTGGTGGGAATGTAAAAAAGTGAAAGACTTCTGGGAAATGATTTATAACGAAATAAAAAAAAATGTTGAAATATACATTTCCGGGTACAAAACAAAAAAATTCCTTCCAGTAGCACCTTAAAGACCAACTAAGTTAGTTCTTGGTATGAGCTTTCGTGTGCAAGCACACTTCTTCAGATACACTGAAACAGAAGTTGCCAGACCCTTCTATATAGTGAGAAGGTGGGGAGGGGTATGACGATATTTTTATCATCTGGACACATGGTCAACAGACCCTGGACACCTTCCACCAGAAATTTAATGATTTTCACCCCACAATCAACCTAACTATGAATCAATCTATACAAGAAATACATTTTTTGGACACTACTATAAAAATACAGGATGGGCGCATAGACACCACCTTATACCGTAAACCAACTGACCGACAAACATATCTACATGCCTCTAGCTACCATCCCAAACATACCAAACAGTCCATTGTATATAGCCAGGCACTACGTTACAGCCGTATCTGTTCCAATTCTACAGACAGAGACTCTCACCTAAGAGATCTACAGCAAACCTTTTTAGAACTAAAATACCCAGCAGATGAAGTTAGACAACAGATCAACAGAGCCAGACTGATACCCAGAGAGAACTTGCTGCAAGACAGACCCCAAAAAGAAAATAACAGAACACCTCTAGTCATCACATACAGCTCCCAAGTTAAAACAGTACAACGCATCATCAGAGATCTACAACCTCTCCTGGACAATGACATTTCTCTTTCTCAAGCTCTGGGAGGAAGACCTTTCATTGCCTACAGACAACCACCCAATCTTAAACAACTCCTAACCCACAATAATACTACAACCAGACCTAACACGGACACTGGCACCAGAGCCTGCAATAAACCCAGATGCCAACTTTGCTGTCACATACACCCGGACAACACCATTACTGGCCCCAACAACATCACACATACCATCTCGGGACTGTTTAATTGCTCATCGTCTAACATTGTGTATGCCATCAAATGCCAACAGTGTCCTTCAGCTCTCTATATTGGACAAACAGGCCAAACCTTACGCCAAAGAATAAACGGACACAAATCTGACATCAAGAATCACAGGACAGAGAAACCAGTAGGAGAACACTTCAATCTCCCAGGACATTCTATACAAGATCTCAAAGTAGCTGTTTTACTACAAAGGAATTTCAGAAATAGACTGGAAAGAGAAGCTGCTGAATTACAACTCATTACCAAACTTAAAACCATGGAGAGACCTGGCCTGAACAAAGACATTGGATTCTTATCTCATTATACATGACAAAGCCATTTCTCACCTTCTCACCCCTTGCTTTTTCCTGTAAGACCTATTGCAGTCGTTAAGAGTTGTCAACAGGCTCATCTCAGCTATCTGCCAATCACCCATTCCCACCACCCTTCTGAGTAATACCCCTCCCCACCTTCTCACTATATAGAAGGGTCTGGCAACTTCTGTTTCAGTGTATCTGAAGAAGTGTGCTTGCACACGAAAGCTCATACCAAGAACTAACTTAGTTGGTCTTTAAGGTGCTACTGGAAGGAATTTTTTTGTTTTGACTATGGCAGACCAACACGGCTACCTATCTGTAACTGGAACTATTTCCGGGTACAGAAATTCATAAAAATGATTTTAAAAAACTGTTTTTATATGTGACCACTGCAGCAAGAATGCTATTAGCCCAAAGATGGAAGCAAGAAGAAATGCCAACAAAAGAAGAGTGGCAAATAAAATTGATGGACTATGTCAAGCTGGCAAGACTTACAGGGAAAATTTGAAACCAGCGGGACCAGATTTTCCTAAAGGTCTGGAAGAAATTTATGTTGTATTTGAAAGACAACTGTAACTACTCAACATCGCTTGTAGGATTGCAAGAAGTTTTATAAGGAGGACTATTCAATTTATTGTGAGAAGCATTAAGATTAGCTGATGTAAGATTGGATTTAAAACAATAAGCATAGTAATAAAATGCATAATTAGAAAGGAATTCAGAAAACCATTAGAAGGGGTTAATGGAAGCCCTAGGCTATGATAGATTTGTTATGTTGTGTTGGAGATGTCGTGTTGGGAAAATTGTGTAAAATTCAATAAAAATTATATTAAAAATAAATAAATTTGGAATTGACACTGCCCTCTCCCCCTCCACCCACATTACATTTACATTTGAATGTTACATGTACTTTTTGCCCTTTACTGCAATGCACTTTGGGCCATATGGTTTTAGAAACCCATATACTCCCACATGGCTGACCAGGAGATAAGGTTGAGAGAAGATGCTGGTGTTGCCTAGCAATTGCAAAACACTCTAACCACCCCCAGAGCAGCAATGAATGCAAGCAACCCTTAGGACACAGCTTCCCACACTGTACATCCAGCTCATTAGGACAAAGACAAATTGCTGGAGAAGGTTAAATCAAATATATTTTCCCAAGCGGGGGCGGGGGGGGGAATGAAACCCCCCATGCCAATGGAAGGATTAACAGTAGTGGTGCCTTTCCTGTCCTTTTCTAGCATGGACAAGTTGGTTCTGGTGAGGAAGAAGCAAGTGTATGTGGTTTCTGCACTATGGTCCAAAGTTATGAATCATTGAACCACAATATGTAACATAGTCTATCACCACCCTGCCTCTGCAACCCATATTACTACAGAAAGCATCAGCATCAACTAGTTTATATTTCTATCATTTGTTGTGTTCAGTTTCAAAATTCTAGAAGTGGCATTCACAGGAGGCAGAACTCCAGTGACTGAGGCCCTGGCCCCTTGGAATTTAGTGTTGGGCATAAACAACCTTGCACCTCTCCATTCAGTAGAGTGTACAGTTGAGACTAACAGATAGCCGGGGTAAATGCACTCAGTGGTTTCCCACTAAGCACCTAAGCTCTGCCCCTTCCTCCTGCTCACTCACTCTCTCCTCCTTCTCCCTTGCACGAGGATGCCATTGTGAATATGAAATAACTGTATGTAAAGAACCTTTTTTTTATTTACCAATGGGACTCCTGTGTGTTTTATTCTTCCTTTTAAACATTGCTAGCGATGAGACAGAATGGGTGGTGGAGTTGAGGGACTCCAGGCAGCCTCAGTTTCTAAGCTTCTTAACTCTGTACTACACACACACACACACACACACACACACACACACTCAAACCAATTTTATTTTTTTTAAAAAAACCCTAAACAAAACCCTATCCTTCAGTACTAGTGGTGGGCTTTTCTGGCCTAGTTTCTTCTAGTGTCAAGAATCCACTTTGTCCCTGTGTGGGTCTGTTAGGGCTTATCCACACTTACCTTTCCTCCGCTCTTTCCAGGTACGGTCTGGACTTTAAAGCTCTGCATCCAAGCACCCTTTTATTCTGCTCTGGAGCTTTCCACACAAAAATCTGCTCCTTAAAGCTGAATTGGCGCAAAGGGCAATCTGCAAATTGATGTTTGCTCCAACTGAGAGCTAAAAACTAGGTTTTCGTGGGAAAAGCTCAGGAGCAAAAAAGAAGCAGCATCAGCTTGGACACAGAGCTTTAGAGTTCTATTTTGCACTCTGATAATTTGCCTCTTCATCACTCTCTGGAACCCTCTCTGCTTGGTCCCTTTTCCATCTACGGTATTTTCCCAACCTGAAGAGAGAGAACTGTGTCCCACTGATTTTTATTTTTATTTTTATTTTTATTGCTTTGCCTGTAGCTCCTAGGACAGGGATAAGGAACTTGTGTCCCGCTGTCTAGATGTTGTTGGATTATAATTCCCATCATAGGTCTGATGAGAGTTGGAGCCCAACAGCTCCTGGAGAAACACAGCAGACTCCCCATCCCTGCCCTAGACAACAGTATCATCTTGCCCTTCATTTGGGAAGCCCTGGCTTTTTGAGCCAGCCAGCCTCAAACCAGTATTTGCTTTTGAACAGCAGAGATACATGGCTGATTACAAAATGAACCCTGTCTCCTTCCAGATCAGGTCAGCAACAGCCTTGGCACCTGCAGCCACTCTTCCCCCACCAACAATGACTTGTGTCTCATACTGAACTGCTAATTACAGATGAAAGGGCAGCTTGCGGCTGGGAAAGCAAATTGAAAAATAAACTGTCAGCGCTAATGTCCAGATATTTAGATTTTTAAAGATGCAAAATTATACAAGCAGCCATCGAAAATATAGCAAAAGCTGTTAACCTAAAACGTTCTTCTTTCTAGGAACATACTCTATCTGTCAGCATTTTTCAGCCGTGCCTGCGTGATGACAAAATGCAGACAATTAAGAAATTGCACACATATTCTCTCCACCACACTCCCAAGTTATAATGAAAATGCTTGGAAATGCCCTATGAGCTCTCAAACACATGAGAATGTCCGTACGCATTTGAGTGTTGAGTTCTCCCTTGTCTGTTCCCTCACCTGGAGGGGCTAGCTGTTTACCTTCACTGCAGTCATCCTCTTTGTTTGGAGAAAGCAGAGTGAAGAGGATTTGTATTTGAAAAACGTGGAGAGGAAGGAATAGGCTGAGGTGGACTTCTCCCTTCTCCTTCCCATCTCTTCCCTTAACAAATAACAACCCTCCATCACTGGGTGGCAGGTGAGGGGAATGATTGAACACACCTTCTCCTCCCCACTTGGTGCCCACCTGTGTAGTTGCCTCTCCTCAAGGCAATACAAGACACCAGCCCTTCCACTTAGGCTTGCTCCTGGAAGGTCTAGTGTGTTTGCCTAAGGCACTGCATGCCCCGACAGAAAGGATGGTCTTTGGCTGCCATACATTGCCCAGTATGAGAGAACCTTTTAATTCCATATCCACACAAAGAGAGCAGCATTGCTCCCTTTATAGACATTTCTCTCAGTTGCACCTTAATGGCCCTGAGAGCTGTGTGGTTTCCCCCACCCACCCTCAATCGTAGTCCAGAGGTTAATGAAAGTGAGCCACTATACATTCCTAGTCTTGAGGTTTACAACAATGTACACCTATAGAAATATACACTTCACTAGCTTTCCCTCTTTAGGTTAGCTGCTGCAGTCGCCATGCCATAGATGTAGGGTCTAACGGCACATGACACTAATTTAGCGTCACATGTTGCTCACTCCAAATCTTTAGACAGGAGTGTCTAAAACTGGCACAGTCTTTCCATACCATCATTCACACTCCTATTAAATATAGCAAAGGAGCAGAAGAACCAAGTGGTATGCAACTTCCTGAAAAAGATTATTCAGAGACAACTGTAGGTATCATAAAGCAGACATGTAAGAAAACAAACGCTGGAAATAAAATGTGAGCTAATATACCACCTTTTAAAATTAGTAACGTCTCTAATAATTTAATTAACTGTAACAATAACAATGAATAATAACAAAAATGAGGAAGAATTACTAAAATTAGTACCAAAAAATGAAACGCTTTGAGAAGCATATACACTCTGCCTTTGAGTGATGAATAACTATAGGTAGGGAAAGAGGCTTCATATAATTAAATTACATCCCTGTGGTTGAAATTTGGGGGGGAAGCGCTGAAAATCTTGTGTTCCGTTTGCTATCAGGGATGCAGGAAGAAAAAGAGAAAGAAGTACACGATAGAAGAAGATGGGACACCTGCCACATGGGACACAGGCCCATTTTTGTGCTCCCCACTCTGATCCAGCACTGGGTTAGGCTGAGAGACTGTGATAAGCCCAAGGTCACCTGACAAACTTCATGGCTGTGTGGGGTTCTGCAACCTGGTCTCCCAGGTCCTCATCCAAGACTCTTAACCACAACACCACACTGTCTCTTACAGTGTTGCAGTCAAAGCACCCCAGAAAGACATTACATACAGTGGTACCTCGGGTTAAGTACTTAATTCGTTCCTGAAACTGTTCTTGACCTGAAGCACCACTTTAGCTAATGGGGCCTCCTGCTGCCGCTGGAGCACAATTTCTCTTCTCATCCTGAAGCAAAGTTCTTAACCTGAAGCACTATTTCTGGGTTAGCGGAGTGTGTAACCTGAAGCATATGTAACCTGAGGTACCACTGTATATGTGTCATTAAATTTATGCAAGGTGTTCCTTCATATATCCATTACTCACTCTCATGATGACCAGTCTAGGAGTTTCACTACTCAGTCTTCAGCACCTGGTGGAGAGAGACCTTGCGCTCCACTGTGCCAGATAAATTCCGTCAGCCTTATATGGTGGCCCACAAGGGGCTTTGAAATATCTCCTGGCACTGATGAAATAAAACCTTTAGTGGTGCTGGAAGCAGTACAGTTGGATCAATTTGTTTATCCAATAACATTGCAGAGCGGTGGGGATTTTGTAAGTTGCGGCTATCGTTCTGGAGCACTGAGGGCTCAAGAAATAGGTCACGATTCTTAAATAGTTACTGCAGAGTTCCGTAAAAGTTGCTAATTTGTTTCAAGCCTTCTCTTAGCAAGCAAAGCTTCTTCTGCAATGGCACAGACATGCTGGGTTTCCCAGGCACGTATGCAGAAGTGAAAGGAGAACAAAGGCAGCCCAAGAGCATGACCTTCTTGGGTGGAAGAAAGAGCTCCCTGGGACTCAGGGCCTTGTGACATTATGAACCCAATGCGGCTTGCAGCCAATCAAAGCATTTCACTTACATTTCCTTTTCTCTGCTTTGCTTGTGATTCTCCCAGATGGAGCATTCATATCATCGCTTGAAGGATTCAGCCAGGTGAATCGTAAAAATGTGAGCCAACCCTTCAACAGTAACTCTGTTCCAAACAAGGCCACAGTAGTGCGGTTGCTGAATCTTTTAACTCATAACAAGAAACTTAACCACAGAAAGTCCCAGCAATATTTCAAAAGAATCTTAAATTTTTCCATATTCCTTATCAATTACCAGGCAATAATAGCCAAATAATCCCATATTTGACAAATTTTGTATTTTAAAAAATCAATTTTTATTAAATGTTTTCAACATAAAATACCATAAAAGCCAAACTAAACTAGATAAAAGAAATAAGAAATAAGGAAGAATAAGAAAAGGAAGAAAGAAGAGAAGAGAAAGAAAAGAAGAGAAAGTAAATACAAGACCCTCTCTCACAATTATATCTTAACCTTTATTCTACACACTGAAGAATGAGCCCGCCCAGCTCTCACCTGGGAGCTTCCCCCTCTTCCCCCAGCCTCTCACCCTGGGAGGTCCTTTCTAATCCGCCCCTCATACAAGACCCTTCATCTTCCATCCATCACCTACCTCAGACCCTCCAAGTGTCCCTATTCTCCAGGACAGTCCCAGATTTGGAGATTATTCTCCAGGACAGTCCCAGATTTAGGGGACTTCTGGGTTAGCGCCTCTGGCAATGGCGGATTTCCTCTGACCGGGTGGAATCCGCTCCGTGGAAATTAGGGTCTGAACCGCCACGGCGAGGCGGAGACCCATTAAAAACCACAGGCGGGAGAAGCCTGCGGACGTGGGATTCGGCTGGCACCTTTTGCGCCTCCCCTACTCGCGGGGAAACCCGGTTTCGGGGATCCGGAGCAACGTGGGGTGAGCGGCGCGGTGCTTCAAATCGACTGCTTCTTTCACGGAGTGAAGCCGCATTGCTGTTGCCGGAGAGCGCTGACTTTTTCCTGTGGACAACTGGATTCTAAACAACTACCCGTGAGTAAAACGGAAAATTGGATTTCTAAACTTCTTAATTTGGCATCGAAACGGGAAGGTCTCAAACAGGAAGTCCACCTTCCTCTTTTGTAAACAGAGTAAAGCAAAGACGTTGCAAACTAAAGCCTGGAAAGTTTTCTGTAAAGGATTAAATCTCCATCGGTTAAAATAACTAAACCCCCCTTGGAAGCAGGAGAAGAGGGGGGAAAATTCTATTGTTTAAGCCTGCAGGAGAGAGAGTGAAGAAAGATAAATCACCACCGTTTGAACCTGGGAACGGACTGTCAGTAAGATTGACGCTTTGGGAAAGTTCATTGACTGAGAATAAAACGATGTTGACAGATAGTTAAATAAGAGTAGTACATTGGAGGTTGGAGGTAGCAATGCAAGAACAAACTTTTTTTCAGTAGTCTCTTCCCTGTTTGTGGAATTCTCTCCCCAGGGAGCAAATGGCTTCGGGCCATCACTGTCATCTTCTGGGCCCCAGGCTAAGACATTCAATAGATTAATTGGAATCATACGAGTATCTACACCCTGTGGCATCATCCATCAGGAAGACCATCAGAGGAAGAGTGAGGCTACCTGCCCTGACTTTGCTGCAGGCTGTGGCGGTCCCAAACCACATTCAGCAGCATTTACTATTTGGATAAGCAGCTATGGGGGCAAAATGGAATGGAAGCTGCTGCATCCAACTATAAACACAACAGCAAGAACAAGAGCAAGATTAAAGGGCATTTCCAAATTCACAAGAGGCTAATGAGTGACAAAACAATGATTTGCAAGGGTCAGGTGAAACCGTACTATCCCTGGAAAATAGCAGGGGATCTTTCCTCCTCACAGACTCTACAACCAAGTTGCTTCCTTGGCCATCATCTAAGGTAAGGGTGGGCACTTAATTCCACTGATGCCAAGGATATTCACAGGCCCTAAATCTGCATTGGATTTGGACCATCATGTGTGTAGGTGCCTTGCTATTCCCCATACCCCTTGCACCTATGTAGTTTTTTCTTAGGTTAGTTTTTATCCAATATATTTTTGTGATCAGCGAGAGGAAGAGCTCATAGGAGACAACTAGGCATATCTCTTTTCCCTGAAGCTGTGATGCATCTGTCCTGTTGCTCCCCCATGTTCCATGAATATATCTATCCAGCTCAAACATTCCTCCCCTAGGACGGAAAATCTTAGATGCTTTGCACTGGGAAATATAATTGAAACAGATGCAATTTTAAAACTGCCCGGTGCAAAACACCATTGCCAGGAATGGAGGAAAATAATCCTGACCTGGTGCCAAAAAAGCAGCTGACCACTTCAAAACCAAACCAGGTGGTGACAGGGCTCTGTTCCCATCTGGGGGCTCTGCATTCGGACCAGCTCCTTCCACTGTGGTTTGCTTTTTTTATAAAACATACAAAAGCAATAAATAATGCAAATGAGCCAGTGTTTAATTATTTCCCCCTGCTTGTCATGCAAGGAGCAATTTGGAGATCAGGCCCGTGGTGGCGAATCGCACAGCGTTCCCTCCCGAAGGCGGGCATATGGCAGCCCCACTGCTCCCCTGCCTTCCACCGACCCACCCTCCAGCTTTCCAAGAGAAAGACTCACTTCACAAAATTTAATTACTCTGCTAACACGTCCCATATGCTCAGTGGCAGACAGAGAAGGTATTAATTACATCTGTGTCAGACTCACTGGGAAGCCCTCCTTTCTCACCCACCCACCCGGGATTCTCAGCACCGCATGCAAGGGGCGTGGGAAGGCAGGGGAGGCAAATCAGTGTTGGGGCCTATCAACTGGGAGTCCCCGAAAAAATGTTGCCCTCTGGCGTGGTCTCCATTGCATTCCGTGTTCACTCAGTAGCGGCAGATGCGCTCGTCTGCCCATCCCAGGCTGGAAGCTGGGAGCTATGTGCAGACTGGGAGTGGTGATTAATTAATTGCCGTTAATAATCAGAAGCCCTTGCACAAGGCTGTTAAGACTTGCACAGACTTTTAACCAACATTGACTGCAACGTATTTGTCATTCGGCTACTGGCCATGGTTCTTCAGGCTCATGCTGCAAAATACATGCATGTGTGTCTGTGTAACCAGCACAGCATGAGGAGGTTGCACAAAATTTGCATCTATACATACAAATTAGCATATGTCCTGTTTTCCCCACTATGTAGAGTTTGTTTAAAATGGGGGGGGGTACATCTATAAATAAATGGATTTATTAGCTCCTTGGTAGAACATGAGCTTTGTAAGCAGAAAGTCCTAGGTTTAATCCCCAGCATCTCCAGTTAGGGGTGGGTGGGTAAAGAGTCCTGCCCCATTGCAGCTCATCAGTTGTGTGGAAATGCAGCAATAGCTTCCTGCCAGTAGAGTTGCTGCTGCCCACTAGGAGGAGGAGCTTCAAATTACCGTGACAGCCAATTGAAAGAGGAGAACAGCTGGGAGAGCTAATCAGTGTGGAGAGCACTGAGTGAAACTGGCCAATGGTCTGACTCGGTATAAGGCAGCTTCCTATGCTTCAGAAGTGGCCAATGAAATTCACTGCAAACAAGCAAAGCGTGAAAGTAATGGCCATCCCCTGTTGTGTGAACTGTAGTTCGTAATGCACAAAATCACGTGTGAGCTCCGTGCAGCATGGAACCTCAGGCAACGCTTGTCGATTTATTTGTGAAATTTGTAACCTGCTGTTCCACCCAATGGTGTTCAATGCATGATGTGGTATTAATCCAGGTCCCCATTTAGTTGACTGCCAAGATCATTTTGAAAACGCCAGCTTGGCATTGCCTGGCTTGCCTCCTCCCACAACCTCACATAAGATTTTGCACGGGTTTGAAGGTCACCCAAGAGAGTGTGCTAATGCAACGCTGCCACCGCCACCCCCACATGCTTTCTCCCAGCCGCTTCTCACCAGCACATTTTTTTTTAATATAAAAAAAAACCTTTTTGATTTTGCAATGGAGAAAACTAATTATGCATTTGACCTGCTCTTCTCTGTCCAGGGGTTTTTATAGCAAGAGCGACTGCATGTCAGGCAGCATCATTTACTCAGGAGGAGTCGGGGGAGGTGGGGTGAAGAGAAAGGCAATAAAAGAGGCAGAGAGGCAGACAGGGAGTCAAGTGAGAACTTGGGACCTTTCAGCTAGAAAAGGTCAGCCTGCACTTTTGAATGTCTCACCCACCATTTAGGTGGAAGGTAATGGGAGCTCCTGCCTTTCTCTGCCACGTGCATTTGAATGGTAGTTTTGCCCTTTAGGTGAATCAAATTGATTTAATCCAGTTGCTCGAGTTCCATTTCTAGGTCTGTTTGGTCCAAACTCCCTAATCCATGACCAGGGTTTCATCATCCCAGGCAATTTTGATTCTTCAATTTATAGCTTAGCATTAAATTGGGCTTCAGAAATGCTGGGCTGCTTAGCTTATGCAGCTTAAAGATCTGGCGTGTGAAGAGGACAGCGAAAAGAGGGGGGAGAACAAACAAATTCAGGTCTAATCCAAAACAGATCTGAAACTGTGGGTTCATTTGTGCACCTCGCTCAAGAAACTTCTGTGAAAATAACTTTGTAACAGGTGAACACAGAAATGCTGCAGTCTCTCTGCTTCATTTTTGAAATGGCTTTAGCACCACCATCTATCACAGGGCCACACCGTACAAATGGGCACCTGCAGGTTCCCCTCATTCCAAACACTTCAATATTTCTCTGTGCAATCTATGAGCAGCGTTAGGTCTGATTCTGTAAGAGTTGCCACCAACTTTTTCTTACACTAAGATCTCAAAGCAAATGTGGAGGCTCTTCGCTGTCTTCCCTCCAAGGAATTTCATGGAAAGTGGGGGGGGGGGGAGAGTTTATAGAAAAGAGCAACAACATTTATTTGGGAAGAGGAGTCTACACATTGCCATGTGTTGGTGATCAGAACCTATCGCATATGGGTTTGGCTGTCAAATTTCTGTGAATAGGACAATCACGGTAGGTTTGATTTAAAGCTGGGGTGGCTAACCTGCAGCCCTCCATATGCTGATGGAGTACATCTCTCAGCTGCCCTGATCATTGTCCATGCTGGCTGTGGGCTGGAGTTCTCACAACATCTGGAGGAACAAACACAAGCTCCCCACCGCTGCCTCTTAAAGCATTATTTGCTCAGAGTTTTGGACTGACAAAACATTGTTAATTGATGGTTTAACCACTCTGGGAATTGTAGCTCTGAGATGGGAACAGTTCCCAGGATTCTTTGGGGGGAAACCATGACTGTTTGAAGTTGGATCATAGTGCTTCAAACGTATCTTGTGAATGCAGCCTCTATCTGAACAGTCTGCATATCATGATAAGCCATAACCCACAGCTTAGTGTGCATGAGCAGTATGCTAGTGTATGTTACCGGGTTGCTCCTGCTTCGCTTTTCCCTTAGTACAAGCAGCAAACCATTAGGTTTGCCTTTGCTTAGGCAGAAACAAACCATAGTCTTCATGGTAAGTCAAGTTTTGTGGTTTGTTGCTCCTGCTCCAGGAGGAAAGCAATCAGACAGCATGCAGTGCTCATTCATGGTAAGGCATGCTTTGCTGCTTACGATGATGGGCAAATGAGCCCTATGATTACCATGGGATGTTGCTAATCAGAACTGTAGTCTGCAGGGGTGCCTTGCTGCTTAAGAGACACTGCATATATCCTGACCGCAAATACTACCTGTTTCCAGTCATTCATCCGCCTTTAACTTTATTAGTCTCTCTATGAATTCTTTCTCTCGCTTATATTTAATTCACTGTTCCCTCCTATACTGCTGGCAGTTCACCAAAATAAAGGGAGGGGTGAGGAAGCACAAATTAACACATAAATGCAGAAAAGTGTCACACAGGGACAGCTACTGCATGTTAATTAAATACCATGAGATTCACACCAAGATATTCATTAGAGCATTTAAATGAACCAATAACCAATTGCTGTTTTGTTTAATACACAGTAATTACTGCAGCTGGACATATTTTGACTGAGATGTAATATGGCTGCATTCACTTTATCGTGCTGAAGACCCCGCTGATCACTGGAACCTTTCTGACATGATAATAGCCATGCAGCCGTACTTAATCGATGCTAGCCTCAAGGATTGCTTCGCCATACTGAAGAAAAGTACTAACATGCCATAACCAGGGCACACTGGAACTTGAAGTACCCTGACTAGTGGTTCACCCCACCTCCCATCAGATGATCCTTATTGAAGTGTCCCAGTTGCCCCCACTTTCGGGCCCAATGCACTTCCTTTGTAGCCCACTGCTCCTCAGTAGCACCTAACGGGAAGAAGGGGCTGTGGCTCAGCGGCAGAGCAGATGTTTTGGGACCAAAAGTACATGCAAAATACAGAGAACTGCATAATCCAGCCGATAGTTGTGTTGCAATTCACAAGCAGGTGTGGGAATAGGTCACAAGTGGGTCTATTTGCTGCAAAAAGCAGGCCTATGTACAATTAAAAATACTATCTAAGCGCAACTAAAATGCACCAAGCACTAGAAGCAGAAAGCAACAAAATTCATCAAAAGACCAGGTAAAAAAAGCTCCTTTAAATTTCTGTCTCTGGGCCAAGAGGAGGAGGCACTGCACCAATATTTCTGAGAAGTGTGCTTCAAAACTGAGGCACCACCATGGAGAGGGCCCCAACCTTGATCATCACATACCTGACTTCTGAAGGCATGGGTCCCCAGAGCAGAACCTGCCCACCCCATCCTGCCACTGGACTACAGATGTGGCAGGGATTGTGGCCAGGTTTGCTGTTGCTCCACCTGTCATATTTAGAGCAGACTTACTGAAACAGTGGAAGGCAGGAGTGCCTGGCGTGCTCTGGTCCATGGGGTCACGAAGAGTCGGACACGACTAAATGACTAAACAACAACATACTGAAACAAATGGAATTAAAGTCAACCGTAACAATTGGTTTCAATGGATCTGCTCTAGGCATGAAAGGAGAGAAGTATGGATCCAACAGAATAAATGGATCATTCAGATGTTATTGTATCTAACAGCCATAAATCAGACTACCCTTCAGGAAATTATTTCTTTTTCTTCAAGGATCTTGCATTCCCCTTTAGTCCACTTGTAGTGCTTCCATTAGCAAGGAACAGTTTTGTATACGGCTGCAATTAGGCACGTATCCAAGCTACATTTGGTTCTGCCCTCACAGCTGCTCTGTGGGATAACAAAATCTCTATCCACCATGTAATAGAGCCATGTAGTGTGGGTTTGGAAATATATGGGTGGACAGCAATGAACTTAAGTCATCATGAATGTACACACTCTCTCTAAAAAGCTATTGTTTAATAGAGGTACAGTGTGATACCCAACCTTTCTCACTCCTGCATTTTAACCTCCAAATAATCTCCTCTATATGACTATACAAAATAGAGAGCACTGCCCCTCCTACACATCGGGTCACCCCAACAGTCCCAAGCTGCATACCAACCACTGGGCTGCCCTGCCCTACCTTATTTTCAGCTGATGATGCCTGAGCTGCAGCATCTCTCTGTTTCCGCAACCCTGAATCTTGTGTGTTTAATAGTCATTGCTAACTACAGCAAACTCGGCAGTAGTTTTAATGAGGCACATACCCGGGAACTAGGACAACACCTGCCTGAAGCTTCTCCTTTCCCCCTCCTCCTTCCTTTCTTTGCCCTTTCAAAGATGCCAAGACCCCTGGCCACACCTGAATGTGGGTCTGTAGCCAAAGCCAAAATCACAGACCTTGCGCTTCGGCTACTGTCCTCTAATGTAGTCACTGCCTTATTAGCTCTGCAGCATCTTCATTTATCACACTTCAATTTAAAGTGGAATTGATATTTCTGACTTCAGAAAACTCTCACCTGCCTTTCAAACAGCTCCTGGCAAGCTGCCTGCTCTTGCTTCAGCTTTAACAATGGGGGACCTTATTCCTCTCAAATGGAAAAGAGAGAAAGCTTGCAGCTGATCCTTATTTCTTTAATTTAAATGCCACCAAACATATATTTATTGCTGGTATAATTGGAGGTAGCAGACTTTTCTCCCCACTGCACTTCAAACCTCTTCCTCTGCAGAATCCGAATCTCAAGTTAACAAAAAACAAAGGAGTAAAATAAAAGTTCACTAGTAAAAAAATAAAAAAATGTTCTCTTAGTTTCTCCTCACCCCCCGCTCTCTCAATGTTTTTTCTTTCTTTCTTACTGATCATTGAAGCCTTAGAAAGTATCTAAACCTTCAATATTTTTCTTCTTTCCACCCCACGCCCTCCTTCTACCTGACTTTTTTTAAATGCAGAGATCCAAGAGAAAAGAGCATCACACAGTGCTCTGGATTTCCTAACAAGATCTCATTATGACTGTGGGGAAACTTGACCCTGCCAGAAGGTTCAAGACAAGGCAGAACATTTATTCTGTACACAGTTCCCGTCTTCTATAGCTTAGCTATAGCCCTGGAACTCAGGGTGGGTGGGGGTCTTTCTTTCTTCAAAGACATCAGACTTGTGGGTTGTTGTTTTTTTAAAGGAATATGAAATTTAATATATACTTCTGTGCTCCACTTTCCAGTGACCTATATTATACTCCATTTTAGGCTCCATTTTCACAAAGAAGGATTCATTGTGCAAATCTTGACATGGAGAAACAAGTGTTCAGGTTCCATAGTGCAAGACTGGGGATGGGGCAAATACCCACAACCAACTTGAAACCCTCTTATTGGTGCTCATTATACCAAGGAGGGCAGCAGGGCTCTTTTCTCATTCATTAATGCCAGGCTCCCTTCTGAAATACTGGAATATTATTGCCAGCTACTGTAGATCAGGGATGAGGAACCTATGATCCTCTTCAAGTTATGGACTCCAGCTCCCATCATCCCTTACCTTTGACCATGCTGATAGGAATGGGGGTCCAACAACGTCTGGAATGCCACAGGTACTCCCTGTCTACTCCCTGGAGTAGACAATACCAAACTATGTGGACCAATGTCCTGACTGTACAAGACAGCGTCCTACGTTCACATGAAGTAAGTTATGCAGAACAGGGAGCTGAGGTAGGTCCCAGTGTATGGCTTGAAAGTGATCTTCCAGAGCTGGGTCTGGTCAGCACCTGGGTGGGAAACCTCCTGAGAATCACATGTATGCCATCTTGGGTTCCAGCATGGGAGAAAGATGGGACAAAAATGTAAGTAAATAAATACATCTCTTTTTTCCCATGTGCTGAGGTGAAAACAGTGAAGATTGTCAAATGTTCAGTTTGTGGCTTCTCTTGTTAAAAGGATATGGTAGCCAGCGATGTGAAATATATATTCTGCTTAAGGCTCTGAAGACTGACTGGGCTAGATAGACAAATAGGCAAATTTCTGTGTTTCCTTTGCGCTTCACCCCAGTGGGGAAGAGTATATCACCTCATACCAAGAGGAAGTGTCCATTTCAACATGCTTAGTCATCTCAAAGTCTTGAGGCCCTCACTGCCATGACCTTGGGACTTGATTTCCCCCAACTTTGAACTGTAAGTTCAAAGGGCTCTTGTGGCAGAGGGCTCTTGTGGCAGTGTGTTTGGGACACTGGGGAGGTGACAGCACTTCTGCCTTATCAGGATTCAGCTTCAGCTTATTGGCACCCATCCAATCCATCACTACCTCCAAGACACCTGACCAGCAGCTTCAGGGCTTCTTCTGATTCTGTGAAGAGGTAATAGTTTCAAAAAATAATAAGGTATTATTATTTTGTCTGTTGATGTTATAAACTACATTTTAAATGAGCAGGTTTCTAGTCCTCATCGTTGCAGAGAAACATTTGATGAAGGGAAAGTCCAATGTATTTCTCAGTTCCAAAAGCGTTTCACCAATAGCGGTGAGTATGTCTTAGCTATAAGAAATTTGGGGTGGATAAGTGCTCTAGTTGCATGGGATGTGGGTGGCACTGTGGTCTAAACCACTGGGCCTCTTGGGCTTGTCTGATCAGAAGGTCGGCAATTTAAATCTGTGCGACGGGATGAGCTCCCATTGCTCTGTCCCAGCCCCTGCCAACCTAGTGGTTCGAAAGCACACCAGTGCAAGTAGATAAATAGGTACTACCGTGGTGAGAAGGTAAAAGGCATTTCCGTGTGCTCTGGCTTCTGTCATGGTGTTCCAATGCGCCAGAAGTGGTTTAGTCATGCTGGCCACATGACCCAGAAAGCTGTCTGTGGACAAATGTTGGCTCCCTCGGCCTGAAAAGCAAGATGAGTACCGCACCCTATAGTCACCATGGACTGGACTTAACCGTCCAGGGGTCCTTTACCTAGTGTCACTTGAAAAGCCTGCCTCTGGGGCTATAGGACCATGTTAGAAATACTTATTGGCAGTGTTTGATTACTACAAACCTCTTTCGTGCTCAGTAAATATGTTTCCCGATAATCAGCTGGCATTTACTTTACAGACATCTGTGTTATTAAATACACAGTGAAGGGGGATTTTGAGGATTTCCATTGCAAACCGGCTCCACATCAGCGTATCAATCAGTACACAGATTCAGCTGTTCATTGTGAGGATGAAGTAGCCAGTACATCTACCCCCAAGTGGTGAAGTAGGTCTTATTCTGACACACAGACATACCCCAGAGGAGTGGATCCCGCATCGCTTAGCCTTTGAAAACACACCCTGTCCACAACTGTTCTAGTCCCATGGAGTCTCTGATGCCAAGCACTCCATTATTTAGCCTTGCCTTGACTGCCTGAGCAGAATTTATCTGTTGTTTAAGAGACATGAAGAGACGTTTGCATCAAAGGCACCTTAACTCAGTAAAGTCTACACTGGGGAGTTCTTTGTCTGTGGGGAGTTCTTTGGCTGTCCGGGTTAATAATTGCATCTCTGATCACACAAAAGGCCCCTCAAAGCCACTTAGCTGCTGTAATCTCCTGAACTGTATTTCTCTGATTGGCTGTCAGAGAAATAATATTTGAAAGGCGATAGGGCTCATCAACACTTTGGCTTGTGCCGTGCCTAGAAAACCTAGGTCCAAGTGGTTTCCCCTTTGCCAGGCCCCCTCCCCAGGGAAACCCACTCTTTAGTGCTAAATCAGAGCAAAAGTCAATCAATGGATAACCCAGTTGACAGTTGCTCCAATTCAGCAGTTGGGGTTCCCCGGAGGAAAGAAGTGGGACAATAGCTGTGGAGTAGCTGTTCCATGTGAAACTGTTGTAAGTAGACTCAAGAGGTGTCAGTCCCTCAGCACCCATGTCCCAGCCATAACTTTGAGGGATTCCAGGTCCCAGGGCAAATCACAGAATGCCTGGTTCATTGTTTGCAGCTTATTTTGAGGATGACGGTTCCATATCTCTCTCTCTCAATATAATGGAAGGAGGAGGTGAGACCTAGACTATTATTATTATTATTATTATTATTATTATTATTATTATTACTTATTAAATGTGTATACCACTTTTCATCTAGAGATCTCGATACTACCCTAAAATGTATTGGGGTGACCAGGATGCTACTTATGTTTATAATAAACCCAACTTAGCAGTTAGATCAGCCTTTTCTGTATCCCACAGGGTACAAACAGCTTTGCACCATTAATAGAGAGTCAATGTCAGATATGTATGAAGTATTACCAGCTAATACCCTTGCAGCCAAATTCTATACATCTTTACTCAGAAGTATATATCTAATTAGTTGCAGCAGCACTTATTTCCTTTGCAACCTTATGCAGAATTTTGGCATCCCTTTTATTTGTACATCCAGCCTAAATCTGGCCCTTTGCTCTCTGCTTCACACCTTTCTTAACTCTGCTATTTGCACTTCATAGGTCTGAAGCCCTCGATATTTTGAAGGGAGGTAATGCAGGCCAGCAGCCATAGCAATACACGCAGCAAAGGTTCACCATGACTTCTTTCCTCTTCTTCTCTGTCACCCATCGGAGTCGCTAGCATTAAAGGGATTACCAGGCAAAATGATCTGAAAGAAGGGATTACAGAGCATTATCAGTCCTGATCCCTTCTTAATTAATTACTGGTCAGGCAAGAAGTAGTAGTGGCTTCAGTAAACTCCACGCTATCTATAAGGGGGGGGGGGGAATGACACATATCAGAAGAAGAAATTTTTTAAAATCCACAGCAAATGCTGGATTTTGTGGAAAGCCAGCCATCAAATATGATTGTAGGCTAAAGTGATAGCACTGCAACATGGCTCAGCAAGGACTTTCTGGTGTTCGGGTCAGATCTGGTGCTGCAGCAACCGCCATATTGCCCATCTTCCTGTGAAGACAACTGGGCAACAGGAAGCTGGCATTCCTGTGCAATGCAGCATAAACAGCCTCAGCATTCAATCCAGAGCAAATAGCAGTGGGAAAGACAGGCCTGAGGGAGCCGCAAGTCCGTTCTGTACATAAATAAATAAGAATCCATGCTGAGCTTCTCTTCCATCTCTTTTCTATGGGTAGTCTGGGTGTGAGGCTAGGCCTTGCTTAGTACTTCAATTGTTAAACATCTCACAACAGAAACAAAAGCCTGTAGCCAAGACAGGAATTAAGAGCAGGATTACAACACCTGGAAAGTCTTGTTGCTCTTTGCCTCCACATACCTGGCTGCATAGCTAAATTCAGGCTAATGAAGGTCAACTTCAACACAGTGCTCTAAATGTAGCTTCTTAAGCCTATCTCATGGGCTTTGGGGTATTTATTTTTCCCCTCATTCCTTTCATCAGCACTCAACATTGTTTTGAACAACTGCTTGAGGGATCCACTAAGCTAGACAGACAAAGCGCCATCTCTACTCCAACCTGCATCTGCTCTCTAGCGCTCAGTAAATGAGAGGTGGGATTGGGTTTAAGGGCACAACATAAGCAGGTGGGTTCTTACTTATTAGGAGGGGGCTGCTTTCTGGAAGCTACATTCCATTGTGTTCACACCATACGTTTCTTCTTCCATGAAAGCATACTGCTCATGTCACTTCAATTCTGACATGATCCCCAATCCAACATCAATGCCCAGCTGATCTTCTGATAAGCTTTCAATGGAGGAAAGCTGGGAAACACTTACAAGCCTCTTACCCAGGTACACACACCAGAAATAGATCCTGATCTTCCTTCATATCCGTATCAGTTATGGGAAATATTATACAGTGGTACCTCGGGTTACATATGCTTCAGGTTACAAATGCTTCAGGTTACAGACTCCGCTAACCCAGAAATAGTACCTCGGGTTAAGAACTCTGCTTCAGGATGAGAACAGAAATTGTGCTCCAGCAGCACGGCAGCAGCGGGAGGCCCCATTAGCTAAAGTGGTCTTCAGGTTAAGAACAGTTTCAGGTTAAGAACGGACCTCCGGAACGAATTAAGTTCTTAACCCAAGGTACCACTGTATCTAGAAACATAAGAAAATGCCTTGAACTGAGTCAGTCCATTGTTTCATCTACCTCACTCAGGTCCACACTGACTGGCAGGGCAGTAGCTCTCCGGTGCCTTTCCCAGGAGATGCTGAGGACTCACCTGGGACCTCCTGCATGTGAAGCAGGTGCTCCACCACTAAGTTATGGTCTCACCAAACTAGAATTAACTCCAGCATCCAGGTCGGGATGCTGAACATCCGTAAATGCCTCCTAATAATATTTTTATTCATTATTAAAGTATTTATGGCCAACTCACTTAAAATATCAAGGCCATAAAACAATACAAAGCTCACAAAAATGACTGTCTCACCTTTAAAAAGGCTTGTGCTGAATGGGCCTGAATGGGCACAAAAAGAAAGTGTTCAAATGATGCCTGAAGGTTAACAGCAAGGATGCCTGCCAAATCTTTGCTGGGAGAGTGTTCCACAGCATGGGACTGGCGACACTAAGTGCCCAACTTTTGTGACAGACTCACACTTTCCAACCTTCCCCCTTAATTGCATATCTGCTCTTACAAGTACCAGGGTTTGTTTTTTAGATCAGATAGGGAAATCTCAAGAGTAATGTTTTACGTCCCAACCTCACAGACAAGGGCTTCATTAGCAGGAATACAATGGCTTTAATGATTTTCATGTCTACATTTCTCATGGCTTCCATCCAGAGTAGCGCAAGGTTCCTAGAAACTGTGGAGCTGAATGCAGCATTCAACCCACACGTCTGTGCTTTCCCAAGTTTCCATGAGCAAGGAGTCTCAATGCAAGCTGTTCTCTTCTTTGCAACCTGATTTTACTTTGCATACCGCTCGAAACATCCTGGTTTCTCCAAAATTCAAATAATCCAAATAAGATGAAAATCATAATCCATTCAAAATAACATGGGATTTTTACAAAACAACCACCTTAAACCTCAAACGTTTTCACCCAGAAATTTAATTGGAAGTTGTACATCTTTATATTAAAGGATACAAGCAAAGGACTTTAAGATTCCAATATTGTCACTAGCATTCATTGGCTTCAGTACAACTGGAATGTGGCCTGATGCTTGAAAGAGAAGATCCATTTAAATGGACAAAGAAGAAAAGGCTTCCTGATTTCTGCCCTCTTTTCCCATCGAGTCAAACTATAGCTGGGAAATGCTTCCTAGCAGCCCACCTAACCTCTGCATACTCCCAAAAAAATGAATTTCTGCATGTAACCTTTTTAAAAGGGGAACGCTGGAAGCACCTGGGTCAGTTAGGCCTCTAAATACAAGGTGCCAGCATTTTGACCTCTGGGAGGAAAAGCTACTTTTCTACCCAGGAGCAGAAGTGGTTAAGGGAAAGGAACAGCTAGCAAAAAAAGAAAGAAAGAAAAGCTGAAAAACAGAATCATACTGGTTCTGACAAATGCACAAATTGGAGTCGATTTGGAATGCAGATGTATGTAAGCATGCATACAGTTATCAGATCCTTCCTGCATAATGTCACCTGCAGACAGCAAGACTCTGAACGCTCCACTGATGCCAGGCCAACCAGATCTTTTTGAATTTGACTCTGAAAGAGCCACTGAAAGCTGGAGAAGAGAGAGCAAAAGAAGCTGCCAAGATATGTGTGGCCATGGCTGTGGGCAGGGTGTCCTAGGTTCTTTTTTTTTTTACTGCCCGTCTTAAATAGCCCGGCCTTAAACAGAAGCTGAATGCAAATCTCAGCTAAAGCATCCATGACAGATAGCCAGGAGGCACAGGGCTTATGTTGTTCTGCAGATAACTGATTACCTAGCCCTTTCCGGTGCATAAGTATCAGTGCTTTTTTTCGAAAAAAATAATGTTTAGGGGAACTCTCATTTCCCTACTCATATTCCCCTCAATGAGGCCAAACTTAGATTCACAAAATGTTTAGGGGTATGTGTACCCCTGCGTCCCCCCCAGAAAAAAAGCACTGGTAAGTATTATTTAAGGGACGCGGGTGGCGCTGTGGGTTAAAGCCTCAGCGCCTAGGACTTGCCAATCGAAAGGTTGGCGGTTCGAATCCCCGCGGCGGGGTGCGCTCCCGTCGCTCGGTCCCAGCGCCGTTCCGTGTGCTGCGCTGGCTCGCCAGATGCAGCTTGTCACGCTGGCCACGTGACCCGGAAGTGTCTGCGGACAGCGCTGGCTCCCGTCCTATAGAGTGAGATGGGCACACAACCCTAGAGTCTGTCAAGACTGGCCCGTACGGGCAGGGGTACCTTTACCTTTTAAGTATTATTTAGGCCCAGAACCAAAAATTAGGAAGAGCATTTTGGGTATCTCTACAATCGCGGGTGGTGCTGTGGGTTAAACCACAGAGCCTAGGACTTGCCGATCAGAAGGTCGGCGGTTCAAATTCCCATAACGGGGTGAGCTCCCGTTGCTCAGTCCCTGCTCCTGCCAACCTAGCAGTTCGAAAGCACGACAAAGTGCAAGTAGATAAATAGGTACCGCTCCGGCAGGAAGGTAAACAGCATTTCCGTGCACTGCTCTGGTTCGCCAGAAGTGGCTTAGTCATGCTGGCCACATGACCCGGAAGCTGCACGCTGGCTCCCTCGGCCAGTAAAGCGAGATGACCGCCGCAACCCCAGAGTCAGCCACGACTGGACCTAATGGTCAAGGGTCCCTTTACCTTTACAATTGCTACTGAGGGATAGAGGAGAAGGTAATGGACCCACCTGTCAGTCAGTCAGTCAGGTATTTCTGATCAGATACCTGTAGGACTGCAGTCTGCAATGACAGAACAGCCAGTTACGGAACCTCCTGCTTTGTACGTAGAAATAGTTGGGGAGGAACTTGCTCAGTTGCGAAAAGTGAAATCAGGCTGAAGAGTTTACATCCACCGTACTTTCCAGCACAATAACACCATACCCCACAGTGTTGTCATTACCGGCAACCAAAGTCAAATGTGTATTACATTGCAAATGGAGCATGGCAGATGTGTGCTGCAGATGCCTCAAATGCCTTAAGAAAACAGTTCATTCCTGCTCTGATAATACACTCAGTGCGATCTGTGCAAACTGCTGCTGTTTCAATAGAAGCTGTACTATGAATTCAGCTCCTCAATGCCTTATTAACCATTTCAACAATCTCCTCAACAAGAGCTTGAGATATTACAAGTGCCAGAGCTCCTGGTCATTTGACGCTGGAAACTAAGAATCTGAAAATGATGTTCATTTGGGGGGCAGGTATCTAAAGTGTTGTAAGCTAGTTTTTTTTTTTAATAGCTTAAAGCTTCTGGAGTGTGTGTGTGTGTGCATCTCTACCCAATTTAAAGCTCCTCACATTCACACAAACATGGTCACAACTAATAACCAAACCTGATCCAAACCAATTTTCCAAACATTGTGGAAAACAATGTTCATTCCCAATTTCAGCAAGCCTGGAAATCCAGCATATTCTGCTGTTCAGCCGATGGTACCTTAACATTTTACAGACCAGGAAACTGAAGCCCAGAGATGTCAAGGAACTTGGCAGAAGTTCCTAATTAGCAGTGAACAGAATCAGTAGCCATGATAGCCTCCTCCATCCGGTTCCAATAATCAAATATTGTCCTTCCTGACAGTTGCCATGGAAATTATTCTGCTAGCACTGGACTCAGTCCAAGGCAAGTTAGGCACTTCTAACCATCCCACTGATTTCAGTGGGAGAGATTTAAACATTGGCTAGATGTTGCTGAGGCTTAGAAATGCTTAACTTCTGGATCATGCTTGAGGTGTTGATTGGTTTCTTGGTTTCCTGAGATTGGCAAATAGCCAATAGGCAAAAAGCAGATGCCAAAACACAGTGCCAAAAGGATCTACACTTCATGGCTGTATGGTATGTATGCAGTACCACACACTAACAGCCACAGAGCACTGATCATTTTGGCACTGTACTTCAGCATCTGCCTTCTGCCTATCTCCTCCCCTCCCCCACCCCACAATTGTTGCCAATTTTAACAATTGCATTGGCCAGGTTGCTGGCCAGGGTAAGATGTCTGCCAATTAGTTTCTGCCCCAATTCTAAGTGCTGGTTTTAACCTATAAAGCCTTAAATGTCTCTGGACTGCAATATCTCAAGGGCCATCTCTCCCCATATGAACCGACCCAGACCCTGTGCTCATCATCTGAGGCCCTTCTTCATGTGTCTCCTCCATGAGAGGTCCAGAGGGTGGCAACATGAGAACAACACTTTTCTGTGGTGGCTGCCCACTTGTGGAGTGCTCTCCTCAGGGAGGCTCACCTGGTACCTTCATTACATATCTTTAGGTGCCAGGCAAAAACGTTCCTTTTCTCCCAGGCCTTCAGCTACTTAAACAATCTATGATCATTTAAACTGGGGGGGGGGGGGGTGCACTGTTTTGATATTTTATGTATATAATTTTAATCAATGTTATTGTTATTATTATTATTATTATTAATCAAAAGACTTAGAAGCAGGTGAAAGTGCTCAGATATGTGGAAATACTGTACATCAAATATCATGGGACATCCTATGAGGGACACCTCCTATTTTGCCTCATGACAGTCTTTCAGAATCACCAGCCATGAGGGGCAGGTTGGGAAAAGGTACTCCAAGTAAGGGTTCCTTTTATGGTGTTTTATTATTATCGTGTGACATGTTCTTAATGCAATAAGAAGGGCATTAGTGGTGGATTTATCCTGCTGTAGTTTGTTCTGTGATGCGTCACTGAAACTACCACTCCATTAAAAAAGTATGGCATTTTAGCAGGAGTTACAGGGTATGCCATAGGTAGGCAAACTAAGGCCCGGAGGCCAGTTCCGGCCCAATCACCTTCTAAATCCGGCCGGCGGACTGTCCGGGAATCAGCATGTTTTTACATGAGTAGAATGTATCCTTTTATTTAAAATGCATCTCTGGGTTATTTGTGGGGCATAGGAATTCGTTCATTTCCCCCCCAAAAAACATAGTCTGGCCTACCACAAGGTCTGAAGAACAGTGGACCAGCCCCCTGTTGAAAAGGTTTGCTGACTCCTGGCAGTATGCACTGATTTGACACAAAGCAGTGTAACTACCCTAAAATTTTTGCAGGTACAAACAGTATTGAAAATGGGATTGTATATGACCACCCTAATAGCATCATGAGCAGAAATCATAATGAGTGCCTAACAAAAATAATGTCTGAGATACCATCTTGGTCAAGGATGGAGAACCTGTGGGCCACTGATATGTGAGTGGATCCCTGCTCCCATTTGTCCCAGCTAGAACTCTCAGTGGTCAGGGATGATGGGAGTTGTAGTCCAGCAACATCTGGAAGGCCACAAATTAGGACTGCCATATTTTGAAAAGCAAAAAAGAGGACACATTTGCTGACTTCTACTTTTGACTATGGATCACTATGACGACTCTAACCATGAAAAAGAGGACATGTCCTGGAAAAAGAGGGCATATGGCAACCAGACCATAAATTCCCCATCCTTGACTTTTTTTAAAAAATAATCATTTGGGAAGTTTTATACCAATGGTCCCTAACTGCTAGTAGAATTCGTAAAAATTCTCGGAACAGTCGACTGTCGGAACTCATATAATTAATGTACAGAATTCACTGTCACAAAATGTGACAGCTTAGATGGCTTTAAAAGCAAGCTTGAAATGTTTGTGAAGGACACGTCTTTCAAACGCTATTAGCCAGGATGGCTATATGGAACCTTCATTTTCAGTGACAGAATATCACTGAATATCAATTCTGGAGGCCTGCTGCCTTCATACCCCAATTCCTGTAACATTCCAGCTGACCGTTGTTGGGAATAGGATGGTGAACAAGATGGTCCTTGGGCCTGACCCAGCAAGCCTCTTCTTAATTTCATGTGTGTGGGCAGGAAGATGTACATTTGTTTTCATAATGGACAGAAGCATTCACCTATTAAAGTAGTCCAGGGGAATCAACAATCAAAGATAAGAGGCTATCTGATAACACCAAATCCAATTATTATCTTACGGGGGTATCTCCAGCCATCAGTTAGGGAAAGCATCATATCAAATTAGTTGCTAATATGTTTATCTCCTTGAAAGTCTCGAGCTACAAAAAGGGAAACAGGAGATAAGCAGAAGCATAGCAATGATCACTGAGTGGTAGCAAGACATGAAATGTTGCAAAAATCATAAAATTAATAATTTATGTTTGGTCAAGAGAAAAAGACAAACTGATGTTTATTGAACATAACAGGCATCCTCTTACTACGTTCAACAAACAGTTTGTTGCCTTTTGCCCAAATATAAGTTATTGAATTTATGATTTTTGCAAGATCTCATGGCTGGCTCACACTCATTTATTGTAACAAAATGGATCATTGCAACTTATACTCCCGTATAGAATGGTTGCATTTTCAGTAATTATTGCATTATGTAGCCTTCTAGATAGACTGTGTATGTTCTTTTTAACCTATTTCAAATTGAAATGCTATCTTAGAATATCGGGGGTATCACAAAAGAATATGGGGACAATGGCAACAAACCACTGCATAGGCAAATTCTCTTAAACTCCCGCTGCTTTCAACGGGGCATATAAACTTTATACTGTGTGCCTTGTGTAAAGGCCATTGAGATGACTTCTTTTAGCAACTACGATCTGATAACATTTCAGAAAGTTAAACTAGGAGGTAATGGTGACTGTCAGACTCTCTTATATCACTGCTCTGGTAATAGAATATTCTAGCAAGGCAAATACGCAGAGGGCTTTCTTCCCATCTTCCCAGATTTTAGTGAATTTCAGAAATTAATGTCACCCATTTATAGACCTTGTCAATTTTTATGTCCCCTTTGCTGGGGGGTGGGGAGAATCAGGTGTTCCTTCTTTTTCCAATGAGTTACGGTACTTTATTGTTTGACACAGAATGAAGGCCATATTTCTATGTCAGTCAATTTATCTGTAGCGAGACAAATCAGTCAGCCTGCACACCCTGCATATTATTTTAGCATCTCCATAATATATTGGAATTTCTCCAGGGAATAGCTGCCCAAAGGCTTAGGATAACCCCGCCTTAAAACATTATATTGAAAACAGAAAATGGATATGGATATGGATGAGAGCAATTGGGGGGGGGTGGATTCTGAGGGTACATTGAAACATTAATGAAAAGGAGGGAGGGAGTAAAAAGGGTGGAGGTTTGGGGAAAAGAAGAAGAGACTTTAGGATGTGCTTTTATAGGAATTTGCTTAAGTATGAACAAACAAAAAGGAATCATGTGACACCTTGAAGATTTTTTAAAATTCCTTTATTGCAAAACAATTTACATAAAACACATAAACAAAAAAAGAAAAAACAACACAAACAAACCATAGACAAACAACATATAATTTGACAATACATACATTTTGGCTCCTGATTCACATCATTGTACTTACACGGTTGGTCTATATGCACTTCCTTGTTTTGTTTTGTTTCCTATTACATATCAAGAGAAATTTTGCTTTTATAAATTCCTTGTAATTCAAGATTCAGTCTACATCTGTCAGGAGATTTGCGTTGTCACAGTACTTTTTAAGAGATTCTTTAAATATTGTCCAATTTTTACTCACTTTCTGGTTTGAGCTTCCTCTTATTCTCCCAGTCATTTTCGCAAGTTCTAAATATTCTATCATCTTCGCTTGCCAGTAAATTTAGACTGAGACCTTAACATTTAAGAGAGTTAATATAGCATACGCTAAGACCACAATTAATGTCTTTTAAGGGACCACAACTCTCTGTTATATGTGCTGCAACAGACCTCTCCAAAGTAGCTAGAGAAGACTACATAAGAGAAATAAGGTTTGTGGGAGACTGGGGAGTTGAGTAGAATCTAACAACCCTTCTGGTCACAGGACCCGAACAAGAAAGGAGATACCGACTTAACATTCAGAAGAACTTTCTGACAGTAAGAGCAGTTTGACAGTGGAACGGACTCCCTCTGAAGGTGGTGGAGTCTCCTTCATTGCAAGTTTTTAAGCAGAGGTTGGAAGGTCCTCTGTCTTGAATGCTTTAGTTAAGATGCCTGCAATGCAGGGGGTTGGACTAGATGGCTCTCGGGATCCCTTTCAACTCTACAATTCTATGATTCTGTGCTTCTTTCCCTTCCTCACAGAAAGCCAAAAAGTAAATAGATGTCAAGCTAACAACTAGCTATGTCCAGGTAAACATTATTTACCATCTCTTGCAAAATGTGGGCACTTTTTTTATCTTAGGGGGGGGAGTTTTGGGGAGTGCAGGCAGAAATATCACTTTAGATTTCCTGTCCTCCAGTAAGCCTTGTGTTTTATATTCACATATTCACAAAAAATGTGTTACAATATTATTCAAGGGCTCCATTTCTTCCTTGCAACTTCTATCCCATCTTGTGAGATTTCTATTTTTACAGAGTTTCTTTGGTATGTGTTTAATTAGCACCTGCGATTAATTACCTGCAACCAAATGATCCAATGGAATTGGTCCTCTGAGAATGGCAGTCTAATGCTAGTCGTGGGCTTTACTCTCTTAACTTCTAGAGGCCAGCTGTGAACCTTGCAAGACTATTCAGAAGAAAGCCCCACTGAGTTCAATGGGACTTGCTCCCATCCTAGCTAAGTGTGTATAGAATTGCAGCCTACATCTTTAACGTTCCTTAGAGACCGTCTAAAAGACAGTTGTTCCAATGTATCTGAAAAATGTAGAGACCTGGTGATACATATAGAGATATGGTTTATGGTTACAAAAATGAGTTATCAGGCACAGACATATTTGGAATAAACACAGATACCTTAAGCCAGGAATGTAGCCAAGGAATCAACACTCCTGACCCTGCCTGCCCGTAGACTGTCTTGCCAGAGTGGTGCATGCTCTAGTTATCTCCCACTTGGACTACTGCAATGCGCTCTACGTGGGGCTACCTTTGAAGGTGACCCGGAAACTGCAATTAATCCAGAATGCGGCAGCTAGCCTGGTGACTGGGAGTGGCCGCCGAGACCATATAACACCGGTCCTGAAAGTTCTTCATTGGCTCCCAGTATGTTTCCGAGCACAATTCAAACTGTTGGTGCTGACCTTTAAAGCCCTAAATGGCCTCGGTCCTGTATACCTGAAGGAGTGTCTCCACCCCCATCATCCAGCCCGGGCACTGAGGTCCAGTGCTGAGGGCCTTCTGGCAGTTCCCTCGCTGCGAGAAGTGAGGTTACAGGGAACCAGGCAGAGGGCCTTCTCGGTAGTGGCGCCTGCCCTGTGGAATGCCCTCCCAGCAGATGTCAAGGCAATAAACAACTATTTTACTTTTAAAAGACAACTGAAAAGACAACTGCTTAGGGAAGTTTTTAATGTTCAATGTTTTGTCGTGTTTTTAATATTCTGTTGGAAGCCGCCAGAGTGGCTGGAGTTGGAAACCCCAGGGGCTTTATATCATTTTTTTAATTTTCAAATTTAATTTTCAAAATTTTAACTCCTTTCCCTTCCCTTCTCTTTCTTCATTTTTCATCCAATGTTAAGTTTTGCAGATTTAACAAAAGCCCAGCATGTTATTTGCCAGTCTGTTACTTTTGATACCTCTTCCTTTTCTCAATGCCTGTGACTAATAAATAATATATTAATTCCACCTCTGATCCAATTCCCCCCCATGTATCCATATAGCCTAACAAAATTCTAACACATTCCAATGCAATTTCTATTTCTGTTATTTCCTTCATATTTCTTAATATTTGCATCCAACATAACTGACCTTTAAGCAGGGAAGCTTCTTGACTAGGTAAATGTCTGGCTGGGAAGATGATGAAAATATTACCGCAGGAAAACATGGAGGGTAGAGGAAGGCTATACCACAATTTAAAATCGCTTTATGCTCCAACATCCAGTGTCATTGTGTGTTGTATGCATATGTGAGTAAATATTTGCTAGTTTTGTAGAGCTCATGGTAACCTGTACTTCTAACCCTATGCACGTGTTGCAATGAATGAATGGGGGGAGGATCAAATGGCCAATCCACAGTCCTGACTTCCGCATGTTAGGCTGAACATCTGCATAGGACATACATACTGTATGTACAAGAGTATATGGTTATCACCTAAACTGGAGGAGGTCGTGATCAGGGACTGGGCACACAATCCTGTCCTCCCACAGAACATAGTAGAGCATGAGACTCTTAATCTCAGGGTCATGGATTTGAGCCCCACAATGGGCAAAAAGATTTCTGATTGCAGGGGGTTGAGCCAGATGGCCTTTGTGGTCTCTTCCAACTCTACAATTCTGTGATTCTATGGAAATATGTGGGCTTCTGTCAGTGAAGACCAGCTCTGGTATAGAGGCATGGGGTAACAATTTACTGCTCCAAATGTTCAATAAAGCTAAAGGCATAATTCAAGTTACAAGCTATGTCATATTCATAACTCAAGATCTAAAGTAATTGTAAGGATACATTGTGATTTTTGGTGTGTGTGTTCAGTGTCAGGATTAATGGAATAGTTTAAGCGTTGCTGTTTTTTATATGCACAAATGAGACTGTAAATATTTTAAATAAATATTCCTCTCCCTCACTGTTCTGAAGCTGGCTCTTGTCTTACCGGTAAAAATATGGCTTTATTATTACTTGGGTTTGAAAATAATGCTAGACCAGTTTGCTACTGCTAGAACTTTAACAAATCTTACAATTAGCTATGATACAGCGAACAGTCACCTTGGGGGGGGGGGGGCTATTCTGAAAATATTCATGGGAAAGTGATGGACACTAGATAGAATGACTCAATACATTCTCTTATTTCAGATTGTCTTCCTCTAGCTTGCTGGTATGAGACTCTCAGAGTATTTCTGAGAGCCGGATTAAGAGAGGTTGTTGTGCCAATGCTGTTCTCGGATTCACTAGGCTATATGGAACCAATTTGGTCCAACTGGCAATTAAAGTGCTCCAAGCAGAACTGCAAGGTCAGCTCCTGTATGAATCCGAAAGTTGGAACTTTAAGCTAAAGTCTGACATAGATATAGTCCAGAATAACTTCTTAAGAAAGCTATTAGCTCATTTAATTCCATCCCTAGGGCAGCGGGGAGAGCTGAAAACAGGACAGTCTGTACGTGCGTACTGAACTGATTGGCAAAAGACCTCATCTCAGCTGTCTTACAAGTGGGAGCAGACTTTACATGCTCCACAGGGGTGTAGTTGAAAACTACTCGCAAGTTATCCTCCTCTGCTGTGCAATTTAAATACAGGCCCCACATGGTATGGAGTCATTACACTGTGAGTTTTCCTACCCCTGACAGCAGCCGCCAATGAACTTGGGCAGAGACTGGAAAATTCACGGTGTAATGATGTCACATAACATCACACTGGGGAATGTAGTTCCATGTTATGGGACGGGGGAAGAAAAGCCACAGTGGGGATGCCTGTGTCCCTGTCGCACATGCAACATCTGCTGTCTCACTTTTGAGGGATGCAGCCATTCATGTTGTCAAGGGCTCCCAGGCTTACTTAAATTTAGTAGTCACCTCTAGACAATATTCATTTCTGTTGAAGATGCTAGGATCAATGTTTATTAAACCGATGGAAGAGGGGATTTTAAATATTGCCATCTATCAAGAACTTGTTCTGGAACACATTGCCTCAATCTTTATCATGCCTTTGCAAACATGCCCATGGAAAGATTACTAACATGTTTTAGAAATGCTCTTCACAACTATTTTGAGTATCATATATTAGGTTGCAAATTAAATGGATGTCAGATAGTTCAGCAGCTGTAAAGGCACAAAAAGGGTTTTCTGTCCTTGCCCCTTCTAGGAATAAAAGTGAAGAACTTCAACACTATTTGTGCACAGATGTTTGGATGAAGAGATGTAGTTCAGTGGCAGAGCAAGTGCTTTGTGTGACAAAGGTCCCACTCAGATTCAATCCCTGGCATCTCTGGGCAGGGCTGGGAAATACTCCCTGTCTGAAACCATGGACTCATAACGACATCAAGTGGGTTGTCCTGGCCACCTGACAATGCTGTCCTGCAGGGGTGGGGATGAATAGCCCCACCTCTGCCCTAGAGAACTGCTGCCAGTGTAGGCAAGAATGAGTTAAATGGACCAATGGTCTGATTAAGTACAGGCAGCTTTCTATGTTTCTGTGTTCCTAGAAATCTTTAAAAGAATGGACATTTAAACATAGAATGAAAGACCTTTTTGGTCCTACTCAGCTACATTGCCGCTTACGCTCATATAGCTAATGCTAGCTGTCAACAACAACAACAATAGAGTGACTTTTTAAAAGCCTATGTTGTTGTTGTTTAGTCGTTTAGTCGTGTCCGATTCTTCGTGACCTCATGGACCAGAGCACACCAGCACTCCTGTCTTCCACTGCCTCCCGCAGTTTGGTCAGACTCATGTTTGTAGCTTCGAGAACACTGTCCAACCATCTCGTCCTCTGTTGTCCCCTTCTCCTTGTGCCCTCCATCTTTCCCAACATCAGGGTCTTTTCCAGGGAGTCTTCTCTTCTCATGAGGTGGCTAAAGTATTGGAGCCTCAGCTTCACGATCTGTCCTTCCAGTGAGCACTCAGGGCTGATTTCCTTAAGAATGGATACGTTTGATCTTCTTGCAGTCCATGGGACTCTCAAGAGTCTCCTCCAGCACCATAATTCAAAAGCATCAATTCTTCGGCGATCAGCCTTCTTTATGGTCCAGCTCTCACTTCCATACATCACTACTGGGAAAACCATAGCTTTAACTATACGGACCTTTGTTGGTAAGGTGATATCTCTGCTTTTTAAGATGCTGTCTAGGTTTGCCATCGCCTTTCTCCCAAGCCTATAGATCACATTTAATACTGTCTATTTTGGCAATGCTACATTTTTAAAATTGAAAGTGTGTGTGGCGGTGACAGCAAAACTTTCCATACTCAAAGCATTCAGAATTTAAGGTAAAGACCTTTCCTGCCGCCCCACATTGTTATGAGAGGAGACAGACATAAGGACCCAGTTGATATTACCTTTTTTTTTTTTTTTGCTTTCTCCTTCACCCCTACCCTGTAATCAACTAGCACTGCTGTCCCTGGTAGGGGGAGGGAAGCAGCCCCACGATGCTTTAATATCACACTCACATCTTCTCTGTTTACCAAGAGATGGCAGCTCTCTTCTTAATATGAGCCCTTGTCAAGGAAAGCCCACAGCTAATCTTGCCATTCCACTTACACTGCCTGCAAAGCCTCAATTCCATTTTTCATAAAGGTTTGTATGAACAAATCTCTTCCCATTAATCCCATACCTCCCTTCAGATTCTGCACATGCATCTCTGCATAAAGCAGCCTTTTCTTCCTCTTGCAGTTAAAAGATTTAGGGATAACAGAAACCTCTTGAACACAGGACATTGTGCTTGAATATATGTGTATATAATACACAAATACATAAAAACGAGCCTATCAGGAATGGCACCACAGAGGGATCCAGTGGGCTGTGGAATGTCTTGTTTAATAAAAGGGATGTACTCCTACAAGTTGGTTGAAAATGCTTGGCTCAGAGCCCTTATAAGCAATGTGAACTCACTCTGATAATATCTTCTGTTTGAGTGCTGCTACTAACCAAAGAAAAACAGCCTGAGGGCATATAATCATTTAAGATTGGGTATACTAAGAATTATGCCACTGCAATGTGACAAAATCAGATCAGCATGCAGCAACATTACACTGGCATAGGACCACAGAACAGCCCTTCCTATATCAGAGAGCAACCTTAGCTTCACCAGGCTTTTTAAGAATTTGCATATGAAAAGAAATACAATTAAACTACCATCACACAAAAGTACTGCACCTTACATTGTCCTTAATTCAATTCAGCAACATTTGTCTACCAATACTAGTCCAATACTCAGTTGGAAACTGTGAGGACACACAGGCAATTGCCCCTCTCCACATTTTCAGCCCTGGGTTCTTCAGGCTCCATTATTAAACAATTGTTTTAACAGTTATTAAAAAAACTTGTTTGTTTCTCTACCTAGGATCAGACATTACATGTTTATGGATCTTGTGCCAGAAGTTCTCAAACATTTTACAAAGAGGAACGACTAAAAGTTCCCCAGGATTTGCCAGCCTTGCCTTCTTTTTCCAGAAATCTCATACATCTTGAAGGCAAGGGAAAGTCATAGCTCAGTGGCAGGGCACATGTGTTTTGTGTAAACAACCCAAGGTTCAATATCCAGCTTCTCCAAGCAGAGCTGGAAAAAGACTCCTGTCTTATACTATCTATAAGCATTCCAAGGTGGTGTTCTTATCACACCTCATCCAATACCCACAATCCATGAGAAGAGCTTTACTGGGTCAGGTTATTATTTTTTAATATAATTTTTATTTATTTTCCATTTAATATTATACATTCACATCATCTTTATCCATTATACCACCTTGGCTCTTAGAGCCTATTGACTTCCTTCCCTCCTGCCTCATGGCTTTCAAAATTAACCTTTACTGGATCAGATTAATGCCCTTCTAGCAAAGTATTCTAATCCAGATGCTCTGGAAGCTCACACTCACAGCCAGGGCACAAAGGTAATGACTATCCCCTGATATGTGTCTTCAGGGAATATACAAACAAACTGCTGTGGCCAGCAGAGCATTCTCAGATCCACATTTGCATCTCTGTCACCATGATTGCCCGTACGTATGTGCATGTACAGCCAGCCCAACATTTCTGTATTGTTGTGCTGTGCAACTGTGGACTGGGGTTACGAGAACTCAAAGCATGAACACACTGCAGGACACAGATCAGAATCATAATAACACCTGTAATGTTGAAGCAACATAGTCCTAGTTTCCTACTGTTGAATCCTTACTCACGACATTGGATTCAGTCCTAAAGACTGCAGCATTTAAGAATGGTTTGGTTGCATGACAGTATCAGCTTGTTATTTTTATACCCCAACAAAGCTACACCAATTATTCTCCTTCTGATACAAAATCTATAGTTGACCCGTAGTCTTGCTTGATGACGGATAGGACAGCAGGATGTGGCGAGAGCTGTTGTCTATTTATAAATGGACACTAAGTTGATATTTGTAAGATCCTGTATCATGAAAGTAACACGTAGAAGCTTTTAATACGGAAGTAACTGCAAGTGATTGGATTACAGGTGTGGATAGCCCTTGACTCAAGTATCACTGATGATCTTTCCAAAGATGAGCAATTCATGCTCTAAACACACCAATATTTTATTTTTAACAGTCGATGAATTAATGAAGGTGATGCAAGAGAAAACCATTTTTAAAAATTGAATTGCTTTAACAATAACTCAGATTTTTATCCACACAAACAGGCAGTATTACATACTTTGGTATCCTTTGAATATATACAATTTTCAGAAAATGCTCAACAGTGCAGATCACTTATAAATTGATGAGATCGAATAAATAAAAAGCAAGGCTGTTATGGTAGGACCCACTGTTTCACAACAGTTTTCTAGAATCCTCCTGATCAGTACTGCTGACTGGATCTTCTGGACCTAAGACACAATCTGTATTCAGCATCCCTTTCCCCTGCAGAATGCAATCCCTGACCATACGACTAACATTATGGGATCCCCAACCCACAGTACATCTAATCAGCTGGAACATCAGATGCAGGGCCTCTGAAAAGCCCTACTGGCTGAAAAACTGAGCAGCAGTTTCTAAACTACACCCCCCCCCAAAAAAGGCTAGGAGCACAACATGGTCACATGAATAAAATAAAACAGCTGGTTATAAAACTGGGAGCTTTGTCTCAGCTACAGGCAAGTAATTACTAGCAAGTCACAGCTGTGCCCGATCACATGAGCAGGTGAAAATGTGATTGTGATGGGGTGTGATCACACTCTCATCATGCCCCCCCCCCATTCTTCCCATGAGAATTTGCTCAATGCTACTCAAAAGTGGGATTATTTGCTCCAAGAAGAGTTGAGCAATTTGTCCTTGGGAGGCCTCTTTTAAAACCCACATACAAGCAGAACAGGGGTGGGGAGGGCAGCTAACAAGGCTTTCTGTAGTCAAAAGACAAAGAGCAATGACCGCTGTCAAAGGTGACAATGACATCTAAACAAATTGAGAGGACTTTCTGAAGAGACCTTCAGGACACCAAACAACAATCCCTTTTCCGGATCTGAAAGACAAGGCAAAAGAAAACAATATTTTGCAGAAAGTGGATATTGGAGCAGGTCATCTTTATTATGATTCTGAATGGCTGGACCGCATCACATCTAGATAAATGTCACGTAACTAAAAGCTTAAAACATTGCTTTCTGCAAAAAGGATTTTATTTCCAGTTGAGGATTTCACTACTATTCCCTCTCGCAGCTAATCCATTATAGTGCCCTTTCTCGTCCTCTCTTGTGTACAGGGCAGCCTGGCTTACACTCATGGCAGGAAAACGGCTAAACAGCATTTCTCTCCATCAAATGGGTATTGAAATTGGTCTCTTGTGCAGAGTTATTGGTTTCATGTTTGAGGCTGTAGCAGTAATATGCAGTGTTTATGGGAAAAGGCAATAACAGGAGAAGCTAAATGAGATGGAAGCAGTGTTCTACCTGAGTCCTGTATATGCTCTGTAAAGGGGATGGGGCAAAATTCAAAGCACAGCACAGAGGGCTTGAAGGGGACCCTTCCCCCAGTTGCACTTTTCTCCTTGAAGTTGCTTTGCACTCCCCATACCACTTTTAATCAATCAATCTTCCTCCCTCTCAAGCACCAGTTACATGGACGCAGCAGTGAGTGACACCCATGTCTGCAGCCTCACATCTAGTTTGGTCCTCTGTGGTCCATTGAATAGAGAACTGAACTGTGCAGTGGGACCACCAGGGTTCAAGCAGTAATCTGACAGCCATGTATTTGAGAGGTCAATTGTAAGTCAGAGTTTGCCAGGCAAACTCCACAGGAAGCCTATGCATTAAACATACTAGCCCCTTGCGAATGTATTCGCTTCTAGGAAAACATGCCTGGCAGACTAGACTTGCACTCTCCACATCCACATAACTAAGCTATAGAGGCCCTTAGACTGTTAGAAAACAAAGGATTTAAAGGTATGCTAAAGGACATGACAGAGTTTTGCAGAATCATGCAAGGTGTGAAGAACGTGGACAGAGTTTTACACCTTCTCATAATATATTAGAACCAAGGCTCATCCAGTGAAGCTGAAAGGTGGGAGATTCAGGACAAACAACGAAGAAGTACTTCTGCACAGTCAATGACATTGCTGCCTGACCTGAGCAATTGGGGCTCTTCTGTTCACATGAGGATAGGAACCATGTTTTCCTCAGGCCTGTGAACATTGTGGCCAATAAGTAGGGGGCTGGGTGAGGTTTATCCAAAGGTCTATTGGGAGAAACATTTATGAGCTACTTCTTACTTCCTTTATGTAACTTCTGCTCTGGAATAATGGAGTTCAGAGGTCAGCTGCTTTTGAATAAGCTTGCTAAATCCACATTTGATGAAAATGGACTCAGTTCCCACAAATATAATGATTAATCTTTTGTACCCTTCCTTCTGGCCTAAGACCTTGAGAGTAACTATGAATCTGCTATTTATGAAATCATCTTCTTTTGTTTGTCTGGATTCTGTTTCTCCAGCGCCCCTGCTTCAAATAAATATCTTATTTTAAGTAAGCAATATAGAGTTCTGCCTGGGCTGTTTCAACTGTATTTTTGCCAAAGCTTTACGGTTGAGCCAGCAAAGGCAGCTGTATTATACAATCTGAAGGTTCCCACTTTTTTGCAAGGAGATTATTCACTGGCAGCAAACAATGGTATTCATTAAAAACAAAATGACAGTTTTCACTATCAGTTTTGAGTCAGTATCACAATTGCTTGCAACTACTACAGGTGAAGTGTCCACATGGGCTTCCTTCCATGAAAACACGTTGCCAGCATTCTATTTAAATGCTTTCAACATACATTTGGAAGAGGCACCATATGGCCTTTCCCGGGGGGAGGGGCAGAGAAACAAAGTACAATTTGAATTTCAGGTCCTATACAGGAGATAACCCTAACTGAACTCAGAAGTGCTTACTTCTAAGTAGACATGCATAGGTTTGAGTAAAAAGCTGAGAACACCCTATGTGAGCTGATCACACACACTTTTTCCTATGCACTAACTTTTTAGCAGTCATCTGGTCTGTCATGCACTTCACTGCTCTGTCACTACCATATGCCCACCAAGCTTCTTTAAGAGGAAAAAAAAACTTGCCTAACACATGGTGGGAGGACAACTAAAAGTCTGGTGACTGTATTCAAGAGTGAAAGCTTCAAAGAGATGAGGGGCCTACCCAAAAAAGTCAGCTCAAAGCAACAAAACAGACATGCATATATATTAGCACTCAGTGTGATCATTACAGAACTAAATGGATGAATGATTTGATTCAGCATAGGGAAACTACATATATACTCTATCCCAGAGTGGGCCCAGCTACAAAGGTAACCCAGAACTGAACACTTTTACAAAGAACAGCAAATAATACTATTATTTATTAGATTGATGAGATGGGGCTTTACGAAGTACAGGACACATCCTAGCCCTTAGAAGCTCACAAACTAAACAGTATACTTGCAAAAACATAGTATGTGTTACTAACACGTAGTTTCTACATGCTAGTAACACATACTATGCAGCCAAAGAAATTAGGCACTCTTGCTTGGCCTTGTGAAAACGCTTGCCTGATGCTTCCAAACCAAGTAAGAGAAGAGATGCTCTGTGATTGGGAGGAAAGTGGGTGGGGAGAGCAAAAGCAACCCTTATTTCTTTTACACCCTTGGAGAAAAAGCAAAAAAACAGATTTCCATCATCTATGAAGAAACAGGCAGCTATTTCACAAACTGTACATCCAAAATGACAGCATCCTTACCTTCTCATTCCCTCCCACCCCCTTACTTGGAACCAGCCTCTTGGATCGACTACTGGAAGATATGCCTGAATGGGCTGAGACAGTCTGAAAATCGAAGGCTTCCCCAGGGTGCTATTCCTGATGGAATTAGCAGCAGGAGCTGAAAGCTGCATGCAGATAACTTTTTCTTCTTCTTGAAGTGTGTGTAGTGGGGGGAGTGACTACAACGTTTGGATTTGAATAGGAGAGTGATTAGAATAACAGGTTATGCTCCGTCAGAAAGCCTGAGTGTCCTGCAATGTAAATAAATGAGAAATTAGCCTTTCAAGCCTTCTACGCTATGAGATTTATGTACCATGGAGCTGGGGAAGATGATCACCAATAAGGCTTATGGTAAATATTTGAGTGTGCACACTAGGCAGTTAACTCTCCTGTATATAGGGAAAGACATCACAGGAGTTCATCCTACCTGGCAAAGAACTTAAAACACAATCCTGCTGCTCTTGAAGAACTTTGGCCTCAATTACCCATACTATAGAACTGATAACCATCGTGAAAGCACATCTTGCTCCTGACCCCAAAATGCCTGTGTTCAGACTGCCATCCTGAACTGCTTTGTCAGGGAGTGAGCGCCCTTGAACTCAACAGGAGTTACGTTTGACTAAACACGCCTAAGACTGTGCTGCAAATCCCCAGCTGCTTCCCCAAGCCCGGATTGATTGAGAAGACATGTCATGACTAGCTTGGACTTGAGAAAAGGCAATTGGCAGGAAGGATAGGTGGGCAAGGTTGCTTGAGGAAAAGAGCAGAGGATGTTAAAAAAAAAAACCCACACTAAAAACTGGAGCAATAAGTGGGAAATGGGGAGGCTGGCCAGGACTTATGAGAGTTGTTTTCTAAAACATGTAGAGGGCACTAGGTTGAAGTCTGCTGCAAACAACACTTAAAATGAGCTCCATGCTTCAGGTTTGCAGAGCCCCTTGGGCAAGCTGTCTTCAGTGAGCTGCACTCCTTCTTCTTTGCCACTGACCATTTCTTTTCCCTCTCCCTCTGCGCATAATCTGTACCACAAGCCCCTAAGGAGGTGGGTGATGGGAGCAGAAGCCCCCATTAATTTTTCTTATCACTCCTCATTTGAAGAGGGCAGGTGAACAGGCAGCAAGGAGCAAGAGCCAGTCATAAGCGTCAGTAGCAAAGAGCTGGCTGGCATGTGGTCTTTGACCAGTGCCCAGTTATGCTAACCTTTGGTGGGCTTGATGCTATTTGGGAGGGCATCGTTTAAGAGACATGGGATAAAGGGAGTGGGATAATGTATATAGAGCCATGAAATGCACAATCTAAAAAAAGAAGTGATAGCCACATGAAGCTAAAAAAAAAGAGGAACCAAAAATAAAGGGCCACAGGGACAAGATGATGCATAAGGCTTAGAGACAAGAGGGGCTAGAGGAATGGAACAGAAGATAAAAGCCACAGGAATATTCTGGCAGTTATAGTTCCTTTTCTCACTGAAACATTGTGACCTGGTAATCTGATGAGACAACAAGGGCCAATAAGTAGTGTGTATTGATTTGAACTAGCTGGTTCTTTTTAACTGCAGGGTTTCAAGTTCCTGTTGCATTGCTCTATTGAATTTATAGATCTAAGTAATGTTTGATTGTGTTTATTTGCAATAAATTCCACATAATTTGATTGCTATATTCCTAGTCAACTTCATTAAGATCTCATGACCATCCTTAGTGGTCAATATAAGTCTGCTATTAAAGTTTCTGTGGTGAATAGAAACTTGTGCAGCAAAAGGCAAGTCAGTATAAGCAGTTATATATTCCAGACTGTAAATGTTACTGTGTTCACTTTTGTTGGTCGGAAAAGAAAAATAGGTATATAAAAAGAGAATTCCTGGATGCCTAGATCCAAGTTTTGGGCAAGTACTCTTTGGTGAGAGAACCCCAGCAGAGACTTGAAGTCTGGACATATGCAGCAAAGTAAAGTGTGGAAATATACAGGCAGTTAGACCTTTAAAATATCCCCTTCTAAGTTGCTTCTAAAGTTCCTCTCTTACCTTAGCATAAAAGAGACCAGACATTTGGTAGGTTAAAAATGGTTTAATTACAAACTCTTCAAAGGCCAGATTCACATGCTTTTCTGTACAACAGTAAGAAAATGGAGGCAGAAAAACTCAGGTTCAAAAGTGATAAATGTTTCTAAATTATTTGTATGGAAACACAAAGATGGCTTGCTTAAGCCACACTGTCTGGGCTTGGATCAGCGAGCTCAGACCTCCTTCCTGGTAGGATTCACATGGTGGAATGGGAGAACAAAGGCTTGATAACCCAAGGTAAGGGCTAGCTGAGTCTGGCAGGACATCTTACTCTATGGCCTTAACCCCATCATACATTTTGGTTATAAGAGGCAAGTATAATCCAAATGAAACAATACATTTTAAAAAGCAGGGGGGAAGAGATCAGAGTACCAAGTATTGCTATTTTTATTTTTTTTAAATGAAAACTTCAAAAGAAGCTTTCAACTTAGTTTGGATTTTACATCTCACTCATATGCAGCACTAGGCTATTGGTTTAGTATTGATTTAGATTGCAGAATCTAGCTCCTGAATACCTAAACACACTTCCTGCAGGATTTTTGCTTTTCTTGTCAGTCTCCCACCCAAGTGTTGGGCAGCCCCAAACCTGCTTAGCTTGTAAGATCAGACAAGCTCACAGCTTGAAATGCGATGGCAATTTTAAAAATGATTAAACTCACTGCAACCTATTACAGCTGTTCCAGGAAACAAGGATTCACCTTGAACAGCATCCAAAAGAAGAGCAAAACTCCCAACTTCACAAAATATAAACAATATTGAATACCCACAAACCATTTACAAACAGTGACCCTGATCCAACTGTGCAAGTGCACTGTAGCTAGGGCTGCACACATAGTCCATGCCAGATAATCAGAAATCGTGGCGGATGAAGGATCTGACGGGTGGGGAGATGGACCACAAACTGACAGTGTTCTGACCTGGACTACATGCAACACAGATTGGCAGATGCATCAGGGGGAACCGATTGTACGGTAACAACACCCATTGGTTCATACAGTTCCTCATTCTATTAGAGCAGGGGTGGCTAACATGTGTCCCTCCAGAAGTTATTGGACTCCAACTCCCATCAGCCCAAGCTGCTATGGCCAAATGGTTAGGGATGACAGGAGCTGTAGTCCAGCAACAGCTGGAACGCCAGTGATATCCCATTCTTGAATGGGGTGTGTGAATGCAGAAGCCTTCTGTGCATAAATGCTTCTTTGTGGGGCAGGTGATCAACATGAACATTTAAAAAACCCTTCCATGTTATTAGCAGGCCCATGGTAGCAAGATACTTGTTGAGCCGATCTCTCCTAGCTCCCTCAGATGGCTTTTGCTTCTGTGTCTTCTCCCCCAAAAACAAACTTTTGGACATCAGACAAGTAGTTGCAGCCAATGATAGGGAAGAGTGAGAGTGATAATTTTAAACACTTAGTCTTGCTTCTTCCTTCTCTGTGCCAATGGGGAAATGGCCGCTCAGCTGATCTTTAGGTTAACACCACTGTTGATAGGTGTGGTGGCTTCACGTGGAACACGGTCAACACCATCTCTGGGAAGCAAAAGAGGCTGGAGAAGGTGCAGGATGCTAAATCTATTTCAGTCACTATGGTGACAGGATGCAAAGTCCTGTTTTGTAGAAGGAACACTAAGAGCTGTGGCTTGTCACACCGCAGTGGAGGAAGCTATTCGATCCACCTATTAAGGTACAAGAGCTCAGTGCTCCTTTGCATCCTGTCACCAAGTCTACATTGGACACACCAGACTAGAGAATAACTTGCTCAGGGAATCCAGCCACTCTAAATTCCTAAAAACATCATTTGGGGGGATTGAAAAGAAATAAAGACAAGCAATATGACCAGTGGGGAAACATGAAAGCATGTTCACCCCCTCAAGCTGAATGTGGTATCTGATTAAGCAATTCTGTTAACACCATGACTCCTGGCTGTATAACAGAACTTTTCCTCTCTCTCCTCTCTCCACAAGGCTCCTAAATCTGTTCTGAGGTTCCCCCAAATCTCTGGAGAAGATTTGGAGAGGATGTGGTGGGTACACAGACAGAGGAGAAGGGGGGTGGAGTTCCACGGGGCAAAAGAAAATCCTTGCACTAATGGAAATACTTTGTTGGATACCGTGCACTGTTTGCATGATACAGTATAAGTATGTGCAATCCCTACCAAGATTTCCCAAAGGCTACCTTGCACAGTTTCCTTCAACATTCCCAGACAAACATATTCAAGCCAGTTTTTCACATTAACTGCTTCCGGCCGTGAACATTGCACACCATCTGCGTTATTTCTGCTTCTGCCACCCCCGTCAAAAACCAAGTAGCTGCTTGGTTGGTCTTCCTCGCTGAATTCATCTATCTCTTGTTGCCATAAAACAAGCTTTCTGAAACCTCACATTCCCTCCGTATCTTTCTCTGGAGCATGACAAAAGTTGTGTCTGGGCCCCACTCTCTGACTCAGCGGATTAAATAGACTTTGTTGGGATTACAGCTGCCAATCAAGTTCAAGTGCATTTTTAATAGTTTAATTTGTGGCACAGGGTTTCAAATAAACTCATCAAGTGCAGTCGATTAAACTCATTAAGTCCTTACGGACTTGCCTGTGTGCAGTGCTGTTATCAGATTCCGAGACATGAGAATTAATTAGGCCTCTGTTATCCTTTGTATGGATTAGCGTGCTAGGCCCAGAGGCCTGGCGTTTTTCTGTGCACTAGGCCTATAATCTCTTTACCAGCCCTACTGGGAGAGGCAGCGGCCTAAAGAGATTTCTTCAACATTCCTCAAAGATCAAACTACAACCAATTTCACATTCTCTGACATTTTTATTTAAATAAAGTACTGTGCAAATAAGTCACTTTGCCCTGAAGAATACAGGAAGGTGGAAAGGCCTAGATTCTTAAATTATGGCCTATCCTCTGAGGAGCACCCATTTGACTTTTGGGAAGGAAGTGAAACCTTGGTTACTTTGAAGTAGTCCAGGAAAGGTGCTGACCATATCACTCCACTTTTGCTAATCTTGTATTTGCAGTTGCTAATTATTACTGCAACCTTTTTTTGGCTGTACTGTTTTCATCCTTGCTTTATAGAACTCTTTGTTTTCTTGTAAACTGCCTAGGGAGGCTTTTGGATACTAAGGGAAGGTAAGGTACAAAAAAAAAAGTTTTAAATTCAATAAATAATCAGTCTTGTAAATACAGCTGGCATCCTGTATTTGCATCTTCCATGTGAAATATTAGCACATGGATTATAATAGTACATGAAGGGAATGGGAACAGAACATTCCTGGCTTTTAATCGGGTACAGCCTTACAGCAGTTGTGTTGTGCTGGATTTGATGATAGGATGTCAGTTTGTCTTGTCTAGCATTTATCATGGTTTGAAATCACTACACACATCGTGCATCAAATATATTTTGTTCTTATGTATGGTTGTGCACGCTAAGGTTCAGTCTTGCAGCCCAGTCTACTGTAGGTTTACTGAAAAACACCACTAACAGGTTACAGTCACCAATGCCCTGCTAACCTCCAGTTTAGACTACTGTAATGCATTCTACATGGGGCTGCCCTTGAAAATGGTTCAGTAATTGAGATTGGTGCAAAATGCAGCCACCAGGGTGCTGATGGGGGCTGATGGGGGGGGGGTTAGGTGTACGCAATCTCAATTTTACAACTACATTGGGTGCAGATTGTGCTCAAGGTGCTTAGTTAAAGCCCTTAATGCCTAGGGCCTAAATATATCAGAGAATACCTGCTATTCATGCCTTGAGATTTGCAGACGAAGTCCCTCCGAGTGGTCCCTGCACAGAAAAAAAACAGCAGCTCAGGGAAGAGTGTGTGTTTTGTGGTGAAATTCATTTCCCACTAAGGTACATCTGACTTCTCCAATATATTATTTTTGGAAATGGGTTAACATCTCTTTTGTCAGGATTCTGGAGGAGAGGTGTGGTGAAGAATTGTTAGCTGACAAATAATTTGATGCCGCCTTTTTCTGCTGTTCTTAGAGTTATGGCATTATTCTGATTATATTTTGTTTGTATTTAATTCTATTGTTTTCAATATGTTTATATTGAAGTAAAATGTCCTGGGGCCTTACTGGCAAAAGGCAGTATATAAGACAAGACAAACAAACAAACAAACAAATTTCAGTGAGACTTTCTTTCGCTTAAACAGCCCTAGTACCCTAGTAAATTACAACAAGTGTATTTCATTGAAATTGTACACTCCAGTCTTTCTTTTCAAGGGGGAAGTTCATTGAGCATGTGGCAGCAGAACAATTTCAGGCATTTTCATTCCCGTTTTATTTACTGATAATGATAATAAATGTTAGTTAGCCTGTTATCTCTTCTTCTAATTTCCATCAACACCTCCTCATGTTCATTTCCCTCAGAGGAGGGATACTTTTCACCTCCACTGAACTTCTCACGGTCCTGGCCATTTTTACTTAGCATGCAAGGAGTTGGCTGGAGCTAATCCAACCCAAAGGGCTATGGCATGGCTAGGGGATGGGCGAGGCAAGTGAGGAGACACTGGGTAGACCAGGCATAGGCAATCTCGGCTCTCCAGATGCTTTGGGACTACAATTCCCATGATCCCTAGCTAACAGGACCAGTGGTCAGGGATGATGGGAACTGTAGTCCCAGAACATCTGGAGGGCCAAGTTTGCCCATGCCTGGTGTAGACTGTGGCACTGAGACCCATCCGAAAATGGGCCAAGAGTCCCAGCCTACTTTTTGAGAAATGCCAATGTATATGGAACTGCTGGGAGCCAGAGCCTTGGCAACACATTCATCAACAGACACTCCAACTGTATATTTCTTGAAGTTTGCAGGACCTACCATCTCTGTATGTCTATGATACTTCCACTTTGTATACCCCTACTGAACAGGTTTGGAATCACGGTGTATTTTTGGATCTGGCATACTCCTGGAGAAGCAGCCAGCGGTGGTAGCAGTGGCAAGAGGTAGAAGTGTGTTTTACCATCTATATTTACTACGGGTAAGCAAAGCCATGCTTTTGTAACCTTCACACATTAACTGTGAGAGTGTGCTCCTTTCAGGACATGTAGCTCTTATTAATACATTATTGAAAAGCAAACCTTTTGGAATATAAGTATGAAGTGTGCTTCCATATTTTGATTCAGAAAAAGATGCATTTCAACTATTGCATCAGGACTTGGGGAAACAAAGGGGGGCAACCCCAGCATACGCAGTGGTGGAGCTTCATGCTCCAGCACTAGGGGGCGGAGAGCAGGCGGAGTGGGGCTGGCGCGCATCCTGGAGGCGTGGCACACCACCTGTGGGGGGCCCAACCACGATGGCACCCCACTGGGATTGCGCTGCCAGGGGCGGTGTGCTCCCCCCCGCACTCCTCTTCCTCCTCCAGTGAGCGTACATACATCTCTCCCCAACCAAATGACGTCACTGAAGACACCAACCATCAGATTGCTTTTTGCAGCAAGTGGTTGGCCTCAGGCACAGGTTTCAACATGAACACAAATTACTTGGATATAATGTGCCAGTTGAGTGTTTTGCACAAGCAGGGGAACAAATGGCATAACAAGGAAACCATGTTAGTGATTTGTTCAGAGGAGGGAGGAGGGAGCTTTAGGCAGAGCCCTAAGGTGGGACTTCTTCGGTCTTTAAGGATATAGTTATTTACATTCACCAATAAGGCCAGCCACTCACAGGGTTTGCTAAACGAGGCTTTGTCCAAGAGCATTTTTCCAGAGACATAAATTATTTTTGATAGGCCAGCTGCCAGCATACCCACTCAGCAAATGTATGGCAACGTTACAGCACATTGTAAAAAGAGTGATGAACTTAAGGGGATGAGGAAAAGTAATCCTTACTGCAGCTGGCAAGAGTTTTACACTCTCTAACGGCCCTGGCAAATTGCATTTGCTGGGAGTTCAGCTTTGGCAATTTTCAAGCTCACTCACTTGGGCCTACCAGTTCTTGCTTTGGTTTATTACAGAGGTTTAAACATATGGGCCCATGACCTCCAAGTCTGTGACTCCCCAAGGTGACTTCAACAATCAAGTCCAGTTACAGTATTTCTTCCCTCTCTCTTCCCCTCCTCCCATTTCCCTTAACTTCCATTTCCTTGCTGGCAGAGTTACAGAGCCATTCAGGGGCTGTGCCTGGTGTAGCAAATAGTTCAAGGCCTTGTCTGGGCCCCTGCAGATGTGGAGGTCTGACATGCATCAGATCTGAGCAGTCTATACTGTATTGCCCACTTGATCAGCACTGTGATAAGAATCACACAATAGTCATGAACAACTTGTCTGTGGTGTGTTCCAGGAGCAATAAGGTTTCTCATGCTCAGTGTGTTATGAACCATACTGTTATTGTTTCTGCTGTTTAGCCCAAGCCGGGGGGCGGGGCGGGAAATGAAGCACAATAATGCAAGTGCGCAGAAACAGTAATTGTATATATAGACTTGTCTCCTTTTATTTTATTTTATTTTAAAGGGTTTCACCTATTCTTTTGGCCAATTTTGTTTGCTTCCAACCAGATATCCACCTTCCTCCTAATTTACATGTGCTCCAGTTCCTCTTGAAAGTCACCCAAATCAATGTTAATTCTTTACCATATCTTGGAAATTTAAGTTGTATAAGCAGGCATGAATTTGCCACTTTGTCTTGGTTAAAGTGGTACAGCCTGCTTACTTGAGGAGAGGGAGCAACACCTGGAAACAAGAGAGATGCTTCCCTTCTCAACATCAAACATCAGATAAAACGCTTCCACTGTCTTATATTTATCTAAAACAAAGCTGCATTCAAGGAAGAGGGAGGCCCTGGGCTTTCCCCTCACTTCAACTTCCAATAATCTCCACTGATTCCAGAGCACGCTACAACTTTTGTTTAAGACTTTGGCGACCCTACCCTTGCTTTTCACCTCCCCTATAATTTCCATATAGTATTTATAGGTTGCTCTATAATCAGTTTCTCAGGGCAGCTCACAACAGAAGATAAAATACATATGCATACATACATCATTATATTTGTATGCTGCCTTTCCATAGTTAAAACCATGCTCAAGTCAGCTTACAACATGAACAAAATTACATAATTACAGGTATAAAAAGTAGACATAAAGATGAAATAAAACATCAAAAAGTGCACAGTCAAATCAATCTCCACATAAATCATAATAAGATCTAAAATAAAGATACAAAATGATAACATCAATAACAGAAACAACCCCATCCCACAACAAAACCCCCTAAACAATGCCCTAGCCCAAGAGTCTGTTCAGCAACCTCAGCTTTTGTAGCTGGAGTCAGTCAAGCCCCTGTCCTCCCAGGCCAGGTGGAAAAAGGCCTACAAGGCAGGCAGCAGATCTTCCAAGACTCACAGCCAATATAACATTCACAATTACGTATTTTTCTCTATTTTCTTTACCCCTTCATTTCCAAATGTTTTGCATTTATAGCACAATTATATAGTGTTTATTCAAAAGTAAGTCTCATTGAATTAAGTGAGTCCCACTGAATTAAGTGAGACTTACTACCAGATAAGTGGGTCTTTAGACTCAGTTTGTAAGATACCCTTACTCCAATTACTATATATGGGGTTACTGTGTCCCTGAAAGGATGCTATGGGGTAAGTCAAGCTGCGTGGTGAGACCATCTATCAACTTTGTATCTGAATACAGGATTGTATCCACCTTTTCCACATCCAAGACCTTTCCTTTTAATGTTTGTGCCTCACTTTTCTTTCCAAAAGTAAAGTCAAAAGCTGCTAACAATAATTTTAGTGTTTGAATGTGTGTGTCGCAAAGAGAGGGAGAAAAGCAGGGAGGAGAATGGCAATAAAATTGTACAATAACATCAATAAAATTTCAGTTCAGTTCCTAAGGGAAAACCCAACTATTCAATTAATAAACATATTACAAAGTCCATAAACATTAAATCAATAAATTCCTGCAGTGTGAATATTTCAATAAATAACAAGGGGCTAATAAAACACAAGACATACTTTAGTCAAAAATATGTACTCTCATGCGCTCCCTCAGCTAATATATTGGAGCATGCCATTATGGTTATAATCCTATACATAGTTACATGGGAGGCAGTCCCATTAAACTCAGTGGGCTCACTTTTGAGTAGGCACATATAAAATGGCACTATGTAGCAGACAAATTCATCCTACAAACAGCAGGAGCCAAAAGGAAAGGACCAGGCTGTTATAGGGCCCTCTAATAAGGCCCACTGTTTATCTAAAAGGTTGACTGTTGTAGTTAAATATTTGTACAAAATAAACAGCACCAATTTCATTACTGCAATGTGCTTAATGTGGAGCTTCAGTTGAAGACAACTTGGAGGCTGCAGCTAGTGCAGAATGAAGTGGCTAGGCAGCCATGTGGAATATTGTTGTTGCCATGTTGCTGGAAGCATGAAACACCATTTCTAAAAGAACTACTGGTCTGGAGAAAAATTATCCTGATGTTTTTTCTACCATTCCTCCTCCATACAAAAAAGCCGCATTTGAAAATTTCCAAAGAGGAGATAAAGTATCAGTGGGTAGAGTGCAGGTTTGTCTCTCTCTATGTGTGTGTGTGCTTAGCTTACTTTCAAGGTGCCTAAATGTGCCAATACAACATGGTAAAATCATTTTAAGAACATGAGAAGTACATGGCCCATCTAGTCCAGCATCCTATTTCCATAGTGGTCAGTCAGAATATACCTATGGAAAGCCCAAACGCAGGAGCTTAGTACAACTGCACACTCTCCATTTGCAATCCCAGCAGTGGCCATCTGCAACGCTACCTCAAAAAAAAAAAAAAAAAAAAATGGCAGCCAAAGACAAGGTCTCCTATACTTGATATTCCTTCTTTACCAAAAAGGAGGTCAGTTTCTACTTGCATATGCTTCCTTGACAGGAACAAACTAGGGAGCTACGATATGCTTTGTGGCCAGTTCTTGTGTTCCCTCAGCAAGGGCATATAAACTGCCATAAGGGTAAGGGAACCTCTTGTCCTCCAGATGACATTAACTTCAACTCCCATCAGCCCTAGCCAGCAATCAGTGATGATGGGCGCTATAGCCTAGCAATCTCTGGAAAGCCACAGATTCCCCACCCCAGAACTGCTGGCTGAAAGCAAAGGATCTCTCTCTCTGCCTCTTTTCTTTGTGAATGATAAGAGTGTCTCTATATGACAGAGGCCATTGATGCTTCAGCCACCGAGCTGCCAATTCAGTGAGTCATTCTGGAGAGATAACAGTATGCAAAGGGGGAAAGGTGGGCACTTATCCACCAGGTCCGTACATAGCACAGTTGTTGGTGGGCAACGAACAATTTCCCTCCAGTGAAGGCTGAAGCAATGCTGGATGGAGTTTCTGGAACTGCCATGTGCAGCCTCTGCGTGTCCCCTCGCTGAGAGAAATGACTGTAGAATGTGCCCTTTTGCTGAACACAAAGCCAGGCTGCCAGGAGAAGGATGCTGTGCCAGTGTTGTGGAAGACACCTGTGCGTGAATTTGTTTTATGTGTGTAGATCAGTGCACGCTGACCAACACAGTCTTCGCAGTAAGGCTCTATTCTGATGGCATGAGTGTCACGATGACCGGTAGATTATTATCTGTTGCAGCCTTCATCCACCTTCACAACCATTGTAAGATACCGCTTGTTATATTTTGCCTGTTCTGCCATTAAGGACTTATTGGATCATTCTTTGTCTAGCTCCTCCCCCTTGACCTTACCACCTTCAGTGACCCTACTGGGAATACGAGACTCCTGATGGCTTCACTCACAAGGATCATAGGAACGTGCAAGCCCACTCACCACAACCAGGTGATGATCCAAAAACCCCAAAAAGTCCCATGGCGATTGGCAAATGGTAATGGGGGCAGGACCCTGAAATCTTGAAACCCCTAGCCATGCACTGGCACATGGGCAGTGGATATAGACTCAGTTGTTCTGACTCAAGGAATGAGGCAGTTGAGTAGCTCGGTAGCTGTATCCATGACTGAGCATTCCTATTTAGGATCCACTCTGCTCACCTCGAAAAGGGGAAGGCCTAGAAAAGGTGCCCTAAACATAGTCTGCCTCCCTTTTTCTCTGACTGGATTACTGTGCCCAGTGGGGCCACCACCCAGTGGTCGTAAAAGACAAATGAACTTTGGAACATGGAATATACGGACTTTGTTGGATAACACAGATAATGAGCGTCCCAAATGGAAGACTGCCATCATTGCAAGAGAGTTGTGGCGTTTTAACATCGATATTGCAGCGCTCCAAGAAACTCGAAGAGCAGGAGAAGGACAACTGAAGGAAGAAAGAGGAGGCTACAAATTCTTTTGGAAAGGTCTATCTGAACAAGAACGTTGAATACATGGAGTAGGCTTTGCTATCAAAAACCATCTTGCGGAGCTCTTGTCAGAAGTCCCTACCGGCATTAATGATCAACTTTAAACCCTTCGAATAAAACTCGCCAAAAACCAACAGGCTACTATTTTAAGCACTTATGCACCAACACTGGATTCCGATTCTCAGCTGGATGCCATTCTATCAGAGATGCCTAAGGCCTGGGTGATTTTAATGCAAGAGTTGGGTGAGATTTTGATCAGTGGTCTGGGACTATTGGGAAAGAAGGAACTGGCAACAGCAACCAGAATGCAATCTTACTTTTGACTATATGTGCAGCGCACAACCTTGTTATTACCAACACATTTTTTTCGACAAAAAAATAAATTTAAAACATCATGGAGGCATGAGAGATTTGGGAACAGCATGGGCAAAGGTCTACTTGCACAAGCTAAAGCTGCATAGTTATTTAGTTGAATACTCGTGCACACGCCTAACATTTTTGGCCCAGTATTACTTATGAGGGCTACTCATGGCAGCAGAGCAAGGAAACACATATACTTATCAAGAGAGAGAGAAGAAAAAGAAGCTGAGAATGTTTGTTTTGATAGAAGCAACTAATTCAAGATTCTAACACATGGGTCTGTCCCATAACCTGTTCTAGAGACTTGTTCTGAATTCCAAGTGTACCCTGTTACATCTCCCAAGTAAGGGGGAATGTTTACCCCACCCTTGTGTTCCCTTTGCCTGGTCCCTTTTCCTACAAATTGTTTAATTCATCATAATTGAAGACAGGCACAGAGAGTTGTTGCTCCTTCCCAACCTCTCTTCACCATACGTCTCTCTCATACATTTTCCCCCTCCCTCTGTGCACATGAAATTGATGAATGCCTCTTTAAGGTCTCATGCCTGCCACCTCGACAGAACACCCTTGTAAATCAGATAAATATCTCAAGGATCCTTATCCTGGGAAAATTGAGATAATTGCACTAAATTGAAGTGCCTCTTTTTTTCAGCTGGAGTCTCTTGTAGTAACAGGTGCGCACTGACTGCTAATTCCTGCACAGGAATTACTGTGTGTGTCTCTCTCTCTCTCTCCATGTCTCTCTTCCAGTAGCAGGCCCAAGTCAATCCGCTGAACTGATATTTAGCCAAGATAAATTATCAATCAGGAACCTTTTTACAGCTCTATTCGAGACTCGTTGCAAAAAGGTCACCCTTGCCAAGACCACAGTTATTTCTGACATTCTCAAGCTTATAAGCATTCCTGCGTTGGGTAGAAGAGAGGCAGGATTTGTCACGACTCATGCCAGGCTCAAGCAATTCACTTGAGTTCTCACAGCTGGAATCAATTTGAACAGAAGCCAGAATGGCTATGTTCCACCTTCACTGTTAGAGGCAATATGTCTCTGAGTACCAGAATCACAGGAAGGAAGAGTGCTCTTGTGCTCAGATCCCACTTGTGGGTTTCCCTACAGGCATCTGGTTGGCTACTGTGGGAACAGGGTGCTGGACTAGATAGGCCATTGGCCTGGTCCAGTAAGACTCATCTTACATTCTTAAGCACTTTCTGGAGTAACCAGCTGCAAAGGAGCATGGGGGCCCTGTACCATTAATAATGTTGAAAAGGGATTATTAATTAGGAAAGGCAGGTTCGAACATGTCAAAACGTGCAAGCCTGGACAAAAAGATAAATCTTCACAAGATGACTGAAGCAACTGAGAGTGGTTGCTTTACATATGGCAGAGGGAAGGTAATTCCACAGTACAGCGGCAACAGAAGAAAATCTTGCCAAGTAAGGCTGAATGTACTGTGCAAGCATCAGCATTAGCCAGCAAAAATGGGGGGGGAGGAGGCATGAGTAGGCTTTTATTTTTCACTATGGGGTCATCTTGCTTTCAATTCCTACCAAGGAGACAGGCAGCTTCTCACCTGCCTGTGAGCCACCTGGTTTTGCCTCATCTGGCCTGACAGCAGAGCAATTCTGCAGCCTGGCTGCAGCAAGGACAGAAAGCTTAAAGCTGGTCCACTGATCAGGGCAGGTTATTAACTCATTTTCCAAGTCAGTCATGAAAAGGAAGGGAGAGTCAGGTCACAAGTGTGCTAAAGGGGGCGAAGGCGACCTTCCAACACCCACTGCTCCCCTTACCTCTTGCACAGCCCCAGGTGGGATAGGGGTGGAAGGGAGGAAAGAAGGAAACCATCATTGCAGTAATTCTGGTATTCTGCTGAACACAAAAGCAAATGGGGAATCTGACAGGGACTGAAAGTGAATGATGGTGCAATCTGAACAGGATGATTATTTCTCTGAGAGTATTCAGGAAACACCTGGGGTCCCAAGAGAAACCAGCAGATGGGATTTTATAAGTGTAAACTACACAAGGGGAAGAACTTATATGGCAGGACAGCTGTCCAGATAAGCAAAGCCAGGTTCCTTGCAGCCTTTGACATATAGATGCTGAGGTGCCCACAGATCTGAACACATCAGACACAACAGCTTCTCCTCAAAACAGCATGTCTCTTCCCATCCCAAAACCACTATTCCCTATATGCTCTTGTATACCTTACTGCCCATAGTTTAGGCATGTGGAAACACAGAGTCCTGTTGGTCTGAAACTTGTTGGTCTGAACCTGACTAGCTCATTCAGGTTCTAAGTTGTTCTTCATATTGTGAACTGTAGGAATTAATGTTTAAATCTCTCTTCAGAGCAGAATCCATTTAAATACCTCATGCAAAAAGGCTAAGCCAGCTACAGCGATCTACTGCTGCTCAGCTGCTACTTCCATCAGCAATGGGGAAACTCATCCAAGATGGTCCAAGCATGCACATTGCCTACATAGATTGCAGTGTGTATGATTGAGGTCATCTTGGTGGGTCTCTCCGGTCCCCCCATCAATGGTGCTCTTGATATGTATCCTTACGCTTGCTACTAAAATCCTTGTGAGGTAGCACCTCCAAGATAGCACACAACCATCCAAGCAGAGTCAAGGAGATTCAAGACTAAAGTGGTGCACTTTGAACAACCTTTGTATCACCTTGCAAAAATGATGTCAGGTTAAGATGCACCTTTTAGCACAGGCATTTGGATGAGGAGTTCAGAAAGTTCCTCCCATTTAATGTTTGTGTGTTACATAGCTGATTTGAATAGAGCTGAATGTAACCCTACTTGTGACTGCATGGTGAAGGGCAGGCTATAAATATCTATATATAAATAAATAACATTAATGCATTGGGTGAAGTGGAGCTTCAGTTTGTCTCTTCTGAACCTACTGCTGTCCAGCTGATATGTCAGGTGTAGAATATGTGCTTGCTTTGCTCTGGACATTTACCCCTCCAAACTGATACATTATTCATAGCTCCCCTCCCCCAGTCTCTGCAGGAAGTGGGACAAGGGACCCAAGAAAAATAGGTCAGGCTGGGATCTTCCAGCCTTAACTACTGGAGAAGCATATGGGTTTAAAGGATAGCAGCTGTTCCTGCTTCCCCAGCCCATTATGGCAACCAGACACCCACTTCAGTATGGATTCATGAGAGCAAATTCTTCATAGGTTTTCTCACATTAGCAATAACTGCACCGTGGGGGCAGGCCATAGGTGAACGGGAAGACAGGCAGAAAACTGGTCTACAGAAAGACAAACATAAAGTTAAAAAATATATTTGATGGTCTGTAATGGTCTGCTAATTATTTTTCTCTCCATTAATTTGTTATTGGTAAAAATGAAAAGGTGTAGGAGGTAAGGAAAGCAACCTTGTGTACTGAGTGGGTAGGAAGGAGAAATGAGATCTGCTGCAGGGCAAATTTCTACTCAACCCTGAACTTAACTATGGTGATGAGTGAAGATCCTTAGCTTGAAATATCAGTGACCCACAAATAATTTATCTAGCTGCTGTCGCATTCACCAAAGTGAACTGTTAAAAGCAAGCTACTTGAGAGGCTCGGAAATTGGAGTTTTTGCCTTCTCCTTGTGTTGGGAAGTGACCTGAAGACCAACCTGTGTAGAGCACACACACCCCTTTTGGAATTTCTTATGAGGCAATCAAGGAAGGGCATGTTGCACTTGTTCCATCCTACTCCAGAACTTTCCCTTGCTGAAACTTCACCATGAAGTAACACCAGGTGACATTTCCGCAGTTCTTGGCAAAGAGAATCAGCTTGACATTGTTTTGATTCTCCCCTTCCCCCTCTATGAAACTCCCACACGGCACTTTACAATTCAGCTTTGCTCTGAAATGCAGATCTTTGGCTGCACAGCTAAGCAGCATGGCAGGCATGAAGCACCGTCAATCAAGCCCAGTCACAACACATCACATCTTAGAATTATGATGGATTTGTGAGGAGGGGAGAAAGAGAACCACAGGAACAAGCAGAAGCACCTGAACAAGGGAACTGCAGAAGACAAATCATGTGCATGTCAAATACTCCATGTAGCAATCACCTTTTGCCTTTCAAATGAATTTTTAGAATATTTGCAATAATCTGGTACTAGAAAGGCTGTTGGGGAAACTGGCTGCATGCATTTTAAGCACATGACCACCCCTCAAAGAATTCTCTCAGAACCACAGTCCCAAACGTCCTTAACAAACTAGTTCCCCAGATTCTTTGAGTGTTGCGCTTTAAATGTATGATGTGTACGCAGCCACAGACATAAACCAGAGGGCTGGATTTTAGTTTTATGTAAGAAGGAGTGCAATACAAATGGCTCTCAATGTGAATCTGTGACTGCCTCAAGGCTGTCACTATTTTGCAGAATGAATTCAATCACGTACTAGAAATTTAAGTTTGTGTAATTAAAGTGCTGTGTCACAACAAATTCACTTTTAAAAAACGCAGACTTCTTGCAGTTAGGAAAGTGAAGGGGAAATGCACTAAAAGTGTAGACTACCTATTGAGTGACAGGAAGACATATATCTCCATGCAAAAAAATCAGAATGAATGTTGATTGTCATGTAAGCTCCTCAGAAACAAATCAGAATGAAGCTCCAGTAAAGCATGGACATTGTATAACCTCCACCTAAGTTTTCTGATTTGCTAGTCAGGATGAATGCTAAATAATCAGGTCATCTGAGAAGAGTTTACAAGTACCATGAGGAATAGGATGCTGGACTACTAGATGAGTCTTTGATCTGATCCAGAAGGGCTCTTGTGATATTATTCATAACTGTCCTCTCCATGGACATCCCAGTCTATCTCCATTCCTTCCATCTGCTTCAGTGAAGAGAGGCGGAGCAGACCAAATTCTGCTAAGCACTGAAGGAACAATTCTGAACTTCATGTGTCCCAATTTCAGGTCATTTCCAGATGAACTGTTTATTAAGCATTCATCCTGATTTCTTTGCACAGATTTGCAGGGAGGTTAGACAATGTCAGCTATCTATTGAGCTTTCATTGCAGATATGGTCATACAACATGTCATCAAGCATTATTGCACACATTCCATTGCACACACCCCTTCCTTATCACAAAACATCCAATTTTTTGGGGGGGGGGACAGGTACATGATTGAGTCCCACCCCAAAATAGTGATCATCTTGAAGCAGCCTCGGGGCATATCCATACTTGCCTCTTTCCAGGCAGAGGTCTGTGCTTGAACACTCCGTGTCCAAGTATTTGGGTTTTTTGCCCTGAGCTTTCCCCGCAAAATCCCACTCTTTAAAGCTGAATCGGAGCAAACTTCAGGTTTTCTGCAGATTGACATTTGCTCCTATTGAACCTTAAAGAGTGGATTTTCATGAGGTATGCTCTGGAGCAAAAGTGGGGGTGCTCAGCTATGGAGCTTTAAATTGTGGACTGTACCTAGAAAGAGTGGAGGGAAAGTGTGGATCAGACCTTAGTCTCCAGCTTAATTCATGAAAACAATTCACCCACTACCTTCACATATAATGCAACAAAGACATTGGGAAGGTCCCTGATGTAGTTCCATCTATGAAGAGAAGCAGGTCTGGGGCTGCCAGCACTTTGGTCAGAGTTCACCAAGAAACCTCCAGTTATACCACTATGAATTTTCCAGTGAAAAGGTGGGATATAAAAATGTAATAGACATAGCATAAATACAGTGCAAATGAAGTGCAAGGAAAAATAATTAATCCCATTTGTCAAGAAACTTTATCAGGAGACCAAAATCTCATTACAATGAAATTCATTTTTATTTTTATTATAGCTGCTGCTGTGACAATTTTCCTTGTTTATGTGAGGAGTGTGCTATTAGATGTCAGGGAAAATTTCATAATCTTTGAGGAGGTAACTTGTTAGACTAAATAAAGAAGGCTGCAAGGATCAACATGATAACATTTTAGAATTATATATATTCTGGCGGAAAATAACCAGTGTGTTAAAGAGCATCTAGGTGCCAGACAATTTCATCAGTTTTCTTTTGCTTTAAGAGATAGTACTAGCAGTCCTAAGGTATGAAGCCTCCCCAGAATTCTGCTCACTTTTTCTAGTGGCAGCGTTGTGGCTAGGCATTGGGGTCCCTTCAGTGATCCAGCGGCGGACAGAGATTGACGCCTCCTTCATTGCTGTCTGGGCTGCATCACCGGGTGGTCCACACCCAAGGGTGGTCCCACTGTCCAATCAGCGCCAGCAGGAGGTGTGCCAGTGGTAAATTTAAACCGTGGCATGGCTGGGGAGCCCTCCTCTCTTAAACAAATATTGCCCAGTGACAAATATTCCCCGGGGGGGGGGGTAGGGTGCTTGGGAAGGTGGTGGCAGTCTACCTTCAAGCATGCTTGGAGGAAGCCGATTACTTGGATCCATTCCAGTTTGGTTTTCAGGCCTGCCATGGCTGTGAAGCCAGCTTGGTTGCTCTGATAGATGACATTTATCAGGAGGTGTAGGGTGACCCTGCTTGCTTTCCTTGATCTGTTGGCAGCTTTCACTACAGCTGACCACAGTATCGTTCAGCAGCATCTTAGGGAAGTCAGGGTTGAGGACACTGAGCTTCAGTGGTTCGGCTCCTACCTCCAGAACTGCTTACAGAAGGGATGCTGTTGTTCAACACCATGTGAGATGTCCTGTGATGTTCCTCAGGGTTCCATCTTGTCTCCCGTGCTATTTAACATCTGTATGAAGACACTGGGAGCTGTCATCAGATTTGGGCTGAAGAGTCATCAATATGCTGATGACACCCAGACCTGTCTCTCTGCTCCATCTTAATCAGGAGAGGCGGTTGAGATGTTAGACCAGTGCTTGACAGTGATGGGCTGGATGTGGGCCAATAAACTGAAGCTGAATCCTGAAAAGTCAGAGGTGTGATGTGTACCAGGTTCCCACGCCCAGGAGGCAGGAAGATGACCTGTAATGGACAGGGTCACGCTCCTCTGGTAGGGGCAGGTCAACTGCTCCAGGATGTGCTTGAATTAATCACTTTCACTCAGGTGGCCTCAGTTGCTATGAGTTTCCCACCCTCAGCTGCCTTATCAAGTTTCAGTGAGAATTGTTGAGATAATGATGTAAAGCACATTGAATACTTGAAATGCACTGTATTAATGTTACCAAGCATTATGTTTTCACTTCAGGAAGCAAAATGAAGATTTGTGTTTTTGCCAAGGAGCTTATAACAAGGGTGATGTTTCAGACAGAGATTTCAGACATATCACCTGATAATTTTTAAAAAGTAGGAATTTAAATATACAAAGACAGTAATGCCAGCCATTATTACTACTTGCCTTTACATATATCTTTTATTCCTGAAATTTCAAATGTTTTACAATGAAGTTTCTTCAATCATTTGGGGGAAATATAATGATCTGAGGAGGCCACAGCTAAATTTACTTACTAGGTATCATTTATATTCTACCTTTCTACTGCCAGGAAATTTAAGGGTATGGGGTTCCCGGGAAGGTTTCCATCCAGACATTGGCTAGCCCCAACCCCACTTAGTTTCAACAGTGTTGCTAGATCATGCACCTTCAGAAGACAGGGGTGCATCAAATGTTAGGGATACTTCTGTTGATACACAGCCTATCACTGAAAGTAACGGTCTCACTCTATTCTGGTCAGAGCACACCTGGAGTACTGTGTCCAGTTCTGCACACCACAATTTACGAAGGATACTGACAGGCTGGAACATGTGCAGAGGAGGGCAACTAAGAGGAGCAAGGGCCTGAAAACCAAGACTTATGAGGAATGGTTCAGGGAGTTGGGTATGTTTAGCCTGGATAAGAGGAGACTGAGCAGAGATATGATAGCCATCTTCAAATATCTAAAGGGCTGTCACATGGAAGATGGAGCAAGCTTGTATTTTCCTGCTCCAGAGGGTAGGTTGTGAACCAATGGCTTTAAGTTACAAGAAAGGACATTCCGACTAAACATCAGGTAAAAACTTTCTGACAGTAAGAGCTGTTTGACAGTGAAACAGACTCCCTCGGAAGGTGGTGGGCTCTCCTTCCTTGGAGGTTTTTAAGCAGAGGTTAGATGGCCATCCGTCTTGGATGCTTTAGTTGAGATTTGTGCATTGCAGGGGGTTGGACTAGATGATCCTTGGGGGTCCCATCCGGACCTCTCCTTGGCCCTCTCCTTGGGGGTCCCATCCGGCCTGCTGCTACTGGGCCAGCTTTATGTGTGAGTGTTTTTGCCCGACTGGAATGTGCCCCTAAACTTTAATAATGCCTCTTGTTTCTTTGAGTAGAGGACAGAGGGGTGTAGAAACTAGCCTACTGCACAAAGGTAACATTTATTAATTGCTCACCCACTTTCCCCTTGCCCAGCAATGGCATGTGACCTCCCCTTAAAAAGGTTGTCCAGAAGGAAATGTGATCCTTGGTTTGAAAAAGGTTCCCCACCCATTCTAATTGATACTTTTAAGTAGTAGTTTTATTGGCCTGGCTGATGCGCTAGAGTAAGGGTGAGAATAATGGGTGTGCCATACAAAATCCAATGAAATAGTTGCACTAGCAGAAGCTTGTTGTGCGACAGAAAGGGTTGGGACACAACCAACCGCAAGAACCATGCTGGCTTCCTTCACCTTCCCTTGCAAAATCACTCAGCTAGCACAACTAGTACCCTGCTAAGGGACATTAACTTACTGCAACATTGAATTATTCTATTGTGAACTAGACTGAAATGAAGATGCAGGAAGCTGCCCTATAGCGGGGGGTGGGGCTCTTTATCCATCTAGCCCACCACTGCCTACATTGGCTGGCAGGGACTCCGTCAGGCAGAAATAACATTTCCCATCACCTGCTACCTGATCCTTTTCACTTGGAAGTAAACCTGGGGGTCTTTTGCGTGCCAGGGTCCCCCTCCTTCAAAAAAAGTGGCATACAAATATTGCAAATAAATAGTGAGCAAAAGAGATGGACAGAATCAGGCAGGGAAGGAAAAGAGACTAGGAACAGAAAAAGCCAACATCCTTCTGGCCTAAACCTGGAAGAACATCAGTCCAATTGCACATGCTCAAGAACCCAAGGCCTGGCTCGGCGGGTTAATGTGACAATCCATTTCTGACAGTGTGTCAATACAAAGCAATTTAAGAGTGCATGAAAAATCGACCCAAGGTAACAGGCAATTTCTCTGCTCTGCTGGTTTAGATGGAAGTGGGGTCCAATGAGGCTGGAGTATCTCAGCAAGCTCACTTCAGTCAGCAATGCCCAGCATCTCCCATCTCAGACTGTCACAAAAAGGGGGCACCTGGTAGGGAAAAGGGATAAGAAAGTCAGTTCCCATAGACAGAAACGGGCAAAACGGGCAAGAAATCCTTGTGGTCTCTCTAGCGAATCATTGTTGAAAAGCTGCAGCGCACACATTCCCCCTGAAACAAAACAGAATAGCAAAAAGAAAAGGTAGTCAGCTTTTCAGAGGGTGCAAGAAAAAGGATTGCCCACTTATAAAGATACTCATGTACTGTATTCCTGTAGAAGTTGCTGGTCTGGACAAGGCTCTCTGCACTGCAAGAAGGTGAAACCAGAGCTGCATATCATGCAGGGATATTGTGGGTAGCTTCCTCTGTGGGCAGCTTTACAATAAAATAATTGACATGATAACGAGACATCACTTAAAATCAATAGGTGGAAAATCATTATTCTACTTACTCCTAAGACTAACAACAAACAGCACAGTATTTTGATTGTAAAAATCCATTCTGTTTAACTAAGTATGAAGGCCTGAAATAGAGTGCATAGGAGAACCAGATCTGGTGCTTGCAGCTGGCCAGGTTGAGCCCTGGCCAAGGGCCCCAGGGACTGAAGAGGCCCCTCACTGGCCTGTCATCACAGGCCTCCTTTCTTGGACAGCCATTTTAGTGGTAGCTGGGCGGCAGTGGCACTTTTGAATAGAAGCCAAGCTAAAATGCTTCCCAAGCCTCTGCTAGAGATGGTGGGGAATAGTGTTGCCACGGTTAATGGTAGCGGGGGGGGGCGGGGATACATTAGAGTGGGGGCCCATTCGTGGCACTATGCCAAAGACCCTCTGAAGTCTGTTGGAACAGTTTCCAAAGTGATAGCCACGTTAGTCGACTGCAGCAAAACCACAATACCTCAGGTTACATACGCTTCAGGTTACATACGCTTCAGGTTACAGACTCTGCTAACCCAGAAATAGTACCTCGGGTTAATAATTTTGCGTCAGGATGAGAACAGAAATCGTGCGGCAGCAGTGGGAGGCCCCATTAGTTAAAGTGGTGCTTCAGGTTAAGAACAGTTTCAGGTTAAGAACGGACCTCCGGAACGAATTAAGTACTTAACCTGAGGTACCACTGTACTCTTGTGGCACCTTAGAGACTAACTAACCTGACATAAGGTTTCATGGACCACTGGTTAGCTCTTATTAACCTCCTAAACATGTCAACCAAGTGAGCCTTGGAGATCTCCCAGTTACTGGTGCCACGCTTATACACAAAAAGGTCCATTCCTGGGAGAGACCAACCTCACTGTAATGCAGGTGGTGGTGGCCACTTACTCCAGATGAAGTCATATATATGGGAGGAAGCAGTCTCCATGCCATTCCAGCTCCTGACCACCAACAGTTTCAAAACTATTGGCTGGTGATAGATCCCTGGAAATTGCTACCTTTATCCCAGGGACAGGTGTAACTTTTCTCCATCACTTTTGGGAAATATAGCTTGAGGAAACCTCTAGCTCGTGAGCACTTACAGAGGACAACTGAAGTAAAATTCATTTTTATATCTCAATCACTCACCAGGCAAGGTGGCTACCAAACCCCAAACCAAAGGAGGCCACATGCTGAATGATGGGGGCTCCCTCTTGCTATATAGCAAGTAATTATTTGTGGGTTAATCCTTGATTCACTTGTTCTAGCAAGAAGTAGCGGGGGAGAAAGATGTATATTATAGAAATGAGGTTCAAGTTAAAGCAATAACAGTTTCCGTTTTCAACTGCTTTTCATGATCTGCCCTCGGGAGATTGTGCCTAAATGAGATTGAGCTGCAGTAAGAATGCTCATAATCCTTTTGGAATGAAGGAAGGAGCTAACTCATCCACATGACACCAAGTTCATAATGGCAGAGGGTCCCTCATATAGAATGCAGAGTAAGGCTTGCTCACTTCAGTGTTGTTCTGTCCATTCACAAGCAGGCTGGCTTGAAGGAAGGAAGAAAAAAAATCTTCAAAATACTTTCACACATCATAAATTTTAGTCCATGTGCCTGCTGTATAGCCTGTGGAATTAGCTGCTACTCAGTAAAAGCAGGGACCAGCGGCATTTATTACACACGCTTCCCCCCTCCCCAAAGCTGTTGCCCACTCATTTGCAATCAGTCAAAAATTAAATGCCACCATTATTATTATAGTTATTAGATTACCCGCCCTTCACAGCAATATAAAATACAGCATTAAAAACTATTTATCACATGCATTGTTTTATTTCAAAAGTTTATATCCCACTTTTCAGTCAGGGAAATAATACCTAAACCCTATCAGAACTTACATACATACAAACCCAGCAGCCTTTCGTCCTCTGGAAGATGGATGGGGCTGGAGCACACCTCTCTTCGGTTCTGCAGCTCCAATTCTGCTGGAGCCGAGGGTACTTTCCAGCAAGGAGCATGGAGAAAGCAAGCTCTCAACAGCTGCTCCTTGTTTCTGGGCAACAGATGGAACTAGGACCAGGTTGCTCCACCAAGCCTTGCCATGAGGTACTTCTTGGCCAAGGTGGTGGTGGTGGGGTTGGCATGGAAGGATCAATGTTTGCTGTTGGATGATGTCTCAAATATTCTAAACAGCCTAAACAGTATTTTGTTTATATGTCAATAGTTGGCTTTTATGTTTTTAATATGATGGCTCCTGAAGAAGACAGTTCCATTCCGAAACACATTGCACTAAACATTAGTAATTGCTACTTTCGAGAACTAGTTTCTCATTTTTTTACATTCTTTTTTTGGGAGGCAGAGGGTACAATCTGCCAGGGACCTATAGTTCCCTGGCCAGTGGCCCAAGTCACTGGGCAATTTTTAATGTTGGCACACTACTTCACCAGTGCCGTTGTCTCACATTTTGTGCCCACTTTAATGGTTGGTAGGGTTGTGAGGTTCAGGTCACATATCTGCATTTATGGTGGCAAAGTGAGGTTATACAGACCTTTAGGCTGTATGACTTCAAAGAATTGGGAGTCTATCTGTAACACACTGGCTGGGATAGTGGATGATGCTACTCAATGTATTAGTCATAAAGAACTGCTAGCATTTTTGCTTGTCACAGTGAGCTTGGAGATCACTAGGTGTTGGTGTACTACAGAAAGGTTGTCACTCGGGTTCTGGTTTGGCAGAAAACTGACCTGTCAACTTAGTGCCGTAAAGGGGAAAACAAATCTGTTGGTCTTTATATGCAACTTGGCAATCCTTTATATCCTCTATGTATCACAAAGATTAAATCTGAAGAACTCCGCCCTGCATGCACACATGGGGGAAATATGGAGAAAATTGTTGGACTAATGCAATGGTACCATAATCTATTCAGCACAATAAGCCTTCAACTTATGAGGGGGTTGTGTTCCAGGAATTGCACCTAAAGCCAAAAATGCATGTAGTCAAAACACACTGGGCACAATGGTGGGGGTGGGCGATTGCCAAAGTATTCCCCCACACACAGATGCCCACCCCCCCTTTTTCGGCCAAGTGCATAAAGCTGAATGTGCACAAGTTAAATGTGTGTAAGTTGTGGACTTACTGTACTACTGTATTCCTTCAAGTCTGTGGTCATATTTTGTATCGGTGGAGAGGAAGAGTTTTTATGTGACAAATGGCATGTTTTGTTGTTCGTGTTTATTTAGAAAACAATAAAACTATTTTAAAATATATATTTAGTGCCGATAATCCCCAGACCAGACCAATTTGCGACTTAAACCAAAAGATGATGCTTTAAAAACCCATCACCGTCAAAATGACTTTCATTTGATAGATAAATAGAACATCCCACCTTCAGGGGCAGTGTAGTTTTTGAACGACAGGTTCTGCAGGTTGACAATAGAGGGAGCTCTGCTGCCTTCATGGCCTGCTTGCGCATGTCCGGGAAGCTCCTTGCCGTGCTACTTTTATTGTTTTGGTGCTTCTTGGTATTTATTTGCTCTCTACTGACCACTGCTGCAGCTTGTTTTAGTAATTCATTTACATTTTTAGCATTTTAATTGCTTCGTTTTTATTGCTACATAGTTCCTTTTTATGGATATGTGCTGCTTTGGATATGCTGACTGAAAAGTGATTCATAAAACCCATTTAAATTAAAAGAGACGGTTTTGGGAACTGATTGCCAGACTGAATGGGCCGTTGCATCTGAACCAGCTGGGCTTTCCTTATGTTATTAGCTCAGCAGTTTAGAGATGGCCGGTAGGACAGCTTCTCCAGATGTGCCGGCTGTGGGCGATGAGAGTTCTAACCCAAAACATCTGGAGGGCATCAGGCTGAAGAAAGCTATCCATTAGGAACAAGGCAGCTTACATAGCCCACTGCTCAAGAAGAGCAAAGAGCAGCAACAGCCCAGCATGACTCAGGACAGGCAAGCAATAGGTAACAGAGGAAAACATTTCAGTCAAGGGGAGGGATCTCCCTTTTAAGTTTCCCACAAGCAGCACTTAGTATTACAACTAGAAAAACCTCCAGCATTCTGTTGCTTATTGTGGGGGGGTGTTGTTGTTGTTTTTGTATTCAGTTTGAAGAGTGAGTTTTTTGTATTCAGTTTGAAGAGTGAGTTTGTGAAGCAAACAAAATTAGCAACGCAGGCGACAGTACCCAGAACAGTTGGTTTTCACATTTCCAGCCATGAACAAAGAAGAGGATGAGCACTCACCACCTTGGTACCCCAAACACAGACAAAAGAGAGGACATCAGAGCAGGAATACCAATGAGGAACATCTTAACATACCAGACGGCATTAAGAATCTCCTCACACAGCTCACTTTGTGGTGGTCCTCCTTATCACTTACTGGAGATGAATCTATACATTTCTGAGCAGCCGTCCAGATGCTAGGCAATTGGTTAAAGAGAAGGGGGGGATTGCGGAGGCTCTGAAAAACACTGTTATAAGAAAGCATGTGTGATAATGCTGTGGTTGTGCCCCCTGGAGAGGGAAGGCTGAAATATTACTCCAGTAGCCATCTGTTATGGACTTGTTCATACATATTTTGGGGCACTGGAAAAGAAGCTGGTATATATGTGTGTGAGAGAGCAGAGAAATAGTTAAACAGCTCCACCCAGGGTGCCTCTGGGAGCCTGAGCCCCAGGTCTTTTGTACTGAGTCCTGCTCTCCTACCCCTCCTCCCTCCCTTTAAAAAGCTTTAAAAAACAGGCCTCAGCCACTTACCATCACAATTTGCTTTCCAGTTGTGGCTAGAGATGGTGTTAATCTGTGGTTGTTCAACATCATGTGTGAATGGTATTGATTTGTGACAGGGGCATGTAAGTATATAAAAGTGTGCCTGCATGAGAAAGTCATGTCAGATGCTGAACAAGAGTTATATGAGTATTTGTATGTACATAAGCAGCAGCTCTTGGCAACTGATTGAGTCCTCTGCCCAATCTACCTGCAGCATACAGAAAATCCTGTTGGTGCCATGTTGCTCAGAGTAAGCCCTGACAGCAAGAGGCAGAGTTTGCTTTCCCCTCCTCTGGAAGCCAGCCTTGCTTTGCATTTATACATATAAATTAGCATATGCAAATATGAGCCTGTGCTCAGAGTCCTTGAATCACGCAACACTCTCTTCTCTGATTCAAATCAACCCCCACCTGAAGTGGCTTTTCTCCTCTAAAAATGTCAACCGAGTTGCATCAAATGTTCACTTAGCATCTTACCCTTCTAAGAACAAAAGGGTTTTAACAACTAATCATTCCTTAAGAACAAAAGGGTTTTAACAACTAATCATTCCTTAACCCTCACGCTCTTCCCCTAAGAATCGACTCCCAAGAGAAAGAATTGTATTGCAGATTAGATTTGCCATTAAAAACACACTGTTTGGATGTTGGGAAGGAGCACCTAAGACAACACAGATCCTGCTTGTTTTGCCTCAGTATCCTCAAAAGAAAGACATCCACAACCTCACTGTGTCTCTGGAAGGCAAGCCCAATGTTTGCAGAGTACTTTCAAACAGACCCATCTACAAGCCATGCTGTCAAGCCATTTCAGCCATATTAAAGCCCTGTGTGGAGTTGATGGTGCAGGGTGCAGATTGAGCATCAATGTGTCTTTGAGGACTGCATCTCCTTTGGATACAGCCAAGCATCTGTGCTAAGAACGGGATCTAGGGGCTGATCTCAGCTCCAGCTGCTTCCAGCCTCTGTAGCCAGCACCCACTTATTAAATCAGAATGTTTGATTTTGAGCTGCAAGTTGGTGGAGGATGCAAAAAGAGAAGAGAAGAAATAGGCTTTGATTAGAAGTTCATACACAGACAAAACAATTTAAACAACTGAAAGTGTTTTACTAGCATATAAGCCTTTCAAAGCCACAGCTGCCTGGTTCCTAGCCACAGGCTGGATTAGCTAACAGGTTTACTATCAATGCCAGTATGAAAAACTGTGAAGCTGGAGGACATCACAGTCTTTTAATCCCCTCCCCCAAATGTGACAGGTTAAACCTATATGGCCTTACTTCACTCACACTTTGATCTTTTGTGGGTTATAAAAGGGCAAGAGGGTGGAATCCACTCCAGCCTTCCTCAACCTGGTGCCTCCGAGAGGTACAACTTCCATCAGCCAGAGCCTGGGCACCAGGTAGTGGAAAGCTGGGTTAACGTGTCAGAGGCTGTTCACCTAGAAAATAAATCTGCTCATGTTTCCCTTCAGGGCATCCCAGGAGGCCCAAAGAATAGCAGCTGTTGACAATGTGGCAGCTACAGAAATGGCAGCTATGGAACAGGCACATGGACAACAAGCAACTCTATAAACACTTGCTGGAGGAGTTGTGAGGTAGACTTAGGAACACATGGGCCACAGGAAAAGATGGGTAACTGTTGTGCACACCCTAGTCTCCCATCTGTGAAACACTTCAGGGATGTCCACACCTATCAGTGTTTGGGTTCCTTGAAATGAAGGCCAATGGAGGTTGTGATGTCTTTAGGCTATATTTACACATATATGCAACCTGAGCATGGGATGTAGGGCAGGGCCGGATTTAGGTTTGATGAGGCCCTAAGCTACTGAAGATAATGGGGCCGTTTATATGTGATATTTTAGGGAGCAGGCTAGCAGGCCCTTACTTACACCATAGGAGCCTATACAACACAAAACACTGTTGTTATATGTAGGTTTTATTTTATTTGTTTTTTATCCATTTTTGAAATGTACATCCAGTTGGTTTTTTTCCTTTAATTTTTTTGGGGCCCCCAAGAGAGTGGGGCCCTAAGCTATAGCTTGTTTAGCTTATACGTAAATCCGGCACTGATAGAGGAGCTCTCACACACACAACCCCACTTGTCCCATTGCTCTCCATCGTAGGATGACATGGCATTCAGCCAGGTGAGGTGGGGAAAGGCCCATCCATTTGACTTGGCAACAGGGCTCATTCTTTAAGAAGCTGATGATGGATACTTAGCTGAGTAGCTAAGGCCATAAGAACTGGTTTGACTGATTCAGCAGGTTTCCTCTTAGGGATTCTAACCTTACAGACACAGGATCAGAGCCATGCGTATAATCCAGATTGGATCCCCAATCCACTAGCATTTGGGGATCTGAGGAAACAGAAGAGAGGAGCAAAAGGTAGGTACCATTGTGCATAGGTTTTTAATCATTTATATTTTTAAAAAATCCAAGAAGAGAAAAAACACTTAACGTTTTGGAAGCTCCTGGATGTGAGAAAGGGCACAAATCCTGTGACGTCATGGCATAAGTATTTCCACACCCAACCATACCCTGTTCTGCGTGACATTTATGAAATTGGAGTCAGTATGACTAGAATCAGTCCAACCAATGCTTCAATATGTACTATATACATTACTCCAAAAAAACTTTTCATTATTACCAACACAGGAGTGGGCAAACTGCATTAACTAACTATCCTGAGATAGGTGGCAACTTTCTGCACTCTGCAGTCTGGAGTTACAGCACACACCGGGAAGCGCAGAATGTGTCCAAGGGAAAACTAGGCACTTCTCTCCAGACACCACTATGCTTCTTAGTGGAGGCCAGCACCACGGCCTCCAGCACCCACACTGGTACTAGCACCAGTAAGTTAGCTATCTGAATCAAAGTGGGGAATGGCATCTCCTGCATTTGGTTCATGCAGTCAGAAACACCACACTCCATTCCAGAAACAGAGTATAGTCTTCCTGACATATCCCTAATGGGGCAGCCATACCAGTGGTTTTGTCCTGGTTTTTCTGATGCTGTTCACTGGTGACATCCACAGTCAAGTCTTACAAAAAGTACCTCTTTAAAAGTGTTCCTCACCTTCAAACTTTCTCTCTAATGTCCCGCATATAACCTACCTACCAACAGGAACAACAAGCTGGGGGCACTTCAATACATTTGATCTGATTCTTGCATTTCAGATAACAAGCTGGTATGTGCCTAACGATAGGCAAGCCCAAAAGGGATAGCTCTGGGCCAGCATACCATAACCTTTATGAATGGATTCACAGCCTGGGAATAGTTCTGATTCGCAATGCAAATCAGTGAGCCAGAAACACCTTCTCACCCCATAAATTTGCTTGTAAGGAAAGTTTCTGGTGAGCTGTGCCAAACAGCCAGCAGAATATTTGATAAGTAAGAATCCCTTCCACTCTGCTTAACCTATTCCCAAGTATACCTTGTGTTGCTCTTTGCCATCTCAGGGCAGAAACCTCAAGGTTCTGCTTCTCCTTGTTCGCATATCACCTGGTACAAACACAGACTTACTATGTACCAACCAGACCACATTCAAGCCCCCTTGGTTCTCAAATTCGGCATTGGTCCTCCAAGCATTCCTGAATAAAGTAGAAGGACAGCTGTTAAAAGTAATTATGTGTACATCACTACAGTATTGGAACACTAGTTTTGAACTGGATGGACCTGATCCAAAATCCTGGCATTCACACCTCTCATCTGCATCCCAACAGCACAGATTTGGTGCCACTTGAAACACATATGGCTTCTCAATTCACACCAAAGCTGGTTGAGAGAGTAGGAAAAAATTGTATTTAACAAATTGAACGCTAAAGATTTTAAGAAAACGTCAACATTTTGACAAAGTATCAAAGTGTTTCAATTGCCACCAAAAATTTCAGACATCTATTTTTGACAATTTTTTATCAAAACATTAAAGTAGTCATCTTGTGCCTATTGGATATATGAAGTCCCCACATCTGCACATAACTAATGGCAGAACTGCATGTTAGACTAAAAGCACAATACCGCACCCACCCATTTAGCAACATTTAGAGGACCAGAAGTTAGCTCCATCTGACTTGCATGTAAAAAAACCATGATTATAATAAATAATTGGAAATTACTGCCTCCATTAATAAAGAACTCATCCTGCACTTCTTTTACAGGGAACATTTCTGCTAAGTGGTCTTATATCTAAACTGTTGGCCTTCTGCTTAGCCATTATGAATGACCTTAAGCAATTTCTCGATTTTCAGAATGAGTGCATTTCATGGGTAGGCCAACCAAGGCCCGGATCTGGCCTAATCGCCTTCTAAATCCGGCCCGCAGACAGTCCGGGAATCGGTGTGTTTTTACATGAGTAGAATGTGTGCTTTTATTTAAAATGCATCTCTGGGTTATTTGTGGGGCCTGCCTGGTGTTTTTACATGAGTAGAATGTGTGCTTTTATTTAAAATGCATCTCTGGGTTATTTGTGGGGCATAGGAATTCGTTCATTCCCCCCCAAAAAAATATAGTCCAGCCCCCCACAAGGTCTGTGGACCGTGGACAGTGGACCCAGCACCCTGCTGAAAAAGTTTGCTGACCCCTACTTCTTCCTTCCCAGGTTTATGATTTTTAAAAGGAGTATAAAGCACTCAAAAGAGGAACTAAATTTTGCAAAGTGATATTATTCATTCCAGTCACAAAAAGCTCAGATCCATAACAAGGAATTTTTAATGGCACAGTTCTTAGTGACAATGCACTCCAAGTGCTCAGCTAGGAATTCTGAGTCTCTCCAGAGTACAAAGGGATTCCAGAACTTTTAAGTTTGCAGATCTAAGCTTACTTACAACCTAATTTTAAACAGTTTCCCCATAAATAAGTTCACCACTAACTTTGATCAACTTTAATGGGACTTACTTCCTAGGAAGTAATATAAAGTCTGCTTAATACTGCAGCCTTACAAGAGTGAAAATCTCACAGAACTCAGAAAGGTTTCGGTTTGTGACTTCCATGATGGCTATGCTCTGCCTCCATGGTTGGAGGCTGTGTCCTTCTGAATACCAGTTGCTGGAAACTGCAGGGTGGCAGAGTACTCTTACACTTGGGTCCTGCTTGCCGGCTTCCCATAGGCATGTTTGGCCATTATGAGGTCAGATCTTATGTTCTTAACTGCTCAAAATTCCATAGAAGGGAAGATTTCGTTCGCGGAAGCTTCTCTTGCCACCACTGCTGTGAAATAAGAAGAGCCACACTTGTGACATTTCCAGTTCTTCTGTGCAACTGTCTAAAGATGGAGAAGCCCACTTGGGGGCTGGACCCGGCGATGCTATCTCCAACAAAGGAACCCTGATGCTAGTGACCTCTTTTCAGTAATCCTCTCCACTGGTAGGCTCAGCGTTGCCAAGCACAAACTTTCCTACAGCGAAAGAGAACTCTAGAAGCAGCAGAATACTAAAAATAAGCCAGTATGATGTGTGAATTAAACGAGGGTGGCAGAAATGTGTATTTGCTACCCTGCTGCCACATCCAACTGCAAGACACCCATATAATCACACCACAGGGAACCCCATTCAATCTAACTTTTAAGTAACTCGGGAAAATTTATTGGCCAATATATAAACAAACAAACTTCATTAGCACAGAGTTAAGGCTCCCCTGGGCCCACTCATTTCCTCCCAGAATATCCTCCCAGCAAAAATGTAAACTTCACACAAACAATAAATAAAAGGTTGGACTCTGTTATACCAGAAAGGTGCCACAGTTTCCCTGGTGAACACTGATCTTTGCAATTTATCCTCACAGAACTTGTCACTTCTTTCCCATCTCAACTATAGAGCACACAGTCCCCTCACACCCCATCATGTTCTTCCCTGGACCAATTCACCAAATAATCTTGTTTTGCTTTGGGTTTGTTTTTTTTTTGAATACTCCACTGCTCAAAGAGTGCTGAAAGGAAGTTACTAGGCGCCTTGATCTCATTGTGAGAAAACACATTCCAAAGCTCCAGAAGAGCTTTGTGTTCCAGAAGAGTATTCCGGAAGAGGCTCTTGCCAGCTTAATGCTTCACAAGAAAAGGCTGTCCTGGAGGTGAGGGGAATGTTATCTTTTGTTAGGGTGATACCTAGATGCACTGCAATGATATCAGCTGGAAAGTCCCACACTACTACCAAAAGTACAAGGTTGGGGGGGTTGAGGCAGGAAGGGGGACTCATTTTGAGACTCTAGATTCCAGGTGGATGATTTCCTAGGAGGAATAAGAGCTTCAGGAATGGGTTTAATGCCAAGGGCTAAGAGATAAGGACCAAAAGATGAGTAAACAGCACAAAGGACTAAAAAAAAAAAAAGGGGGGGGGGAGCTGGAACTTCAGGACCGCCAGAAACAGTATTTTTTGTCGTTGGCATCTGTCTGTCTCGAAAGATAATGGAATGCCCCTCTGGGGTGAAGTCAAACTGCTCTGTTAGTGGCACTTCAGTTGACCTCCCCAGGGTGCAAGCCTGGGCAGTATGTATGGAGGTCTTGGGTTGCTCAGACGACAAGCCCCCTCTCCTCTGCCTTGATGATGTGGTCCAAGGGAAAGCAGAGCAATTGGTTTGGCACCAGCTTGGCTGGTTGTCAGGAGTCAGGAGAAGGCATGCAAGATACCATCCAACTGCTTTAGGGAATCGACTCTGAATATGTGTACTCCTTAGCTTTTTTTTTCTCTGGAAGATCATAGAATCATAGAGTTGGAAGAGACCACAAGGGCCATCGAGTCCAACCCCCTGCCAAGCAGGAAACACCATCAGAGCACTCCTGACATATGGTTGTCAAGCCTCTGCTTAAAGACCTCCAAAGAAGGAGACTCCACCACACTCCTTGGCAGCAAATTCCACTGTCGAACAGCTCTTACTGTCAGGAAGTTCTTCCTAATGTTTAGGTGGAATCTTCTTTCTTGTAGTTTGGATCCATTGCTCCGTGTCCGCTTCTCTGGAGCAGCAGAAAACAACCTTTCTCCCTCCTCTATGTGACATCCTTTTATATATTTGAACATGGCTATCATATCACCCCTTAACCTCCTCTTCTCCAGGCTAAACATGCCCAGCTCCCTTAGCCGTTCCTCATAAGGCATCGTTTCCAGGCCTTTGACCATTTTGGTTGCCCTCCTCTGGACACGTTCCAGTTTGTCAGAGTCCTTCTTGAACTGTGGTGCCCAGAACTGGACACAGTACTCCAGGTGAGGTCTGACCAGAGCAGAATACAGTGGCACTATTACTTCCCTTGATCTAGATGCTATACTCCTATTGATGAGGCCCAGAATTGCATTGGCTTTTTTAGCTGCCGCGTCACACTGTTGGCTCATGTCAAGTTTGTGGTCAACCAAGACTCCTAGATCCTTTTCACATGTACTGCTCTCAAGCCAGGTGTCACCCATCTTGTATTTGTGCCTCTCATTTTTTTTGCCCAAGTGCAATACTTTACATTTCTCCCTGTTAAAATTCATCTTGTTTGTTTTGGCCCAGTTCTCTAATCTGTCAAGGTCGTTTTGAAGTGTGGTCCTATCCTCTGGGGTGTTAGCAACCCCTCCCAATTTGGTGTCATCTGCAAATTTGATCAGGATGCCCTTGAGTCCATCATCCAAGTCGTTGATAAAGATGTTGAATAAGACCGGGCCCAAGACAGAACCCTGTGGCACCCCACTAGTCACTCTTCTCCAGGATGAAGAGAAACCATTGATGAGCACCCTTTGGGTTCGGTCAGTCAGCCAGTTACAAATCCACTGAGTGGTAGCATAGTCAAGACCGCATTTTACCAGCTTCTTTACAAGAATATCATGAGGCACCTTGTCAAATGCCTTGCTGATATCAAGGTAGGCTACATCCACTGCGTTCCCTTCATCTACCAGGCTTGTAATTCTGTCAAAAAACGAGATCAGGTTAGTCTGACATGACTTATTTTTCAGAAATCCATGCTGACTATTGGTGATCACAGCATTCCTTTCTAGGTGCTCACAGACTGTTTGCTTAATGATCTGCTCCAGAATCTTCCCTGGTATTGATGTCAGACTGACTGGGCGGTAATTATTTGGGTCCTCTCTTTTCCCCTTTTTGAAAATAGGGACAACATTTGCCCTCCTCCAGTCTGCCGGGACTTCGCCTGTTCTCCAGGAATTCTCAAAGATGACTGCCAGTGGTTCTGAGATCACATCTGCCAGTTCTTTTAATACTCTTGGATGCAGTTCATCTGGCCCTGGAGACTTGAATACATCTAAACTAGCCAAGTATTCTTGTACTATCTCCTTAGTTATTCTGGGCTGTGTTTCCTTTGCTGAATCATTTGCTCCAAATTCTTCAGGTCGGGCATTGTTTTCTTTATCGGAGAAGACTGAGGCAAAGAAGGCATTGAGGAGTTCAGCTCTTTCTGTGTCCCCTGTTTGCATTTCACCATCTTCTCCTCTGAGTGACCCCACTGTTTCTTTGTTCTTCCTTTTGCTACGGACATACCCATAAAAGCCTTTTTTGTTGCTTTTAACCTCTCTAGCAAGCCTGAGTTCATTCTGTGCTTTAGCTTTTCTGACTTTGTGTCTACACGTGCTGGCTATTTGTTTGAATTCCTCTTTGGTGGTTTCCCCCCTTTTCCATTTTTTGTACACACATACATATCCCACAAGGCAGCAGAAGTTTAGAATCAAGAGTTTTCCTTCTAGATGGGCTACCTTCCCAGGTTAATGAGCCCCATCTGTCCCTCACTTCCCTCCTCATTCACTAAAACAGAGACTCTTAAAAGGAAGTTTAATTAATTAATTCAGATTAATTTTATCAATCTGGAACAGGCTTCCATTACATATCAGAGAGACATTGTTTCTACTGCCTTTTCAGCACCTATTGAAGATCATCTTTTTTTCAGCAAGCCTTTAAATAGAGCCTTTTATCCCAGTCTGTTTCCTTATTGGATATGAAATCCTTTTCATATATGAAATCTTTTCATATATGTTTTATTGTTAATGTTTTAAATTACTTAAAGATGTTTCACAGGAAGTGATTCATAAATGGAATGGAATGAAATAAAGTAAAATAAAAAAGGGGGGAAGAGACATTTTTAAAGGAAGTTGAGAGAGATGAAAGATCTGAATTTCACTGTTGCTCAGTTTAGAATGCTGCAGAAGGTTTGAAAAACTGACAATACAACATCCCTGAAAGAGCCTAACCAAGAAAATTAGAAGTTCTAACTTGCAAAGATTGCAATCTGGAAAACAGGTCCAGGAAAAAAACTCCTCAAGTTTACAAAATGCCTGAAATCCTCTCTCTCTCTCTCTCTCTCTCTCTCTCTCACACACACACACACACACACACACACACAACCCATCAACAAAATACTTTTACAGAATTATTAGCTCAAATGCAACATTAAACTATTACCGTGAAATGTTCCTGATTGCGATCAGTGGGTAAATACCACAAACATTGGGAAATGTCTTGCGAAAAGAACTTTAAAGGGGGGGGGAGAGAATTCTGGGCTCTATCACAATATCCCTTCCTGTAACTATAAATGTACAATCCTATGCAAACGCAAACACTTTAAAGCACACCCCATTGGGACATACATAGTGCGCACTGAGGCATACACACCACACATTTAAATCACATTTCTTGCCCCAACCCCCACTTGAATCCTGGGAACTGTAGTTAACCCCTACACTACAGAGATATAACACACACCACCCTTAACAATCTACAGTTCCCAGGATTCATGTGTGTTGATAGTGGTGATTACTGTGTCAGATTTTGGAGTCCTTCAAGAGCAGGAGTAAATTTTGTTAGAGAGCAGTGTTTACCAAGTCGTCGCTCAAGCAATATGGACCTTTCTAAATCCGCAATTCTGCTACTTGGGAATTCAATGAAGGATATAATCCTAAACACACCACCAAATAAGTGCCGTTGAAGTACGGAGGAATTATTTTTAAGCAAATCTGCTTAGGGTCCTTTTACTCCCTACCCCAGTCTTTTTCAAGTCAGTCGTCCCACTCATTTCAGCGGGGCTTGCTCCAAAGTAAGAACGCACAGGATTGCTGCTGTGTGCTCAGATCCTGTGCAAACTTACTTGGGAGTAAATATTGTGGAATGAGGTGAGACTTCTAAGTGTATATAGGCTCAAGTTATTACTTGGGTATTATTTTCACTCAGATACTAACAGGACTAACCAATTATCTGAGTAGCTCGATTTCAAATTGAAAGCGGGGGCTCACGTTGATTGCATGCTACTCTGAGCTTAAGCAAAGGTCCCTTCCCTTCCCTTTCTCGCCTCCCTCCCAAACCCCATAGAAAACAGGCGCGCCAAGGCGAGAAGTTTTTGCTCTCTTGCTGACATCCCATTCTCGATGTGCAGGGTTTGTTCTGCATGAAAAAGAAATTCTGTTGGGTGATTCCACGTCTGTATCGGCACCATCCAGAGTCACATTTACTACCTTTTCTTGAGGACAAGGCCTTGAGAAATGAGCACCGCTGAAATTAATTGGACTTGCTCCGAAGAAAACCTAGGAGGAGCCAGTATGGATTTTCAGCTCTCTGCACTATCAGGAACTTGGGCTGAAGACAACCCAGCAACGAACCTGATTCCGATTCTGGTCTGCAACCCAGATCTTCTGCTAGCCACAGCTCCTTCTGATATGCCTCTGAAACTTAACATCCAAGAGTTATATATTGCACTGTATTTATAAAAGCATTTATATGCCGCTTTCTCGTGCAAAATACCAAGGCGGGTGTGCAAGCTCCACGATCTGTGTTCTGCGCGTAGCAGATCGTTAGGCTGTTGGTTTTCATACACAACGGCTTCCTATCCGCTTGCTCCGGGTGGGGCGAGTTGGTTGCTTTCCTCTCCCTTTTTCCTGGGTCCGCATCAGACGGTTCTCCATGGGGCCCTTGGTCTGGGATTGGTCGAACCGGTAGGAGTAGTAGAGAGATCTGGCTGAGGGATCCTCCCTTTTGCTAGGGCTAATTGGATCGAGTCTGAAAGCAAGATCATGTACACCTGGGAAAGAGGGCAGGAATGGCCTTGAAACGCCATTATAATTCGAGAAAAAAGGAGGAGGAAAGAGTAGGAACTTTGGGCAGCCGCGGTGGGGAAGACTGACAGCTACGCGGAGCGCTCCCCTGTAAGTTTTTAAAGGCTCAAATATTGAACTATGTGGTGCAGTTGTTTTCACGGATTTAGTTACAGTTTTTCCTCGGGGTGAGCCTCTTACTGTTAACTCCTGTTTTAATTTACTTGCTAGCCTGGGTCATCACTCCCGACTCCATAAACCTTCCCCAAAGCCGCTCCTCTCCCCACGTGTCCCCCTTTTCTCTCCCTCGCACCATTTGCTCCTATTTTTTTCTGCACTGCAGGTTGATTCGGAATACCAAGCTATGAGCGAGCCTGTGTCTCCAGTCCGCGTGGAAGTTTTGACTCAGGTAAGCAGGAAACAACACCCCCCCCAAAAAAACCCCACGTAGCTCAACCTATAGGCCTCTGTGGGAAAATAGTTACTCGAGAGGTGGTGACGGCCCTGGGCGGGTGCGCGATTTGGAATGGGTCGAGCTCAGGGTTGGTTGTGGCGCTATGCAGCCCCAGAGATTGGGAAAGGGGCGAGGTGGTTGTGTGGATAGAAGATTTCCGGGGTTCCGATGGAAGCCATTTTAAATCTCCTCTGGGGTCATAAATGAGAGTTGCTCCTATAGGAATCAGTGATTGGTTAGGGGCATGCCTCCACCCCCACAAGCAAAGCTTAAAAGAAGTATTACTGCACTGTCCTCACTCAGAGAGGAAGGGCCTTTTTTATTTTTTAGGTGTTTCAAGAAACATTGGTGGCAGGGAGGGGCAGCTGCCCCCCCCCAGTCAATAAAAATCGATAAAAAATACATAGCTAACTGAGGTTTTGCCCACCCCCCCAACAAAAGGCCTGCCCCACCCCCAAAAAATTATGGCAATGCCCATGCCTGCCATCACAAATACAGCCCATTATCTCCATATTGCAGGTTGGGGACGGCTGCTGGGAGATACTGCTTATGGCAGCCCTTCAGTCTGCTAGTAATATGACAGGTTGGGGGTTCAGGTGATTTCTAGCCTAAAATCCCCTGCATTAAAAGACCACTTAGGTTGTAGCCAAGGTCAGTCTAGTCACACTGCCACCTGCTAGCCCAAATCCAATACTTTGCTATGTGCAAAAGCCTTGTCCTCTATTAACTTGCATGCAGGCATGTTTCACTTTAAAAGCATCTTTGGATATATCTGAAGAGAATTGGGCTGTGAACTTATTTGGGGGCATGGGTGTGTGACTTCTGCCCATGATGCCAGATCACAGCTGCCTTAGAACCTTGGATTTCTCCAGTGACTTTTTTGAGCTTCTCCTTTCTGAGTGTAGAAAAGGGAAAACCAGTCTTGAGTGTAGTTGTTAAGGCTGTAATCCTCCACATCCTTGCCTGGGAGTAAGCACCATTGAAACTGACTATGCTTCCTTCCAAATATACTTATATAAGGTTACATTTTCTGTGCCTATAAAGGGAGCGGCTCTGTTAGTACAGTCAGTTGCATTCTTCATGCAAAGGTGGAGTTATTTGTTGCATCCCCACTTCCATGTTGAGTAACATGGGAATGCTAATGCCTGACTTGGATTGACTTTTTTCCTAACGTTCCTATCAAAATGGCTACCTGCAATTTCTTTTTCTTTCTTTCTTTCTTTCTTTCTTTCTTTCTTTCTGGTCTTACTCTTTAGGGGTCACTCTTTCATGTACATTTTTATTACGCAGTACCTCTATCTTTAATTTATAGCAAAAAGCAACACTTTAAATACATTTTGGACTTCAGTTTGGAACATGATTTCTCAGTGCTGTCCATATTTTTTCTATTCCAACAGGGGAAATATAAAAGCGTCACATTTGGCAGAAATAATCTCAAGATTAGATCTTCATGAAACCATTTTTATCGTGTTGATTTTCTAATTTTCATATTAAGTTGTTTTTAACTAGTCAGCAGTACAAAGTACTTGCTAATCTTTCTACTCTTCTACACTTATTTTTGCTGCAGTTAATTTCCTAATGAGCAGGTCAGACCTAATCAAGCAAATGGCCTGAAAGCGTATGATGGATATTACAAGGAGGTAGCAGGTGAAAAGAATGAATAGCGGCAGAGTTGGAGGGTGAGGAACCTGGGTTCAAATCGCTGCTCAGCCATGGAGTTCAGCTGCAGTTCAGTCCTATACTTTTTGTTTACTTCTGGGGGGGGGGGGTCCTAATGATGCTCATGGTGGTTCCTGGTTTGCAGTTCCTTGTTCAACAAAAAACGTACATGAGCAGCTTAAATAAGGAGCAGAAGTTGACATACTTGGGTTTTTCCGTCACCCCAACCTTGGGTCACACCAGATTGTACCCCTACAAGGACACTGTTCCCTTAGCCTTGGTTCGGCTCCAAACAGTTTTGTGGGCATTGAAACTCTTTTCTGGAGGAAAGCTCCACTCACGCTCCCATTCTCTGCAGCTCCAAGCCCATGGCATTGTATCGGAATACATCACCTACCCTCGTGTAACCTTCTCGTCTGCCTCTCGCCTCTGTGTCCGGCACAGCCCTCCTGGGGACTCCTCCCGGCAATCGCTGACGCTCTTGGATCCCCGTGCATCTCCCAAGGAGGATCAGGCTCCGCCAAACTGGACTTTGCATCATGTGCAAGGGGCTCTGGCTAATCCTAGCTGTCCACTGCTTGCTGTCAGAGGTACCGTCATACCTCGGGTTACAGCTGCTTCAGGTTGCTTTTTTTCGGGTTGCGGACCACCGAAACCCGGAAGTACTGGAACGGGTGACTTCGGGTTTTGGCGGTCGTGCATGCACAGAAGCGCCGAATCGCAACCCACACATGCGCAGACGCGGGTTGCGAATGCTGCGTGTTCGCAACCCGAGCGTCCACGGTATTTCATTGATAGGAACGCTATCTGGTTATTGGAAAGTAGAGTTGAGCAAAGGAGAAGAAGTCTGGGTGTTGTGTGTTACTAAATTCGCCACAGACTAGACCCACTGAAATGAGTGGGCCTAAGTTACAGATGTCCTTAAATTTCAGTGGGTCTGCTCTAGAGTAGGACTTGCATTGGAAGCAATCCAGTGTGGATGGGGTGAAGGAAAAATAATTGGGAGTGATGGAAAGCGAATACTAGAGGGTCATTTTGGTACTGAAGGGGGAGGACTTCTGTTATTGCAGAGAAGTAAAGGGCTTGAATTGAACTGAGGTGTCTTTGAGTGGGAGATAGGCTTAGAAGAGGGAAGGTGGTAACACTGTCTGGCTGTCATTTTATTTTGGGCAGTGGTTGTTCTAAAACTGTGGGAGAGGTTGGAGTATTTGTTATCCCTTGGGATAGCAACATTTCCAAAGGAATTCTTTGTCTCTGACCCACTTAATGTTCTGGTAATGCCAAGCGCTCTCTCTGCAGCCTTTGGAAACGTCAAGTCATTTCTGGTGAATGAGTGCCATGTCCTAAAGTTCTCATTTGTAGCTTTCCGTATTATTTACCTGCTTTCTATTTGGTTGTGGGGCTTCTCATTCAGTTTTGCAGAAGAGACACAGGTGCACCTAAAATACAGTGAATTGTCAGTTTTATAAATTGAGGGGCCTTCACTGTCAAGCGGCTCCACTCCCTCAAACCACAGCAGTTGTCTTAATCTTCCCTCTTCTTCCTTCTAGCGGGGCAGCTGGCCCAGGTCTACGACGTGGACCAGCGTTCCTTAAGGTACCAGTGGGAATTTGCTCATCCTATTGAGTACTGGGTGTGGTTGAATGCTGACATTCTGGCTGTGGTGACAGAGGAGGATGTCTTCCACTGGACCGTAAAACGTGAGTGTTTGAGGGACTTGGGGAAGATGTTGTTGGGGTGGCTGTAATGAAAGAATCCTTGGCACGGGCAGGTTGTAGGCAGAATGATGAATGGAGTTAAGTGGTGAAACCAAGGGTGCTTGATGGATGGAGTTGGGAGTAAAGGAAAAGGACAAAGGACACATGCATTGTAGGAGAGGCAGGCTGTCTAGTTTATGGGATAAGTTAGTGATTATTGAAAGGAATTATTGGGGAAGCAGTGTGCTGGCGTTGCCTCAACAGTCTACTGTGATGAAAATTAAAAGCAGAGGGGTAGTTTGAGGATCTATCCATGGAGGATTGTCCTAAAGCAGCAAAGTGCCCTTTGAAGCAGACTCTCCCCCCCCCCCCCCGGAAGCTGTTTCAATTGACACTTTGCTCAGCTTCTCCTTTAAGTGGGCGGGTGGCAGCTGTAGCGTCATATGCAGCCCAGCCCCCTTAAAGGAGAAGACAGAGCACTTTAATCTTGGCACATTAGCTCATTAGATTAAATCCTGTTGCCTTGGCTGTGTGATCCTGTTGCCTCCTAGGAACAGGACGGCATAGCCAGTGCAGGGTTGAACCCTGCCCTCCCACCCATCAGCTGACATAATCACTGATGGGTGGGTGAGTGCGGTTTAGGCACAGTGGTGGCCAGACTTGGCCCTCCAGCTGTTTTTGGACTACAACTCCCATCATCCCTCGCTAACAGGACCAGCGGTCAGGGATGAAGGGAATTGTAGTCCCAAAACAGCTGGAGAGCCAAGTTTGGCCACCACTGGTTACGGAAAGGGCCTGGCATGTCAAATTGAACCCCTTGGCCAGAAGTTCCCTACTTAATCTATCACGTAAGCCATATGAATTGAGCAGAAGACCTTGACTCCATTCCTTGTCTGTAATCTCTCTTCAAGGTTCTGGACCAAGTTGGCAGTTTAGCCGACATGAACGTCTCTGTGGCATGGAGGTGGTAGGATATCAACGGGATGCCAGTCATATGTGGATGGCTCTCTCTGCTCTAGGACTTGAGCAGGTACATAATTCTCTGACCCCATGGCTGTGATATGTCTCTTGTTTCTATTTTATATTTTTAAAATATTTTAATTAAGTTTTACATAACACATTTCAATTTAAACATATCATTCACCTTCACATTTAGGATTCTCGGAATCCCCTGACTTCCCACCACCCTTCTCTGGTTTTCATTGTCAATCCCTTTTTATTTCAGCTTATCCATTTAAAAAAAAAAACGTTAAAAGTTAAGTCTCTTGTTTCTAAACCCATTACAGTGGTACCTCAGGTTAAGTACTTAATTTGTTCCGGAGGTCCGTACTTAACCTGAAACTGTTCTTAACCTGAAGCACCACTTTAGCTAATGGGGCCTCCTGCTGCTGCCACGCCGCCGGAGCACGATTCTGTTCTCATCCTGAAGCAAAGTTCTTAACCTGAAGCACTATTTCTGGGAGTCTGTAACCTGAAGCGTATGCAACCTGAAGCGTCTGTAACCTGAAGTACCACTCTACACGGCTTGGTGGCTCTGTTCTAACCCAGATATAGCCAACATTGTGCCTCAGATATCGTTGGACTCCAGCTCCCACCAGCCCTAACTGGCATGGCCCAATAGTCAGGGATGGTGTGAGTTGTAGTCTAAGCGCCATTGGCTACCCATGCTCTGAATCTCTCTCTCTCTTCGTTTCCTTCTCACAGAGCCAAGTTGTGGGCCTGACCCAGCTGTATTGGCGAGGGGGCCCACTTTCTCAGGTCATAGAAGCCCAAGCAGTATCCTTGCCTCAGCACAGATTTTCCAGGAATCCAAAACCTTCAACATCCCTCTTAGCTGCTGTGCGGAGAGGCAAGGAACAGGCTGGACAGGTGACTGGGGCTTATTAAGGATGGGCAAAGAAGAAGTTGGGAGCCAAGGTCTACTGGGTAGGGAGCCAGTAAAGTCTCTAACTCTGCACTTGCTTCTTGTTTGTGTCTGCAGTTTCATGTGGTAGAGCTAGGCCCACATCAGCCAGGGAACGCCGCCTTGCTTAGTGCCCGCGACACCTTGCCTTTCAAGGGGACTCAGCTAGGGGACTTCCCCAGTGCAGTACAGGTGAGTTTTGCCTTGGAGACAGTTGGCTTATGGACCTGCTGAACCTTGGACAACAACTTCTCTCATCCCCATGCTGACTGGGTCTGATGGGAATTGTAATCCAAAACATCTGGAAGGTGTCAGTTGGGCTGATGTAGTTGGTGGTGGGGGTTTTTTTGTGCCTTCCCCATCTAACCCAGTGGATGTCTGGCTATTTGATCCAGAGTTGGTGGCCATGTTTTCCAAGTGCCCGGGAGTAGTTGGGACAAGGGGAAGAAGCTTTTAGGGCATTGCCGGGGAACCTCTGGAACTCCAGATGTTGCTGAACTACAACTCCCATCAAGCCCAGAAAACATAGCCATGGGAGTTGTAGTTCATCAACAGCTAGAGGGCCAAAGGTTCCGCATGCCTGTTTTTGGCAAAGGGTGCCTAACCTCTTCGGGCCTGGGGACTCGTTTCTAAATCTAAAACTTCTGTGGCCATCACAATATATCAATTTCGCACAAGGAAAACTGCCTGTGCTTAGAACTCCCCCACTGCCTGAAAAACAGGCAAAACATGGGTTATTAACCCCCCCACACACACACACAGGCAGACGCCAAAAGCCGAAACAAAATAGACAAAAGAAGCAGACAGGGATACCCCAAACAAACAAACAAAATGTTTTTTTTATTAAGGGAGGTCAGGGCCCCCCGGATGGGTGGGTCTCAGAGTGCCATTATGCACTCAAGAGCCATGCTGGTAATCCCAGTCAGAGTATGGTTAAATAATATTGATGAGATGTGGGAAGGAGACTGATTCAGACTTCTCAAACAACTGCTTTTCTATCCTTTTAGTTCCTGCCCCACTTGGGTGTGGTGGTCATTCTTACCAAACATGCTTTCCTCTTCCTTGCTGACATGGAGACGGCACAAACCATCCATCGCATCCACCTGGTCTTAGATATCCTTTTTGCTACTGTACTTGATGACGAGAGGCCCCACAGCCTGCTGGGAGTTTGCCGTAGTGGCAAGGTGAGTCAGGGGAATGGAGGGACTTAAGTGTCAGGGTAGAAATGAGGTGAGGTCTGGGAGCCATTGCCTTCAGGTTACCTAAACTCCCTTTTGTCTTTGCTGCTCCCCCAGGTGCTGTCTATCTCTATCTGTCCATACGCTCTGTGTCAATATATCTCCCACCATCCTACCAGCCTCTGCCTTTCCCAGCGGGTGCTACAACTGGTGGGCCAGATTCCTGCTCCACGGAAAGCCATTTCTGTGGAGTGACTTCTCCTCACCCAAAATACTGAGATGGAACGCTTGCAAGTGCCTCAAAACTGTTTTCATTCCTAAGTGGATCTTATGGGGGCTTTGGGAAAATGGAAAAGCAAATTGAAAGCATAGGAACAGGGTGATGTCCACAGCAGTAATGTGGATGCCTGCTGAGCAGCTATGGAAGCAGGGAAGAAGGAATTGATAATTTTTGTGGGGAAAGATGACTCTTATAACTATGAATATGAATGTGATGTTTTGGGTATATTGGAGATTTTTTTATGAGGAGCAAAGAGGGTGTTGGGGGCTGCAGGGGGCATTGGCATTGACTATGTGTCTGGTGGTGGTCTCTGCCTGCTATATTGTCTGGCTTGCTTCCCTTTTGAAAGGGGTGCTGATCCTGTGGCAGCTGTGTGCCTTGTCTCCAAGGAACACTGGGTCATTGGTGCAGCAGAAGCAAGAGCTTCTATCCACAGCTCTGCCTTTCCCACCTTCTAGGTCATGACCTGCTGACTTACCATTGCTTTGGAAAAAAATAAAAATAAAAGGAAGCTGAGTGGCTTATTTACATACCTACTAGTCATTCACACAGGGAGCCAGAATGACAAAATTGCCAGTGTTTCCACAACAAGGGTGCCATTTTAAATTAATATCTGTCTGGTGTGAGCAAGTTTTTTGGGGGGTTTTCCCGAGACGTGAAAATACTCAGGACTTTGTGTGTACGTATGTATAAATATAGTGGGTTGTTGTTGTTGTTGTTGTTGTCTTTTATTTTCTGGCAATATTTGGTCAAAGGGCAGTTCAGCATATGAATAAAATACACCTCCACCCATCTACAGCCAGTGTGGTGTAGTGGTTAAGAGTGGTAGTCTCGTAATCTGGTGAACCGGGTTCGTGTCCCCACTCCTCCACATGCAGCTGCTGGGTGACCTTGGGCCAGTCACACTTCTCTGAAGTCTCTCAGCCCCACTCACCTCACAGAGTGTTTGTTGTGGGGGAGGAAGGGAAAGGAGAATGTTAGCCGCTTTGAGACTCCTTCGGGTAGTGATAAAGCGGGATATCAAATCCAAACTCTTCTTCTTCGCTAGTCAGTAATTGTGTCTCCCACTATACATGCTTAGGAAAGAACATCAAAAGCACATCCTGTCCAGCACTTTGCTCTCATGGCCGGGGGGGGGGGGGGCAGTAAGATGCCAATGGGAAGGCAGGACCTGAGCATCAGGTCATTCTCCCACCTTTTTTTCCCAGCAACTGGTATTCAGAAGCATACTGCATCCAATCGTGGAGGCAGAGCATAGCCAGCATGGCTAGTAGCCATTGATAGCCTTAGAGACAGGTAGGTCTGCTGCAGTCAAAACAAAATAAAAAAAATCCCTTCCACTAGCACCTGAGAGACCAACTAAGTTTGTTATTGGTATGAGCTTTCATGTGCATGCACACTTCTTCAGATAAACTTGATAGTCTTATTCGTCATGAATTTGCTTAATCCTGTTTTAAAGCCATCTTAAGTTGGTGGCCATCACTGTGTCCTGTGGGAGTGTGTTCTGCAGTTTAAGTGTGCGCTGCGTCAAAGGGGTCCTTTCTTTTGTCTGGTCCTGAATCTTCCACCAGCCAGCTTCATTGGATGTCCCCAGTTCTGGTGTTAAGAGAGGAGGAGTAAAACTTCTCTGTCCACTTTTTCCACACCTCTCTTGTGTCATCTCTTCCTTGCCTCCTCTTTAAATGGTGAACCCTGGGTACAAATTCCTTTACTGTCTCTGCTCTCAATCTCCAGGCTGTTCAGTTTCACTGTCAGTCCATGTTCCAGGGGAACTTTGAGAACTGGCACTCTGTGAAGGAGAACAGGGATCTAACTCTCAGCACCCTCAACAAGCGACACTTCTTCGGATTCTTTGGGAGAAAGCCATGAGTATTTAAAGTGCTGTGGTGATGCTTAAAATGTATGGTGTGTATGGGCCCATGAACTCCTTGGCTTGTGTTTGGGGGAGAAATAAGGAGAGGGATCTGGGAGGCAAGAAAAAGCAAGCCACCTAAAGCATACACTTGCAGACACTTTCAAATATCCTACATGCATTGGTCCTCAGAGCCATTTCCAACTCTCAGCTGCTTTAGGGTGGCAGCCACGGACAGCGCGTTGACCTCCAGAGATTATGCTGGCTGGGGCTGGTAGGTGTTGTAGCCCAAATGTCTAAACAACACCAGGTTGGCGGTGGCTGCCCTACAGCAGAACGTGAGGCACCCTATAGGCACTTGCCACCACCTCTTATTTCTGTGGCTTTTCCTTTCTCTTCCCGCTTTATGCTTGTTGAATGCAAGAAGCATTTGACCTCAATCTGTCTGGTTGGATTAGAGTCCCAAGATGCTTCTCCCCTTCCTCGCCACCCCCATACATGGAATTCTGTCACAGCTGTGAAGCCATCTTTTTCTTTGTTGGCATATAAGCTGCAGAGAGCAGTTAATGGCTGTAATGGAGGGCAGGTGGAAGTGAGAGAAGAGAATGGACTGTAGCTTGACGGTTAGAAAGAGGCCACTTGTATTTTGCTGGCTTGCGTTAATTACGAATTGGTAGTTGAAAAGGCCAGTGGGGAGAATTATTTGCAGGGGGAGAAACAATAAAGGTGGAAGAAAGCAAATGCCACACTGACTTCCATATTTCACAGTAGATTTTGTACATACGTTTCCCTGAGGTGTGCTAGCCTGGTGGACACGACACATTAGGAGCCGAGATCGGTTATTAATAAAATAAAAGTTACTTGGCAAGTTATGAAAACAATATTCCAACCTAATAGAGTCCCATCCTCTATGTAAGCATAGATGAATATGTTCAGCATGTAGCATAACTGTAAAAATTAACAAAAGTCTTCTGTTTAGCGGTGAAGATGGATGTTAATATCAGATGTGAGAAGTCCAGTGCGGTTTAGTAGCTAGCTTCCCACAAACTGAATGCTGATTAAGGCATCAGTATTTTCTGCACTCCTTTCATTTCACCTGTGCTATTGGCTTCTTTTTTTAAGTGGGTGCATCTTTGGGGGGTTTTAATGGGAGGTGTATTGATGATGTCACAGGTACTAGCCAACCAGTGCCATCTACAGCTGGGTTTCTTACTTAAAACTCAAGTTGCAGAATAGGGTTCCCTTACCAGAGGCTCTCCAGAGGAGAAAGTCCATTTGAATGGAGCATAGTGCTCCTATACTATCCCCATGGCTCTACAATTGTTATAGCTGTAGGTTTGCTGATCGTAAAGAAGCTGCTGTCTCTCAAGAGCTATTCTCTAGGGAGACAGTGGCATCTTTATGTGACAGGATAAAGAAAGACCTTGCCGCTGTGTTTTTGCGAAGAAACTAGAAGAGTGGCAGGGATTTATTCCATTCATCAATGTCTCTTCCTCCCTCACCCCGCTTTTACACACACACACATTCCTCTATCTCCTCAGTGGGAAATTCTACATTTCAGCCTGATACAAGAAAAACTGCCGTCAGGGCAGGAGGCCAAATGCCAGTATAGAAAAAGTATCTGAGTCAGATGCAGATACAAAATGAAACTTCTGCCTTCCATGTCAGAGTAAGTAGCACAAAGTATAGCTTCAGGGGGGGAAATCCAATAGACACCAATTAAATGCATGACTTGGTTGCTGCTGCCACTGCTGCTAGTGGCTCCTTGCTGGTGGCTACTGCATACGACTGGTCATAGCGTGAGTGGCAGAGGCTGTGCATGGTTCCCATGCTGCTGCGGCTTAATGTTGCAAAGCCGTTTGGCAACTTTTGGCCTCTTCTCCTGTGTGTCTGGCTTTTTGCTGCTTTGCGTGCTGGCAGCGTGAAGCTGAGCTGTTTGATTGTGACCTGAAGGTAAAATGCGACGCATGCTTGCTGGGGAGCAAACAGGATTGAATGCAATGGGACTAACTTCTGAGTAGATACTGTACTAGACATGTATTCTGAGCAGACAAGTCTAGTATTGATTGCCAGTACATACATGCATTAATGTGTGTGGTGTAGTGGTTTGAGTGTTGGGCTTTGACGCTGGAGCCCAGGTTCAAATCCCAATTCAGTCGCAAAGCTGAGCACTAATAGGACTTGAGTAGCCTTAGAAATCTTTTGAGAGCCAACATGGACTAGGACATTGGCGGTGAAGCTCACTGGGTGATCTTGGACCAGTCACTGCCTCTCAGTGACTGTGAGGATAATATGAAGAGGGGGGAACAACATACACTTCCTTGAGCTCCTTGGAAGAAAAGTGGGATCTTAATGTAATAATTACATACATCTGCACTCAATACAAGCTTGCATCCTCTTGCCACTTAGATAGGAGATTAGAGGATCTGGAGAAGGTGTAAAGTATATTTTGTAAAATGCTGTGGAGCTGAGCTGGATAACATCAAGGCCTCCTCCAACTGAGTGGTTCTATGGTTGGAGTCTGAAATGACCACTTGAAGGGTCAAACTTGCCAAACACATCATCTGCCATAGAAGCTAATGGTCGGAGATGATGATTTTAATTTGTATTAAGTAATCACAACTGGAAACAATCACAACATCATACAAACAGTTTTGAGGCTTTTCTAGAAGAAGAGACCTTTTGGGAAATGGGACTTCTCTTCCCCCTTCCAGCTGTGCGGAGTGTACTAGTTTGGTCTGTATAAGGTGTGAGCAAAGAAAGTGACTTGAGGGGGGTTGCCTGTAGACTGAACTGTGTACCTGGGCAGCAGACACAAACAAATCACCTGGTTCACAGTCTTCCTCTGTGGTAAGTTATATTTCTGTTTAAAGGAAAGTATTTTTATTTTATTTTTTTGAAATTACCATATTTGAATTTTATGCAAATTGGGATCGGGTTCGGGGGGTGATGCACTTCATCTATTTTTATGCTGCAGAAGTGCCTATCCTTGCCCACCCACAATCAGATCAGCTAAAGGAGAGGTACGGGATCACTTCCCACTCTGACACCAGACATATGAGTCCTGTGAGTCTTTGGGTGTAAGTTTGTATATGCAGCATACATTTATAGCACACACACACACCCAAAATAATCGTGGGGACTGTAGCTTTGCTACCCTTAGCAAACTGCAGTTCCCAAGATTCTTGGGATTCTTTTAAATCTATGGTGTGTATGCTGCCTAAGTCTCAAGTGACCCAGAAAACCTACTAAATTCCAAAGACCTAAAAACAAGTTTCAGTGTTGTCAGAAACACCAGTGTTACATACACCAGCATTTTCTGCAGCAACTGTGTAGCATGGATGTTATCTATGGATGTATAAACATCTGGTAATTGATGTAATAACATCAGGGGTGCAATATCAGGCATATATAAACATCAGGAAACCCAACTAAACGTTTAAACTGTTATGAGATGCCAGTATGTGCATTGGTGAGCTCCAAAATCCCATGCTTCCTCAAATGTAGAGGTCCTCTGGGTTCTACTGTATACATGAGATATCATTTCCATGGTTACATTTGGGAGTTGACTAATACGTTGTTACCCTAGCCTAGAGGGCACCAAATAGTTACTCAGTTCTCAAGGAAACCAGCATCAAATGATTATTATTTTTTTGGAAATCTGAATTGGGGTTATGCACTTCTCCCTTCTCCTGAAAGAAGGCTGATTGGTTGCATTCCACACACAACTTTGCTTCTATGCTGTAATTACGAGGTCTGCATTTAGGCTGCACCCACTTACTTGGAAGTAAGTCCCATTTAACTCAATCAGACTTCCTTCTGAGGGGATATAAGACTGCACTGCCTGCGGATTAACCTTTATAGATCAATTGGTTTAAAAGGTGGCACCCCTCCCCCCCAATTAATGAGGCAACAGATGTGGGATGGTGGAGGAATGACTTGTAGTATGAGAAATTACAAACAAAATGGATAGCAGATATCAGCTTAGAAGATACATCTTCCTTTGTCTCCACACAGAAGATGGAGACGTGGGCATCCTGGGGAAAAAAACAAAAAACAAGGAAAGGAGAAATCCCCCTCCTTTAGATCTATTGTTTATTCCTATGCAAATTTATGCGATTAATTGATTAAACATTATATGATTAATCATCTAAGATTTCTTTAATGAGGTGACAGCCCTAATTGCCATTAAAATTGCTCCTGCCTGCCACCGAAAAGTTAACACTGCTTCAGCAATAATTATGCCTCTGCTCCATGTTTGCTAGTGAAGGCTCACACAGGCGTTTAGCCTGCTGTGAAGATGGTCTCCACCAAGGGGAAGAAGCGATATTGTTCTTTCTGCCTGGGCACAAAATGAGTGCTAGATTGTATCTTATTTCCTGTAATAAAAGCAGGGAGAATGCCAAGAGGAACCGAAACAGTGCCAGAGGTTATGGGAGCAGGGACGGCTGAAGCTGTTGCACTGCCTGAGGTGATGATACCTCTCATTTGCCATTTACAAAAGGACCGGTGTGTCAATGGGACAGACTACTCCACTGTTCTCAGAGATGGCAAGCTACTTTTAACAGGTGGCCCTCAGTGTTTGCTACCCAAAATGACTGCCTCACTTTGCCTCATGATGGTTGCCTCAATTGGCCACCTGGTAAGGCTGGGCCTAGTGGAGTCTGGTGCCTGTTGGGCCTGGGAGGGTGGAAGGCAGGGAGGTCAGTCACAGGGGCAACCAAAGGAAATGGCCTCCAGAACTAGAGCCCATCAGAGGCCAAACCAGCTCATTTTGGTATCCTTCCCTCCTGAGTCCTACAAAGACAACACTGACTAAAGAAGAGGAGGAGGCTGAAATCCAGTGTCACCCACTAGGCTGGTAAGGAGGCAGACAGGTGGGGGCTGGCTAAGGGGGCTCAGTGGGGCAATGGCCCACTTGCCTATATGAAATAGCCTCCACTGACTGGGGAAAATCAATAGCTCCTAACAGGGCTTTTTTAAAACCAGAACTCAGTACTGGCACCTCTCGGGTGGACACCATTGCCATTATAAGAGAACGAGGGAGGTGTTTGTGGTGAGTTCCAGCACCTCTTTTTATTGAAAAATAGCCCTGAGTCTGAGAAGCTAAATTCCAACCACACAAAAGCCAAAGATTTATTCTCTCTCCCCCCCTGCCCCCAATAACCCCATCTTTTCGGGCAACCAAGAGGTCAGTTCAAGGACACATGCCAAACACAGAGTGGTGATAGCAAGATATATGGACTGAGGAGAGGGGAGGTAGCCTTAGGAGAGACCCAAAGACTGGCTAGAGCTTTCTGGAGGGCTATGTTGGACTCCTGGGTGTGAGGTTCTGCACCTCTGGTGAAGAGGTAACAAAACTGACATAGTGCCGTTGTTGTTTGTAGAATTTACTTATATAACAACTACTGACATAAAGCATAGGCAAGGTATATATGAGCAAGCTCTACAAATTCTCCATTGGACTCTTGGGGTAGGGTGATTTCATCTTCTGCATTAGAGGAGCTTAAAGGACTGAAACAGATGGCAGCGCTTGACTGTGCAAGCATTACACACACTTCATCATGTATAAATGCACTTACCATATGAGCTTGTTTGCGGTCTATTTGCAGAGCTAGCACTCAACGTTTGTAGGGCCCAGGCAGGTGCACGGTTGGCATGCCAGCTCTACATACCAATGGGCTGGCTCACGTGGTAAGAGCATTTACACAACGGTGCACATATGAACAACTCACACAGGCAAACACTTTACATGCAGCCACCACCATACTGCTTTCCAGGGTCAGCTCTATAGGGTGGCAAGGTGGGGCATTTGCCAGGGCCTCGCGAGATCGGCGGAAGGCCCACTGCTGTAATGGCCCTACCATTTCTACTTGGAAGGGATGTATCCAAGAAAACTGGTTACAGCCTAAAGTAATTATCAGTTTAAATGCCCCACCTCCTCCAGGTTTAGAACTGGGGGCACCATGCCCAAGGGCCCCCAAAATCTTTGAGCCAACCCTGCTGTTTTGGCTGCAGTTCTGTCCTGCGGATGGTGAGAAATGTTACATAGAAGTGTAGGGTTTGGCATATTGCCACGTCTTTCGTGAGCATGACACGTTCCACATCATGTACCTCCGTGCCCTGTGGCTAGCTTGGAGAGAGCTTGCGGCAACCACGTTGCTATGCAGTCTAGAGGTGTCTGCTTGATTATTTCCCAGTAGGCAGAGCTGAAGGCCGGAGGAGTTTCTTCTCCGTGGATAAAACCATTTCTCTCATCCCATTAAGTATATTTAAGCAAATTAATGAAATACAGTTTTACAAAACCCACCATCACCCTAGAACCTTCTTTAATTATGAATTCTGCATGGCAACCGTTACCAAGAGAGTCTCCTCTGAAACTGATGTTCAAAGAATTCTACATCAAATCTTCAAACAGCTGAGAAAGGTTCAAGCTACAAAGTCGAAACATCTGTTGCCTTCCATGCATTTTTCAACGGGGAGATCAGAGAGGAAGGGGGGAAAGCAGACAAAACAACCCCAGTTCTGCTTTATTATTTAAATATAACATCAGCTTCTGTCACATGCTTTATGCTGAAAGAAGGCAGGATTTTTTGAGGGGAGGGTGCGGTACAGATTTACCAAACGGGGCCAGAATTCTTAGGGCCCAGAGAACCTTCCTTCACCCCCACTGATTCCTTCTCATTTTGATTGAGCCAGGACGGACTTTGCCAGCATGACAGAAGGCACCACTAGTTGAAATTACAAGGCAATTCTTCCTTTATCTCTGGTGTTGTGCTCCTTTTGAGCCAATGTCTGGTCACTTTTGCCAGTGCAGTGGGGTGCCCATGTTATATGAGGACTTTATTTAATACAGGGGTGATGAACCCGCAACCCTACAGATGCTGCTGGACTTGGGCTGGTGGGATTTGTCGTGCAACATCTGGAGGGCACCATGTTCTCTAGGAAGGAAGGAAGGAAGGAAGGAAGGAAGGAAGGAAGGAAGGAAGGACCAATTGATAGACTGAAAGACAAAAGGCAGCCTGGCCACATCAGTATAAAATAATAAAATGTAAAATAACATAAACAGAAAACTCAGAATCACAAGGCATTATTATTACTGTTATTTTATACAGCTGTATCAGAGTATCGGTGTGTTAAAGAGCAAAAGAAAAAGACAGGTTCTTTCCCTGAGGAATGTACACTTGGAAACAGAATAATGGGGAGAGACAAGTAGGGTGAAGGGGGGAGAGGGAAGGATAGTCAAGTGTTCTGAGTTACTTTGAGTCAATTATATTTCACTTAGTTTAGTTGCTGTACAACAGAGCAAGGACGTGATGGGAGGGAAGTTACAGGAAAGCTTTGCTAGAGTTGATTTTGCAAAAGGACCCGAAAGGAGAGGAAGGGGGGTACTCATTACAAACCTCCACCCCCTGTATCACCTCCTGCGCATCCCAGTGAGGCTGGGCTACCCACCATCCGTGGTCAGTGCGCTGGACTGAATAGGCTCTGTCTCATTTGTTTGACTGCCCTATTTGTTTCCGTCAGAGTCTTTAACAGCTGCACAACACACACAAGATCTGAGGCTTTTGCCAACAGAAATGAAATGGTGGAGGAAAGCTTTAATTGTTGAATTGCTGCTTCTCGTGCAGAGGCAGGAGTCCTGACAGAAACAAATGGGGCTACCACACACACAACACTGCACTTGCCTTCTAACATTTTCACACAGTCATTTTCTTAATGATGTTGTGGATAAAGCCAATGTTGATTGGTTAGTTTTCTCAGTGTGGCAAATGTCCACATGAGTTCTTGCCACAAGAAAACTCTGAGCCACAAATCATGAGTACCGAGCCCCAGAGGTGTTGCTGCTGACCTGTAATATTATCAACATGTGGCACACCATTCACAACACCACACAATGATTTCACCACATCAAAATAATAATATAAATCAATCAGCCCAGAGAATAAGCTCTAAATGCCAAGGGTTAGTTACAATATCAAGCCCCTCTAATCTTATTAAAATGGGGTCGATGTTCCTTCTTTTCACTCTGTCTTTATTACTTTGTCAAAGTACTTTCAAGTATTATATTTTTATAGGTCTGAAGGACGAGATTATTCATTTTGCTTTATAGACTTGGCTTGATAAATCCACTCAGAAGCAAACTGTGCGATAATTGAAACTCACTGCAGCTTAGTGAGGAGGGAATTTCTTACACTGGTATCTGTGTGCCTTCATTTCTGAATGCTGACATGCTGTCTCACATACCCATGCAAATGAAACCTGGTCAGATTTTTAGGGATATGGAGTTTGTGAGTGACAGGGGTAGAATCAAGTGTGGCAGAGATGGGAATGCATCAGTAGGAAAGGCCTTCCAAATTAACTCCTGTATTGCTGCTCCTGCTCTGCTGATCCCTCCCCAAACCCACCACCCAGTTTTACCTGATGCCACTCAAAAATAATGAGTAAGGAAAACACGGGAGGTAGGGGGAAAGACCAATATTTAGGTTTAAAATAATGGCGGGGCCTGTAATATGGCAATGAATTGACAAGGCTGTTCTTGAGGAGACAGTGTGAATTTTTAAAAATGCATTCAGGAAGCTTTTCAACAATTTATACCTGCCCACTAGCATCAGCAGAATTGGAATAAACTATTTCCAATGAAGTTGAACTACTTAGAAACAGCCTAGGAGGCTCTTAGGGAAAACTAAGTGGTAGTATACTGTATATCCAATGACTTAGGGTTAGATTCCTGGTGGGTGTTTATTGTGGATGGATGTGCATTTTTTGCAGCATCCAAACGGATGTCATTGCCATAAAACCACCAGCCTTTAGTTTCCCATTTAATCCAGACTTAACATTTCTGGGGGAAATCTGATGTTAAGAAAAACTGTTTGCCAAGTATCCTCAGCAACCCACTTACATTATTAAGCATCACACAGTTGGTAACCAGATGTCTCTGGGAAGCCAGACTAGAAGTCCCATCTAGAAGAACCCATAGCCACCATTTTCTTATTAAAGTAATATTTATTAGGAGTTTAAAAGTTACAAAAAGAAAAAAAAGAGTTAAACGAAGCAAAACAATACAATACAATACCTAAAAAACAAAAAAAACACTGCTTATCTTAACAAAACAAAAACAAGAACAAAAACAAAATCAATTAAAAACACATCCAATATTTCCATATCTTGTCTTTCATTTACTTGTTTCGACAACCTCCTCACACCTCCCTTTTTTGTATTCTAGTTCAGTTAGCTATTTCAGCAAATCCTTTCCATCTTTCTCAGTTTTTGTCCTATAATTTATCTTAACACAATCTAACCTTATTTTTTTCCCCTTTAGCCCATTAACAGTCTATTTTTACTTAATTCTTTATAACATTTCTGCTAAAGCCATATAACTTCATTCCAGCATCCTTCTAACATTCATTAATTTTACAGTGTTTCTATAAATAGTCTTTAAATTTTTTCCAATCTTCTTCCACCGACTCTTCTCCCTGGTCTCGGATTCTGCCAGTCATTTCCGCCAGTTCCATGCAGTCCATCAGCTTCATCTGCCATTCTTCCCGGGTGGGTAAATCTTGTGTCTTCCAATACTTTGCGATAAGTATTCTTGCTGCTGTTGTAGCATACATAAAGAAAGTTCTATCCTTCTTCATCACCAATTGGCCGACCATGCCCAGGAGAAAGGCCTCTGGTTTCTTCAAGAAGGTATATTTATTTATTTTTTTAAATGATATTTATTGAAATTTTTTAGAATTACAAAAGAGAACAAAGCAGGAAAAAACAAAGAAAAAACAAAGAAAAAACAAACAACATCAAACAATACAAATTCAAAAAAACAAAAGTACACCACAAACACTCAAAAACAAATCCATCATTCTCAAATTCGCAACTGTCATTACTTTCTTTCTTTGACCTCCTCCTCCTCCCTTTTTTTGTATCCTAGTTGTTAATTGTCGCAGCAAATCCTTTCCATATTTCATAATATTCTGTCATTACATTACCTTAATCTATTTTAATCTTATCTTACTATAAAGAACCTTAAAGCTTAAAACTTAAATCTTATTTTTACCAACTTCTCATAACCATAATATTCTTACATAATTCTTTAAACATTTTTGCTAAAGCCAAGTAATTTCGTTCCAACATTTTTCTAACATTCATCAATTTTATAAAACAATCCTAGTAGTAAAAAAAAGAAATAAAAACAATCCAATCTTCATCCAGCGTCCCTTCCTCCTGGTCCCGGGTTTTGTCAGTCCTTATTATCCCATCGATCTAGCGCATTAACCTGGTAACCTTGTATCCGAGGCCCTTAAGTCTCTTCCATGTCCCTTCCGCGGCTCTTCTTCATATTTATAACTGTATTTTCCTTTGTCTCCTGCTCCTTTCACTCGTGGGAACTCCAGCTTAACAATGTTTTTGACCCTTCTCGACAAATCAGCTCCTTTTCCATAGTCCACACTAAACTCCATGTGGTATTTAAGAACATGTTTCAAAATCCCTCCAAAATTAAGAGCCCCCACAACCCCAAACATCTCACGGCCCATTGCCAGACTTGAAAAGTCCAAACATCCCTGCATAGGGGGGTCTATCCAGCCCCCCATTTCCAAACCAAACCAAACTTTATCTTTCCAAATCTGGCTTTTTCCAAGTTCATTTTTCAAGTCCAAAAGCTCATGTTCCTGCTGGGCCACAGCTCCCTTCATCTCTGGCGCCCAAGATTCAGCAACATCCTCTTCCCTCATCTGTTCTGTCAGGGCACACTCCTGATTTAATTCCTGGGTGGGCTCCATATAATTTCCCACTGCCTGTTCAAAATTTCTGATCGCATCAGTCATCAAGTCCGTCTTCTCATGTAGCTGTTCCAGTAGGGCATTTGTTTTACAGAAAGCACACAACAGAGCTTATGAATACATTGTCCTGCAAGGTCAGAAGTCTATTCCCACGATTGTAATCTGTAACAGCTGCAAGCTCCCCGGAGTTGGTTACAGTTTCACAGTCTCCCTCTAGGGGGAAAACTTCTATTTGATCTTTCTTTTAAAGACAAGTCTAACAACAAAGTTTCCTTTTTCAGATATTTTGTCAATATTTGTTCCTTTAAAATGCGAAGGGGAACAATGAAATCAATGTTTCTCTTCTTATAGCTATCTGTCAAAAACGTTTGTCTCTGGTCAATGAGCTTCAAAAAACGTCAGTCCTGACACCCCGCTCCAGGATCAGGACGGTGGAAAATTACTTTACTTTACACTCACTTCTGCAGGCTTAAACAGTCCGAAAAAATCCCCCCCCCCCTTCTGCTTCCGAAGGGGGTTCAACAATTTTAAGTGATGAAAGTTAATCTTTTACAAGCGATTTTCTGAGCTCTAGTTTGCCATGTCTTTGCTTTAATCTATCTACAAAGAAACGGAAGGCTGACTTCCTGTTTAGACCTTCCCGTTTCAGTGCCAAATTGAGGTAAACTTTTAAGTCCAATTTTCCTTTCTGCTCGCAAGTCCTTATTTAAAGTCCAATTGTCCGAAATTTAAGTACTCACGGGTGATTATTTTAGAAGCCAAATTGTCCCAGGAAAAAGGCAGCGCTCTCCGGCAACGGCTGTGCGGCTTCGCTTCACGGAAGAAGCAGTTGACTCTCAGCACCGCGCCACTTCCCCCTCTTCGCTCCGGAGCCTGTTAGTGGGTTCCTTTGCGGGTTGGGGGGGCACTAAAGGTGCCCGCCGAGTCCCATGGTCACAGGCTTCATCTGCCTGTGATTTTTGAAAGGGTCCCCGCTTCGCCGTAGCGGAAAAGACCCGTTTCGCATGGAGCTAGTCCCTCCAGATCAGAGGGAGTCCGCCATTGCTGATGGCGCCACCCCGGAAGTCCCCCTTCCAGAAGGTATATTTAAATACCTTTTTTATTTCATTATAGATCATCTCCCAGAATGTCTTAATCCTTGGGCACGTCCACCAAAGGTGAAAGAATGTACCTTCAGTCTCACTACATTTCCAACATTTATTATCAGGCAGATGGTAAATTTTTGCAAGCTTGACTGGTGTCACGTACCACCTATAAATCATTTTCATTAAATTCTCTCTTAAGGCATTACATGCCGTAAACTTCATACCTGTGGTCCATAACTGTTCCCAGTCAGCCATCATGATGTTGTGTCCAACATCTTGTGCCCATTTAATCATAGCTGATTTCACCGTTTCATCCTGAGTGTTCCATGTCAACAGCAAGTTATACATTCTTGATAAATTCTTAATTTTGGGGTCTAACAATTCTGTTTCCAATTTTGATTTTTCCACCTGGAAGCCAAGTTTTTTATCCAAATTATATGCCTCTATTATTTGATAATAATGGAGCCAATCTCGCACTTTGTTTTTTAATTTTTCAAAGCTCTGCAGTTTTATTCTGTCTCCCTCTTGTTCCAAAATTTCCCAATATTTCGGCCATTTGGCCTCCATATTGAGTTTTTTCTGAGCCTTCGCTTCCATTGGTGACAACCATCTTGGGGTTTTATTTTCTAACAAGTCCTTATATCTTATCCAGATATTAAACAATGCTTTTCTAACAATATGGTTTTTAAACGCTTTATGTGCTTTAACCTTGTCATACCACAAATATGCATGCCAACCAAATACATTGTTAAAACCTTCTAAGTCCAGCACATCAGTGTTTTCAAGAAGCAGCCACTCTCTCAGCCAGCAAAAAGCGGCTGATTCATAATAAAGTTTAAGGTCTGGCAGGGCAAATCCACCTCTTTCTTTAGCATCAGTTAATATCTTAAATTTTATTCGAGGCTTCTTGCCCTGCCAGACGAATCTGGAGATATCTCTCTGCCACTTCTTGAAACAGTCCATTTTGTCCAAGATTTGCAATGTTTGGAACAAAAACAGCATCCTTGGCAATACGTTCATTTTTATCACAGCAATTTGGCCTAACAGTGATAACTTCAAATTTGACCATATTTCTAAATCCTTTTTCACTTCAGTCCAACATTTTTCATAATTATCCTTAAATAAATTCACGTTCTTAGCAGTCATGTTAACCCCTAAATATTTCACTTTCTTAACCAATGTTAATCCTGTCTCCTTCTGAAACTTATCTCTCTCTATCCCAGTTAGGTTTTTCTCTAAAACCTTAGTTTTTATCTTGTTCAACTTAAAGCCTGCTACCTGACCAAATTCTTGAATCAGTTCCAGTACTCTTTTAGTACTAAATTCTGGCTCCTGTAAAGTCAATACCAAATCATCAGCAAATGCTTTCAGTTTGTACTGTTTAGTTCCCACTTGTATACCTTTAACCAATTGGTCCCTTCTAATCATATTTAGCAGAACCTCCAGGACCGATATAAAAAGCAATGGAGAGATTGGGCAACCTTGTCGTGTTCCTTTCTCAGTCTTAAATTCTTCTGTCACTACATTATTCACAATTAATTTAGCCTTTTGTTCTGAATAAATTGCACCTATACCATTTCCAAAACCTTGACCTACCTTTTAAAACCTTGACCACCATTTTCTTAAAGAGATGGGAGCCTACAAAAGTGCTATTCCCTTATCCCTGGAAGCTACATTTAGTTTCAATCCTATGCTTGGGGTAAAGGTAAAGGGTCTAGTCTAGTCATGACCGACTCTGGGGTTGTGGCGCTCATCTCGCTTTATTGTCCGAGGGAGCAAGCGTACAGCTTCCTGGTCACGTGGCCAGCATGACTAAGCTGCTTCTGGTGAGCCAGAGCAGTGCACAGAAACACCGTTTACCTTCCCACCAGAGCGGTATCTATTTATCTACTTGCACTTTGACACGCTTTCGAACTGCTAGGTTGGCAAGAACTGCTAGGTTGGCAGGAATACTTGGGGTAAGTCCCATTGAACTCAATGCGGCTTACTTCTGAGTAGACATTTTGTCTGTTAGACTCCATATAGATCCTCTATTTTTTAGCACTCTTTGTCCTAATGTTTTAATTTTTTAAAACCCTATATATTAAATATTTAAATCTATATAGCAAAATCATTGCAATGCCGGCTCACTAAAATACAGAGTGAATAATACCTTGCCTTGGTATCTAAACATATTTCTGCCGTCTGACAATAAATGGAAAATAAATACTTTAACGCAATAAAAGATAATGAAACAAATATTAATACCATCAAGACTCACAATTTCTTCACCAAGAAATAGAATGAAAAGTAAATAATTTCGTTTTTGTTTTCTGTAATACTCATAGTTTTAATTTCTAAATTAGAAACTCTGTGACACAAAATGGTACCCAAACCTTTTGCCTCACTGACCACTTAAAAATTGCTGATGGTCTTGGTGAACCAAATAAAAATAATAGTGATGATGATGATGATTTTATTATTTACAATCATATTCTAAAAGATACAAAAGTTAGATACTGAAACAGATTAAAATTGCCTTAACTTTCTCTGCATCTGGGTAGGCTTGTCTAAACAGGAATGTTTTTAGCAGGTGATGAAAAGAGTACAGTTAATGCTGATCTAGATGGAGGGTAGGCCACTGTTGTGGCCAGTCTGCCTCTGAACACTAGTCACTGGGAATCACAAGTGGGGAGAGGGTTGTCACTTAATTCTGCTTATGTGCTTCCCATGGGTTTCTGTTTGCCTACTGTGAGAACGGCATGCTGGACTAGATGGGCCTTTGAGTCTGATTCCGGAGGGCCCTTCTTAAGTTATGTGTCTGATTCCCTTTACTACCAAACATTTCAACAGCATCGATTGGGTTAATTATCTCTTGGAACAAAAGGGGGAAGGTCTGGATTGTGCTATTACATAGTTTAGACACTAGGTAGCACTGAACTTTGTAATATCTGGATGGCATCAGGAGTGTCTTGTGCTCTTTTGCTCATGTTCAAGAGAGGCAATGAACTTCTTGGTTGGCTCACAGCCTAGTGTGCCCACTAAGAGCATTCCATCTTGGCTGTAGGTCCTGGTGGACCTGCTCCCTGCCTTGCAGGCCTTTTTCTACCTGTTCTGGGAGGGCAGGGAGGACTGACTCCAGCTACAAAAGTCGAGGCTACTGAAGAGGCCAGAGACCACCTTGGCTGTCTCTTAGTGCAGGTGTTTGAGCCTGAGCTTCCACAGCCACAGCCTGCCATGAACCATCTTGGCAACAACAACAGCGGATATGTTCAGGGCTTGTGATAATACTTTATTCTTTGGTTAATTAAGCTGTTTTAAATGTGCATATTATATTTGACTTCCTTTAGTAAGGCTTTCTTTTGAAATGTTTAAGATAATGTTTTTGTTAACTTTGCTGCGTTAAATGTGCATTCTGTAGTTGACCTCCTTTGTAATGTTTTCTTTTGAAATCTTTAAGATAATATTTTAAGTTCCTTTTAATTATGTTGCTTTGAATGGATGCTTTATATTTGACTTTCTTCAGTAATGTTTTATTCTGGATTATTTTATTCGATGTTTTAATGCGCTGTCCATCACTTTGAGATTTTTTTTCTTAAAAATATAAAGCAGTAGAAAAATGAATTTAATAATAACAGTGAGACTGCAGTTCATGTACTTAATATATTTCAAGATTGAACACCAGTCAAGACACATCACCACCACCATTAGAAAAATTTGTTGGCCACAAACCCAGTTTTTTTAGTGTTGTGCCTAGAAACATCTGGTAGAATTAGCAGTCCATGAATTGCATAATTTAAGACAGGGATTATTTTCATGTCTGAGGAGCAGGAGTAACTTGAAGCTATATTGCATAAAGAATCAGCAGGGGCACTGCCTTTTTACCATCTTCAGATCAAACTATGAAATCCGCTCCTGCTGCTTTGGCCTCGTTTGGCCAATGTATGAACTTTTTATTTTGCTTTAGCATAAATCTCTTGATCTGATAAGGCAGGCTCTTTTAAAAAGCACTTATGCATGATCTCAGCTTACTCATATGAATGAGTCCCGTCAAAGTGAAATATCTGGGGAGGAAGCAGATAGAATCAAGGCTGAAGTGCTTCTTGGCACCATAGAATTTTGCCCAAATTCCACAGTTTGAAAGCCTTGGCTGGGGCTTCTCCCACCTCTCTTTTGCTCTGATACTTTTCTTCCCTTTTCACAGCTCTTAGATTTAGGTGTCAGGCCTACATGTAGCCAAACTTGACCTGAACTTCTAAAAGAGAAGGTCACCTCTGCTTGCAACACCTTTTTATTGTGTACATAATAACATATAGAATATAACATATGAATCAGGCTTAGCAAATAATTTTAGGAGCCTGCCAAAGCTTAACTTATCCATATTTGAGCAAACCTGCGAACACAACCTAAAAGCTGGAGTGCCAAACACATTTGCAGTTGTGGGGAAATATTCATTGCATATTAATCAGTGCAAAATTTAAAATGTAGAGGTGTGGGAGCTCGTCTCTGCTCGTTTTGCAGTAATTTGGAAATTATCCAAGTTCTTTCCTCTCAAAATCAGGAAGAGCTCAGACCATTTTCTTAGCCAATTTGAGCCTTGAAGGGGGGAAAAATGCTCCTTATAAAAAAATTACTTCTCCTGTTTAAACAAGTTCAAGGGTTCCCTGCATCAGGTGGGTTTTTTGCTGTCTCCTCTAGGTTTAGCAGCTCTTTGGATCAAGGTCCCCCCTCCTCATGCAAAGCAACAGAGGAACTTCTCCATTGCTTTGCATCGGGCTAATTTAAAGAGTTACACTGCTGCGGGGGGGGGGGGGGGCATTCGAAAGGAGACCTTTAAGGCTGCCCCAACCCAGCAACACTTTCCCCAGAAGCAGCTTTTCAAAGTCAGAAACTATTTTCCAAGATTTTCATCTGAGCTGGAGCAGGAGGATGTTCTCCTCCTTTGAGGAGAGGATTATTGAGCCCCCAGAGCTAATTTCCGGGTCTGAGCTCAACGAACTTTGCTGACATTTCTGTCTCTGTATAAGAGTGTGACCTTATGAATGGGCCTCAAAATGAACAAAACTCCCCAAAGACCTCATGGCTCCCTCAGTCCTCTTACTCAGCTGATGACACTTGGAAGATTATTCTGTCTTTGCTCATTGGTCTCTGCTTTAGCCCTAGCTTCAGTCTTTTCTCTTTCCGTGTGTCACAAATTTTACTCGTTTTCTGAGTTTGTCGGGAACACTAAAAGATTTGATTAGAGCATTTCTTGTTTTCCTAGTAATTAGGCCAACCATTGTATGAGCTATAAAAAGAAATTAGATTAGCAAAGAGGTGGAAGATTCCCCAAGATGATCACAAGGGAAGATGAAGAATCTCATTTATTCTCCACCAACATAAAAGTGAAATTAAGGTGACCGACCCAGGATCCAGTGATAGATCCAAATGGTTACCATAAAAAGTGCAGCCTTACAATGTCAGCAAGAGGCCAGCAGCAATTAGATCAAAAGACTCTTCTAGAAGCAATTCTGGTAGGAAAACCCTGGTGGTGCCGCACAAATCCACCAACCAAGTCTCTCTTTATAGTCAAAACTCTTTATTAACAGACCTTGTGTCCCATGGAGGTCTCTTTATTTTCATGTGTTGTGTCATGCAAACTAGCACCACAACATCTCATTTATGACGCCCACAAATATAGTTTTCGCCGTGACCTCGACCACTAAACATATTTCAAAAAACTTGCTGGATCCTAGAAAGAATTAAGGTGGCCAACTTCCAATTTAAACCCCAGTGACTCTTAGGTGTTTGGACCCTGGTGACTGTTAGCTGTCACTAGGAGGCAGATCTGGAGAAATCTGTGGAAACTTGGAGGTGGAGCCTGGTAGCATCGGGCAGGTCATAGACCCTCCAAGTGCCCCTATTTTCCAAGGACAGTCCCGGATTTACAGAAGCCATCCCAGTTTCTGATTTGATCCTGGAATGTCACACTTTTCCTTAAGAAGCCCCTATTTTCATGGTGTACATGGTTCTCTCCCCCCCCCCCCCATTTCATCCACACAACAACCCTGTGAGGTAGGTTAGGCTAAGAGATGGTGACTGCCCAAGGTCACCCAGTGAGATTCATGGCTGTGTGAAGATTCGAACCCTGCTCAACCAGGTCCCAATCCAACACTCTGACCATTTCGCCACACTGGCCACACTAGATTTGTGGCTGCAAGACTACATACAGGCAGTGTGCTGCAACAAGGATAACTACAGCATCATCTGGCCCAAAGCTGTCTTTGCACCGCTGCATTCATTCTCGGGTTATTATAATTCATGGTATAGACAAGTCAACGCATTTCCTTACCATTTGAACTGCAACGTAGGCATCTGGCCATAGCCATCACAGCTAGCTTACTTACATCCCCATCAACACTTGAGCGCCAGACTTGTTAAAAATCTCCTATGTATAGCTGGCGTGTCACACGAGCGGGCGGAAAGAACGAGAGAGAGGTCAGGAATCCTGGCAACCGAAGGCCTTCCTGCTTATCACTAGCGGTGCGGATGCATTTCCATGTGATTTACTGAAAGGAGTGCGAGTCGGAGACTCGGCTTTCCTAGGACATTATTTCTCGAAAATGACTTCAGTTTGTGATAAATTGGTTTTGACATCCATCACACAGATTCTGGGTGGTGTAATTTAGCATTGGCCATAGCGCTTCTTTTGAGCCTCTGCCCACCTCCCACCTCTGCTCTGCTAACAATGAGCTAATGGATCCGTGGCTTCGCTCTAAACATCCCCAAAGAGCAAAGGGGAGTCCCAGAAGAGGCAGGCCGGTCGAAGTGGCAGGCACAAGGCTCCATTTGCGGTGACCTGGAAGCCACAGGCCTTTCCTCGTGACCTGTAACTATTACACAGCATGCCCAAGAGGAGCTTTGCCTCTGGCCTTTGCCTTTCAGCCCCACACTTTACATCCACGCAGAACATAACAGATGAACCGTCGTTCAGATACAGCAGCTGCCACATCTGTACTGTACTGGCAGCCCTCTTGTCCGTGGCATATGGCTGTGGACTGTCGAAAGGTGGGGACAGGGAGGAATGTGGAGCAAACAACAGGACGTAGGCCCAGGTAGATAGCCATCAGTGTGTGGGGTACAGGAAATGGCAAAGCCTAGATAGCCAGGGTACCAGGCCTATGGTTCAGCAGTCAATGCTAGTTAGGGCAACTCATTGCTGCTCAGGCACAAAGGGCTCAGTTTAATTTGGAAGGTGCCTCCATTAGCTCTCCATCGTTCTCCTCCAATCACTGCCTTCCCACAGATTGCCTCCCTCAATCCAGATTTTCTCATACCAGGGATACTCTGAAAAGGAGAGAAATATCAATAGCAAACGACTCCCATGGAGGGGTTGTCAGTTGCCTTGCTCCACAGTTTCCTGTGTGGGTTATTCAACTCCACGTCTTCCATGTCTGTGTTCCCTTTTGCTTCTGCAGAAGTGCTCCTGTATATTTCTGGTCAGGTGATTTATTTATTTCAACCAGAGCTTTCAGGCACTCAAAGAAATTATTTGCTTGAAGTGCACACTGCATTTTCAACATGTTTGTATGTTATTTATTTTGTGGTGTTGCTATGGGGGGGGGGGAGATGGTGGCAGTCTGTTTATCTCATTTTTAAATAAAACAAACATCACAAAAAGCGCAACCTACTCTGGACACGTCACAGCTTCAGTTTTGCACAGAAACACAACACAGTCCTAACCACACCTACTCAAACGTACGCCCTATTGAATTCAGTGAGGCTTACTTCCTGGTCAGTGGAGTTAGGACTGTAACTGAGAGGGGAAGGTGGGAGGGGCAAGGAGCGGGGAGCTCCGTGCCCCTCCCCACTTCCCCCTCTCCATTATCTGATCTGAGGCAAGCTCAGCAGCACAGTGAGATGAGAAGAAGACAGGATCTGTGTGTGCCAGAAGCAGAGCAACTCAGGGGGCCTAAGCAGAGATCAGAAGCTGAAAAATAATTTTTTAAAAGTACTCTCTGCAAAGCTATGCAAAATGTTATGCAAAGTGGCATAACGGATGCATCAGATGTCCTGGCCACCCACCCACTCACCACCACCCCCCACTCTGTTAGAGCAAGCTAGCAGTTAAAACTAAAATATTGAAAGCCACAACAGTCTGCCAGTAATCAACTGTCTTGGTTCAGGGCCTGCTATCGCTGATAGTTATGATACTCTGGGACTTGGAAGCCCTGCTTCCTCATCTGGGGACCCGAGTCTTGATCTGAAGGAAAGTCACTCACCACCTGCTTCGAGGGACTCTTCCCCATCCACTAGGCGGCTCTAGTGGATGCAGCCACAAACACACTCCAGAGGTCTGCTGGTTTTCATCCTCATATGGGGAAAACGCTTTAGTCTGCTGCCATGTGGTTTGGGAATTGCTCTGTGGTTTTCCCAGTGTGTGTTTGACTCAAGGAAGGTCCCTTTCTTTAAGTCAGTGGAGGGTGGATTTCAGCTAAGATAAGTTTACTTACATTAAGAGCAGTTTGATAATGGAACCAATCTATCTAGAAGTATGGTGGGCAGCCATCTCCTGTGGGTGTCGTAACTCTACTACTTCCATTGATGGCCTAAATGTAGTTTTGTTTCGTTTCCTTGGTTTTAATCTAGTGATGTTTTGGTTGTTTCAATGGCCCCATTCACGCAGAAGAGTGGGATAGAAATGTAAGAATAAAATACTGAATCAAAATGGCTTGAGCTATAGAATGGAAAGGACGGACTTGTAGCCCACAGGGCCTATCCACTGCATGCTTAGGGCCAGGAAATACCCTACAGGAATTGAGGAATGGCCTGTTTGGGAGATCAGGATGCCAGGTAGATGAGGCACCGAGAGAGACGACACAGTGATGTTCGGTTTATTAGGGGAAGAAGATGCTGAAGCGGAAAGCACAGAGCCAGCCGAGTCGGCAGGCGGCACAGAGCATGAGAAAACGGGCTGTGCGCTTATTAAGTAGGTGCAGCTGCTCCAGACAAGCAGCCCAAGCCTATTCCTTAACACATTAAGGCCTTCTGGACATCTGTGACATAAGAACAATAGCCGGCAGCCCGTAAATCAGGACTCGGGAGCTTTGCATCCAGTTAGCGACAGCGCTTCCCCCCACCCCTGCCTCCCTGCCCTTTTGCTAAGTCTAAGAAGAGGCTGATTCTAATGACATCTTTAATGGCTAAGCTGTTCAGAGTAGCCGCTGAGAATGGAGCTTGTTCGATGCTCAGCCCCTGCACGCAGCTTAAGAAGATTACTTTGGCGCACTCAGGACTGTGCACATGATGCTGCAAAGTGCCAGCGCTCTAAGCTTCAGGACAAATTAGTAACAAAGCAGGTTGGGGAGGAGCAGGGGGAAGGAAGGACAACTTTCCCTTGGGCTACCCATGATTCCTGTTCCGTCTCTTACTTAGGAAGGCACACCTTTAGGCAGCAGACTCTGCATTTGCCAATATTCTGCAGGGAGTGCAGAAGGAGTACGAAAGTGTGTGCAGGTGTGTTTCTAGTACTGCTGGCTGGAAAAGCGTGTTTTGGATTATGTGGCCAATGCCTGCTGAAATCTCAGAAACCGTGGAAGGGTGGCTCAGGATGATTTCCAGTGGTTGGGGACTGGATCACAAGGTTATTTATTTATCTGGAATATTTACAAGCTGCTAGATGTTAAAACAAATACCATAGTGGTATACGACAATAAAAATAGATTAAACGGTTCTCAAAAAGTAATCAGATACTGCCCATGAGTTAACTCATTCATCGTGAGAGCCAATGGAATGTCATTGAGTTCTGTTGCTCCCAGGGGGACTTGCTCCATTCAGTTCAATATAAGAAGCTCTATTCTGCTGCTACTCCAGGCTGTGAGCATGTGGCAGTGGCCACAACCCAGGAAACGTCTTTGCCTAGTGAGGGTAACCCATGGGTCTCAAACTCTTGATGTGTGAAGGACTTCCCCTGCATTCAAAGACAGGGCTCTGGAGGATGAGACCAATAGTGGGTCCCACGGTGAAGAAGGCAGTTTCTGCACTTGCTGTAGAGGAAAGAGGGGCAAATGGGGCTCATCAACCTGGGAAGGTTGCCCATCTAGGAGAAGGAAAGCTGTGATCCTAAACCTCCGCTGTCTTGCAGGATATCTTGGGAGAAGAAAAGGCTCCAGAGTAAACCATACACAAATAAGGAGTGGAATCTCTAAGATGTTTGCATGACGCCTTTCCAGCAACTTCTGCAGCCAGGTTGGTGCCAAACATTTTGCTCTGCTTTCTTTTGGACCACATCAGTGAGGGTGAGAGGGAGGTCTTGTCATCTGGGCAGCCCAGGACCTCCATACACACTGCCCAGACTTGTGCCTTGGGAGGTCACTTTGATGCTGGTAATGCAGCAGTTTGACTTCACCCCTGGAGGCACACTCCATTGTCTCTTGAGACAGACAGATGGCAACAAGAAAATGCCAGGCTCTGAAAAATGCCAATGACCCCTGATGCCCCAGTACCTGGTGAGATTAGTGTGGCCTAACAGGGACACATAGGGCAGAAAACAATTTCCTATCCGAAAGGATTGGGGTTTTAATTTCCTTGCTGCTATGGCTCCTGATTTACCGGATTACCCCTGCCTCGGGCCACAATTATAGCATATGTTGCTGTTGTGGGAAGGTTCCTTTTTTATCGTTTAATCAAATAAAGTGCATTTGTGGATTACACAATCATTCACAGTCCCTGATAATCTTTTTCTGCTTAGCTGTGTCCTGGAACTTGGAGACAAACAAAGACGTTTATTGCTGTTTTGGAGGCTGTGGCTTCTTGCTAGGAGCTTTTGCTCCTTAGAGAAGTGGGTTGCAATTTGTATTGCAATATGTCCCAGAGTTCATGAAATATTAGGACTGTTCCCTCCACCCCCTAACCATCCAGCAACTCAAATATTAAGAGAGAGGAATACCTCTAAGAAGCTGTTGTAGGATAATGAAAGTATGGAAAGCAAGCACTGACAAATTGCTGTGTAGGAGAATGTCAAAGAGAGTCTGGCCCATTTGTTGGTAGAAGCTGTTTTCCTCATAGATAACCATATAATTGGTGGCCAAGGGGCAATAGTTGGCTCATATAGCAAGTTTGTGGGGAAGCACTGGCAGCTGGTCCCCTTTGAGACTTGTACGGTGGAAGGCAGGGAGAGTGACAGGGTGTGGAGTCAGAGCCAACGACAGACAAAACCGAGTAATTCTAGTTTTTTACATACTCCTCCATGCTGAGTTCTGCAAAGGCAACACCAAAACCGAGGAGAAGGATAAGCCAGCCTTAATACTGGATGTCAGTAAGAAGGCAGGCAGTGTAATATTGGCACCTGTGAGTCCTGGAAGACCTGCTCTGTGTCTTGGAGGCCTTTTCCCACTTGGCCTGGGAGGGCAGGGCCCTGACGGACTCCAGCTACAAAAGCTGGGCCTGCTGAGCAGACTCTTGAGTTGGAGTATCATTTAGGGATTTTTGTTGGAGCTTTTTGTTGCTGTTATTGATGTTAATTTTCAGAAGCAAAATACAGCAGAGATACAGGAAAAACATTGCTAGGCAGTGGACTGTAATAGTGTGTGTGTGTGTGTGTGTGTGTGTGTGTGTGTGTGTGTTGCTATTTTTTTGTATCTTTCTTTTGGATCTTATGATTTAAAATCAAAGGCTCAAATAATTGTACAGTTGGAAAGAACCATGAGGATCATCTAGTTCAGCTCCCTACAGTACAAGAATCTCTTGCCCAACTTGTTATGTAGAAATTATTAAATTTGTTTGTATACTTTTTGATGTTTGTTTATCGTTTAAGACTACCTTTGTTATGTTTGTAGTTATGTAATTTTTTTATATGTTGTAGCTTGCCTTGAGCATGGTTTTAACGCTGGAAGAGAAGCATACAAATAAAATGATTGATTGATTTGGTGTTGCGGACTTTACAAAATTATGCTATTGAAGACTGAAGCATAGAACACCAGCATTTTCTTAAAATAAATGTATGTACTGGGGGTAAGGTGTTCAATACTGGACTGGTGGAAGGGACTCAGGGAGTGCTAACGGTCCGTGGGTTAGGGGACCCAATACTTGCTTTGCCCTGGACACTGGCAACCCATGCTATGCCCCTGGGTTTCTTTATTGAAAACAAATTCCTGGGCTGAGGATATGCCAAGAAATAATCTCTTCTAAAGGTGTATTCACTGGTCCCCACCCCAGTCACTTTTCTTCCCACTGGGATCCTATTGGTGGATCTCAGGTTCTATAAAGAAAAATCATGCACACCACAAAATAGAATTTCTCATTTGCAAAGCCCTTTACAGTCTTTTGCACACGTTCCAGCCCAAGCAAAGCATGTGTAAGTCCCATTGATTTCCAGGAGCAGATTCATTTCTGAGTGATCAATTGGGCACATTGCTTGCATATATTTCCCCTTCATCTCCCTGAGAGAAAGGAGCTAGAGATTTACTTTTTTTAAACATGAAAGCTGAAAAGTCAGGAAAGGGACTGGAGATATTCTTCAGGCAGCCAAAGATGAATCCTGTGGCTTCAGTGGCTTGGCAGAGGTTGGGTTGAATGGGGTAACATATTGATGGAAAACTAGAGACCTAACCCGTGCAGGTAGAAGAGGATGAGGGTATTATCAATTCCTGACCAGCAGATATTGGCTCACAATTTCTCCCTTGTTTCTTTTGCATCTCGGCTCCTTTTCTGTTCCTAGGATTTGTTACCATTGCCTCCTCCTTCACTTCCCTCTCTGCCTCTCAGTTGTTTGTCCTGCTGTCTACATTTAGATAGTGTGCAGGGTGAGACATTGGTTGAGGTGAGCTGGGAGCCAAGAACCAGGAGCCATGGGATGAGCGAGTCAGAACTGGAGGCCAAAATGGAGGGATAAACAGGAATGCAGCTGAGCTCAGAAAAGACCTTGCCCAAGTAAGATTAGGCTGAAACAGGGCTGCTCCCCGCATCAAGTAAATAAATAAAAATGCTTAACTAACCGACTAATCGCGTCGCAGATAGCTCTGTTCTGCCGCCCCTAACATTGATCCTGCCCCCATGATATAAATCCTGGCTACGCCCATGCCCTCTTAGGCGCCTTCCTTTCCAGGAGGCTCCAGTGGCAGCATCGAGCCCTGGGATCTTTCCCAGGAGTTCCTGAAAGTACTTCACTGAGAAGCTGCCTTCAGTTCAAAGGTTCACCACACAGGGGAGCTGCACACAGAGCCAGCAGTCCCCTGACAGTCTCTGTTTGCTTATGTTAATCTGTAAAATACCATGAACATTGATGCTGTTTCATCAGTCAATCAATCAGTCAAGCAAACAAACAAATAAAGTTGAGAATCCTGGCGTACATCATACAGGAGGGCTGCTGCAGCTGTCAGAAAGAGCTACGGCAGCAGGGTCCCACATTGCCTGAGATATAGGAACTTTTGTTTGGTGCAAATGTGTATGCTTTGTGCCCTGCTTAATTGCAACTCGCATCTCTTGCGGGGGCGCAATTAGTGCCAGCACCGTCCGTTAAGAGTTTGGGTGTAATCTTCGACACCTCCCTTTCCATGGAGGCGCAGATTGCAGCTATAACAAAGGCGGCATTTTTCCATCTCCGCCAAGCTAAGCAGTTGGCTCCTTACCTCTCTCGCCCTGACCTAGCCACTGTGATCCATGCGACGGTCACCTCCAGACTGGATTATTGTAACTCGCTCTACGTGGGGCTGCCCTTGAGACTGACCCAGAAACTCCAGCGGGTGCAGAATGCTGCAGCGAGACTCCTTACGGGGTCTTCGCTGCGAGACCACATTCATCCGGTGCTATACCAGCTGCACTGGCTCCCGGTGGAGTACAGGATCAGGTTTAAGGTGCTGGTTTTAACCTTTAAAGCCCTATACGGCCTAGGACCCTCGTACCTACGGGACCGCCTCTCCTGGTATGCCCCACAGAGAAACTTACGGTCTTCGAATAAAAACATCTTGAAGGTCCCAGGCCACAGAGAAGTTAGGCTGGCCTCAACTAGAGCCAGGGCTTTTTCGGCTGTGGCTCCGATCTGGTGGAACACTCTGTCACAAGAGACCAGGGCCCTGCGGGACTTGACATCTTTCCGCAGGGCCTGCAAGACAGAGCTGTTCCACCAGGCCTTTGGCCAGGGCACAGCCTGACTCCCTCCCTCGGCAATCTTCGCGGAGCTCTGGCCCAATAGTTGCCAGTGGCTTGAATTAATTAATTTTATAACGAATGATTTTAGACTGTTGTTTATGCTGTACTTTTGTACTGTTTTATTGTTGTTAGCCGCCCTGAGCCCGGCTTCGGCTGGGGAGGGTGGGATATAAATAAAAATTTATTATTATTATTATTATTATTATACTTGATTTTGTTTGCACAAATTTGCCTGTGTGTTGTTATGCTGCAGGTGCTTCATATGGACCGGTCTGGATATACTCTAAATTAACATACAGTCATCTGATCAACTATTTAGGCAACATATAATAAACTTACTCCCTTCCTTCACTGTGAATTGCAAGGTGCCCTCCTTTAATAAACAGTGGAGCTAAGGAAAAACAGGAGACCGAAATAAAGCAATTATATCCAGAGAAGATGTTGCCTTAAGTGAAACTTCTCTCTGTGCTAAAAGCCTTGTTTTCTTAAAACAAAGGCCCTTTCTCCTTTCTGGGCAAAGTGCTTCATAAGCCTTTCAGCATCTCCTGTTGTGGCAAAGCAGCTGATCACTTGACCTGCACAGCACTTTTTGTATGAGAATTGCTTGCAGTTACTCCGTAGCAAATAACTCTGCTCTAAGTTGATAAGGTCTTTTCTGTAGGCCTAAATTGCTCGGCAGCTGTGCAGATTACATGATGGGCTGCTGCACAGCAGTGGGAGGGTGGGGAGGCACTAATGAGGCACTTTGCTCCATTAATTGGTCAGGATGGTACTTGATAACTGGCACTTCTCTGTGCCTTTCAGGGAATTTGGTGTAGGAGCAAATTGCAAACATAAAATAAGGCATAATGTAGCTTGCAATTATAGGGTCTGCTGTGTTCAGCGTTGTCCTGAAAACAAAGATCGATTCTTCCCCCCAACAATTCAGCTATATGACAACATGGCCATGCAGTCTCAATTGCACAGATGTTTCCTTCTGTTGTTACCTTTCCCTCTCAGGAAAAAGCTGCATCTGTCCAAGGAGGAGGGTAAATATTAAACCCAAGACTGACATCGAGACTTCTTTAGAGGCCAAGCAGTCATACCCCAACCATGCAAGAGGATCGTGTTGTCAGTGACAGCTAAAGGAGGTCCTGGCTGGGCTTGGTCATGGGGACACAGAGGTAAGTGACACCACTAGAACAGATCTGGCTGGCACAAATCTGTCTGTCTCTCACCTGGAAAGTGAACATGCAGACTTGGTAACGTGCACTGCATACTGAAATTCTGAAAATGGTAATATTTGGGGGAAGGAGATGTGGGTCCCAAAGTTTTCTTACTGGTATAGTCATTATAATGCACAGTGAGCAACATGGCGATGCAGCATAGCAGGAAGCAATGAAAATACTGTGTGTCAGGAATTTCTAATCTCACTTCAGCTAGCAGAACACTCCTATGCAGGCCTGCTCAAAAGTAAATCCCACTGAGTTCGGTGAGGCAATACAGTTGTGTATTACCTAGAGCTGCTGTGTTGTAGCCTGGGGGTGAGAAATCTGTGGTACTCCGGGTGTAGTTTCTGGAACACAACTACTTGGCCCCATATACCTGAAGGAGCGTCTCCACCCCCATCGTTCTACCCGGACACTGAGGTCCAGCACCGAGGGCCTTCTGGCAGTTCCCTCACAGCGAGAAGCGAAGTTACAGGGAACCAGGCAGAGGGCCTTCTCGGTAGTGGCACCCTCCCTGTGGAACGCCCTCCCATCAGGTGTCAGGGAAATAAACAACTATCTGACTTTTAGAAGACATCCAAAGGCAGCCGTGTTTAGGGAAGTTTTTAATGTTCGATGTTTTGTCGTGTTTTTAATATTCTGTTGGGAGCTGCCCAGAGTGGCTGGGGAAACCCAGCCAGACGGCTGGGGAATGAATGAATGAATAAATTATTATTATTATTATTAATAATAATAATAATAATAATAATCCTGATGCTGCTCAGGCCTAATGAGAGTTGGTTGGAGAGCTGGGTCATTCCCCACTTATTTATGAGTAAGCCCTATTAAACTCAATGTGACTTCCTTAAACATACACAGGTCCCCACTTTAAATAGATGCGATTCCCTTAGCCGCACCTGGCCACCCCCACCCCCATTTTCAGTGTGGGTTTATCTTCCAGAATTGCTGGAAGGATGGCTTGAGATAATGTGTGGAAAGTGCTATGCTGGTGATAATCAGGATGACGATCCTCTGAAAGCTGATGGATTTTATTTCTACTTTAGGTTGCATTCACAGCCACATTAAAACGATCAGTGAGATGGGGTAGAATGATAAAAGTGCACATGCTTACCACATTAAAATGTGATGGAGTGGTTTTCTAGGTATAAGCTATATGCTTAAATTTAAACATTAAATATTATTTGAAATGGTGAAGTCTTCAAAAGCAGCGGAAAGGCCTCACACGCTCAGACCCCCCATGCTGTTCATCCCTGGTTTGCTACTAGGCCAAACGTGCAGCTACGAGTTGTGGCCATTTTCTTTGCTCGTGGCTAAGAAAAGCAAAGCTTAACTATGAGCCCATGTTTGGAGAACACAATAAAACCAAGGTTGCTCCAGCAGACTGAGGCAATATGTCCGGGGAAGAGCAAAGCAGGTGAGCTCTTCTGCAAGAGCCACCATGTTGGCACAGTCCTGGGAAGTCATAGTCTGGTTTACCGTGTCGTGTGAACCAGGACATTATGTGCCTGAGAGGTGGACGACTTACTTAAGCCAGGTTTGGCCAAAATCTGCATTCATTCATTCATTCATTTAATGTATTTTTATTAAAGATTTTCTTGATTTACAAAAGTATGTGCAGTCTCTCTCTCTCATATTATTTCCATGTAAGATTTTTACAAATAAGTTTCATTTGTTGAAACGTTAGGAAGAAAGGGGGAAAGGGGTGGAAGGGGGGAAGGTGAGTGGGGGTGGGGTCGGGTGGCAATGTTTCTATTTTACTTAATATATGTAGGGTTTGGTGTCAGCGTTGCTTGTGCAGGTTTTTTGCTGTTCACTTGTGTTCCTTTGGTGGTGAGAGAGGTTGGGGTTGGCCTAGGATGTGGTTGTTCATTTGTGGTTGGCTGTGGTGGTCTTTGTTTTCATGTGTGAGTGGGATGGGTGGGTGTTTGGTTCAGGTTAGCCATATTGATTTATATGCTGTTGGTGGATTTTTGTCATTGTCTTGTTGGGCTGTGTATGTGATAAAGGGGAGCCATACCGGGGTGAAGAGGGGTGAAGGTGTCCTCTTCTATTTGTCCCTGTGTCAGTTTCAGTTTATTGGTTAATTTTTCTAGTAAGGCTGCTTCCCATACTATTTGGTACCATTGGTCCATGCTTACTCCTGACAGGTCTCTCCAGTGTCTAGTTATGATGTTTCTGGCTGCTGAAAAAAATCTGCTTTTATGAATATTTGGCCTAGATGATGATGACGACTTTGAGGCTCATTCAGAAGTATTTTGTTGGATTTTTTTTAATTAGGTACAGATAATTCATTCCTGCCTTCTCCTCTTTCTGATATTAATGAACGTTTAAACAATAAAGCTAGTATAATACAACACTGAACTTTGCTGAGTGCTGGCAGTAGCCAGCAAGTTCCAAGACAACAGCTACATTAACTCGATCATATTAGAAATATGTAGCATTTTATATTCTTAGCTTCTGCATTTAATGCACAGTTCAGTACATTACTGTTTATGTTCAGTGTAAAATGTATACCATAAAATGAATGTATACCATAAAATATACAGGATGTGTGTAATGGGGAGGAAGTTAATATTGGTTGTTAACTGTGCTAACCATGCACAGCTTGGCATTTTTTTGGTGAGTTTTAACTGCTCTCCTTTAAAAGGAGGCTATCATCTGAGAATAAAACTATCGCTGAAAATGTGTCTCTGAGATAAAAGAATGTAAGTAATTTCCCCTTTCTCTTTTCTTGATCCCCAGGCTGTTCGTACCATGTGGCATAACCATTTGTGCCAGCATCTTTACTATGTATTATTGTTAATTATATATTTGTTATTTGCTTCTTTTCCCTCTAAAAAAAACACAACTTGAAGTGACTTACAAAAATTAACATTAAAAACAAGGATAAAACAACCTAAACCAGAAACATGTGATTCCCTGGGGAAAGTATTCCATAACTGGGGAGCCACCTCTAAGAAGGCCCATTCTCCCCACAGAGAAGGGCCTTGTAGAAGAATGCAGGATCCAAGCTAGTTCGTGTTGGGAGAGGTGGTCCTTGAGGTCTTGTTGTCCTGAGCCTCATAAGCCTTTATAGGTCAAAACCAGTGCTTTGAATTGGGCCCAGAAACTAATTGGTAACCAGTGCAGTTAGGCCGGAATTGGTGTTATGTGCTCGGACCGTCTTTCCCAGGTGACTGACCAGAGCATAAACAGAAGAAGTCAGACTATCTGTGCCCAGATAAGGGTGTAGCTGGGCCACCTGCCAAAGCAGATGGAAGGCAACAGGTCTGACCGCTCAGGGAGACTTCCTGTTCTGCTGCTCCCAGCCTTGAAACTGTAGCATCCCTGAGGGGCTGAGGCGGCGGGGGGGAGGGAGGGTCATGACAGAACCTCCCATCTCATAGCAATAATGCCTCTCCTCCTCTGCTTCCCCACAGTTCAATCCCTCTGTCCATGATGCAGCCATTTCCTCAGAAACCAGGTAGATGGGTCATCTGTCCCACACAGTCTTTCCTGCTTGCAGGTTCTGCAAATGTAGCTGTGCCTGTGGAAAAGGTATTCTTGAAACTGCACTGCAGCAGCAGCAGCAGCGGTGGGACTAGGGGCACCAGCTAGTCCTGCAGCTGAGAATAAAACACACACACTTCCACTTGGCCCTCTCTAAGTGCCCGTTTGCTGAATTTTTCAGCCTGCAGCCACCAATGTCAATGTGTTTTGATTGATGACTCATTTGTCACATTGATCTATATCCCCTTCTGGTGGCAGTAGAGTTTTTCGGTGTTCTGTTTTGTTTTTTTAACCATCCCCGAAAAGAATGCATTTGAAATGTAATCAATGCCTCATCCTAATGGTCGGGGATGACTCCGGGGAAAGGAGTTTTACACTCCTCCCTTTCTATGTTTCTTGGTAATTGGGCACCAGGCAGAGAGGAGCTGCCCTCCTGACTGGAGGCCAGATGAGCAGATAAATGATCAAAGGAGCGAAACAGCTGGCAGCCTTCCAACACACAGCAGGCGTGTGTGTGCACGGGAGGGGGGAGATCAAGCGCAACGTCATCGTCATCACCATACCCTTTTGTGGACTGTTTAATCCTGAGGAATAAATTTGCACACTCTCAGTTTGCGTGTGTAAAAGGACCCCAGCTCTGTTTTCACCCTAATGGGGCTCTGCTACACGTCAGCACAGCCATTCAGACAGTGAGCGAGCAAGGAGATGGGAGACTGTTGGGGAGCTGACTACCCACCTGTGAAGAAGTAGCCTACCAAACTGGGCTTGTCCCTTTAAGAAAGCCTCTTCCCTACCTCCACAGCTGGAGGCAGTATGCTTTTGAATGCCAGTTGCCTGAAAACGCAGCAGGAGAGAGTGCTGTTGCTCTCAGGTCTGGCTTGTGGGCTTCCCATAGGCTTCTAGCTGGGAAAACAGGATTCTGGACTAGGTGGGCCATTGGCCAGATCCGGCAGGGCTCTTCTTATGAACCCAGAGAACTTTTTCCTTCATGAACTCAAGGTGAGCAAAACAAATTTTCTGCTGGGTACCCTAAATGAGTTTGCCGGTGCTCCATCTGGCAGAGGGGAACGGACGCTTCATTCTCACCTCCCACTTTCCCTGGCCATCAGTAAGCATTAATAATAATAATAATAATAATAATTTATTATTTGTACCCAGCCACTCTGGGCAGGTTCCAACAAAGATTAAAAATACATCAAAATGTCGCACATTAAAAACTTCCCTGAACAGGGCTTTCTCCAAGATGTCCTGGACTGATACCACACATGTTGTCATTTCCTGACTGGTGGACCTTCCTAGATCTGCCAATACTCCCCCTTCCTGGTACACAAGGTAAAGATGGGGGGATTATTAGGGGAGGGGAACTATTTTTCCCTCATGGAAAGCTGGGGAGAGGCAACCTTACATTTGATATTCTGTATACCCAGCTTGAAATTCTAAGAACCGGCTTATTTAGCATTATTTGCCTAGCCCATGTGCCTAGTTGTGGCACATCCTACATGTTTAGGAGAAGTAACAGGATTGAGTCCTGGCTGGTGGCCTTCAATGGCCCCCTCCTCCATGAATTTGTCTAGTTCTCTTTTAAAGCCATCCTGGTTGGTAGCCTTTACTGCATCCTGTGGGAGTGAGTTCCATAGTTTAGCTATGCTTCATTGGATATTTGTGAGTTCTAGTGCTATGAGAGAGGGTCAATTTATCCTGAATCATTCACAAATAGGATTTAAATTATTCTGAAGGAAACATCTCTATCATGATCAGATTTTACCCTGCTTCCTTTTTTTCATTTTACTTGGAAGCTGGGCAGCTGAAGGTGATTTTGAGGTAGGTTTTTTTTACATAGAAACGTCACCATGAAGGCTGAAATCCTATACACTCTTACCTGAGACACGATTATCACTGAACTCAATAGGCATTACTTTTGCACAGGCCTGTGTAAGATTGCACTGGCATTTCTCTTTAATTCTTCCATACTTATTCATTCTGAGGCCTCACATGGTGAGGCTGCTATGTGCAAATGCCTATGTGAAATTCATTCACTGAAAGCTAATGACAGGGTTTTTGTGGTTGCATTGCTATTTAACAACCCAGAGGTGCATTCATCGGGACAATTTATACCTTAATTTTGCATGTGGTTTCTTACCCATCTCATTTCATGTGGGGAGGTGTTGGGCCAAAATAGCGCCTAAATTAAAACCTCCTAGCTTCCCACATCTGAGAAAATGCTGGCTTGAAGGTGCCGTGAGGAATGCAAATTGTCACATGATGGCTGTTTCTGATAAATACCTCCCCCTGTGAAAACGAGGTGGTGATATTGCAGTATGAGGGCTTTGTCGCTTTCAGAAATGTAAAGGGGTATTGCGGGGGGGGGGCACTCAAAATGAGCAGGCAGCAAGGGTGAGAAAGGCACCTTGTGATGATGGGAGTTCAGAACAAGTTTCTGAGGGCCAAACCTCAAGTGATCTGGGTGACCTCTGGGGTCTGCATTTTAAAACAATGGAAGGAGTGGTGGAAAGGGTTCAGCTGCTCTGATTGGATCACCCTCTAACCCTTTGAAACTGATTTAAGATAAGCAAAAGATATTGGGAAATTGGATCATGGAGGTCTGGAGCCCTAGTAGAAGAGGCCTCTTCCAATATGGGCACCCCTTATGAGTTGGGACAGGGCAGCTGAACTCTTTCTTCTTTTTAAAGTCTGAGGCTTTTTTAATGTGTTGAGTAGAAGTCTGAAGTAGGTTTAAAATGAAAGGGAGACAGTCACCCAGTGGTAAGTTTCCATTTCCTAGTGTGGGGAAAGGGAAGAAGAAATTGCCCAGACGATAGGAAGGAGGAGATTGGAACAGGATGACTTTAGTAAAGGAACACAGAGAGAAATAGCAGGGAGGAGCATTCTGATTCCAGAATTTAATGAACAAGGAAAAGCAAAGGCTGAAGAAAGAGAGAGAGAAAACTACACAGAGCCACATTAAAGACCCGTCACCCCCTAATCCCGCCTCCTCCTTTGAAGGACCATGATTGGCCTCTTTGATCCCAGCACTTGGTAACCAGACGATGAGCTCTGCCAATTATTTAACCCCCCTCCCATCTGCTTTTGCCTCTCTCCCAATATAATTGATTTATTTCCTTTGCAGCTGATCAAGAAACCATGGGAGCTTTGAAAGCAAGGGAACAACATCAAATATGTGCATGTGTATGTGTGTGTTTAACTATTTAATAAAAACACCCTTGAAAAATTGGAGACATTAGTGATGAAATAGGCAAATCTGCCTTTCATTCCCCACCCCTCCCCATGGAAAGTTAAGGCCTGCTCTCAAGCAGAGGAAAGAGTGGTGTCCTGCTTGGACAGCATCAGAGCAATGTTAAACTGCAGTACTTGAATTAGATGGGCAGAAGGCATTCTGGTGGGGCTGGCCCTCCCATTAAGCAGAGTTAGGCTGCTCTCTCAGGTGGCGGACAATGGGAAGCACCAGAATCAGAAGCACACTCCTCTTGAACCAGCACTCCAGTTCAAGTGACAGGACTAAACATTAGCACCTCTTCCAGGCTGCCTGTGTTTTGCAGGTGGGATTCTAGGGCATTTGGGCAATTAAAAGTCGATTTGGCACTCTTGCAAAGCAGACCTGCTTCCTGCCCTCTGTCCCCATCAGGCTCCTTGTGGAAATGAAAGTGGTGGGGAAATGCCCTGGGGAATAAGGTTTGCATGATACAAATCTATTCTCCCCGCAGTCAAAGAGCCCTCCTCTATGGGAACAGAAACTGAATAACAGTGTGGTTCATCACACTATTCATCAACTCCAACTAACCATTCTAGCCCAGAAGCAATAAAATAAAACAGAACCAGCAAACAAGAAGCTTTCAATTAAAGGAACTGTTGCCCTTAAAACTTCCAATAGCACTTTTCTTATCCACACTGGAAAAACTGGTGCGGAAATTGTGCATTATTGTCAGAAATTAAAAAAAATAGATTCCATGCAAAAAGTGAGCAAACAAATTATGCATGGAAACAAACTTTAGATATTTGGGTGTTAGAAGCCAGTGGACATGGTGGCTGAAATAAGTGGCACATTAAACTAAGGAATGGAAAAGTAGTAAAGCAGGGGAAAGTATGAAGAAGTTTTCTGAGCATATGCATAGCCTAAAAAGAAGGCAATGTTAAGGACAATTTGAATTTGTTTTTCCCCTTCCCATCCTGTCCCAATTATTTTTCTTCCCTTGTACTTTCTCCTTTATTATTTCCTTCTGTACTGCATTTTTGCTCATTTGATTTTCTCTTTTATTGTGGCTGTGGAAGTATGAGTAGATGTGAGTGTGTGGCTGAACATATAAAAGATTCATAACAAGTTCCAAAGTCCTTAATAGTGTGGAACTTTTATGGAAGATTGTTCTCATAATTTCAAAGTTGAAAGGATGGTTGCAGGGCGGGGGGAGGGAGGTTGGTGAGTGAAATGGAGATCAAGAAACATGCATATGATAAACAGTTCAAAACAACTTCTTATTGACTGACATGTTTGTGTAAAATAAATAATATATAAATTTAAAAATCAACACAAGCATATTAGCATAATCCATTTGCTTAATTTATTCCTTAATTCATTCCAGTGACAAGATTTTGGCACCTACAGTGTTTAGAATTCATTTATCATTACACTAGGTCAGTGGTTTTCAACCACTGTGCTGTGGCACCCTGGGGTGCCTTGAATGATGGTCAGGGGTACCACGGGCAACACTGGCCTCTGTCCCTCTCTCCTTCCCTCCCTCCTCTGATGCCCTCTCACTTCTCTGCCTCCCAAAGGCTTGCACAGCTGTTTGTTGCAGGAGCCCTGGTTACAAGCTCCCCAGGTGAATGGTGCCTCTGGGAGTACTTCCCAGACCCCCGTGGGGCAGTGTGAGGAGGCACCTCTCTTTGGGGCAGGAGAAGCAGCTCAGAGACCGGGGCGGCAGCTGCGGCTGCCCAGGACTCCCAAGGAGAGGGGAGAGGGGAGAGGAGAGGAGGCTGAGGGCACACTCTACAAGGGAGGGTGTTTGAAAAAGCGTGTGAGGCTGCCAACTCTGCAGGCAAGAGGTGATGTAACTGGGCTCCTGAGCCCCACAGGGGTGCCGCAGAAAGAATGTAGTTTGTCAAGGGAGCTGTGGACTCCAAAAGGTTGAAAGCTTCTGCACTAGGTGCCTTGGTCGCTTCTCTTGTGCATATGTAAGGCAAGACCCGTCCCCCTCACCTTGCACTCTGTATTGCAGGGACAGTCAACATGATGACCTTCAGATGTTGTTGTATTACAGCTCCTGTCATCCTTGATCATTGGACCAAGCTGGCAGGAGCTGAAGGGAGTTGTCCAATAATTGGAGAGGACATTTGGCTCCTCCTCCTATAGACTAACAGCTGTCACATGGCTGCTATCAGATAACGAGTTTCTCAATACAAAGGCAGATTTAGGGGTGTGCGACTAGTTTGCCCACACTAGTTGCTGAGCCAAGAAGGCGCCGCAGTGGGTGCCACAACAATGACGAGCCATAGAAGGAGAGAGGTGGTTGTGGGGGTGAATTTCAATGTTGACCTTGAGGAGAGGGAAAGAGAATGTGTGCTTGCAGGCTTTTTGCTAAGGCAATCACCAGAGATAATTTGTTTCTACTCAGGGATTACCTGTAAATAGCAGGTCTTGGTCTAAAAGTACATCCTTTCTCATCAGGCCTTTCTGTTGTCTAGCACCTGAGTTGGGTAGAAATTGAAGTAACACACCTAGCCACTCTCTAATGCCCCCACTATATCTGGGCCAAAGCAGGCCTCTCTCCTGTTACATAGTGTTGATTGGTTACATGTTACTGTAAAAGACGGAAGCATCTTTATAGCCCAACTCTTCTGCACTCCCAAGACTTTCCTCAGTTGCTAGTATGTTCATAGAAAGTCATTTCTGTTTTGTGGAAGAGGTCATGAGCTATGGCTTTGCATAATGCTTTTTTTCTTAAAAAAAGGGGTACTCTCATTTTGACTCAAGAAAATCACCATTTTATAGTTCAAATCGGGGGAAATAAATACAGGAAATGGACAAAAGTACAAAGGTTCACAAAATGTTTAGGGGTATGCTTTGCTTTACTTTACACATGCTATATGGCGTTGGTCAAATTATTTCATGTCCCCGTCACTTCCCTAGTTAAGTGGTCAATTGCATTCCTTACTGCCACCAAGCAGACAGGAGTCTCATGAGGCCTGGGCAGCGTTAGCCTCATTTTACAAATTCATAGGAACCTGAGAATAGCCCCAGTGGGGCACGTACTTGACACTGTACTAAAAAAAAGGTGTAGCTAAGTGGCCAGAGTAAAGGGGCCAATATTTACTTATTTTCCTCAATTCCATAATCTGTAAAATGGGAATAAGGATTGCTATGGCAAAAGAATACAAAAGCAGCACAGTGGCCTTTGCACATTGGATGTAGGGTAGATGTCTATGTCACCATCTCTAAAGTTTATGCAATATGGGAGTCGAAGATGCAACATCCACATCTCTCAATTGGCGCCACTTCTCCCGTCCCAATAGCCCATATTGCTTTTTCATGTTTAAGAGCTGCCATCCTTACTTTGCTTGTTTTGACCAACCCATCCTCTCAACATCCAGATTGGGTTATGCCATTGGCATGGCAGGTGGTGCAGCAGCTCTGTAGCAGTAGGAGAGCATCAGAAGGCAGGACATTGCTCAATGATGCAAGGAGGATAAGTGAGGTGGAGATATGAAGGCTTGCTGCAGTGTCAGGAAGCAAATGGAGGCCAGTGCACAGGACTAAATTTGCCAGGCGAGATTATGGGTCAAGCATGTCCAGGCTGAGTTGTGATAGTGACATTATCATGGCAGCACCAAGCACAGGTGCAACATTTAAGATCCGTTTTCTGGATTGCTTCTTAATGGACTTGAATTAAGTGGGACACAGCAGTTAAGAAGGCTCATCTAGCTCAGCGCTCAAAGGAGCTCTCAGACATCAGAACATGCTCACAGCCAGTGCTGGGCAAACCAGCAGACTCCCAGAGAGCCAGTGTGGTGTAGTGGTTAAGAGCGGTAGTCTCGTAATCTGGGGAACCGGGTTCGCGTCTCCGCTCCTCCACATGCAGCTGCTGGGTGACCTTGGGCCAGTCAGACTTCTTTGAAGTCTCTCAGCCCCACTCACCTCACAGAGTGTTTGTTGTGGGGGAGGAAGGGAAAGGAGATTGTTAGCCGCTTTGAGACTCCTGAAGGGGAGTGAAAGGCGGGATATCAAATCCAAACTCCTCTTCTTCTTCTTCTTCCTATGTTGCTGAAAAGCAGTTTTACTCCAGTTCCCCTTAGCATTTTTTTTAGAACAAGGATGAAGAAGCTGCAGAACCTGTTATGCAGACTCTTAACTCCAGCCAGCCTGTATTCTGCCAGCTCTAGGGATGCTGTGACCAAGCACTAGGTCTTGAGCTGCCACAGTACAGTGAACAGGGCTGTGGCTGAAAGTCCTGGAGCAGGGCAGCCCAAAGCTTTCGAATCTTCACCCAAAAGAGCTAGGCTGGTTACTAGGAAATAAAGATTTTGGCTGGTGTGCTTTTCTATGCTCCTTTGGTCTTTCACACAGTACTGAGCTAGATGAACTATTGTTGTTGTTTAGTCGTTCAGTCATGTCCGACTGAACTATAGGATAGTTTTAACCAGAGTTTTGCAGGAACACATTTCTTTCTGCACCTTACACCTGCAGGCACCTCAATACAAGGCTGTCACTTCTAAAAGAGGGCAGCGTAAGGTGGGAGATGGTTTAGTTTACGTGTTAGGAAACTCAGGAAAGCAATAACCCCAGCTCCTGCTGGGCCACTGGGTGGTTAAGACATTCTACATACATGGGAGCCAAGCACAGCTGAAATGGTGGCCCATGATGCTGAATATAGTACGTGGTGACGGCGCAGAAATCTAGTGCTGAAGCTCGCATAAAGTGATTGAACGGGGCAGGGGGTAAGATGGGTTGTGGCCAAGTCCAAGCAGGGCTGAAGGAGCACGCACAGCAACGCACAGCTGCCCCTTGCCTCCTGTATTTCCATCTTCCCTCCTCCCTCTGCACCAAACCTGGAACTCACAAAGTCAGACAAGACAAGTTATATAGCAAAAATGTTTAATCTCTCCTTGATGCGCGTGTTTATTTACAAGTACTAAATCTGAAGAACATTAAAATAGGAAATAGCAAGATATTTACACAATCAAAGGGTGCCGACCTGCCACACTGGCACAGTTGCTTCAAGTCTGAAACAATCACATAAAGTTTTCATCATTTTTATTTTTTTATTTTACTATTAAAATTCTTTGTTTCTTATTGTTTTCTCTGCTCCACCCCTCCCATGCCAACCCCCTTCCCCTTTACTTAAAGGACAGCTAACTGTGGACTTGACATTGCTTTGAAAGAAGAGAGAGCGGCAGGCCTTACAAGGCTTTTACGTGTTTTAAACACATTTTCGGGGGGGGGGGGGTTAATAGTGCTCCATTTAAAAAAGCTGCAATGGGGGCGGGGCAGGGGAAGGTCTTGCTCACCATCCTGACGAATGCACCAGCCCTTTCTTTAGACGATCCCTAAACTGTTAAGAGTCCAAGGAACTGGGGATGTCACTAACATAGAGTTTAAGAAATAAAGAAAACACCAGACACTTCCTTATTAGCTGGCTCAAACCATTTTTCTCCGAAGAGCTGTGTATTTTTGGAACCAGATTATTTGACATTTCCATTGAGATACCCTCTAAAACTGAGCCTTCAATAGCTGATGTGTTCCTTCAGTCCCTATTCCTAGCGTATCCTGTCCTTAGATAGCACCAGTGTTTGAGGGCACAGGGTGGCGGTGGTAGGGGGCTGAGGAAGCAGGGGTTGTATGATTAAGCATTTTTAACAATGGATAGAGGAAAGTGAAAGTAGCACCTGAAAAAGAGAAGGTACGTTTCACATGCACCTTTTCTCAGGGAATACTTAAAAAGTATTCTTGTGGGGAAGCTGGTAACATGTGGGTTGGAGGAGGTAGCTGTTAGGTGGATTTGTAGCTGGTTGACTGACCCAACTCAAAGAGTGCTTACTAATAGTTCCTAATCAACCTGGAAAAGACTGACGTGAGGTGCCACAGAGTTCTTTATAAATTACTTAGATGAAAGAATTTAGGGCAGGGGTCAGCAAGCTTTTCCAGCAGGGGGCTGGTCCACTGTCCCTCAGACCTTGTGGGGGGCCAGACTAAATTTTTTTTTTTGGGGGGGGGGAATGATACAAGAGCATCATGAGCCCCTGTGGTTGCTTACCTATGTCTTGTGAATAGCAGGGGCTGGCGGCGGTGGAGGGACGATGAGCAGTGCGCAAACGAGCTCTGGAGAGGGGCTGCTTAAAACGGCGGCCACTTGAGCACCGCTGCTGCTGGCACCAACAAAGCTCAGCTTCCTCTATGCAGGGCGGGAGAAGCCATGAGGAGGGAGGGAGGAGGCGCCACCACCACTGCCATGTGAGGGAAAGGGCGGGAAATAACATGTGCGCTGGCAATATATGCGGCGATTCCCGGACCGTCCGCAGGCCGGACCCAGAAGGCAATTGGGCCTGATCCAGCCCGTGGACCTAAGTTTGCCTACCCATGATTTAGGGGATACTCATCAAATTTGCACATGACACAAAACTGGGACAAGTAGCTAATGCCGCAGAAGACAGAATCCGGATTCAAAATGACTTTAACAGATTAGAAAACCAGGCCCAAACTAACAACATATAAGGTTCTACACTTAGGTAGGAAGAACCAGCTGCACAAACATAAGATGAGGAACACCTGGCTTGCCAGTAGTACATGTGAAAAGGATCTAGGGGTCTTAGTAGAGGACAAGTTTAACATGCTTCCAACTCTACAATTCCATGATTCTGTGATTCTATGAGTAAACAATGTGATGCAGCAGCAAAAAAAGCTAATGCTAGTCTAGGCTGCATCAACAAAAGTGTTGTGTTCAGATCAAGGGAGGTAATAGTACCGCTTTGTTCTGCCTTGGTCAGACCACACCTGGAGTACTGTGTCGAGTTCTGGGCACCACAGTTTAAGGAATCTGACAAGCTGGAATGTGTGCAGAGGAGGGTGACCAAGATGATCAAGGGTCTGGAAGCTAAGTCTTAGATGAATAGTTGAGGGAGCTATGCATGTTTAGCCTAGAAAAGAGGAGATTGAGAGGAAATATGATAGCCATCCTCAAATATCTAAATGGCTGTCACATGGAAGATGGAGTAAGCTTGTTTTCTCCTGTTCTGGAGAGTAGGACAAGAAAGGAGATTCCAACAAAACATAACGGGAAAACTTTCTGACGGTAAGAGCTGTTTGACAGTGGATCTGACTCCCTTGGAAGGTGGTGGACTCTCCTTCATTGGAGGTTTTTAAGCAGAGGTTCAATGGCCATCTGTCATGGATGCTTTAGTTGAGATTCCTGCATTGTGGAGGTTGAACTAGAACTAGATGATCCAACTCCATGTTTCTATGAGTCATGGAGACCTTATTTAGAAGTAACCAATACATTGAATAGTGGCATTGTGGGGAAGGGATCTCACATAATGTTCGTGGGAATGGATTGGTGATGCTTGGATGAAAACCAGAGAAAATTATGAAGCTATAAAGGTGGCAAACCTTTTTTTTTTTTAAGAAAAAAATAAGTCACCTGCTCCTGACTGCAATTGCTCTTAGAAATCCTTTGCCACACGAATGTCACTACGGCAAAGCAGAAAATGTCAACCTATTCAGCTGGCCCTATGCCAATATAGCTATAACAAAAATATATCCGGTTGAGAGATTGTTCCAAATCAGCCAGGCCTCTTCCCTGTAACCGCCTTACCGCTTTATATCCCTGCCCTTTGTTTTTGAAGAATTTCTTTTTCTGCTGCAATTCATGCCAGATCAATAATTAGTGAACATAAGATAAGTTATGCTCCCCTCTCCCAAAGTGTTAATGGCTTATAGGTTTTGCTTTTCAGGTGATCGTCTGAGCATCAAAATGCATAGCAAAAGAGTTTAGTACCATGGCATGATTGCACATCATATTCAAAGTCCTGCAGAAGTTGGAAACGTCAGGAGATTTGACATTGCCACTGAAGTCCCCAGATGTGTCTTTGCATGGATAGATGCGGATGTGTACAACCCAATGAAGAGTAACATATGGGTTTGCTTCCATGCTACAACCCTTTAGCACTGCTCAGGCACTGTATTTAGCTGGAAGCTGAACTAAAACAAGAGGTTAGTGTTAACGTTATCTGTCAATGTCTTTCTGTGCACCTCCCCCCCATCCTCCCTTAATGTTTGCTCCTATGTAAAGCCTATTTAGCAAAGGGTCACAGCAACATTAATTAAGAGTTTTATCTTTGCCTGCTTTATTGCTTCTGGATGAGTTCAGATAGGAAAATTAGTGATTAATGGTTTATTAACTGCCCCAATTTCAATTGTGTATGTGATTCTATTGGTGATTTCCACTATGGGAAGGAAAATGATGAGAGGAAGTCACTATTATCCCCCCCCCATAAATAAATAAATAGATAGATAGATAAGAGGCAATTAAGCAATTATTCATCACTAACACTCCAGCCATGATCAAGAGAAAGATATAAAATGGGCAAGATCTGCAAACAAGATAAAACTTAAATTAAGGGCACAGGAACTCCCAACAACATTTTGCCCAGCCCTGCAGTACAGGCTGGTGATCCAATTGCATTTCATTACCCAAATTTATGCCGTGAATCAGTATTGAGGGGGGTACAGATGGACAGGGCAAGACAGGAAAGACTGGAATGCAGTCAGTGATTTAAGAACGATGCTGTCTGAATGTTCCATAACGAGCAAATGAACAAAGGAAGGAGATTCCAGAGAAAGTGGCTAATATGGAAGCAGCTAAGATTAAAAACTGCCCAAGAAAGAAAGAAAAAAGATCCTCTAGGTGTGAGCCAGATTGTAAATCTTTTTAACACAGTGGATGAGTGTCTGCTGACAAAAAAATAAAAAATTCCTGTTGATTTCAGTGGAATTGCAGGTACTTGGGTGAGAAAGAAGATGAAAATTTGGACTCGCTGCTTGTCTGCTATCTGCTTTGTCTCTGCTCACCGCCTTGGGGAGAAGCCACCGAGTTTCTCTTCTGCCCCAGGCACTGTCTGGAAAGTCACTGGCTTGGTTTCTGTGGCAGAATTGTGACTGGCGAAGGCAGTGCCAGAGGCAAAGGAAGCCCAACTCTGCGTGGTGTGCTCACCATGAAGTTGTTAAAGTAAGTGCCACACTTTTAAGAAGTGCTTTACTTTTAGGTGGGGGGGGGGAAGGTGCCAGTATACCCTTGAATACCCCCAGGAAAAAAAGCACTGAGCCTTGCCATCTTGCTGCTTGCCTGTGTGCCCCTTATGCTGCTGCTGCTGAGATTCCACTGGGATTCTGTACAAAAGATTAAATACGAACTGTCCAGAAAGCTTGCAGCCTGACAGACTGAATCACAAACTGTATCAACCTGAAGTATTTGCACGGGAGCTGATTTAGCTGTTGCTTTCCAGTTATTTCAGCTGGTGGTCTGTCCACTGTGCAGAGAGTCTGGACACAGGGAAAATATTCCTCCACTCCACAAACATCCCTAGTGGCAAGTTAAATAGCTACGATTCTGCTAAGCTTTAGGCTAAGAACTCTTCCCCCCACCCCCCTGCTGCCATGGCCCACATGGAGATGACTTGGTTCACTGAAGGCTAGGAACTGGGAAGATAAGATGCAATTAGCTAGGTCTTTCTAAAGGCCAATTCTGAAGACTGAACAAACCAACTTGCATTCTGCAGGCCCTTCAAATTAAGCCAACTTCTAATGCACTTTGTTGAGTTTTTATCGGAAAAGATAAAAGTTGTTCACTTGAGGTAACCCACTGAATACTATTTTTATAGTGAAGTCTCCCAATATGTTATTGCTGAGATACCTGGATAAGATAAGTGAGTGGCTCTAGAGGAATGGTATATGGCATTTTCCAGTCAAACGTTTGCTCTCTATGCAATCAACAGAGGGGGATTTTGTCATTTGCTTCTAAAAAGTCAGGGTGGCACTTTAGTTTTCCATAAAATGGTGCTGACTTACATCAAGCCGAAAGATCGAGCCTCTATCTCTTTTAAGTGTCAATCATGTAATGATTTATGCTTCCAAGTACACTTGAAACAAAGTCCAAGGAGGGGAACCTGTAAAATATTACAGTATCTTTTGTGTGTAGAAACACTTAGCTGTCCTTTAAGGCTTCTGAGTACCATTTTTTCCAGAAATAAACAGTTAATTCTTTTTTTTTTTTCTTATACAAGAAGTGGCAAATTAATTTCAAAAATAAAAAGGTCTAAACAAACCTCTAGTATTCAACACTTGCATTTTTTTTCTTTAAAAAAAAGTTCAACTCAGACTAAACTCTAGCACAGTCATGCAACAGCCCACAGGTCCTATGGCTCCAGAGAGATCTCGGGAATCCCTAGGTATTTTTCCATTATATTTTTATTGTCTTCTTGTCTTCTTCTCTTCCTCCTCTTTAATTAAAAACAATTAAAAAGGATAAAAACAAAATTACAAAGCAATCTGAGATGCATATAGGCTTCAAATGATTGTTCTGCTTGATGAGAAATTTTTGAAATTTTATCCATTTGGTATTTTCCACTGGTTGTGTAAAAACCGTATGTGATACTGGTTTGAGCTCTTTCTGTTAACTATACAGTGCCCCACTGGGGCACAAGAATTAGATTGTAACAACATATATATATATACACGCACACACACACATTTTAAATTTTAATTAAAAACTTCATTACATCCCCTCTCCTCCCCTTATTTGCACTCTCAGGGAATGGGTAGGATCAGGCTTGGTATGTTCTGCAATAGCCTCTCTCTCAACTTCAACCTAGACTTGAGATAGCAACTGAGTTTATTGGTACTGGGTGGGTGGGTGAAGGCTGAAAATTTGGTGGGTTTGGTCACCTGAGTTGAATTAGGGCAGTGGCTTCATCACACTGGTAAACTTTTAATGATAATTAAAGGCATTACATTTGTCAGGAACTGAATCGAGGGGATTAAAATTCCTAGGGTCAGAACGGTGAATGGAATGATGTAGAGATAATGAAAAAGAGAGGAGCAAAGGGAAACAGATTTTTGCAAGAGTTCAGGAGCTTGTTTCACATACTGTGGTTTAGGCTGGATATGGGATGTATTGGTTCTTTGTTAGGGTTGGACCAGAAAACTCAGACCCAATGGGCATTTCAGGACCTTCAGAAATGCTTTGCTCAGTGTGCAGGATTATTTTATTATTATTTTTTAATTTATTTATTTCAGTGAATTGATTAACTGCCCTTTGGTACAAGACATCCAGGCCAGTGTGAAATTAAAATTATGGAGTGCCAACATGCACTTTGTAGGCCATAGACCCAAACCCTAGTTCAACTAGGGACAGTCTCTCTTGCCTACTCTCACATAGCTTCATTGCTCTTTAGGTGTAGAATGAGAATAATGCAGGGGTGGTGGGATGCAGAATAAACAGTTGCCTCCTAAATTTGCAAACCTAACTAATAAGTAAAATGCTCCTTTCCAATAGCACATAATTCACATTTCAAAGATGGAGCTACTGAATTCCAGGGATGGGAGTTGTTTCAGTTTTAAAATGAGGACACCTTCTGACTCTCAAGGAGTGAGCAGACACAAAACGAAGGTACATACAACATCTCCTCCAAACAGTGCTGGATGTCTTGGGAAACACCATGGCAGCAACACAGGAACCTTTGCCTTGAATTGGACTGGAAATACCTGGTCACAGCCTGGGCAACATGGCAGTAACTAACAGCACCTGGGTCTTCTTCTGCAGACCTCTCTGCTCTGACCCAATATGGATACCTGTTCCTTCTGGCCTCCTACACTGCAGTTTGCTAACCAGGAGAAGCCCAAAGCTAGCCAGGAACCAGGTGCATAGAGGAAAGAGGAGGCAGACTTTGGGTTGAACCAAGTAGCAGAGAATAGAAAGCAGAACTCAGTTGCAGGAATTACCCCTCTTGTAATGCTAACATCAGATTGGAATGAATGATGCTCTGCTCTCCCCACTAAGATCATTATTTCCCTGCTCTCTGGAGTAGTCCATAGCCAAAGCAAGCTATGGAGAAGATCACACATAATATAACGATTCCCGCACAAAAGCAATAATGTAATTATTAAGTAATAATGAAGGGCGTTGGACTAGATGACACTTGGAGTCCCTTCCAACTCTACAATTCCACAAAACTCATTTCTTATCTGCACTCTCTCACCCTCTTCTAATTGGCCTAACCAGAACCAAATCCGCTGGTGAAGCTGCTTATCCCAATAGAGGGGAATTACAAGACTGTTGGGAGTTTGGGTCTTCATTACTACCAAAACAAAAAGAGAAGCTCTGCATTTTGCTGAAGAAACTGGGATGAGGAATAAATAAAATATTCTAAAGTGGTGCGTGTACACACCTGAAAAAACTAAAGGGGCACCCCACTGATATTTAATGTTTCTGTCAGTGCTAAACTGCAGCTCCATGTTCCTCATCTCTTAGCATGAAGATTGACCTCATGATTTCTCTGAATAGACCCAGTGTTGCCATGGTCTGCCAGAAATGGAGACAACACAGAAGAAGCATCTACTCACAGGCTTCCTGCATGACCCAGACCCTACCAAGTCTGACTGCATCTCTTACTAAGATGCCTTTCCTCTACAACGGAAGAGGGAAATACTGAGAGTTGGTTCAAACAGCCACCCCCATTCACTGTGCCTATGCAGTGGCAATACGTGGCAGTACCCCTCTGTCTAAATGCCCCATGAGTGGGAAATATACAGATGAGGGCAGCTGGGGGCGGGCTACTCTGGGGCGGGTGGGGCAATGAGAACTTTTGAAAGTTGCTAAACTCCGCTTACAAACAGCTAGCCCTGTCTTAATCTATAAAAAGGCAAAGCAGGGACTTTTCTCAAAAGTGTGCCATTTTCCACAAAGTAATTCACCACAAACAGGTGAAAAGATCTCTCTGCAGGGGTTTGCCATGCATGGCCCACCCTCCCTTTTGCAAGTTCTTTGCCCTCTGGGTACCTTAAACCTTCGGCACCCGCGTAAGCAGCATTCAAAACAAGAGCATCAATTTGGCCTGTGCTAAATGTTATTAAAATAAAATATGGCACAGGACAAAGTGTAGGAAGAATCAAAGATAGAGGGGCTCTTCTCTTGGACTCCAAGCACCCCCACTTCTATCCCAAGCAAGCAATGCTCCTTTCTTTTTGTTGAAACAAAAATTTAAAAAATCCTGCAATGTTTTGTTTAAAATTTAGAACCTCCCCACACTCATATATTTTAAATCTTTTTCAAAAACAAAAACAAAACCTAGCTTGTGGAAATTGTGCAAATATAGCAGTTAACACTAGAGGAAGAAGGCCAGAGAGTATGGAAGAGAAGGTAGAGAGTGGAGCTGTCCAGGCAAGGCGGGAAAGGAAGGAAGTACAGGGACAAGGGGCAAGGAATTATAAGCCTACCAAACCGCCTGCCATGGGGGAAAAAACCATAATGTAAAAAGGTTGTCCTAGACGTTAGTGCAGTCCCCAACCTTCCATCGCCAAATCTGGAGCAGGCCTTGGTGGGAGCCGGAGAAGGGAGGCAGTGGCAGCTGAGCAGGGATTTGTCTCACTGGCCCTCCTTGCACATCTGGGGTCCTTCAGGTTCTTTGCTACGTCGCTCCTTCCAAAAGGTCTTTAAGATAGGCTCTGTTTGCTTTTGAGAACGGCGGTCTTACGTTGTTGTTGTTTTGCTGTTCGTTGTGTGTAAAGTGTTCTGAGACGCAGCAGATTCTGTGCATTGTTTGGTGCCAGGCCCCAATGTATTCCTTGATTGCTTTCTTGCTGCCGCGACTCACTTGCCGCGCTCTCTCTCCCTTAAGAGTCCACTGCCAGGGAAGTCTGCAGCACCATCTCGACCTTTTCAGCTACTTAGGGCCATTGTGTCAATTGCCTGCTCCAACTTATTCCGCAGCCGTTGCCTTCGGGCCTGTTCGTCCTTCTCTAAAGCAGCTAAAATCTGGCAAGGGGAAAGACGTGTAGATGAAATGATTAGTAAAGGAAGACTCTGGAGTAATTTGAAACATGCTTCACACCAGTGGTAGTCTAGAAAGAAAAGCCAGGAGCGATTCCCCACCAAACACTCCAAACCCCCTCTTTTAAGGATGAAGAAATATGGGACGGCCATTCTCTTGACCGTCACAACTAGGAAAGGCTGCTAAAAATGGCAGCAACTCAACAGTGCATCAGCAAGTGTGTTGTCCCATTCTAGTGGCTGAGCAAGGAGGAGCAATTGCCATCCTGCCAGGGTTGCAGTCTGCCACACACTATCCCCAATCACCCTGCATCAGGGTTACAGCTGTCTAGCTTGGCTAGTGAGCTGAAGTGGCTGTCCTTTTCCTCCCGCTCCCATGTGAGCATGTGAGAAAAAGACAAAAGAGTCAGAGAGCACATTGAAAGCAATGCTTAATTGCCCATCTATCTTCCTGCCTGTATTTTGCAGGAAGCATGTATGGAGTCTGACTAGCAGCAGATCTGCAAAAATACTTTTGTAGATTTGCTAGGACTCCTCACACACATGACGTCCGGCAACCAGAGCAAGGGATATTGACAGGTGGCCCAATACTTCCCCTGCAGAAACCTGGTAGTCCAGTAATATCTGGAGGGCCACAGGTTGCTCAGCCCTTCTTAATTCAGAGAACAGGAGAACTCTCCCGCAATGGCATGATCTGGGACTTTTCTGATGGTCCTGGGGACAAGGAAACACTGAGGACATTTATGAAATTGGCATCTTTAATTATGGAATAATTAAACCTAGTCCACTTTCTAGTTCTGTTCTCACAATCAGATGAGAATCAGTAGATCACTCTTTGGATGTAATCCAGGAAATCTTGAAAAACTCTGCATCTTCACGCACTCAAGACTATATGAACTGAGAGATCATCAGGGATGTTGTGAACAGGGCTTTGGATTCTGAGGGGGGGAGGATGGGATTTGGCAGGAAAGCAGCTAGTGAAAGGGGCTGAGATAGTGAGGGAATGGTGGGATTTTTCTACAAAAAGGAGAGAGAGGTGCCCATCATCAGGAGTCCATTGAACCAAGTCCCACGCCCTTTAAATTGCGCTGCCAGATAAAGAACAGATGATTAAAATGCAAACCCATCAGAAATCCCATTATAGTGGCTAAGTTTGTTGTGAGTGCAAGGTGGATTTCTCTTTCCAATTAAATGTCAAAGCATCCATCAAAGGGGACTTGATTAACCATTTCATTGGCTGCATAATTGGAAATAAACTCTTGTATAATTAATAGACTGACTATTAGGAGGCAGGAAAGGTCCATCACAAGCCCTACAGGTAATTCCTTAATATGGAAATCAGCTCCTTTTGATTAAGAGCAGCTGTGGCGCCCTACAGGTCTCCAGCGCTAAACGTGCAAAACGTGCTGTGGAGAGTACACAGCGCTGCAGCTCAGGACCTTGCGGATGATGAAACACTTAAAAGCTCAGTGCAGTTTCTATAAAGGTGATTTGCCACATAGTTAGTGAATGCATGAAGAATCCTAAGAGTTGGAAAAGAGGGTAAAGCAGCTCAACTTCATTCCCTAGGGGAGGATAACTACTGTTAGCTTCCCATGGGAAATGTGATTCTACCACCTCCTCAGTACAAAAACTGAGCCTGCTGCAATTCTGCATGGGGATAACCAAGACCTGCATTGGCACATATGGAAGGACCCCAATACTCCATCCAAAGCGCAGAAAACGCCAATCACAGTGATTTCTATCTGGCCAAGCTCTGAATGCAAATGACACGTTAATCTGGCAGAAATAAAAAAGATGAAATTATTAAGGGTACTGGAGCTATTGAGTGACTAGGAACAGGAATTCTATTCATGGTTCGTGAATCCCTTTCTCTCTTGATTCAAGAAAGACTCACTACATTCTGAAAGATTTACAACCTGCTTTGTATTTGTTTGATCTTCTGTTATTGTGTTGCCCTTCTGGGAGCAGCACAGTAAAGAGGAAAACTACAGGGAGCATAAGAAGAGAGCGGGAGATGCATGTCTGTCACCTGTTTTAAGGAGCTGGGACCACTGTGATTAGGAAGATGCAAAAACCCAAATGAAAATTAATTATGATTTTCATTCAGTGCCAATGACAGCATATTATAGCACTGAACAACAGGAAAAATTATTCTCTCCCATTTCACATCAAAGAGGGTGCAATCGGGCTGCATGTAATTGTGTTTAATGAATGAAAACAAACAAAGGGAACAGCTGCTATTTATTAATCCCATTACAAATAATAAAAGAAGTTCCTGGGAGCTATGAACACACAAGCAGTGCTTTTAGAGCGGGCTATGGATGCACATCCAGCAGATGCCAGGCAGCGGTTAACCGGGAAAGACAAAGAATGGCAACTCACCCTGCATTCAGCTCATTAAGATCATGCTTTCCAAACACGTAGTGCTTGGCTTGTTATTGATTTCTGCTTTTAAGGCCTTGCTTATTTGTAATACTAATGAAAGGGAATGTTGGGAGCTGGAGACCAGCCCCAGGGCAGGCAGTTGCTATGAAAATGTCTCTAGGAACAGCTGGGGGGGGGTCACCTCTGGTTTCAGCTTTGTGGTGAATTTTGGTCTAAGGCAGATGGCTAGGATCTTGCCAAGAAGCCCTGCAACTGTGCAGGCTGCTAAGGCACTGCTAGTGTTAGCTATTTCCTAGTATGGGGACCATCCTTATTGCCTAGAAGTAGATACTCGTGCCTACTCCTACAGGAAAGACCTGCTGTAGGGATTCCTGGCTTACAGCAGGGAGGTCTACATCTGAGGCCACAGCAACTTTTCAAATTTAAATTAAGGTATTGTAAAATAAAAAGTTGCTTACAGTTTAATATGCAAAGAAAAAAAGCAATAATGATACTCTGTGTGTCATTTCATGTACACAAAGCTCTCCTGTTGGCAGACAACTGGAAAGGCAAAGGGTCTGCCAGTCTCCTCCTTGAGCAGATCTGTTAGGAAGCACCTTTTGATGTCTCAGCAAATGTGCTCCATATCTTTGAAGCCCTTAGAATCATAGAATTGCAGAGTTGGAAGGGACCCCCTAAGGGTCATCTAGGCCAATCCCCTGCAATGCAGGAATCTCAAGCATCCATGACAGGTGGCCAGCCAACCTCTGCTGAAAGCAGGTTGCAGAAGACGGAGCTGGGCTGGAGGGCAGAACACCAGCACAACATCCCATTTTGGCAGGAACTCTGCAATGGAAATGTAGAGAATATCCAAAGCAACCCTAAGTCTCTGCTCATGAAACATGTACGTATCTTCTTGCACCAGGCAGGTGGCCACACGTGGATCTTGTGTATGAAGGAACGACCACAACTACATTATTGTTCAGTTTTCGCTGACAGGCAGCATTTAGTCCAGCTGCCCAGCACTAATCTGCTGTCACTCAGAAATAATGCTTTGTCAATTTCCTTAGTGTGCAAACAACTACTTCATGGCTTGAGACAGACAAGACAACTGATACGGGTGTTTATGCCTGTTCTACTGAGCTGCAGTAACCTGAGCCTCAACCTGCTTTCCAAATGCCTTGCACCCTATCTAATTCTTCATTAATGCAGTCTGTTAGATCCCCCTCTTTGTGTTGCAACCTTTGCCCCTTCCCACGATAACTCCCTCTCTCTCCCCACCTTCTATCCACTTATGTACGTAAGAAACTGTGGGGCCACTCACCAGCTCTTGGAAGAACCTCCTTGCCCAGAGTAGTTTGGCAAACTCTTGTACAAAGGCTTTTATTGCTTTACACAAGCCACTATTCCCCCCCACTCCCCCAGGTCTCATTGTCGTTCAGCCGGGCAATAAAATCCATGTGATCCTATTACATATATTTTTATTAGTGTTATATATTTTATTGCTTTAATAAAGGATTGCAGAGAATGTGTTCACAGAAAAGTACTTTATGGAGTTTATACCAATTACGGCAGATGGGCTTTTAACCACTCCTTAAAACTTAAGAGGCTGGCTGAAGTGACTTCATGGCAAACATGCCCCCCCCCCCCACTCCTGGGATTGCAAATTAGGATACCATTGGAGACTACCCAGCATAGGGATAACTGAAAACAGTCAAGTGACATGCTAAGAGAGTGTTTTCCTCTGCTGTACTTCTGCATGTTCCTGTAGTTTAAGTTGGTGATTGAATGGCAAAGGGCAAGCGGGATTTTCTCTCTTTTCTTTTGTTACTTTGTTTAATTAATTAATTAATTGTATGCTTCCCCACTGTGTGATTTAGTCCCCTCTTTTGTATTTACCTGCTATATATTTGCTAACACTGTTGTGATGCTTACCCATTATTATTATTATTATTATTATTATTATTATTATTATTTCTTTCCTGGTGGGGGGGGATGAAGGTTAAAGTTGGCCTGTTTGTTTGTTTACCTTGAGCAGTTTGGACAGTTGCACGGGGGGAGGAACGGGGGAGAAAGGGGAAAACATGAGTATATAATAGCCTGCTGGATCCTGACAGGAACACCTGAGGGCAAAGCTGCATATCACAAGAGAAGCACAGTGTTCCCACCTTGGAGCACTAACACAGGGGGTTAAGGGGGTTCAATGGAGGAAAAGGAGTGGGCTGGAGTGTGGAGGTTTATCCGTACTCCAGCCACAGTTATCCCTTTCATGTACTCCACCGCCAGTCAGCTTTTAACTCCCCCCCCCCCAAATAAATAAGCAAGTCTAGTTTGCAGGGCAGAGAGGCCTCAGAAGAGGTTGGTGGGTATACAGGGCAGACCAGCCTTATGGAAAGAGGTCATTGACTCCTCTCCCTCCCACTGATCCTCCCCTACTGCTTCCCCTTACCTCATCCTTGTACTTGGTGATATATGAGTAGATCTCATGCAGCGCGCTCATACTGTTGAACTGGCTCAGGTGTAACCGGGACTGCTCTGCCAGGTAGGCGCTCATGTCTTGGTCGCTGATTGCTGGCATTTTAGCAATATCTGCATAATATCTATAGCAGGGAGCAGGAGAGACAGAAAGTCAGAAGGAAAACCTTTTCTGAAGACAAATCTAGGGACATCCAGAAGGAGAACAAGTGATTTGTTGTAACAAAGCAAAATATTAAACTGAAGCAACTGAGTACAGTATACTATGCGAAGCAAATTAAACAGTTTTCTACTCCTGTGCCAAATGACTCATAGAATCTCAGAATTGTAGAGCTGGAAGAGACCACGAGGGTCATCTAGTCCAACCCCCTGCAATGCCGGAATCTTTTGCCCAACATGGGGCTTGAGATTAAGAATCTCATGCTCCTTTGGATTTCCTATTGCACAGTCACACTGTGACAACAGGGCTCCTTATGGAGGAAATTCAATCCACCCATCAATAAACTGAAAGCAGACCGCTACTGGAGTACAGAAAACCTTTGTGTAACTTCAACCGCAATAGGTTGGTTAGTTGAGAAGTTTGTGGTGATCAGTTGAGTTTGTGGCAAATTAGGAAGTGTTAGGAGCATGTAAAATGGGTATTTGAAGGGATCAGAGGAATGCCCAGACCTTGTAAGCATCCAAGACAGATATAGAGTGAATATTCAGTCAACAGCAGACAGCTGGGAAAGATACACAAGGCTGTCCACAGACAAGCCATTGCCAATGCCACCATAACAGCATAATAGAGAATCCACAATGATACCTTAGTGAGAACTAGTGTGGTGTAATGGATAGACTTCTAGATTAGGACCAGAAAGACCAGGTTTCAGTTACTCAGCCCTGGCCAGCTCTCTCCCTCTTTATCAGCCGTATAATCACTTCATTTTAAAAAAGGATTTGTACAGCACCTTTTAAGGTCTACTCACTGAAACATGCAAGATAAAATGCAATGCAATCACAATATTAAAAATCAGCAGGAATGGAAAAAAACCACCTCTCCAACTAAATCCAATACCAAGTGCAATCCAGAACCATCAGGAATATTATGAAACAGCTATAGCAAACAACACAAGCAAAAGCCAGTGAAAACAAATAGGTCTTTAAGGCTTTCTTTAAACACCTGTAACAATGAGGGCCAATGGATACCTGCCAGCTACCACAAAAAAGGCCCTTTCCCTTGAGCCTGCCAACACAAGAGCTCTCAGGGGCGGGCAAGTCAGAAGTCTCTCCACTGACAATCTTAATGTGTGGGTGGATTAGTGTTTCACAGGACTGTTTCGAAGTTTAAAAAGATAGAGGAAGGAAGAACCATTCATGCTGTCCTGAGTCCATGGAAGGAGAACACAATAAAAAATGAAATTTTTCATCAGTTGAGGGAAATCAAGTTAGGCCAATCAGGAGTGGCGCAAGTCTATTTCCCTCAAACCATAGCCACCTCCCACACACCTGACACGGCTGCAAAGGAACAATCAGGAACCGTAAAGCGTGCTTCTGAATGTTCCTTGGCAAGTAAGGCTTGCTGTCAGCACTTATCAGAGGCAACAGCAAGTCCTCCAGGGATCAGTTGCACTACTCTGCAGTGCAGCCAATCATTGCTTTTGGCAGGAATCTTCCTTTGTCGCTTTGCTTCAGATCAAGCTAGGCCGAGAAGGGAGAAAGGAAAGAATCAGCAGCACACTTAGACTGCATGCCTGGTTCTTTCCTCTGACGTACATTCAGCTGATGTCATGGTGATGTCAGGTAACTGACAGGCTGACATCCTTACCCACCTGTCAAAATGGCCTGAGGGGAATAGGGGAGCTCAGGATCCAGCCCATCAACCAGATATTGTCCCCCACTCCCCCCGGATATAATCATCTATGCTTGATGCATATACCCTTGGGAACACGGAGGCAACATGGATATAAACTGAGGGGAGGGATATTTGTTGATGCAGTTCTTGGCAGTAACAGCTGGTAGTGAAGCAGCTGCTTGCTATGGAGGGCTCTATGCAATTCCAAAAAACTCTGTTGGGCTTTGCTCTGTTGTTGCAGACAGAAATTGAACAGCACACCTGTGATGGGAGCTTCTCTGAGGTAGGCTCTATGGAGCAGGTGAGCAGTGGAGGGGGGAAATTTCTGGTGTACGTACCTTCAAAAATATTTTTTATTATATTTATTAGAAATTTGACCCAATTGCTCTCTCTTTGATACAGAGGCACAGAAGAGAAAGGGGACCACTGTGCATGATGGCAGTCAAAAGTTTCTGTCTATGTATTTGTCACACAGCGGTATAAATAAGTAGAAATAATTCTGAATGCAATGTCCTTTGCCTTTCTCAATCAGAAATATGAAGCATTAATATAGTTTGAATTAAAAGCTGTGGCGCAGCTGGGATAATGGAAGAACATTGTTGCATCCTCAAGAAACCAAGAAAAGTGGAGCAATGCTGAACAGGCATCTGGTCAGGAGCAAATGGCAACACCTCTGGGAGGTGAAGATCAAAGGCCTCCCCTATCCTTTGGCCACAATCTCTGCCAAGGGATGGTGTTAAGATGCTTACAAGGGCACTTTCCTACCCAAAACCACAGATACATTTGGAGTGCAAAGGAGGCAGACATCTGGAGACACCAGTGACAAGGATTTCCCCTCATCTTCTCAAAGTGGGCGTGGGGTTCACTGCTTCAAGCAGAAGACTCCTGATTGTGCTGGACCCTTCCTTGCAGCTGCTGAGGATGCTCAATTCAATGCATCATACCTGTAAGCTTCCTTTTAATCTTTCTTAAGCTATGACATCTTCCATCCATCCACATCACAACTGGCCCAGAAATATGAAGTCACTACACTCCTGAGGTCCCCAGGAAACTTATAAACAAATTGACAACTCCACACTACTACCCCAAATCCTGAAATCTAGACATGCTGTGAAGAACAACAGGTCTGGGGAAATTTAAATGCTGCTAGAACTTTTTTTTTTAAGTCCAGCAAAAAAGGAGTCCAGCAAAAAAGGAGGAAGGAGATTCTTTGAGCAAACCTACTTAACAGTGTCCCGTTCATTTCTTACACATTGTCCATGGGGGCCTATGAGCTCAAGGAAACTGCTTCTCATGCTGCAAACAGCCTGGTGGGAAGAACTAAGGCTTCAACCCCATTTTCAGAGCATGTTCCTCTGTCAATTTCCCCCCTCTTTGTCAGCTGGGGTAGAAAAATGTCATGGTTTTGCCTGGTATATCAATATGGTGGTAGTGGTAGCAACAGATAGGTCTTTCACAGAACTGAGCTACCTCCAGTGAATTCCACTCTTTCTTCTTGTGTGACTCATTTTCAGTAGGAAACTTTTTGTGGGGTGGGGAAAATAATTTGTTAACAAGACAAACATGCCTGGAAAAGTGAACCAGAACCTTCTTGGTAAAATCCAAAACCTGCCTTCATCTTACCCAATATGACATGCTTGCACTTTTAACAAAATTAATTAAGATTGCAAGCTCCTTTGGCTAGAGATTTTGCTCTGCTCCTTTCCCTACAAATCACACTGGCAGCAGTTTCATTACAAACGGGTGCCTCCATTATTCCCCCATTCCCCCCCCCCCATGTGCTTTATTTATTAGTCATTGGGGACTGAGAGCAATTGTCCTCACTTTGAAAAACCAACCAACCTGTCTTTTCCAATTGGCTAGGAAGATTTCTTCACCCTCCAGTCCTGGGAGGTTCTTTCATATACATGTGCAGGTTTGCCAGGCTTTCCAGCCATTCAGAGCACACATTACAAAAGCAACTCTTCTTACACAGCTGCATCTTGCAAGGCCACCTCCCCCATGGTTGAAGCCACTCACCTTTCTACCCAGCTCTTATAGTTGGGGATGTCCTTGGCGTACAGTAGTTTATTGGAGGGAGAGTCTTTCCCTAGCTTGTGCTCAGAAGTTGAGCAGGAGTCCATGAATGTCTGAGCCACCACTGATAGGCAGGCATCAGTAATACTGTTCTTGTGAATGTCAAACACAAACTGGGGGTTCTTAATCACATTCACCCAAAAGCGCAGAGGTAGACTGCAAAGGAAAAGAAAGGAGGAAAGTCAGGCTGGGGAAACACATTATTTGGTAACTAAAAACAGGACCTGGCTGGCAATAACCTTTGGCTAGTCAGATTCCCAGAAAACAGGATAGATATTCTCTCTTAATCTCCATAGATGGTAGTGATTTGGAAACGTGGTTTACTAGCTCTTCTGCCCCTTTCTGCTACTTGCTCCAGACCCATCCCAACCCAGAATTCATGTTTCTCTTGACTGGATCTTCAAAATCCATTCTGTACAGCTGAGTGACTCCTATTTCCTTTCCCCAGAAATTCACAGCTGCTGGGGAAGCTCAAGCAATCTCTCTCCGAGAGAGAACCAAGTTTCAGACCCCTGCCAACACACTGAGATTTCTGGGGATATCCCCTCTCGTAATTCCTCACAGCTTCTGAGCCTAGCTAGGAGAGATTCCTACACATAGAAACCTACAATGTAAGGGAGAAGGCTAATCCAAATTCATTCTCCCTGGCATCTCATTTTCCATGTGGAATGATTTTTGTGTGTGCATGGAACAGTATTCCATGATCTGGACCCTCAGCTGCAGTCTGAAGTGGTATAGCCCAGGCACAGAGGTATACCACCTCAGGCACAGGTTCCCATGAATACATTTGACTCAAACACCAAATGCTTGGCTCTATAGTATTCTTATCATGTGAGTGCTGGGCACACATGCACATTTTAATTTCAGGAAATGATCTCAAGAAATGAACTCTGCACATTGAATTATCACCCTGGAATAAGCATGGCCATTAGTATGCAGGGGCCTGCCTCCCTGGACTCTGCTGAATTGGAAACCAGGCATCATTGGGATTCTTCCCTCTCTCCCTCCTCTCCCCTCCCAACACACCAACTCTTCCTTTATTACAGAAAGCATAGCGATAAATCAGTTCCAAGCGTTTCCATGCTCTCATATCGCCATTTAAAAATGTTTCTTTTTCAGCCCAGCTAATTACTGACAGTTACTGAACTATACAAAAGCAATTTGGACTTCCATTTAACAAATGCCAGAGATGAGAGTGTATGTTCTTGTCCCCTGAAATAGTTAAGAGGATCTGAGAGATGAAATCGGCAGAAGGGAAGAACGCAGTGGGGAGACATGAAACCTTGCATGTAGCAGAGGGCTTGTCACATCTCACCACTCGCTGAGCACCCAAATCCCCCTGTGCTCTAGTATAAATGGATAGGAAGACAGAATTTGGCTCTCTAGTGCTATGCATGCTGCTGGTGCTAACTTTCCTACTGTATTCTTAACTAATTATGATGGTGAAGTTTGCGCCAATCTTTAGCTATGACGGTTATATTAACTTACATTCAATTTGCACTGGTCCAGGGCAGTGTGCCCAACTCCCTTGCACTGGCTCTGATAGGCCAGCAGAAAGTGATCTAGCAGAAACTGTTTGAATGCATATTGGAGGCTTCACCTACCCCAGGAAAAAGTGGGATTTAAGTGGTACCTCGGGTTACGTATCCCTTTGGATACATAATCTTCAGGTTGCGAAGTGTATACTTGCGGGCTTCGCCGTGTGCGTGCACAGAAGCACTCAATCGCGCCATATGTGTGCGTAGAAGGGCGCTTCCATTTTACAGACTTTTCAGGATACTGCCAGACCTCCGGAATGGATCCCGTCCGTAACCAGAGGTACCACTGTACATTCATTTTCCACCTTTGGGAACTTGGTTTCCCACACGACTAAAGCGATTTCTACCACTTAATCTCTTATCTGAGAAAAACTGGGACAAACCAAGAGTTCCTGTGAGGTTTCCTAGCTCAGCATTGTCTGCACCAAGGTTGGGAATCCTTTCAATCCCAAAGGCCACATTTCCTTGTTGCCCACTCCCCCAAAGGCCACATGCCAGCAATGGACAGGACCACAAGGTGGGCAGGGCTGAATTAGGCAGGCCCAGAGTTGCATATAGTATCTGATTCTACACTGAGTGGCAGGGGCTCTCCAGGGTTGCAGACCACCCCACCTGGAGACTCCCTTCTGCATGCACAGATTGTGTTCTAAAACCGAGCTGTGGGCCCTACTTACCAATTACTCTTCCAAGTGTGCCTGACATCGTAGTCATTGATCTGGTGCTTATCAGCTTGTTCATCCAGGAAATCAAACATGTACTTGATGGCGAGAGGCAAGGCACTCCCTCGGTGGGCGGTGCTGAATATGGTCTCAAAGAGGTCGTCAACAAACTTCTGCAAGGTTCCCTGGATGTAGAAAAACGGTGGCAATGGAATGAAGGCATAGTCTGCTTGGAAGGCATAATGATCCCATTGAGATTATAAGAAGAAAAGTTATGCCCTGAAATGACACTGGCATTGCCAGTGAAAGCCACAGAAATGTACAGGCTGTGTTACAGAAGTGATCTCATCTCTTCACAACATCCATAGACAAAGCAGATCAGGTGACACCTGTTCTTGGGCCTACTCTACAAGTAAGACTGAAGCATCAATGAAGGCTGTTTTACATAGTAAAATGCAAGGAATCTAAGCACTCTGCCATGTGTGTTTCATCTGCAATTCAGAAGTAGGCTTAGCCATAGCAGACTGTCATAGAGTGCAACCATTTCCCCATGGGGGCACCAGACGATACCCTCTTAGTATCCATCCATTAGGGGGCACTTGTTTGCAGTATCAGTCACTTATGAATCTTGAATTTAAAAATCCCCTTCTGATGGTAAGACTTATTTTATAGGCAGAGAAAGGAATTTGGTTATAACCCTGATCTTTTGAGAGTTCCAGGTCACTGTGTGTTAGCCACAAGTTCATTCATGTTCAATCGAATGCTATACTTGGCTTGCTGAAGGTTTTAAGTTCTTACAAGGATAGATAAACACATAGCTACTGAAGTATGAAATACATTCAATACATGAAGCTACAGTAGTACCTTGGTTCTCAAACAGCTTAGTTGACAAACAAATCGGCTCCCAAATGCCGAAAACCCAGAAGTGTTCCAGTTTCCGAAGGTTTACTGGAAGCTGAATGTCCGACGCCACTTCTGCTTGAGTGCAGGAAGCTCCTGTAGCCAATCAGAAGCTGTGCCTTGGTTTTTTAACGGTTTTGGGAGTCGAATGGACGTCTGGAATGGATTAAGTTCAAGAACCAAGGTTCTACTGTATAATACACCTGAACTGTGTTGAATTTGCAAAGTTAAGCAGTAATTAGTGCTGTGCTTAAGTTTTTCACATAAGAGCCAGTGTGGTGTAGTGGTTAAGAGCGGTAGTCTCGTAAGTCTGGGGAACCGGGTTCGCGTCTCTGCTCCTCCACAAGCACCTGCTGGGTGACCTTGGGCCACTCACACTTCTTTGAAGTCTCTCAGCCCCACTCACCCCACAGAGTGTTTGTTGTGGGGGAGGAAGGGAAAGGAGAATGTTAGCCGCTTTGAGACTCCTTAAAGGGAGTGAAAGGCGGAATATCAAATCCAAACTCTTCCTCTTCTTCTTCATAAGACTATGATAGAAATCCATGAGAAGCTTCATGAAAAGCACGCCCATTTTCATCTTTTTTTTCTTTTCTTTGGCTGTTTGAAGCTAGATGGCACATGCTGAGCCAGCTGACAACCCACCTAATCCATCCTAATGATGATTGTCAAGGTGGTTTGTGGCAGACACCACTATTAATTTTTATCTCAGAATGCACTTTGCACTGGGGGCATTTTGGGATAAGAAATGTGGCAGCTGGCGGCTTGCTACAGCATTGAGAACTCTGGCGAATTTTGTGCCCACCCCCCAAAATATTCCTTCACACTCCTCTGAAAATTGCAAGAATTAGCCTGTTTCCCCACCTGCTCTTGGAGGAATGTTTTTGATTCAGGATGAGCAGCAACACACAGCAGCCAACCTCCAGTGAGAAAATAAATAGCTATGGTAGATTATTACAATTTATTATTTGGTCTGGGAATAAAGTAGGAGAGAGGGAGAGAGAGATTCGGCTGTGCCATTTGCATGCCAGCTCCTGCAATTAATGTGGCTTTCTCCAGTTCTCAGAACTCGACAATATTATTTTTGTTTGCTTTTGTACAAATCTTATATTATTGACCATTTGATTTACATCAGAAACCAGGGCAGCAATTACACAGTGTGAGTAGCCATTGGACTTTTAAAGCTCCCTTGCCTCGGCTTTTGCTGATGCAGAGTGCTGATAAAATGAGGGCGTCTATCAAGCATATGAACAATGAGCACAGGGGAAATCAGTGATTGCAGCAACCGGAGGCTGGGATTCAGTTTTGCTTCGTCAACAGCTAGGATGCAAAACTAGTCTTTGCAGCTGGGTGTTTGGGGTTTTTTCCTTTTGTCCAAATGTAACTGGGGCCAGAAATGCTCCATAGGTAGGTGAAGAGTTTAAAAGAATGAAGCCAGGTCCCTCTGCATATATTGAGAGGCAGAAGAACCTGGGCCCATGCCTATCACCAGGCCAAGTGGGCTGATTAGGATTACCAGTGGCCCGGAAAAATAAAGAAAGGGATTTTAAAATCCCATCTAGGGGTTGTCTTTGTATTTAAAGCATGACACCGGGCTGGGCTGGAGAGTGTACCTTGAAGACTGAAACTGGCTTGTCTGTCTGATTGCCTGATCATCTGTCACTCAAACCAAAACACACTCTTTTCCTTTCTTTTTGCTTATTCCTTGAGGTCAAAAGTTGTGTAAGGAATTCAAGGAATGGAGCAGGTGAACAGAGACAGAAATTTTAAGACAACAGCAGCCGTGCTATCACAGAAGCCCAAGAGCTAGTGGTGAAGCCTATGTAGGGAACTTCTGCTCATGACCTCTGGTTTTGGGTGTGTATAAGTGTGGTTTGGTTTAGTTTTGCTGGCTTGCTGGTTTTACTAGAGCTAGGTATGAGTGGGCTGGGCAAGAAAAGTGCATCATCCTTCTTGCAAAATGTTACATATGCCGTTAGCATGTGCAGGGAGCAGATCACTCTGGGACAGCAAGGCATCTAGAGTAAGCATTGGCTAGCTCCCATCTTGTGATAATGGGCCCAGAGGCTGATAATGTATGCTGTGGGGAAGGGATAAGTTTCTCTAAAGAACCTTGGATTTCAATTGCTGCTGCAATGCTATATTATCATTAGAATCTCTTGCGATGCAACTGCAGCAGTGAGAACTCCAAACCCTTAAGTGTTTGGTGTTAAGCAGATAAGAGGCCAGAAATCATCGCAAATGGAATAATAAGTTGTCTCCATATACTCTCTGCTGATTTATAACAGCAAGACTGAAGAGGGCAGAAACTTGACAGCATGGTAGGATGAAAGACCCATCAAATTCTGTGTGTGACTTGGCAGTCTGTACATCTACTCGAACTTTAGAACGCATCTAGGTAGAGCCTTCCTTCCTTCCGATTTACCTTGGTGGCTAGCAGGCGGGTCAAGTAGATTTCTGAGACCATCTTGCTGCCACGGTCACCTTCTCGCTGGTCCATGTGATCGTGATTCTTCACCAGGTGCCACAGCTTGGTGCCGCTCTCCAGGTCAGGAGTGATCATGGGGGTCCGGGAACGGAGGCTGTCAGGGCTGCTGGCTGTCCGGAGCATACTCTCTGTGAGGAAACCACATGCAATGGGAACCGCCTCTCCCTCCTTTGCTGCCTTCCAGCCTCAGCTGTCCTCCCTCCACCTCACTTAGTTTGCAGCAAGGCCTGTCACACCACCAAGAGTATATGATTCGTGTTGGGCTACCCTTTAGAACCAGGCAACAAAAGTTCATAGGCTGGGTGGCTCTATTAACCAAGAAATCATTGGACTTCCTCTTTCTTTCTTTTTTTACTGCCAGGGGAACTGCAAGCAGTGAGCAAAAGCTGCTAAAACCTAAGGCCAGCTCATACTGTTGGCAGGTTCTCTCCAGTCCTAACCTGCCCAAATACATGTTCTATCAAATACATGAGACATCAACCTGCTGTGCCATTCATATAAGATACTTCTGAAGGACCCCTGGGATCTCTGAGGAGGAACGGCAGGCTATAAATATGGTTAGACAGACAGACAGACAGACAGACATCTTTTTCTGCTCTGCTAGTTTTAACTGGCTGCTTTTGCATTTTAAAGGGGGAAGATGAAAGGAAACTCTTTCTTCAAACACACTGGGTTGTATCCAATGCTGTGCACAGGAAGTTCTGCTCAAATCAAAACACTTCTTAAACAAACGTTAAAGAGCTGTAGTTCTCCCCCCCCCACCACACCCTTTCCGCAACAAAGTGCTAACTTAAGGGTGTGTCACAATAGATACCTTACTTATCCTCATCAACTAACATGGAAATTTATTCTTGCCAGGGACTTTAACTAAGAGACCCTGACAAAAAATACAAGTTTCGCAGAAGTAATTACACAGGATATGACGAGTCAACAGGTAGAGGGATGAGACAGAATCAGAAGAAGAATTTCTGAAGTGACATTGGTAGGTTTGCTATAAGTAGCACTGAGGTGGGCTTGGGTGATTTTCTCTTCCAAAACTGATGCATGAGACATTGGAAAGGGGTTAAGAAAAGTTGCTTTGGCTGCAATATTGCATCTTTTCTGCTCTGCCTTTGCTTCAGGAAGACTGATTCCTAATCTCCAGACTGTTCCAGAATTCCAGACAGCAAGCAATGACGGCTGTTTTCTCACTTACCATATCTGCTGAGTGATTTGGTGAAGGTGGAGGAGTTGGAAATGTTGTAAGCTGAATTCTGCTTGGGCACCAGGGCCACAGAGGAACTATCTGTCACCTATAGCAAGAATATTAGCAAAACAAAGATTGAATGGTCTTTTCAGATCCACATATCATGCATCTCTCATCCCAGTAGCTCCTCACACTAAGACAAGCTGAAATTGCAATTGCCTATTCAGTGGGTTCCCAAAGGCAGTTCGATACAATGGACCAACGGACCATCATGCCTCAGGGAAAAGATGGAAGCTGAGGTAGTCTGATTACACTTGCAGGTCAACATCCCCATTCTATCCTCTCCTCAGCTTAACTTGCTCTGAGGGAAATTCTAACTTTCTACATTTTTAAACATTTTCTCTTTTTTCATGTATCTTGCTCGCATTCTAAAACATTTAGCTAGGTATTGTCCTAATAACTGCCCCACTTTGAGGAAATACCCCCACACTAGTACACTACCCCTCAATTCAGGGGTTGGGAACCTGAGGCCTAAAGGTCAAATATGGCCCTCCAGAATTCTCTCAAAATTCTGCCTAGTAGGCCACACCCCTCACTGACCCTACTGTGCACTCTTCCTTACGTGTTTTTGCATGACTGTATGGAGGATAGAAGTCTGTGTGTGTGTAGAAACTAGCCTGCTGTACAAAGATAAATTTTCATTCATTGCTCCACCCACTTCTGCCTCTGCCCCTCCCCTTGATGCCCTCAAGCTTGTCCAGAAGGGAATGAGGACCTTGGGCTGGAAAGGGTTACCTGTCCCTGCCTTAATTCTTTCTGAGGAGAAGCCATGTTGGGCTAGGTGTGTAGAGGATGGAAACTTGACAGTCCCTTGCCCCAGCAAGGCTGACTGTGAATGCAGAAAGCTGGCAAGTGACAAGGTGGCCTACTATCTGCGGGCAGCTGCAAAGGCAAGCAGTGAGTGGTTCCCACTGGCCCACAACCCATGTCATTTCAAACTGGATCCCTTCTGAAAGGCTGAGCCAACCCCCTTAGATGTCCAAAAGGGTGCATCAGGGTATACAGTGGTACCTCAGGTTAAATACTTAATTCGTTCCGGAGGTCCGTACTTAACCTGAAACTGTTCTTAACCTGAAGCACCACTTTAGCTAATGGGGCCTCCTGCTGCCGCCGCACCGCCAAAGCACAATTTCTGTTCTCATCCTGAAGCAAAGTTCTTAACCTGAAGCACTATTTCTGGGTTAGCGGAGTCTGTAACCTGAAGCGTATGTAACCTGAAGCGTATGTAACCTGAGGTACCACTGTATATTAAAAGACCACTCTAGATTGTTTGGCAGTATACTCAGGAACTGTCCTGTTTGTGACTGATCATTAATCTACATTACACAATATCCAGATTACAGTCAAGAGTGTATCATGCATTTCTCTTGTATCAGATGCAGAGGTTGTCTGCAGTGCCCTTCTCTCACACTGTACACATGAAGCATCTAAAGTTGAGTGAACTTAGTTGTGGCACTTAGATGTGCCACACAGTTTCTTGTGCCACACCTCTACAGCTAAACCCAGCAGACCACCACACCTGGTAATGGGCGAGAGTGTTGAGCCTTTTCCAGTCATTGTCAATCTTTGTCGTGACATCTTCATCTTGCAGTATTATCCGAGCCATCCTGCCCTGCCGCCACTCTGCACCGATGGAAGAGAAGGGCATAGGGTCACTGGGGATCGTGCTCACTTTGGACAGATCACAGAACGAAAGGCATGGAGAGCATGTGAGTGAGGCGTGGCACAAACAGTTTTTAAAAGCCACACCCCACTTTAAACCCTTGGCTGTCTTGTGCGCCGCCAGCAGCTATGCTGATGAGGCTGGCCAAACATTTAGATGGAGAATAACTGACTCATTTTCTCCTGTCTGTACTCCATTTGCAAAAATGGGATATCACTGTTCTTGAGCAGCACCATCCTACTGCTTGACCCCGTTCAGTGAATCTCCAAGCAACAGAAATATCTGCAGCTGACCCGTGTTCCTTTTATTTTCCCTTATTGAGAATCTCAAATTTTCAATGCTGACTGAGCACTACTGTCTCAGCCAATGAAAACACTGGCTTCCAAACTCTGGGTCCAACAATCTATTCAGGTGATTCACAACAAGCATCAATGAGAAAATGTATAGCTCTTCTTAAATTTCAGGATGTTATGTGTGGAATCTTTACAAATGCAGAATTTAGAAGACTAAAGTACAGAATGCAGCGCTGAGACTTGCTCCTTCTTACATTCCATGGTGCAGCATCTGATGTTGTGCTAGGACCAGCAAGTACACATTAAGAACATTTTCCCCAGCAGGAGATTGAACGATGACCTCGCTTGCAAATTGAAGGGCATCTAAGTTTCAAACTACATTGGACAATGGCAAAGGCCTGATTTCTAAGCTAAAATGTATGCAAGCAGGTCTGGGATGCTAAGTCACCTGCCAACCACTTACCTTCATGCAGCCTTTCCTGCAAGGCTTGATGGACTCTCTTTCTATATCAGAGCCCAACTTTTGGAAAAGTGGCAGTTGGGAAAAGGTTGTGGGGAGGAAAGTGGTTGGCAACAGATGACACCTTAAAGACTAATAGATTTTATTTTGGTAGCATAGACTTTCATGGACTAGAGACCTTTGTATATGACAAAACCAACGCAAGCTGATGCTCCAAATAAGTATGTTACTCTTTAAAGTTCCACTAGACTGTTGCTTTTGCTGCAACAAGCTAACATAGCTACCTCTGCAAGTACAAATGCAATATGAACTGGTTGTGTAAATCCACCCTTTAGTATACACTGACTGCACAGCAAACATCTGTAGCTCTGCAACTTACCCAGGTCCATGTCCCCTGCCTTAGGTCTCTGTGAGTAAGGGACTCCTTTATACACAGCATCCAAAAGCTTCTCCTTCACTTGTGTGATGGTGTCACAGTTTAGAACCTTGACCGGGATCTCGGGAGCGTTTTCATTCTCAGGGTTCACACAGTTCAGCGTCTATATGAGAGAAAAAGGTAAATATATTTGCATGATGGGATTTGCCACATTGCACTATGGTTGCATATTGGGGGAATGCCGAGGGAAATGGGCAAGAGAATGAGAAGTCATCAAACTGCCTTGGAAGCTTTACCCCCTTTTCCAGTCATTAGGTTGGAAATTTTGGGGAATGCAAAATTTTGCAGTGGAATTTCTTACCCCCCCCCCCAATAACATTGACCCTGCTGATCAGATTCCAGAAAACCAGGCTCCCACTTGCACTAACCAGCATTTTGTAGTCAATTTGTTGACGGATGAGCTTGTCTTCACTTAAGGAGTAGCGAGCCTCTCCAGTGATAGCATCAATGGGTCCCTTCTCCATCTGCTGTTTGATGGCACAGTAAAGCATGAACAGAGGTTCACCTGCACACTCCTAAAGAGAAGGGAGGAAGACAGGGCATTAGATAGAACATCCCTTGAAATACCTAAAATAAGCAGCTGTTTCCAAATCAAACTTGAATTGGAGGCTGATTTTATTAAACACTACTTCCATGTAATAAATAATAATAATAATAATAATAATAATAATAATAATAATAATTTGCTGGACCCTGGAGAACATGCTTCGAATGTATACACAGAAATGACCAGTGTTGTAGTAAGATCAAAGTTTGGCTAATGATTACGGTATGTTGTTTAGTACCTTTGGATCTTGCTCCATTTGCTTTCATATGGTATCTCCTTTGACCCCTATCTTGCCAAGAAAAGCCATTCTTTGGAAAATCTTATCAGAAAAATCCTACTCTTTGCAAAATACAAGTCAATTGTTTCAGTTGGCTTTTCACATAAACAAAATAATGGACAAGGTGTTTTCTGAATATATGGCAGCTATTAATGCTGAGGTACATGATGGTTTGAGAAACAAAGCAGTGAAAAAGCATGTGTGAACTTTATAAATTCCAGAACTTCACCGAAGATCACTGATCTACAGGGATTATAACCCTAATTTCCCCCCAAAGTGTAGGCTCAATTGGGCAGCACAAAATATCCAATACATGGGGATGGACAAGGCATGAGCAAAGACTTCATAAGATAAAGTAGACCATAAAGGGCTATCTCAAGTGGTTGTTCAGTAGGTATCTGGGTTGACTGATGTGGTTTTCTACAAGTTTTTCTGCAAATTAATTCTCCATGTTCATTCTTACCCATTATTGGATCAAGTCAATGAGCCATATAACCTAGAATCAATCTCCGACAATAGCCAGGACCTGGTTCTTCAGAAAAGGATATATGACAACTGCAAAACAATCCATTAACTATTGTTCACTCAGAGCTTCCAGCATTATGAAGTTAAGAGACAAGCTGGACATAAATCTGCCTTCCTCTACATTGATGGGGAAACTGGCCCTCCAAATGTTGTCGGACTCCACCTCCCATCAGTCCCAGCCAGCATGGTCAATAGTCAGGAATGGATTTGTATATCCTCTATGAATTTGTCTCATCAGTACAAAAAAATCCAGATTCTACAACTCTCCATAGCCATGTGCCTCATAAGTCAATCCTTAGATACGTGAAATAAATGCTTCCTGTTGTTTCTTCTTCAATTACTAAATGGTCACACGATTTCATTCTAATAAAAGAAATGGAAGTCTGTGATTGTCGTGCAATTAAAAGTAAACAAAAGGAGCCAGTAGACTCCCAGCTGAAAAAGTGTCAACCTCAGCAGTCAGGTGTGTATGATTAAAATGGACTGGAAGTGAGGTGCTGAAGCAGGGGAGAAGAGATGGAAATTAATAGGATGAGTGTGAAAGACATTTGAGAAGGTGAGGGGGGAACTAGAGAGACATCACTCTGAAAACTATTATCAGTGGATTGAGACATTGACTTCAACAGTGTTTGGATCAGACGTATAGTAATGCTACATAGCTGGTCCCCAGGAGTGTTTCAGTATTTTCTTGTGCAATCTTTTATGCCAACTAGGGTGAAGATGAAAACAGGAGGGGTAAAGACAAAAATCCCAAGTGACCTCAGTCCTGCCACCTCTTTCCCAGCTGGCCACCATCAAAACAAATTCTACTTTGGTGCAAAGTGCATCTCCTCTCTCTGCCACCATATGCTGTTAGCATCTCGTTAGCATCTGCAGTAATTAAAGAGACAGCTGCTAACGAGCAAGAACAGGCATACATCATCCCTAGACCTACCGACAACACGCCTGTCTTTGAAATTATGTTTCATTTGCAAACTTGGCTTCATTAAGTCTGCTTGGGAAAGAAAGAGAGAGAGAGAACCAATGTGGGTGCTATGCTGTTTATTAATAACTGTCTTGTCTCCTCATAATGCACAAGCCAAATGATGGCCGTACATTAACAGGCATGCATGGCAATTACACTCCAGCATGGCAAGACTCTCCCATTTTTGCCTGCCCTCCTCCCTTTTCAGGTGAGGCCAGAAATTCAAGCCTCTTCCAAGGAGGGCTATTATTACTTATAAAAGCTAACTGCAAACCATTCAGGCACAAAAAAGCAACACAGATGGAGAATAAATTGAAGATGGCTCCTTGGTCGTATCTTGTTTGTCTGTTGTGATCTCTCATCACACAGTTTTCTCCCACTTGCAGTCAGCTGAGGAGCCATGCATTGCTTGAGAGCAAGGTGCCTGACCTGTTATCAGGGCTGTTTAAAGGCACTCTTGAGAGCAGTGGATTGCTTTTTACCTTTTGATCACCTCTGAAGACTAACCCTGTTTTAATGTTCTCAGTCCTGAGAGGTTCTGGATACTGCGTCTTATACAATGGACAACAGACAGAGAGGGCTTCGTGTTCTTTAAAACTTGGGGTAAGTATTAACTAGTTAATTATGTTTGGTAACTGCTCTTGAACTGTCTGACTCCCAGCTACAAAAGTACAGTTGGGCAGGTTGCCATAATCATGCAATAGTAGAAGAACTTTCCCTAAGAATTAGCGGGTTCAATATCTGTTTGCAAAGGGAAGTGGGAGGATTTGGCATGGATCTGCTAGAGAGCAGATTGTGGTTTCAAGCTAACAGTGATACACCCATTTAAAACAGGCCACTGAATCTGCTCTAGCAAAGCCAACAGTGAGCTCAGTAGATCAACTTTATGCCAAATGATGTGTTAGCCAGCTCTTTCTTATTTACGGGAAGGCTATCACACATACTGACTCCAGGATAACCTGCTTTGGCTCTTTGCCACTTTTATTAAGTCTCCAAACACAAAAGATGAAATTACTTTTGCCTTCTCTTAAGGGAGGTACATGGGCAAATAGGGTTCACAAAGCATTTGGTTGGGTCCCTCAGATGCTGAGAGATCTGTAGGTGCAGTACATGCTGGAGGCATGAATGGTACCTGCCAGGGCCATAGAAGACCTTGAGCCCCAACCCCCCCCCCCCTTGTATGCTGATATCACTGGAGGGCACCAAGTTCTGATCCGATGGGTTGGCTACATGGGGAAGGCAAGTGAAATCCGGATGGATCCCACTGTAGAATAAATCAGTGAGTGTCTATTAGGGTAGAGGATAATTACATTCAGTCCACATTTTTATACAAACCAACCTAATTCGCACCTCCTGGACTAATATACAGATTGGAATGCAATTATTATTCAGATGTTGCACATCTCTGTATTTTATGGCTCAAAATATGCACCAAAATGTGTAAAAAAGTATTAATGGCATATTTTAACATAAAACATGTTTAGAAATGCATGCTTTGAGAAAAAATACATATTTAAATAAGCTTTTTGTGATAAAATATGTATTTCAATAATGTGTAAATATTAATTTTCATAGATTTTCTTTTAAAAACCACAGATTAATGTGGAAATAGGATGGAACAGACTTACAAACACATGCAAGATTGAAGCAGACTGGAAATAAGATGGTTCCGTCCATCCTTGGTCTTCAGCACTCTGAATACTGTCTAAGACTGGCCAAAATCCCAAATCTCTCCCCCACCACACACATTTTGCAAACCCCCATAATTTGGTGACTTTCTGTCTGGACTACTGTAATGTAATGTGCTGTATGAGGACCTGCCCTTGAAGAAAGTCCAGAGGCTATAGTCAGTACAGAATGAGGCTGCTAGGTTGGTAACTGGGGCAGTCCAATGAGACCATGTGTCGCTAGTTCCGAAAGCACTGCACTGGGTGCCAATGAGCCATTGGCACAAATGAAGGTGTTAGTGCCAGCATATGAAACCCTAAATGACCCAAGGACCCCAAAGAGCACCTTCCCCATTATAAGCTATCTCAGCCCCTATGAACAGCTAGTGAGGCCTTGTTGGCTGTGACTGCGGGAAGGGGGCTATGACCCATGACAGGGCCTTTTCAGTGGTGGCTCTGTTCGTGGAATGCCACGGTTAGGTGTGATTGTCTCTATCACTATTGACTTTCAGGAGGAGTTTGAAAACACTGCTGTTTACCCAGGCATTCGACAGCTGAAGGACAGTGCTCCTGGCAACTGCGAAATCACAGGATGAGAGAATGTTTTTAACCGTAGCTGTTTTCAAAATGCTTAAAAAAATGTTTTGTTGTGGATGTGGTTTGCTTCCATGTGCTCCTTTAGGAGGAAGGATGGGATATTAATAAATAAGTTTAAAATAGTAACCAAGCCCATAAAACCAGGCAAAGGTAAGTTGGCATCTTTAGGCAAGGACTTATGTTAACACCACATGCTCCCCAACAGCTTTGGAGCAGGGATTATGTGCTGATCTGCAAAGATAAGAAGCACTTTAGCAGCTGACAGCGAGACACCAGCCAGCACCTACCACATAGCTCTAACAACTTCTTTGTGTAAGGAGACAATGCTTTTCCTGGGCTCATCATAAGTCTGCGCGCAATCTTTTAAAAATGACATAGACCAAAACACACTTTTATGCAACAGGACAGTGACTGCACAGTCAATATGGGATGAGCTTTTAGAATTCACGGCTCTGAACCCAGTTCCTGGAAGGAATGGATCTGAGGCAAAACCAAACATTTGAGCATAAAATACAAAACCAAACATGAAGAAAGCCACCGATAACTTGCTGAGATGACTCCCCCCAAACCCTGGAAGTATGGCAATTCCAGCACATAGCCCAGCCCTCCTCAATTTAGCCTGGTGCCTTCCAGATGTTTTGGAGTGAAATTCCTATCAGCCAGTTTTTATAATCCAAAACATCAAGAGGGTACCACAATGAGGAAAGCTTACATAGGATTCTATCCGATGTAAAACCTACTCAGAGTAGGCACATTAAAAGTAATGGTCGATAGTAACTTAGATAGAGGAGACCTATCAAAATGAATCTATTTCATTTCCTTTCAACTATTTGTATACTGCTTAATCACAATCATCGCTAAGCAGCGTACAAGAAGCCCAATACAGTAAGCTTCAAGGCCAACTAGGGATTTCAACCCTGGTTCTCCCAGTCCAGTACTGTAACCACTACACCAAACTCTTACTGAAAACACCACAATCTCTGGCAGAGATGTTTCCAGGTCCTCTGACCCGATAACCTTTTAACTGGAGATTCCAGAGCTTGAACCTAGGGCCTTCTGCATGCTCTACCACTGATCAGTTGGCCCTCTCTGACACAAATGCAGGGCTGAGATCTCACAAATAAACTAAAGGATCTAGAGGCCTGCTCTGCTCTTTACATATTGTCTGCTAATGTTTCCATTACCTTTGTTCCACTGACAACTCAGCACTGTTTCCAGGAGTTCTCCTATCTATAGCTTTCTCTGAGCTTTCTCTGGCCAATATTAAGTAGGCACAGTGGCTGTAGACCCCAGCTCCTGCGAAAAGCAGAAGGGCCTAAAGGCCAAATGCTCTTGAGAAGGGCATCTCCTTTAACCTTCAACAGATTAAGAGAAGCTGCAGGATGCAGAGTAAAGTGTAAACATTGGCATTTGCATATGAGTGCCTGCGTATGTGGAGAGAAAGCCTGAAGCAGCATGAGCCAAACTATCTAACGCTCAGTGTCTTATTGATGAGATTTAGCTCATCAGGCACCTAATATTGTGCATTTTTCAATGCTCCTCTTTATCTGCTTCGCTCTCCCATTCCCTGGGATGGCTCATTAGGAGGCTGATGAATGGCGCTCGAGGCCTCAACAAAAGCACCACTGCCCGGGCCTGCCGATTCCACGATGCCTGCCTGTCCCTACCTCTGCCACAAACAACACCTGGGCAGCCAGGGCAAAGGAAGCGGGGAGAGGACAGAGAGAGGAGGGAGAAGAAGAGCAGCACATTGATCTCGGCCTTCAGTGGTGCTGAATCAATATATCATTTCCCTCACAGATGATTGGCAGGGTTTCTTTTCATTCCTTTAAGGGCCTTGTGCTGTTGCTGTGTAGCTGTCACAAGAGGCTGGCTAATGCTACATCCTTGTATGCTACACCTATTGTGAGTGTTCATCTCATGAAGGGCTCAGGCTGGAGATAAGCACTGAGCTATGGGAGAGCAGAGCTCGGCTCTATATAGCAGCAAGAGTTGCATCCAAATTGTGAGCCCCGCTGCCCATACTGGAAGGTGCTGCTTTGAGTAGAGTCCTCTCCAGTAGAGCTACTTCTGCAATGGAGAGGGAGAGCTTCTGGTCTCACTAGGTCTTCAACAGAGTTCTCTGAGTCAAAGGATGGCAGTGCCACATCCTCTGACTGATGGGACACTGGTCCCCGCAAGCTTGTTGGGTAGCAGCACTTCTGAACTGGCCGCATATGCTCTCCCTCTTCTGATTTGGAGTCCTTAGCTCCACCACCTCTTCTGGTCCCTGACACACCCATGGGAATAATTCGTGCCTATCTGAGGACATGTGGGCCGACCAGCAAGTGTACAAACATAATCCAAATCTGGGGGGCATCCTTAGTGCTGCAAATCAGAGGTGGTCCTACAAACCCTTCCCTACAGGAAAGGCAGTAAATATAAGATACCACCATTCTTTTTTTCCTTTGTTCTGGTCATCAACAGCTCATTTTGACTCAAGGACACAAACTCATGCCCCAGCTGCAGAGGCATTCCCTTGCCAGGTCCTTCTCCAAAGACATGTTTTCGCAAAAAATCACCAAAGGCTACACACACAAAAATGCAAGTACGTTCACTTGCTGGATTTGCATGTGCTTTTGCTACAGTGTGAGGCAGTGTGGGGTGGGACCATATATTTCCCTGCTGGCAAAGTGCTTGTGGGGAAGCCTGTTTCAAGTATCTTGACTACTACTTCTCATTTCACAAACACCTGCAATCCTCCTCCCTTTAAAGCTACTCAAGAGAAATGATATTCTAGACATCAGTTGATGGGAGCTGTCTCTTGCTGCTGGTTACATACATTGCTCTTTTGTACTGAGGAGACTGGAACACGGAGCAGGGTAAAGGTAGGTGGCTGCAACTATGGTGCACTTGGCTCAAATGACAATGGCTCGTATGAGATGTAATGGTTGGAGAGCTCTAAGAACCAAGTCTGAACACGATGAACTAAACTACAAATTTACATCATAGTCAGCAATAGCATGTCTATAGGGAACGCACCCTTCTATTGTCTAGGGAAATTTTCATTCTCGTTCTCCTTCATATACTCTCAAACTAAAACTTGCCATATGGTCAGTTTTTGACCAGTCTGTTTTTATCTTTTGTGTGTGTGTGTTTTAAATAAAGCCTGGCTTACTGCCACTCCAAACAAAATAAAAACCAGCAAGAAGGTTTCCTTCTCACATATTGTCAGAGCTATCTTTTTTGTAATAAGTTTTTATTGAAGAATTTTGAACTGTATAATACAAGCAACGAAACACACAAGCACAACACAACAAAGCAAGCAGCAAAGGAGATTAAAAGAACAAAATAATGGGTCACAGTTTCTTATATATCTTGAGTAAAGGTGGAAAGGGGAGGAAGAAAAGGCTAGGTGGAAGGTGAGGCAATGGCCTGGGGTCACTGTTATATCGAGTCTTTCCAGAAGACCATCTGGGTAGCAGAAGGGAGGAATTCCTCCACTGAATCATTTATAAATGAGAGGGAGGGAAATTGGGTGACAGCAAAAGCATCAGGCTTTGCCTGGTCCATACTCAAGACAATTTGTGCGAATAAACTTTTCTGATAAATCTATTTGCCACATGCACTGGCACCATGATTCAAGCATAAAATCAGGCCTTTTCCATCCCCCCAATAGCCATGCAAGGAGCTGTCAGGAGGAAAGTCAAAATGTCTCTATGGAGCAGCCTTGGGCTGGTAAATGGGCAGCAAGAGCAAGAACAGGAGATTTAGGGACAGTTTGCTTGGTTATTAAGGATAGGTGATTAAATATTTTGTCCCCAAATCAATTGGGGAAAAGCCACCACATGTGTACTCTGATCTGTGCTGTGAAAGAACGCTGCCCTGAGACTGTAGAGCCCATTTCTCTGAATGCAGAAAATCTGGGGGCGGCGGGGATCAATGTTCAAATATCCAAGGACCATGCTTTCCAGAAGCTTAAGCACATAAAACAACATTGGCGTGCTCTCTCTCTCTCTCTCTCTGTGTGTGTGTGTGTTATCATTAGAACTCGGTATATGTTGGCTCACTAATGACATTCTGCAATGGCAACCGTTCTGGTAGGCTCGATTGCTTTGTACATTTCAGAGAAATGGGAAGAGGAAAGGAGAACGCTGCATGGAAATGAACTTCAGCAACTGATGTGATCCTGCTCCTCTTCCTCAAAGCAGCTCGAAGAGCTTGGTAACTAACCTGCAGGACAGATTTATATACTTGTGCTTGCATGCACAAAGAATGGAGGAATGGAAAGAGCCAGTCCATTGGATTTGGGTGGTGACAAATGGCGCTGCCAAATTCCAGCAGCATGAAGTCAACCCTTTATCCACCTTGGAATGCAATTTATTTATTCCAGGAGCTCAGTGCACAGAGATATTTTTGAAGGAGAGAGTTTTTTTGGGTTTTTTAAAAGCACCAGATGGGCTCCTGGTGTCTCCTACACACAGCTTGAGGTGTATTTCCAGACCAGACCACACAGCACCACATTCTCAAAAACTTGTGCACCTTTGATTGAAACACCACATGGAGCCTTCTCTTGGTCATGGCTATATAGGAACTCTACATTTAAGGCTAAGGCTACATCTGCACCATACATTTAAAGCATTACGATACCACCTTAACAGTCATGGCTGCCCCCAAAGAATCCTGGGTAGTGCTGTTTATTAAAGATGCTGAGAACTGAGACCCCCTGTTCCCCTCGCAGAGCTACAATTCCCAGAGATCCCTGGCTGAATGTTAAGTTCCGTGAAGGGAACAGGGGTCTCCTAAAAACTCTAGAATATAAATTCAAGAATTGTTATCTTTATTGTACTGTCACAGACCCAGTAAAGATACTAATATATGAGGTTGCCTGAGTCAAGTCATTGGTCCATCTATCTCAGAACTGTCTGACCAGCAGCAGCTACTCCAGGTTTCAGGCAGGGCTTCTTCTCAGTCATACCTGGAGATGCTGCGAATTGAACACGGGACCTTTCTCATGCAAAGCATGATCCACAAGCCTTCCTTAAAGAGTGGGCTAGTGCAGAACTTTGAGGCTTCTGCAGAAGAGCTGCAAAAATAAAATAAAAAGGCTTCTGGCTACAGAATCCCTTGGTGTTGGAAAGGAGCCAAACCCCATCCCAAGCTTCAGGCAGCCTCTACAGCTGAGAGTCTATGGCAGAGAGGCAGCAGTATTTTAGGAATAGGTTCCTTCCATTTCTAGCCTTTCTCCCAACAAACTCATGTATTCCATGACTTCACCACCTGAGCTCTCCTAAATTATTCCCTCACCTGGCCCCTGCCAAATCCCAAAGTCATGCAAGAGTTGTAGCTAGAATTAAGGAAACATTGTAGCCCATAGGACCAACTTAACGCAATGGCGATTAGACAGTACACCAAAACAAGGATATACAGAGCTGGGTTTTAAGAAAAAAATGTTTAAACAGCAACAAAGCACTGTTCTCCTTATATCCTTGCAAAGTGATATATGCTCTACAGTAGCGATATACGTTTATAGATATGGGACGTCCCTAGACAGAGGCAAAGAGCGAAGTGCATGTAAGCGATAACATAAATCACCTCTCAGTGGCCGATCACTTGCAGTCTCTGCATAGCTCTCAACTTGCTTGGAAACAATTCAAGCTTTCTTTATCTTAATGAGGGATGGTATCCCACGAAAAACAGCTCTGCGCCACAATGACTTGCTGAGTGAAAGTCTGGCAAGGTCCCAGTGAAGCATCACTTTTGACTGACAAACAGGTCTATGTAACTGTCATTAACCTGGGTTTCCTTCTGGAGTGCGGGTAAACTACAGCTCCCCTGACACATGGGCCACAGCCGTGCCAGGCAATGGCAGCCATAATTCATCCATGGTGCAGCAGCTCGTAGCTCGGGGCTAGGCAGGGGCTGCAGGTTTTACCTCCATGGAATGTACCTGAATCTGTTTGTGCCTACTGATTTTTCTCCAGCAGACAAGACCAAAGGAAGAAATGTGCTACATACTAATGAGCTGTAATGGGCGGGGAGGGAACCTTGCACCAACTTAATGCAGCTGCAGCCATGCCACCTCCACTGAGATCCTGGGAAATACTGTAATTCAGTGCCACAACAATTCTGGTTGAACAATGACAATTGCCTTTTTTTTTGTTTCCCTTCCATGTAGGAATTCAATTGTTTATGCTGTTCCATCATCCTTCAGCCATTCAGTCCCTCCTTCTATCAGCACCTCCCTAAAACCATTAACCCACCTCTGCACTAAACTAGTTTATCATGAAGAGGGGAAAGGGTTGGGGATATCAGGAAAGTGAGTGGAACAGTGCATCAGAGTGACTTCTAAACGCATCCAAGTTCTCTAAATGTTATCTAGAAGTCCCTGTGGTGATAGCAAAGAATAGGAAGACTGGTAACAATTGTTCGCTTGGTTTTACAGAAAATTGGGGTATACCAAATGTGGAACCAGCCCTCCCAAACCTTGGTGTTCCCGATTCCCAAGACACAAGCAATGGTTCTTACAAATCAAGCACCCAAATCTTTTCCCCAGCCTCATTCTACATGGTTAACAAGATGCTCCACTCTTACCTTTAAGAACTTGTACAGAAGGAACGTGAACCAATTTGTCAGCATTTTTTCAGCCACCGACTCAGTCCTGTAGGGGAGGTAGGGAGTAAGTGTGAGAACAGGAAAAATCAGAGGCCTCTGATCTTTTCTCAAAGTCTCAGATCCTTTTGCTTTTTCTCTTAAAGGCTTTAAAGGTCAAACCATGAAAGGCAGGAACCTCAAAGCAAAGAGGAAGGTAGCCAGAACACGGGGGTTGCCATGACAAAATCTAAAGATAGTCCTGGCAACAGCCAATCCCACTTTGCCCCCACAGAGCTCATTAGAGTAAAACCTGGACTCCTGCTGGCCACAGCAATAAAAATACAGCTAAAGAAAAAGAGTTGACCCAACCTCCATCAGCAAATCTCCAGAGACTGCTCCCCAGAATAATCTTCTGGCCCTTGCTCCGCATTTCTAAAGAGTTCAAGGATCTGTATTTTAATGGAATTCACAAAGCTTCCCAGTTAACGTTTTGTAGGAGAGCAATAGCTGGAAAAGGCAAGAAAACTCTGAACTATTTTGAAATACTTTTGTATATCAGTGAATAATCTCAGCTGGAAAGTACTCTGTAACAGCCATACATAATTGAACATAGAATCACAGAACTGTAGAGTTGGAAGGGATCCCAAAGGTGACCTACTCCAACCCCCTGCAATGCAAGAATCTCAGCTAAAGCATCCATGACAGAGCTCACACTGACCAACTCCAAAACCAGGTGGTAGACATTGCCTCCCCTTAAAAAGGAAAAGAGGAACATATAGTATTTCCAAAATTGGGGCGGGGGGGGGGGGGAGAGCAACTGGCCCAGCTTATTCTCCACAAAGGAAGACAGCCTCCAGAAGCTTAAATGCTGCTTAGACAATGCTGCCAAGCATCATTGCAATCTCTGGTCTGGTCTAGTAGTGAGCTGAGTTGCCTCTTGTCATTGATTATACCCCAATTGAAAGATTAAGATGGGTTTTGTTTGTTTTCTTGCAATAGGTTGTGGAGGGGAGGTCTACAACCAATTTCAGCTTAGACTCACATGCATGAGTCTAGAATATGTTGCAGTTTTTTTCCAAACAGGGTTTTTGTTTTATTTTTTACATCTCTAAGCTGCAATTCAAATGCCTGTCCCATCCACAGCAGTCATGGGTTTCTATTTACAGCAAAATATGGGGAGAGCAATTTATATAAATTCCACTGCATGTGAGAGAGTGTGATCAATGAAAAGCTTCTTCCTCCTCTTTAGTATTGTGAGAAAGGTGGGATAAAAAGAGCCCAAATTTTATCTGCATCTGAGAGGCTCGGTTTTATTGCACTTGTTTCTCACTTATCATTTCTAGCACACCATAATACTTGACCGGACAGAGATATGCTAAGAAAGAGCTAAGGAGTCTCGCTTCCCTCCATCTGAGTGTGGGACCATGTTAAACAGATCAATGTAGTGACATCATGAGGATCTGCAGCAGTGTATATTGGTATACTGACATTTAATGGAAAACCTAAAACTCTTGCGATCTGGGGTTTGCCAAGTTCCCAATGTCTGCATGAGTTGGAGAAACCGCTGAATATAACAAAAAATGAATTATTCATATGTCAATATATCAGTGGATCCTTGTTAAGGTTTTTGTAAAGAAACAGGGCATCATACTAGCTTCCCATTGATGTGCTATTATATACTGACAATATAAGATTTGGATTTTATATTTATACATACTACTCCAGAGTGCAGATGCTTAGTAATTGCATTTAACTGCAAGTGAACCTTCTTGCATTTCCAGAATGTATGTTCTCATTATATGATCATTGTGTTGCTTTTTGTCCATGACTAAAGACATTGTCATCTAGGAAGGAAGAGTTCCAGTCTAAAGCATATCACATGGCAAACTGGGGGACAGCAGGAAGGAAGTTTCAATATATTTTCCTATGCACATCAGCCTCTCTCTCTCTCTCTCTCTCCCTCCCCCCCCTCTCTCTCTCTCACACACACACACAGCCAAAGTATTTCAAAGCAGGAGCCCAGAATGAGGAGATCAAGGCCAAGGCCAAAGGGAGAGCTGGGAAGAAGATACGGCTGAAACCGTAGAGAGTTGTAGGCAGACAGAGAGAGCTGCTGGTGGAGGCTCAGGGCTTGATCACCAGAGACATGAGCAAATTAGTATACAGAGACAGGGCTGTAAGAATTGAGTCTGTGTTGACTGCCTTCACTATTCATCAGCTCATACCAATGAAAACATTGCTCTGATACAAAAATTAAGATTCACCTTAACATACTTATCAAACAATATTTAAAACTATGCACATTTCTTCCTTAAAATGGAGAAAAATATGCAGGTGGCTCTGATTGAAATTCTTTATTTATGCCTTTTTGGCTGCTCCATCTATTAATCATCAGATCAGTTATTTCATATTCAAATGCTCACAAAAGTACAAGCGACGCTAATGACCTCAAGAAGGAAACTGCCTCCTCATTGCTATAAGGGAGCAGAAGGGAGGGGCTAAGGGGTGTTATTGAAAATAGCAAAACCAAAACAATCAAAATCCCACCAAAAGCTGCACATATTTTGAGTGGAATTCCCATGAAACAATGGGAGTATCAGGCAGGAGGGAAGAGTTAATTACTGCAGATTGTTTTGAGAGAAACCACCTTGCCTGTTGTTGAAATCAGCCCTGAGTGCTCACTGGAAGGACAGATCCTGAAGCTGAGGCTCCAATACTTTGGTCACCTCATGAGAAGAGAAGACTCCCTGGAAAAGACCCTGATGTTGGGAAAGATGGAGGGCACAAGGAGAAGGGGACGACAGAGGATGAGATGGTTGGACAGTGTTGTCGAAGCTACGAATGTGAGTTTGACCAAACTGCGGGAGGCAGTGGAAGACAGGAATGCCTGGCATGCTCTGGTCCATGGGGTTACGAAGAGTCGGACACGACTAAATGACTAAACAAGAAAAAAAGGTAAAGGGACCCCTGACAGTCAAGTCCAGTCGCAAACGACTCTGGGGTTGCGGCGCGCATCTCGCTTTACTGGCCGAGGGAGCCAATGTTTGGCCGCTCCACATACAGTTTTTTCGGGTCATGTGGTCAGCATGACTAAGCCGCTTCTGGCGCAACGGAACACTGATACCAGAGCAGCGCACGGAAACACTGTTTACCTTTCTGCCACAGCAATACCTATTTATCTACTTGCACTTTTTGGCGTGCTTTCGAACTGCTAGGTTGGCAGAAGCTGAATCCAAGCAACGGGAGCTCACTCCGTCACAGGGATTTGAATCGCCAACCTTCTGATCGGCAAGCCCAAGAGGCTCAGTGGTTTATACCACAGCGCCACCCGCGTCCCTAAAATTTATTTTTTCTTATGTCTCACGTAGTCGGCTCAAATATAATTCCTGCCGATTTTCACCTTCTGCTTTGATTAAATGGAGAGTTTCCTTGACTTTGTTTTCCTAGACGAGCAGATCCATGCTTGCAAGATAAAGCACATTATCAATGCCCATAAACCTTCTCTTTCATTTTCCCATAAAAACTGAGGCCTGCACAACTTGTGACCCAAGAACCTAAATGCAGTCCATTGCCCAGTTAATCTCCTGCTGCTGAAGCCTGCCTTCGGCAGCAGGCTGTGTTCTGGTTGATGGATCAAACAGTGTGTGGGTCTGCCTTATGTTCTGAAAGTGGCAACCCTATAGGAACAACTGTGCTATAATCACGTTTATTGACCTGACTAAGGCTTTTGACAGAAGTGCCTGGCGTGCTCTGGTCCATGGGGTCACAAAGAGTCGGACACGACTAAACGACTAAACAACAGCAACAACAACAAAGGCTTTTGACACTGTAAATCGTAATGCCCTGTGGACTGTCCTTCTGAAAACTGGCTGCCCAGATAAATTTGTAAACATCATTTGGCTCCTCCATGATAATATGACAGCAACAATCGCAGATAACAATGGCTCTCAAAGTGAACCATTCACAGTGGGCTCAGGTGTTAAACAGGATTGTGTTATTGCCCCAACTCTATTCATTATTTTCATTGCCATGATCCTACACTTTGTTGAAGGGAAACTCCCCACCGGAGCAGAAATCATATATCCAACAGATGGAAAGCTCTTCAATCTGAGCAGGCTGAAAGCAAAGAGTAAGGTTACCGTAACTTCCATCATAGAGCTTCAGTATGCTAATAGCAACGTAGTGTGCGCACGCTCAGAGGATGACCTCCAAACCATCCTAAATATCTTTGCAGAAGCTTACGAAAAGCTTGGCCTATCACTCAACATCCAAAAAAACCAAAGTGCTGCACCAACAAGTACAAAATAACCCCTCTGCAGCGCCACAAATCCAACTCATTGGTGTAATATTGGAAAATGTTGACCTCTTCTCCTACCTAGACAGTTATCTTTCCACAAGGGCCAACACTGATGCCGAAATCCAGCATCGTCTGAGCTCTGCGAGTGCGGCTTTCTCCCGATTGAAGTGCAGAGTGTTTGAGGACAGGACATTTGAAGGGAAACCAAAATGCTTGTTTACAAAGCTATTGTACTACCAACCTTACTATATGCTTGTGAAACATGGACCACTTATAAACCCCATCTCCAACTTCTCAAAAGATTCCATCAACGGTGTCTCCGAAAAATTTTACACATCACTTGGGAAGACAGGCAAACTAATATCAGTGTACTGGAAGAAGCAAAGATCACCAGTGTTGAAGCAATGATTCTTCAACATCAACTTCGTTGGACTGGTCATGTTGTACAGATGCCTGATGATCGTCTTCCAAAGCAACTACTCTATTCTGAACTTTAAAATGGAAAGCGTAATGCTGGTGGTCAACAAAAGAGGTTTAAAGACTGTCTCAAGGCAAATCTAAAAAAATGTAGTATAAACACTGACAACTGGGAAACACTGGCCTGCGAGCGCTCCAGTTGGAGAACAGCCTTTACCAAAGGTGTCATGGGCTTTGAAGATACTCAAACTCAGGACGCAATGGAGAAACATACTAAGAGGAAGGCACACTATGATCAACTCCCACCCAGAAACCAATGTCCCCACTGTGGAAGGATGTGTGGGTCCAGAATTGGCCTCCACAGTCACTTACAGGCTCATTGTTAAAACCGTGTCTATGGAAGACAATCTTACTCAGTTACGAGTGATTGTCAAAGAAGAAAAGAAGAAAGATGGTTAAAGTATTGAACTAGGATCCGGGAGACCTAAGTTCAAATTCCTGCTCAGTTCACTACGCATTTGAAAATTCCCTCCGTTTTTAGATAGATTTCGCTATGTCCACCACGACTAGACTCGCAATAAGAGCTAATTCACACACCATATTCTTTTAAGTCACCATCCTTTGGCTCCTGAGCTCATTCACCTAACAAGAGTATTACAGACCCTCTCAGTTTTACACTGCACGTGGCAGTTCTGTTTGCCACAGGTACACCAACATGACATGTAAAGCACATTTCCAAACATGCAGGAATATGCAGTGGGGAGATGCTGGCAAAGGAACTCATCTCAGGCACATGTTCATTGCCTGCATACATATATGCATCTTCCCTTCATGTGCTAATGGTGTCTAGTGCAAAAACAAGTATATACACAACATGTGCAACTTCTCTGTAAAGTGTGAATTGGACCTAATCCTAGGCTGAACACTCTGAAAGGATATTCACCTTTGGCACCACACTGTTCCAAATGGCCCACAATCAGATAAGGAATCTTAAATATATTTTCTTAATATGCTGTTATTCTAAATATTGGCTTTCATTAGGAACAACTTTTCAAGGACTGGATTGCTAAAGGACAAAGAAGGGGAAGCACAGTGACAGACACCGTGGTGTATGTTTAATAATTGCACTGGTTCTGCAGCTGGTGTTTCTTTCAATATTCATTGGCCTGTGATACAGGAGACCTATCTAGCTACCATTTAAAAATTGATGGAGCAGAGCAGATGCAGAGTGGAGCTGGAACGCTGCCCCTGGCTCACACTCTTCCCTCACCTGTCTGAGGCTCTTTGCTTAAGAAAATCTGCTGGGCTCTGACATTAACCCATCCCAACAATCACCTGGGAGGAGTGGTGTGGATCTGCCCTGAAGAAATGATTGGAAAATAATGACAAGGGAAGGTAGAGCCCAATGCAAAAGCGAATAGGAAGAGAACACCTCTCTCTTGGGCCCATGAACAAAGAAGCCTGCTCCTGATGCCATCCAGCCAAGGATGCAAGGATACTGCCAGTGAGAGTGGAAGTAATGCAGGGTGCAGTGAGAAGTGGCAAATATCTACATTAAACCTTCAGTGATAAGTAGTTTTAATTAATGAAACAGCTGCCATTTCTAGCACTCGGATTTTAAAATGATGCCAGCTCTCACAGAGTGAGACTGTTCTTAAGCTAAAACACAGAAATAGGACATCTACTGAATTCTGAAACAAACAAATTCTCTCTACTATGCATCTAATTCCAAGGCAGGAGGCTGTTCCCCCCAATGGTTTGATTATCTGACTCACAAAATAAGGCTGTGTAGAAGAAACATTTAAAGGCAAAGACCCACCTCTGGTTTCTAAGCTCTTACCATGTGTTGCCCACACACCCTCAAGCCCATCTCTGAAACCTTGATGGCTTCAATTTTCTTATTATTTTTTTAAAGACAGAAGGGAGAGGGGGAAGATTCTTGGGTTATTGAATTTTCCACCCAATAACAATTTATTTCCTTGCAAGGTCTGAGCACAGAATCGTAAAATATGCATAGACCTGTTTACAGAGTAAGATCCAAACTACTTTAGCACTGACTCCCTTATCAAATTATTTGCAAGCGCCTTGGCACGGGCAAGGCACTTATCTTCCTCTGTCCACTGAACTTCTCTAAGCTGCTCTGCAGCAGAAAATAATGACTACTTCTTTGCCACATGACACAGGAGTAATATTGTGAGTTCAAGAAATTTAAAATACTAGTAGTCTACAGTAGAGGTAGGCTTGTTGAATCTACTTTTGTTTCTCCCCCAGAACCTCAATGTCTACCAGCCAGGGCCAGATGCAAAAGACGTACATAAGAATGAAAGAACAGGGTGCCTCTGAGCCATGGAATTTACTATTGGTAGCAAAATTGAACTGAGTTCAGTTTTTTCCACATAAAAGTCCAGTTCTGCTTAATTTTAATTCATTTCAGCAACCAAATTTAGGTGGGAAAATTCCTTTTGTTGCTGCTACTGTTAAAAAACCAGGAGTCAGAAATCCATGTTGATGTACCGCATCTCACTCAGAGATCAGTCTTCCTTCTGCCCACCCTGGTCTATAGAACTACATCTCATGATAGCCTGTGAGGGCTCATCATCCTACATCATCCTTTGCCAACCTGCTTCTCCTAGATGTTTTGGATGACCACTCCCATCAGCCCCATCAAACATGGCTAGGCCTGAGGGGAGTTGTCGTTGAAACATGTGGAAGGTACAAGGGTGGCAAAGGCTATCTTACATTATATTAGAATATAATATGTAAAGGGTGAAGTATGAAAAGGGGAAGTCTGTGAGTCATTCACATTTCCCCTCCCCTCCCCCAGGTCAAGTTCTGTATAACACCAAAGCTTGCCTCAGCAAAAACTCGCAAAGACACTTGAACATGTTCCGAGAGAAATGCTCACCTCCTCAAGAGCAGTTTTGGATGGTTCTTGCTCTCCAAGTTCTTTTCGATCAAGTCTGAGAGAAGCTGCTTGAGCACCCCAGTGGCATACTCCATCTCGCCCTGCAGCGCTGTCATGATTAAAGAGGCCACGTTGCCCCGATCCCTCATGGAGAAGCTTCGCTGTGCCTCCAACGTGCGAATGAAGGTCAACAGGAAGTGCTTTTTGTTCAAGAGCTGTCCAAAGAGGGTCAAAGACTTCTCCACGTTTGCCTGGACCTGAGGGAGGGAAAACTTCATTAGATTCAGGTCCAGAGGCTTATCTTAAGAGTTCCTTTGACTCGGTATTTCAAAAGGCCACACACAGGGACCTAAGAGTCACAAGTACTTAGCAAAACAGATAAAGCCTGCTGTCCCGACAGTCAGTGGACTTTAGCAGCAACCAGGAAAATTCACTTTCAAATTGAGAACTGTCTTCTCTGTCCTCCCACATTCTAATTATTGAGAATTGCCGTTTGGGGAGAGTTTCTTTCCAGCCATCACCATTTAGTGATGATTTAGAGGATAAAGCAATAACGTGCAAGTCCTTTCAAAAGTCTATTGCATCCCATACATGTCTGTACATGTATCCATCCTGTACACCATACAACTGCTTTGATCAATAATTTCTTCACTCTGGATGCTTCCAAGGCAATGGGGTTTCCCCCATTCCCCCTTGCCATTTAAAAGTCATTCTTTGGCCTTCTGCTCTCTGTGGATCTATTGTCAAACACGTACATATCAACCAATTTTTGACTGACTTGCCTCAAATATATATATGATACTTTATTTTTCTCCCTTTTACAGTGCTTGCAAAGTCTACTATATAAGAGTCTCTTGAATCTGTAGCACAGGTGCATACATAGAGAGTATCTCCATGGGGGGATGAGTATATATAATACATACTCTTTTCCATCCTGTGCACACACAAGTCTCATTTTCTGGTTTTATTAAAAGAAACATAGAATTCAGTTGGGCATCCTTTTTTTCCATAAGAAAAGTTGCCAAAACGCTGGGCTTGGCTGGAGAGTAACAGCCAAATTCTTCCTGGATAGATCTGAGTGTACCAAGCTGTCCCCACAGGAAATTCTGATCTTTTGCACTTTCTGCATATGGTCTTAAATGTTACCGTCTGTCCCTGAGATTAGTGATGCCATTTGAAGCATGCCTGGTTTTGTTTTGAGTGGCGTTTTGTGTTTTTTTAAAATAAATAAATCAGGAAAGGGCATTTCCTCCTCTCCCACATATATTCTGCTCCTGCGGCTGCTGAGCTGTCCTCAGATTTAGCTGGTCAGAGCACCCCTACATCCCACGTGGATCTCAGTGCCTCCCTAGCCATAAAGCAGATGACTAAATCTGATCAGGGCATCTGGTCTACAGAGATTGCTTAGGTGCTTTAGTGCCCCATACTCAGGAAACAAGTAATTCTCTTTCTTCGTTAACAATATCCTCTGTCTTGAATCTCCATCTACAGATTTCCAGGGCAAAACTAAAATGGACCCTTGTTTAAAGTCAGACTGTTAGCTTCTCTGGGCAGAGACTTTTCTTTTGCTTATGTCACTTTGTAAAGCAGGAGTTTGTAACCTGTGGTCCTACATATGTTGTTGGGCTAGGCTCCCATCATTCTTGCTCACTAGCCTTGTTGCCTAGGACCGCTGGGAGCTAAAGTCCAATGGTACCTGCAGGTTGCCCAATCCTCCTTTAAGGTCTTGTGTACTGGTGGTGGTATATAAATAATTATAAAAGGAGAAGAATCTGCATTGAAGAGGTTAGGGTATCACAGGAAGTATTCCTGCATTTGGGTAGTCTTACATACTGCGCAGGGGGAGGGAAATGGGGAGAAGAAGAGCAAACAGAACGGTCAATGCTGCAGGATATGTTTTAAGATCTTTTTTTTTTTAAAGTATGCACATATTGGAATTATCGTCTCCAATCAATGGCTCTCACCAGCAGCTACTGAAGGTTGTCATTGAAAACTAAATGCTCTCAGTTTGAAACATGGGTTTTTTCCTTGCTTCCTAATGTCTAGAAAAAAAACACATGTCAACACAAGCCCAGCAGGCAATAATTGGATAATCTGCAGGTCAATTCAGAAGGAGGAGGAATTTCAGACACACAAGCCAGCCATATTTCTAGAGACACCCTGCCCCCCCAGCACCAGATTTTACAGAAGTGAAGATTCAGAAGCCAAATGTATACTCCTAAAATCCCCTGATCTTCTGAATGTCCAAACTACCTCCCATAGCCTACCTCCAAATGACCCTCAGACATATGTAACTAAAGCCCAACAGCTATGCCTGGTTATACTGTTTCTTCTCTCCACTTCACTCCATTCCAAGTTTTCCCACAAAGTGACTTCCTTCTCACCCCTCCAGAGTTCTTTATGTTTAAGAACAAAGAGATAGGAGAGAGGAGTAGCTGTTGGTGGGGAGGCACAAGTGTCTTTCATCCAGCACTGTCTTGGCTCTTCCTAGCCAGGATCTGAGTGTGCAGGACTGCCTAATGCTCCATTCGTGACGGTTTTGTGCAAGGCCACTGCCCTGTACTTTCAGTGATCAAAATAAAGCAAAGCCCTTCACTCTCCCAGAAGCCATGAAGGGAGGATCAGATGGCAGGTTCCTCCTATCTGGGCTGTGTGTTCAGCTTCTAAAGTCAGCGACACTTGATAAGCTCGGAAATTGGTCCTGTCCTACATAAGCGATCTTATCAGAATTGCATGCTGCAAATAGAGCAGGGTGGTGGTGGCTGCAGCAGCAGCAGCAGCACAAAACATCTGTCACATAAATGATCTCAGCAGGCTTGGCTTACCATCTACAACGAAGCAAAGCCCTCTTGCAAACTGACACCCTCTCCACCCCACCCCCTTACTCCGTTGCTCTTCTCCTTTTTGTGCAATCTTTAGCAAAAGCAAATGACCAAAAAAGAATTAAGCATTTAATCAAGGCTTTAAATTTGCACAAAAGCAGTGAAATAACAACCCCAAAGATAAGAAAAAGTGCTAATGACAGCCCTATGCTTGGCTCTGGATATTATTATTATTATTATTATTATTATTATTATTATTATTATTACATGAGTGCACATGGAGTGGCGAAGGGAAATGGGGGGGGGGGCACACAGTGCCTACTCCTTCCTAGTCATTTGCAATACCTAGCACTAAACTCATTCTAATTAAGATCACAAACAAAAAGAAGATTACAAACACATCACATCAGTCTTTTTTTAAAAAAAGCCATGCCAGTAATATTTAATACAGGGTTTTCCCTCTTGTAATTTCATTTTACCAACCAAACATATATGGTTTCTCTGAAATTAAAATTACAGCTGGGAAAGCCTTGTATGTCCTCTGTTTAATTAGTTCTTTGAACTTATATACCTGATTATGCCCTGCAGTTTCAAAGTTCTGCCAGATCGAGACTATGGGGCAATGCTCCCATTTCCTTTTCCAAGAGGACTGTTCCACACTCTAAAGTCATCCCAATTTATCCAGATTTAATAATAAAAAATTGTAAATAATGGGAATGTTACTCACCAGGATTACAGGGATTCATGCATGGAGTAAGCACACCAAACTCCAATAATGAGGAAAGATGGAACTTCTTAAAATGGGTGCACTGTTCTCCAGAGTCTCCCATTTGCCAGTGTTTGGAAGGTTTGTGGTTCATTTGTTTTGTTTTCACCTTATCCTTGTACCAGTAATTTAAAGTCCCTGTCTCCTGGTGCTGTGTGCCCCCTCTCTCACTCTCTTCCCCCTCGATCATTAAGGAGGTAATGACAGGCAGAGTGTGATCACAACAAAGCAACTGCCAAGAGCTTGAAACACAGATGGGCCAAAAAACCTCCAGCACATTCCAGAGAGGATAGAAGCAGAACTCTCAGATTCAGATGCTTAGATTTCAGGCTACCCTTGCAGACGGAATCTGAAAATCCACAAAGGATACACGTTCTGGTACAAATTAAGATGGGGAAACAATACTTTTCCAAGGGAACCACTTGCTACTGACCAGCATTAATATATAGCAAAAACGTGAAATGGACCTACGAAACTGCCCATCACTCTGTTGCTATTCTCCCCCTCCACATCGCCAGCATGCACACACAACCATAATCCACATGCCATGAAATTAACTGCGACTTACTTTTGTCCATTTTGCTTTCTCAAACTCATAAGGGGCTTTACACACAATCATTTTTACACAGATCGTGTACGCCTTGAACCTAACGGAGTCGCTTTTCAATTCACACAGTCCAACTAGGCATAACGGCAGGACTCTAAATTTGTGCCTCCCAATCTGTCACCCAGGTAACTCACATTCTGTGCTCAAAATAAATTAGGCAACTTAATAAAAGTCATGAACATACCCCCCAAAAGCCAATATTTGCTGCAACACGCTTTAGTCTAAAAACAACAGCTGAGTTGGGGCAGGTTTTTTTGAAATGGTAAGTGGTGATATATTAGCAGGTGATGCTTGGATAGATGAAAGTCAACTGGGATACACGAGTAGGAAAGCCTAACTGGAAACTAGGGGCAGTGGTGATAGCAGACTACAATCACTAGGACTCATTCGCAGATACTATACTGGTTTTTACATTTCAAGTGGAATCCCTTTAGAGCAGAATTTTATTTTTTCCCCCAAAGCAAAAATGAAGGGTCTTATGAATTGACTTCACATATTTGATGTACATTCCACCAGAAATTATGAGTGGAGGACAGATTAAAGTGTAGCAAAACAGAAGGTTTCCCCCACCATGCCTAAGAGCATTTTAAAGAGCGTGGTGGTTTTTTAAACGCCACAGATTAACATTGGTTAGTGAGAAGGCTCCTATAAACACAGGATGAATTAATGGAAGTCCACCTTGACTAACTGAACAAAATCGTAGATAAAGCCTATTCGACTCCATTAATCCCTACTGAATGAACAAGACAAAGGCCACAAACACCAGAAGCAACAGAGCAATGGAAATGTGTCCCAAAAGGTTTAATGAGAACTTTAATCTATAAGAACTGAATGAAGAGGCAATCCATATTTATTTCAGATACGTTGATTTTGTAAATGGTCTGCTATTTTCAATGTGAAATCCTCACAACGGAGGCCCTTCCTCTTTACTCAAAGCAACACCTTCCCTGTGCTGGAGAGCTAAAAGCATCCAACAGCTTTTTAAACTGGAGGACCACTGCGAGAAGACCTGATGGCAGGCCCACAACTGGGGTAAGACTAGATCACAGAAGCACAGGACTGTGCTCAGCTACAGTGAGCAACCTGTGCACTTGCACTGACAAGCGCTTGATTCTCTGTAATTAATAACTGCATCGTGTTCTGGAGCTGATTACTTCTCTCAAATATGTTACGAATCCTGCGTCAACATTAATTACTCTGTGAGGTCAGCAGTGAGGAGAAGTTAAGGCCACCCCTCACTTCTCCAATCAAAAACATCCTTGTTATACAGGAAAACGTAAAGCCAATTTTTGCACAATTGCTTGTACTAAATTAAGCGGCCAGTGTAAGGGCTGGCGAAGGGAGGGGGAGTCGGTATGGGGGGAAGGAAAGGGAGAGGCCACACTGGGGGAAATGGAGCCAGGGAATCTGATGATGTCAGACAAGTCTCTTGGAAATGTGCGGCTGGTCATGCATCAAACAAGCCCAATTGAATAAACCAAGTGCTGCAGAAAATGACAGTAGCAGTGATATTAATATAAATATTGATATTAATGTCAGTGAGCATGGTAGCCACGCAGCAGTGACCCAAAAATCATTCTGACCAGCATGTGGAAATGTATGCCTTGCCAGCATGTTGGCCCTTTTATTAAGGACTTGAGAGATCAGATCAAAAGCCTATCTACTCCAGCATCCTGATTCTCCCCCAGTGCCCAGCCAGATGCCTGTGGGAGACCCACAAGCAGCATATAATGGCAACAGTCCTCTCCCACTATTATTCGGCAGCAACTGGCATTCAGAGGCATACTGCTTCTGTTCTTGGAGGCAGCATAGAGCAACCACAACCAGCAGCCATTATCTCCTTATCTCCTTGCCCCACAAATCTGCCTAGTACCCCCTTAATGCGATCTAAGTCGGTGGCCATCCAATCTTCTGATAGTATTTATTCACATCACATATGCTATCTTGAATCTCCCACTACCCAGCTGCTCAATATGGCCACAGGTTTCAGCATTATGAGATACTAGACCAGGGGTCTGCAACCCGCGGCTCCGGAGCCGCATGTGGCTCTTTTACACCTTTGCATTGAAAGGGGGCATGTACGCTGGTCACTGTTTTGAAGGGGAGTGAAGAACACACACACACAAAAAGGTAACTTGTTAATTTAACGTTTATTTCTATGAGGAGGAGTAATTCTGAGGGGTCAAACAAATAAATAATAAAAAAGTGACAAAAAAGTTATTTTTATAATGAAGAGTTTTGCGGCTCCCAGTTTTTTTTCCTTCGGAAATGGGTCCAAGTGGCTCTTTTTGTCTTAAAGGTTGCAGACCCCTGTACTAGACCTTCATTGACCTTCAACATTACAGAGATGGCAGCACCATTGTACATTTTCCTTCTACGGAGACAACACCTCAGAACTACAGCCATCTATTTCAGTTATAGCGGTAGCCCCTCTGGTCCACGTGTGTGTGCTTAAATCACATCAAAGGGGAAGTACACAGCCACATGCAATCAATCAATATGTGAAGATCCAACCAAGTGTGCAGAGCACTGAAGATACACACAAACTGTGCCTCTCAGAAAAAGTTCTCCATAGAGTGAGAGAGTATTTGGTTAGAGATGTACCACACACACACACACACACACACACACACACATTTTGTCTGCAAAGAAAGGACGGACCTGTCAGTGAGGGCCTCAAGACAGAACAACACAAACACCAGAGGCAACTGACCGGGTCATTGGCTCTCAAGAAGCTGAAGTTATTTCTGAGATATTTTGCGCGCACACACAAAATTACCCACATGCAAAGCACAGGCTCATTCTGAGACCGCATAGGTAATAAAGACCAGCACAGTGAGCTTGCAAAGGAGATCCGAAGCAGCAGTGCAGTTCATGTCACAGAAGCAGAAGCACTGAAATGAAAATGGCACAAAGCAGCAACGCCCCGCTGTGCAGTACAGAACAGCCCAGTGCTGTACAGATATTTCCAAACAATTTGCCCAGTCTATTTTTCAGCATGCCAAACGATGGCGATGCCATCAATTCAATCAAGAGACTTTCCCACACCCTGATAGATTTTGCTGTCAGGAAAATGTCTCTGCTCTTATTTGGTTTTATTCGGTTTCATTCTGCTCCTACTCATTGAAAAATCCTATCTACTCGGATCTGCCTCTAGCAACAACTTTGCTGCCTATCTTCAATGCTTAGCCATATTACATACGGCTCACTCTGCTCTTGCCCCATTTAACCTATCCATAACAACCTAAAGAACAACAGCAACACCGTCTTTCTCTTACTTGCTGTCAAGCAACATCTTTCTGCAACTGCAATGCTCAGGCACAGGCACAATACTTCAGTTATTCTCAGGGCAACTAAAGGAAAAATGAGTAGAACTGATGTCTCCTAGCTCTGGAATTTAGTGACAGAGGACCAGCAGCAATAGTAGGAATGAACCAGTGTAGCTGGTTCAGTTATGGTTGCTGGAGATGAATGAATGCTCTAATCTTGCTGCAGCCATTCGCTTGCTAGGTGGCCTTGGTCAGGCTCAATTCCTGTTTTGTAAACCTGGGATGACAGTGACTTACTTCGTAAGGTTGCTGTGAGAATGAATGAAATGAGAATTTCAAACTTGTTCTTTTGTTCAGTGTGCTATAAGAAACGGCAACAACTGGGGAAAACCCAATAGAATTTTATTTTTATTCCTGGATCTCCCAGTCAGTCTGACTCCCTAATGTGCATCGCGCCCATGAATCAATGTTTCCCCATTATTCTCTTTAAACCTAGCTCCTAGCAGTTTGGAAATCCCCCCACTCTGAAAAAAGGGTCCTATGAGCCAGCATTTGGGGAACGATCTCAGATAAGTCTCCCTCACATTTTTAGTAGTTGTTCACTTTTTAGTCAAATAAAAATACACCATGAACAGTTAACGGTGGACACAACAGCACAGTTATCCTGCCGAAAAACTCTCCAAGACACACTTGAGGTCAAAACAAACAACCCCCTAAGCTTATATAAGCAGCAGAATCTTCAATGTGCCCTCTCTAAAGAGAATCAAATCCTGTGGGTGGTGGGAAGTGGTGAAGCTGTCTTGCTTTAAGGTCATCAGTCTAGCCTGGGCCACCAATAAACCCAGACCCCAGACACTTCAGTTCCTTGTGAAAGCAGGAGAGAAGACTGGAAGAAGAATGCAGCAGCAAGAATCCCTCCTCCCCACAGGCATAAACTCACAAAGCTCAGGAAGGCAAATGTAAGCCAAGCTGAAATGTTATCCAAGCAGACACACATACACACATTACCACACCTCCATTTCCTTCAGCACAGGGTGGTCTTCTATTCCCGGGAAGAGGACCCTCATGGCATAGGTGCGATAATCCAAGAAGGGGATGCCGGCTCCGTCCAAGTCATTGGTCAGCTCATGGATGTCTGTCTGCAGCTCGGCAAAAGCTGGGAAGGAAAGATCAGATTAAACAAGAAGCCTATATGCATTAGCTCCCAACTGGCCAGGGAATAGCCTGCAGGCCTAATCCTGGCCAATATAGTCTAGTGAAGAAGAAGAGTTTGGATTTGATATCCCGCCTTTCACTCCCTTTAAGGAGTCTCAAAGCGGCTAACATTCTCCTTTCCCTTCCTCCCCCACAACAAACACTCTGTGGGGTGAGTGGGGCTGAGAGACTTCAAAGAAGTGTGACTGGCCCAAGGTCACCCAGCAGCTGCATGTGGAGGAGCGGAGACGCAAACCCGGTTCCCCAGATTAGGAGTCTACCGCTCTTAACCACTACACCACACTAGCCATGGCTAGTTGACACAATATCCCCAACTTTATTTAAGGAAAAGAAAATTAAACAAACATTACATCAGAAGCTTCTTGCCCCCCACTAAAGAGACAGAAGAAAAAACGCAGCACAATGATACAATGGCTTCCTCCAAAGTTATGAAGCGAAGCAGAGAAGAGAACCAAGACCCAATTTACAGAAAATAAACCAGAAGGGATCTCTCTTGTGCCCTCTAGTTCAGTTCCACGATACTGAAGAGGTGGCAGGCAGGTACAAGGCCTGGAGGCTGGTGTTTCGGCATAAGACTGCCTTTGTGGCTGCACACATAAAAAGAGATGGAAAATGGCAAAATGCCGGCAGAATTTTTCTTTTTTTAAAAAGGAAGCATTGGGCTAGAGGAAACAGTTCTATGTCACAGGAATGTCCTCACTGTGTTCGGATTTCACATCTCACAAGTCCTATAGCAGTTGGTTTTGCTGGGAGGAGCATGCCAGAGGAGAAATGGCACCCTGTACCTTTAATGGCACCTACAAGAGGAAGCAGGTTGTTTGTGCATAGGTTCCAGTGCTGTACAAGTGAGAGTTTATAGGGGGGGGATGTGGGAGGGGGGAGAGAGAAATCAAATTAATGGCACTTTAAAAAGGAAGCTAGAAGCGGCAGAGGGCTGTAGGCTGATCAGTTTGATGAGAAAAAACAAACTGTCAGCTTGAAAGGCACACTATCTTATCTGTAACTAGTGGGACTAGAAAAGAGAAAAGGCAGAGAAGATATTGCAGCTTTTAATTAAAAGCAGATCCTTTTATCTGCCAGCTGTGGAAGACAAGGCGAAATCTCTTCCACATGCTCCCCCCTCCCTCTACAATCCTCTCTGTCACTATTTCTATCTACAGGGCTATTCCCCCCCACCTTCCTCTTTTTTTATTATCTCAATTTAGGTGCCTGCTTCTGCCGCAGCCTCTGGGCCAACTTGGAGTTGGCAGGGTCACAGCCCCAGGCACTGGCTTGTGGCGATAATGGGCAATTAGGTTTTATCAGCAGGATCAGAAGCAGCATTCTGTCCAATTTCTCAGCATCTGTCTGTCACGTAATGAGAGACCCACAGCCTTTTGCAGGCAGGCTTCTCTCTGCCTTTAAAACTTTTCCTCTTGAAACCTCGCTAACTTCCTTCAAACTGCGCCAAATAAAAATCTACCACCTCCAATAAAAATGCTTCACTTGACCCCTCTGTCTCTCCCCAAAAGGACAACCCATGAATAAGGAACCAGTTTTGCAGAAGCACCAGAGATGGAGGCACAGCCTTAGCGTCAGAGTCAGACATGGACACGCTAAGCAGAGCATAAAACCTATTGTGCTTCAATCAAAACCACAGCCAACGTGTTCAGATAGGGTTCCTTCTCATACTCAAATATACTGCTTATATGGGGGAGCGGCAAAAAGGTTGGCCAGTACTGGCCAAATCTGACCTTCACTCCAAAGGACAGTGGCATCCAAGCACACTAACCTGCGATATTACAACAACAACCCAGAGGAGGGCATTAATGATGGTGAAATCAATAGTGGTCAGATTCTAGTTCTATTATTGTTATTACCTACATTCTGTCCTGCTGTTCCTCCAAGGAGTTTGGGGTGATGAACAAAGTTTCCCCCACACCCCTTTTACAATCTTGTAAGTTCACCAGAGAGGTAATAACTGACCCAAGGTCACTCGGTGAGTTATATGCCTAAGCAAGATCTCTGAACGTGTGCCTTCCTGACCCTAATTTAGCACATTCATAGACTACACCGGCTAAAGAAATCTATGTGCCAGGTTTCGTATTTTGGGCAGGGAAGGCAGCACGAACAAAGCACTGGTAAGTGGGCAATTTTCTCCAACATCTTGCAAACATAGCAAGGATTTTTGTGATTGTTGGTTAATGATACCACTTCGTAGGTAATTAGGATACTTTATGAGCAGGGCAGGTCCCGTCTCATTAAAGCTTAGAGATGAAACTAATTGCTTAGTACGCATTCTCAGGCAAGGTTCAACCAAGTGGGAGGCTGCTGGCAGGAAGGGAACTTCTACAACAATGCTCCACATGGGGGTGAAGTCAACCCAAGTTGCAATCATATGGATCTGCCCATTGTATGTTGGTTGTTTTTTCACAGTTAATTCCTCCAAAAAGCTTAGAGAGGCTTACGTGGTTCCCAGGTGGCCTCCTATCCAGGCATCTGACAGAGCCAAACCGCTGCAGATTCAAGCAACATAAAATGGACCATGTGCCTTCAAAGCCATTTTCTGAAAGTCTCCAACAGAGGCTTTCTATTGTACAGAAGGTTCAACATGGAGGTTTCAATCTATGCATTGCTTCATTGCCAGTGCCAGCTGGGACTATATGGTGCTGGCAAGGAGATGCTCCATCCAACTGGATTGTTCCACATAGTAACAGCTTGCAAATATAACACTGCCATAAGGGAGTGAGTTTTGGTGAGCCTCCCAATCACCTAGATTACAGAAACGAATTGGATGGGATCCCACTAGCGGAGGACTATAATGGGACAGTCAAACTATCTGTGAAACCTGTGGGTCTCTTTCTTCAAACTCAGATGTGCCAATCATACATTATGTGGCAGGAGAGGGTTGTTTTGTTTTGTTTCAGAGCAAAAGGAGTACACCAATGGGGGGTACTGACACCCACTTCCACCTCTCTCCCACAGTCTGCCTCTCACCCAGCTGCTTTTCTCCTTTGCCAAGTTCAGATACTGGAAGTGAGCTCAGTTGGAAGAAAAACCCATGTGGGGAGAGACTAGGGGGAAGGAAGTAGAGGGTACAGGGAAGGTTAATATACACCTGTGGAATTATGAACCCATTTTCCTAATTGCCCGAAATGGTGGCAAAGCTTGTTGCATTTCATGGTAAGATTCCCCCCTTTTTTTCCCTTAAACCAGTGTTTCTCCAGCTTGGGTCTCCATCTGTTGTTGGACTACAACTCCCATCATCCCTGGCTAGCCAGACTAGTGATCAGGAATTGTGGGAGCTGCAGTCCAGCAACAGATGGAGACCCAAGTTTGAGAAACACTGCTTTAAACGATGACACTGCTGCTATCGTTGTTGAAAAATGTATATGGAGTAAATGAAGGACTTTAGAAACTGGTGCGGCCCCCAAAATCAGGAAAAAACTTTCTCAAGGGGTGGGATTAAATGGGAAGTAACAGATTGATAAGTAGCAGAGCTGTGAAAAAGAAAAAGGAAAAAACCCCGGGCCCATCATTCACACCTTCCTTGCACTCCAAGGCCACGCGGGATTCCAAGTTGTCCATCTGCAGCTGTAGACGTTTGAGGGTGCGGTCAGCATCTCGGGATTTCCGCTTGTATGCAATGAGGACGATGATGATGATGAGTAAGAGAAGACCCCCGCCCCCACCAATTCCAATAATGGCTGGCAGGGTCAACAAGTTGTCTGAATAGATCTGCAGCATCCCTGGGGAGAATTCAAAGCCCCCAGCCTTGATCTGAGAGAGAGAGAGAGAGAGAGAGAGAGAGAGAGAGAGAGAGAGAGAGAATGTATATATATATAAGCTCACACCTTCCTGCCAAAAAGGACTTTTATATTCCCATCCACTTGCTAGAGATGGGGAATTGCTTTCCAACATCAATAAGAATGAAATAAGGGACTTGGGTAATTTCTGAAATTGGGTATTTTGGGATTCCTCCTTTGTGATGAAGGTGAAAGAACTGAGCAGTAGGTTATTGACATAGTAATTATTAAGGGAATGGCAAAGATCCCAAGGCACTGTTGGCTGTTGGGCATAACAGGATGAAAAATGTCAGGGGAGGACATTCTTATTTTCTGAATTGTCTGTCCTTCTTATTTTCTGAATTTATATCCCTTCCATCCTCCCAAAGGTGCCCATGGACCATGCCGGAAAAAGCTGCCAAGGAAGCAGTTCCCTCAAGCTGCAAGATCCAATCCCTACAGAGGGGCTCAGAGGGCACATGGCCTGTGCAAGCTCTCAACAGCGTTACAGCAAATGGCAATTCAAACTGCTTTTCAATAAATTAATTTTAAAACATGCACCATTCAGAACCAAGGCAAACAGTATGCCTCTCATATTCAGGTATCAGAACGCAAGTATAAAATGTCAAATGAGAAGAGATTCTTAGACGTGGTTCTCTGCCAGCATATATAGAGAATCCAGCATAGATGAGGTCTTCCAGGAACGAGCAGGAAGGGGAATGTTTTGCCCATTGCCTGCTACCCCTGAAAACGGTTTAATAGCAAGCTGCTTGGGCCGAGAATGTTACCAAGGCGTTAAGTATTTCAAGCTGGTGCCCACTGCTACCACCTTGTAATCATGAGGTAAGCGAATAGCTGCCAACTTCTGAGCTGCAGAAATTTTAATATTAATAAGAAAGAGACAATTGCCACATTGGGTAGTTCACTGATTGTTGAACAAGCAACGGGGGGGGGGGGGGCTCTGCCACCCAGTAGGTAAAGGTAAAGGGACGCCTGACCATTAGGTCCAGTCGTGACCGACTCTGGGGTTGCAGCGCTCATCTCGCTTTATTGGCCGAAGGAGCCGGCGTACAGCTTCCGGGTCATGTGGCCAGCATGACTAAGCCGCTTCTAGCGAACCAGAGCAGCGCACGGAAACACCGTTTACATTCCCGCTGGAGCGGTATCTATTTATCTACTTGCACTTTGACGTTCTTTCCAACTGCTATGTTGGCAGGAGCAGGGACCAAACAATGGGAGCTCACCCCGTCGCGGGGATTCGAACTGCCAACCTTCTGATTGGCAAGTCCTAGGCTCTGTGGTTTAACCCACAGCGCCACCCGCGTCCCATCTCTGCCACTCAGTACACTCATGGTAATGGTTACTCCTGCCTAGCTACCCACATCCCAAGCATCTTCTAGGCAGCACTGACTGCAGCCATCAGAGGGAAGCAAATGCCTAAGTGGAGAAGGACAATGGCCAAGCAGTGCAGGGTTAAGTCTCACATTGCCTGTTCAAAGCATTGCAAAGGGATTTGATGGGATACAGGAACAGGCTGGTATGTTGCTGAGCAGGCAGCAAGTTTGATGTCTCATTCACAAAGCGTTGTAATAACAGATGGGATGCACAGTGCATTCCCTGATGGATGAGGTGCCTGGAGTAAGAAACATTTTGGGTCCCTTTCAAACACCCAAGGCCACACTGAGCCCCCAAGTGAGTCAGAATTGCTGTGCCGCAGTCTAATGTGCAACTAATCCTGCTTAACCCATTCATGAGTCCGTTTTGTCCTGCTTCTGCTTTAATCTGTTTTTTTTAAAAAAATGAAAATTCAATTGTGCATTTTATATCGAAGTACATATTTAAACACATATTCTATCTCAATGTATGCATTTATAAATGCATTTTACCCCAACATACATATTTTTAACTGCACTTCAGTCCATTTCTTGAATCAAGAACTACATCGCAAAATTCAGACAAGTGTGAAATCCAGAGGACATTTTACGCCCCAGTCGGCACATAAGTCCAGGAGGTCAGTTCACTCCAGAAGTCACAGAAATTGAATTCCTCAAGGTTGTTGTTGTTGTTTTTTTATCTCTCCCCTTCTAAAGTCAATGGAAATAAATGAGCAAGTAATCATGACAGTTAGTTGGAGGCATCCAAAATATGAGGACGGGGCACCAGGCAGGGAGTATTATGGAGCTGGGTGATATATCAATATCCAACACCGGTTTGATGTTCACATTGTGATAATAGTTTCATAATATTTGAGCTGGCAATGTATCGCAAATCACAATGTGTGCAAGGGCTAGGTGATATCTGATTTTCAACATCATGATAACTCACCAGCTAAACACTGCAATTGTTATCAGCAGCTAAACCTCACAATATCACCAGCTAAACATTGCAACCTACTGTACCACCACATCTGAAATAAGGATGGAACTAAACAGAGATGGACAGGACAGTGCCCTGGAAACTACTTAGGGATCTAAAATGGATAAATGACAATATTATCAATCATCACACACTGAGTTTCATCAGCAGGCAAGCCAAAATGCATCCCAACAGGACTTTTGGTTTGGGGCTTGGGCTTGGCTACCAAATGGTGGTATTCAGAACAATCCAAAATACACGATCATGGCTTACTTTACCTCCACCAAAAGAAAGAGAGAGGCCCAGCTGAAGGGTAAAAACGATATTTTCAAGAACAGTGGCACACAGGCAAAACATGCCCTTGCACGTTCACTAGCAATGGTGCTAAGTGTTTAGTGGAAGTAACAGCAGTAAGCGCTAAGGAAAAGCTGGCATGTTTGCTAGCTCATTATGAGCAACACCATTTTTGAAATGGTAGAAAAGAGGGCTCAGTGAAGTCTATTCATGAAAAGGGACCACAGGAGAGCAGAGAAAGAGAGCACTGATCCATGCACTCCAGTCGCAACTATACCATCCAGACACAAGCTCTATAATGCAACAGAAACCACTGGAATTTGTACATCCCTCTGAACCCTGTGCAATTGGCTCAACTGACACCCAAGAGCAGCATTAAGAGCTTTGTTACAGATGAACTCATGAAGGAATCAGAACTGGGGCACAAAGGGCCCACAGAAAGGTTTTTATATGAATTGGAATAGTTTCTCTCATTCATATATCTATATCTATATCATCTATATCTATATCTATATCTATATCTATATCTATATCTATATCTATATCTATATCTCTAAAAGCCTTCTAGATCTCTGAAGTCCCTCCTGCAGAACACCAAACACTAAGATCCAAAAAATCATCATCCACTCCAAATCTCAAAATCTGGATTTCTTTCCTTCGGTCTGCCAAGATTTCCTACTCTGATGCTGCCTCAAACAGAGAGATTACAAACATGCAAATTCATCACATAAAAATTGCATTAATAGCATGCATAATATAGTCTCGCGTGACCTTGTATTTATGCACACGCCATGTGCAAAGTGATAAGGCAGGTAAGTGCTCAATTCCTTCAGAGGAAGGATGGAGTTTTCCATCCCCCTTTTGTGCCCAACAGAGAAACTAAATGGGCTGCTAGGGAAGCTGCTGCAGGACGGACTGGTTCTCCTCTGCCAACCCCCAGCAGGCTAGTAAACTTTCTTTTCAGGCTAACAACCTTTGTGGGTGTATTTACAAGGTTGGTTTGGTGCACGGAAACTGGATGCATATTGAGCGGCTGCTGACAGAGAACAGATTTCCCAAAAGCAGGATCTGGATTTGGGAATAGGTGGGAGAGAGCAAAAAGATTAAAAAGCGGGATGTGTTCCACATTCTTTGCAACCCGGACTGCACGGGGCTCTTCCAGGAGGAAAAATAATGAGCACCCAGTGCATAGAACAATGTTGTCAAAACAAGACAGAGAAGAAACAAAGGCCACGCCTGGCTTGCTTTACCGTCACTTTGTGCTGTCCTGTGAGATTGGGTGACTCGCAGAGAAGCTGGGTCTCAGAAACCGTAAGAGCACAGGGAGTGTCGCCAATTAGCACCGTGTAGTTTAGCCGGGAATTTCCAGGTGCTGGAGGAAGCAGGTTGCGGCCCTTAAAAAAGAAACAAAAATAACACTGGGTTTACCAGTAGACTCTCAGCCTTCTAAACCACAAGGAGAGGCATTTTTTCATTCAGTTCTGTTCTCTAGATCAGGGGGCAAAAGGAGCAACATCTCAATCCACATTATGCAGCTTAAAAAGTGGTCCAAAAGCAGCCTCAAACTATCCTTAGTTGAACAGAAGTGACCAATGGGTGACAAAATGCTCAATAGGAGAGAGAATATTTGCTAACATTTGCATCACTTTTCCTGCCTTTTCCACTGTAACACAATCAATTTTTCTCCTCTCTACACTCTTGCAAGAACAAGGTGTGAAGCCTACTGTAGCGCACCATTAGTGTAAGGATTTCTAAGCTTAATGAAAAGAAACACCACTCAACGGATCCAAGAATATGTGACAAGTGTGCTCAAGACAATTTTAAGTTGAAGGGAGCAGACCAGCAAGGCTGGAGTCAACTCATAAGTATTATGAGAGAGAAGAATTATAACCAGGATCTCCTGTTTCTCATTCTATAGTTTCATGCCTCTTCCTATAATATAGTTTTCATCTCCCTGTAATATTGGAACAAACTACCAGAATTTGGCAGTGCTTCTGCTGTAAAGGTAAAGGTAAAGGTACCCCTGCCCGTACCGGCCAGTCGTGTCCGACTCTGGGGTTGCGCGCCCATCTCGCTTAAGAGGCCAGGGGCCAGCGCTGTCCGAAGACACTTCCGGGTCACGTGGCCAGCATGACAAGCTGCATCTGGTGAGCCAGCGCAGCACACGGAAATGCCGTTTACCTTCCTGCTAGGAAGCGGTCCCTATTTATCTACTTGCACCCGGGGGTGCTTTCGAACTGCTAGGTTGGCAGGTGCTGGGACCGAGCAACAGGAGCGTACCCCGCCGCGGGGATTCGAACTGCTGACCTGACGATCGGCAAGTCCTAGGCGCTGAGGTTTTACCCACAGCGCCACCCGCGTCCCATGCTTCTGCTGTAGGGACTGCCAAATCTCTCCTTTCAAACAAATGTATAGATTGTGTGGGGGTTTTTTCAGTGCAGCTCATTTAACACCAAACAAAGATAGGTTGTGAAGACCACATTTGTGAGTAGAAAACTAGTTCCTTCTACTCCATCTGATTTCTCTTCCATGCTGTACTGGCAGTGAAGGCGAGGAGTCAGCAGGAAGGTGTGAGTGGGGGGCGAGAATCATCCAATTATGCCAAGAATGGGGCAGAAGTAAGGACCCTAGTTATGCTAGGTGGGATAGCTTATGCACAGCTGCAATAATGGGGCCAAGGGTAGCATTACCTTGAGGATGAGTGGAGAGCTTGGCTTTAGCTCCAGCATTCCAGAGGGGAGAGACTCAAACACAGGGTCTGGGTAATAGACAAAGCTGGTTTTGTTGATGATCAGCAAGGCCTGGACATTATCCATGACAAAACCAATTTCATCTGGGCGATCACCAAACTCTGGAGGACTCCGGACTGGGTTGTCAATGGAGGGAGCATAGCACACCATGGTGGTGTCGTTGTAGACTGTGCAGTTCTAGAAAGGAAGAAGCCACTAAATTTAATCCACGGCGTTTCATTGGTTTCATCTGACTCAACACACACACACACACCAAGTTCAAGTATAATTAATTCCCAGAAGGTTATCTGTACCTTTCCCCTTCATTGAGGTAGCAGCATAATAATACGTGGTGAGAAGTGCTGGCTTAGGTAGGAGGTTCAGACTGAAGGCACTTTGACATTCTCCATCTATGCTAGGGATGGGAAACTTGTGGCCACCAGATGCGGCTAGACCACAACTTCCATCATCCCTGGCCATTGGATATGCTGGTTGGGTCTGATAGGACTTGGAGTCTAACACCACTGTCAGGGAACTGACATCGGAGCAAGAGGCGAAGGGGAGGCTCCTAGATGATGCTGGCGAAGGACCCAGCAGCAGGGGGAGAAACAGCTCAGTAGAGGGGAAAGCAAATCAGCGCAACACCAGGGATAAAGGGGGGCAGAGGGGGGAATCGGAGAGAGGGCTCCAGGACTCTTCACTGGACCTCAGTGAGGAGGGCACAGGTCCTCCGCTACCCACGCCCTCCCTGCGCAGAAGACTCCCGCGCAGTGAGAGGAGGAGGAGACTGGGTGTCAAATAACTTTTATGTTGGAAGAGGTTCAAGAAACGCCCACTGACGGATTCTGCCAGCGACTGAGGCAGCCACGATGAGAAAGGGCTGTGCAGTCAGAAAGGCTTAACAAGGCAAATTAGCCTAGAGAGGCACCAGTTTACGCACGAGTAACTCATACCCACTACAACCACATTTGGACAAAAGAATTAGTATGGGCAATCATGGCGGCCATGTGACTTCTAATTCCTTTTAAAAATGACTCCCTTAAGTCAAAGATTTACTTACATTCTCACTCTCAGCAGAGCCATACTTGGCTCGGATCCTGGGTTCTTTGATAGTGGCCAGATTGGTGCCTGTCACAGTCAACAGTGTACCACCACTAGAAAGCAAGCAAAAGTCGGGGTTAAACAAAAACTGCAGTGGGGTGCGAACAAGCAGCATGAACCGAACAAGGGTGTCACTTCTACTCTGTTATTTTAAAAGCTGCATGGTCTCTCTTACCTTCTGTTCAGGCTGGGGGAAACCAAACTACAAGATTAATTTTAGAGAGCAACTGGTGAAAATGAGAAAGCTTTCTGGATTCCACTCTTCTCCAGGGTGCACCCAACCAAGAAGCCCTACTGGCACACTTGTACCATAAGACAGCCTAAAAGAATACCAGGACAACCAGCATTTTCTGTCCCAGACTACCACTTCTGCATTTGTGTTCAGAACAGCCAGGACTACAAGAGATGCATCGTACAACAAGAGCTGTTTTCAGTCTATTAGCTGTGCTTCTTTTGGGTCCCCCCTTCCAATTCTATGAAGATGACAATGAAGGCTGTTTTTTAAGGCTAATATTTCTGAGGACCATTTCAAAGGGACATGACATTGGGAGGTCCATAATAAGATCTTACAGCTGTTTTGAGAAAAAAGCAGCTACAGAGACCCTTGAAATGGAGTCACGGCACTTGCCTGAAGCTGGGGGCTGATCACATGTATTTTTTAAAAAAATTGACCCCCCCCCCAAAAAAAGTTTATTTTTCTCCCTAGGAGAAAACAGTCAGTCAGAAGGTAAAATGCTGCAGTGTTACCACTACTTCCAATCACCATGACACCAATCTAATCCATCACCATCATAGTTCCTTTAACCTTGAAAATAAAGGAGACCCTCCTGACATCACAGTTCTTCTTACATCACATCTAACTATGCTTTGCACACAGATGTCATCACTTACCATGTAGAGCAACACATAGATTTTAATCAAAATCACCAAAACAGAGGAAAAATATACAATTAGCAAGTGGTGTCAGGCAGCACTGGCCTACTACTTTATGTCATACCAAACACATCTCCTGCACTGGCCTAACCTAGTGAACCAGAGCTTACTTTCTTCCCTACATAACTAGATCCTCTTTAAAATAACCATAATACACATTTTCAAACACACATTCAGTGGCATTAGCCGATAGCAAATTCCATTCTGAAAGAGTCATGCTCCTTCCAGTTTTCATTTTGGACTTCCACGTGGCGCCCAGTTGCAGAGGAAAATTTCCTGGGTCCTGCTTTGACTCTTTTGATCCTGGGCCTTAGATGACTGAAGTATACACTGCAAATAACAGGTAATTGCTGCTATAGCTCTTATGGTTGTTACATTTCGTATTTCTACTATGGAAGAAAGTCAGCATCAGATTCAAAGGTCTGCTGCTTCAGGAGCTTTACAAAACTCGCCAGCAGACACCGTTCTTATGTGTGGCTCAAGAGAAGCACTGCAAGGCAAAGAAGCAGCCCCCTCCATTGTTGTCAATTGAGTATAGGCAAAGTGCCATTTCCAGGGATGTGATTTAACTGGCTTAATGTTTGCCTTAACGTCTGTTAGAGACTGCTAGCTGCCCAGAGTGGCTGGGGAAACCCAGCCAGATGGGCGGGGTATAAATAATAATAAAATAATAAAATTATTATTGTTACGGCTAGATACTGAGAATGAACATGAGAACAGCATTTTATTCTCTACTGACAGGCCAGCACATAGGGTGCTATGCACGTCACACCACACCTCTTGCAGTGGGTTCTGGGAAGTGGGGTTCTGAGGAAATCATCCTGATTTCTGGCAGAGTGACTTAGCAAAACGCAAAGCTTTCCAAAGTACAGCAAAGCTGCTACTAAATGGATGAACAACCACCAATATTCCTAATATGCACATTCTTTTCTTTATTTTTATCCTGCAAATCCACTCCCTTCAGTGCTACCTGTTGATGCTCCATTCGGGGTCTATCTTCTGAATGGTGGGGTCATCAGTATAGAAATATGCCACCTCAGGGCTGCTCAGTATAGCCCGGTTTATATGGATGAGGATGGGAGACTCTCCTGAGCTTTGGCCAGGTGGTGTCCTGCACCGGATTTCAACAGCATTTCTCCTGTAAGACGCAGAGAAAGAGGGAAACAAAATCAACATCTTTAGCTATAGGAAGGGCCAACAAATATTCTTCCTGGTGCCATGTCATGCCACAATCTCAGCAACAAACTTGGATACTCTGCCTGGTGTCAAGCTTTTTGATCTTTCTACCAACACTACATGGCAGCAAAAATTTGCCCCATTAAATAGATATGTGTAGTGCACCAATGTCTTCTCACCACAAGCACCATGGGCCACAAACTGTATGTCTGATTCCCAGAGCTGCTCAGCTGAAGGGCAGACTGCTAATCTACAAAAGGGTAAAGTAAGTCTACCTAAAGGTTTAGACATGGCATTTCCTGTAATTTCTAGCAGGAGCTGAGGAGTGCCCAAGGACAGCTGAGCTATTGATTGCATCAATGCAAATCCCATGTCGGCGTAGCCCTGAGCTCATATATGAATAAAATGTGGAAGAGAACCCAATGGGGCCTGCTCTGAAAGAATCCAGCCTTGCTCCCAGGCCATGGATCAGTCCAACTGTTCACATCTGACACAAAGGAATAAAGGAGTGAAGTGCCACCCTCTATATGTGGTACCCCATTTCTCCCTGACTTGGGGAAGTGATGCTAAAATTATCAGTTAACACAAAAAGAAAAATAAAGCAAAGGCAGCCGGCAGAGCCAGCGCAACTCCGGAGCGTTCCCCATCGTACGGCTGCTGCAAACAGCAGCGATTAGAGCTGATAACCAGTAATTACTGCACGAAAATATTTAAAGAGCCGCTCCATTATCATCCCTAATCTAAAAATTATCCACTTCATGGCTCAGGGATTTGTGCTTTTTAGAGGGAAAAGAAATTCAACAGTCTTCGGTCTTTTTAACCCCAAAATATAAAAAAAATGAGCCTTGAAAAGAATTACACGGGGAGTTTTTGCTTGGCTCCTTAAGAGTGGTACCTTATTTTAGAATACATACTCTCTCACACACACATCCTTGCATCCCCTTCGTTCACATTGCTCAGTGCGTTTGGAGCACTCCGCTCCACAATGGTTTCCACCCATGAGAGGCTCACCTTGGAAAGGCGCACTGTTGCCCTCCAATGGTTACTGTGATGTCACTTCCTGCATCAAGGTGCTTTCCTTTTATGCTGATCCAGGTGCCCCCAGAGACAGGGCCCCGAGCTGGTGACACTTGCGAGAAAGTGGGAGTCTGTCAAAGGGAAACACAGCAAGTTCACAGAGTTCAGAAGGTGTCCTTGGTGCCCAGGAACAATAAAAGTGAATGCTGCAAGGGAAATTTCCTCTGACCTCAGCCATTTTGTGCACCACAGGACCACAATACATTCTAATACATAATAAAAAGTGGGTCAGATAGTCAAGTGCATAGGTGGTCTTGCAAAATTTAGATAAATAAAACTAATTATAGGAGGAAAGTGGGATTCAAAGTAAGGAAAGGTGATAGAGAAGAATACATCCTTACCACGAAGGTGAAGCTTTTGGGGGATATAGCCTTGTAGCTGGGGGAGCAGTCCCTGACACAAACTTCCACAGGGGCCTCTTGGATTTTGCTTGGGCTGGCTTCTCCAATCTCACAGACGATCCTGGGGAAGGCACAGTAAGTGATTGTATAACATGTACGCAATGTCTCAGCAGAGCTGGCCTGCAGTTCTCAGGCCACCTGCTCAGGCCAAGAAGCCAGTTATTTCTGCTCTAATTTATAGTAAGGACAAGCACTTGTCGTCACATTTTCCTGGGCTGTTGCTGTTGCTTTTTAATTAAATGCCATTTCACAATTTCAGGAAGTGATTTCTCAGCACATATCAAATTGACTTTTGAACAATAGGCATATCAAAACTGCAAAATATATAAAATATTACGAGTGCTGTAACACTCAACTCAGCAGGAAATCAATTAAAATTTAACAAAATACAAAGAGAAACAGAAAAGAACCCCTGTTTTCCCTCCTTCCTTGCTCCTATTGCAGTTGTGTTAATGCACCGTCCATAAATTAAACAATGCGAAAAAAATCCTACACATTTCCAGCACACGTATTTGAAATCACTGCTATCTGCATATGAAAGGAAAGGCACCCACATGTTCATAAATTGATTTCTCTTATTAAATCCTCTTGCTTTTTGAACTTGCTCTGTAAATTTATACATGTTTTTAAATTGGAATAGCCTGAGTTGTTAAGACAGTAGAACAAAGAAGGATATACAGAGAGAAAAGGAAGTTATTGCTTCCAGCTGGCTAGCCAGAATTGATCAGCTTTAGATAGTGCAGATCTCCCAACACACATCAAGGACTTTGCTAAGAAGCCTGAAAATACATTCAGAATATCCAGAGCGGGACTTTTAGCTAATGCTAACTCTGCAAAAGAACCCACCACCACTAAGGATAGAAAGTTAAAATCTTCCAAAATCATAGCTTCAAGAAAGCCTGTGAAAGACTGGAAGACTAAGTCTCCCAGTCAGTCATGTAGAGCCATTCACCAACTATTTCTTACTAATGAAGTCAGATGAATCATTCTCATAAAATGTTGCAAAATACTGACATTTTGCCAGTATTTTGTGCAACCAAATACAGAAGCTATCTAGAAAGTTTCATTAGGTATTTCTAGCCACTCTTCCATCCATCTTTTTTCTCCAAACAACTCAAGAGAGGTGTCCATTCACTTGTCATCCTATATATTATCGTAACTTCTCCATATGGGGAGGTTAGGACAAGAGATACAGTAGTTACTCCTATGGTTACCCAGTGAGCTTCATAAGTAAGCAGGGAGCTGAACCCAGTCCCAGTTCAACTCTTCTTGACTAGACCACACTGGTCCTTCACATCCCACGATGTGCTGACAGTGACATTTAGACCACCTGGTCACAGTAGCCACCTGAACTTCCAGGAGTAATGCTGCATCTAAGAACACTCCCAAATAGTGAATCTGATTCTTCAGAGCTAATGCAACCCCATCTCAGACTGGATGGACACTCAGTCCTGAATTAGCTTCTCTACTGAACAATTGCACCTCTGTCTTATGTGGACTGAGGCCTTGTTAGTCCCCATCAAGTCCTTCACTGCATCCAGACGATGGTTTAAAATTTCCACCACTTCATCAGATTAGTTGAAAAGGAGAGATAGAGCTAGGTATCATGAGTGTATAGATGAAGCCGTACCCTGACAGCTTCATGTAGACATTTTTTTAAAAGGAGGGGGTGAAAAAGAGCCACAAGCCATCAACCAAGAGGCTGGGCAACGCATCCTCCAAGACTACCTTCTGAATTTCTTCTACCATAAAATGATGTTCCCAGTGCCTATACCAGCCAAGCATCCCAGGAATTCTCCATGGTATCAAATGCTGCAGAACCAACAGGGATAAACTCCCCAACTAGTTTCTGGCACAGATAATCCACCAATGCTCTTTTGGTCCTGAAACTAAGCCTGAAACCAGACTGTATAAGAAACAGATATGACCTCATCAACCCTAAGCAGCATCTTTAGCAAAAGCTTTTCTTTAGCAAAGCTTTGGCTTTTATCTTGGTCCAGCAGACCAGAGGACCAATATACTACTGAGATATTCCCACAGCCCATCCCTTCATTGCCAGCCCTCTTTTGGAGGTTACTCACTGCTCAGCGCTGATGTATTCGCTCTCGATGGGCATGCACGTCACTTTGCCAACCCACACACCCAAGCGTACGTCCTCAAACTTCAAGCCCAGGTTCTCTCCAGTGATGGTTAAGCGAGTACCGCCCTGCCGGGGGCCTGTTTCAGGTGTCAGCTAGGAAGAAACAAACCAGACTGTTATTGGATTCATTAGGCCATTGTCAACAGTTTGCCTGCATGCCATAACAACTCAGCAGCCCACCCAACATTTATATATCTAGGGCTTATTTAAATATCTACAGCTCCATGCAGGTTACAAAATAAACATATAATCAGGTAAACTAAAATGAAGATAGCAAATGCTTAAAACCCAGACAGATGTTCTGAATAGGTTGCTGTCCTCCAAGCAGTGATAATAATAATCCACCTTTCCCACCTCAACCTATTGACACAACATCCTCTTCTCTGCTCCCCACAGTACTGCCACACAAACCAGGTATTGTTTTACACCAACTATTCACCACCTGCATGGTGCTAAGAACTTTGGTAGTATTAAGGACAACCAGTGCAATATTTCAGCTTTGCCCTGAAGGACCAAGTCCCAGTCATTCCCTTCCAACCACAGCAACTGGAGAGAAGGCATCTGGGCCGTGCACACGGCGAAAATACATTTTACATTTCTGGAAAGCACCAGGAGTTTCATTGTGCTGAAGCACAGAAAAAAGAAAATAACACCCATGCATCTATCCCCCTGTGAATAAGCTTCAGGACACCTAAACCACATGTTCGGAATGGCTGGACTGTCGATTCTGCTAATATTCAAGCAGGTGGCTCCAAGGTATCACAACGGCTAATGTCTGTAAGCTGTTGAATCGCTCTGGCTCACAGAAGTGCTGATTACAATACTACTCTGTAGTTATGGTGACATGAAAATGGAAACAGTAAAAGTTTTCTCCTGTAGGATGGCTTGCTCATGGTCTCTACAACGGACTATCCTTCAGAATGGCACAGAACGTCCCACTTTTTTGGGGGGGGGGGGCATTCTGCATATCCTTGGCAAGGGCAGTGGACACTTGCAGAGAGGCTATTTTTCTTTCATGCTGTGAGTTAACAGAGGGAAAGTAATCTCTCCAGAGCCCTCCCCACCAAGGGAGACACCAGTTAACCCCTGTAAAGTGGATCCTCTCTTCCCCTACCAACTCTGGTGTATCCCGGCATGTGAAGTTTCTGACAGCACCAGCTGGGGAGGGAGGGGAGCCCCAGTGAGCACGATATGCCTCATTTGTTAAGATGATTCCCAATAAAGCGGACAGGTGTGGCTTGACACACACTGCGTGATGACGGATGAGCAGTGTGGCACGGGCCCACCATTGCCACTAACAAGGCAATTATGGGCAATTTTACACCACATTTTGCTGGCCCCCTGGTGCTCAGCACACACCTGCAAGTGATAAGACGATCAATGGGCATGCAGGTGGGGAAAGCTCTGTGCTGGGTCACGGCAACCCCAAGCCAAGGGAAGTGGGCTCCAGCAGAAAGAGGCCTCAGCATAGTCATTGTTGATGCACTGAAATAGGCCTAGCAAAACCAACTGCAGATTGCTTACCTGACCAGTCAACATTAAAGCTACTGGTCCCACTGTTCCTGCTGGCTCTGCATACAGCCTAAACTTTCTAAGCTGGTGGGAAGTAGCAACCATGCCTGAGAACACATCCCCATTATTTGTTTAAATCTGCATCCTGCCAGCTTCCAAATGTTCAGAAAGGATCTCATGTTTAAAAATAGACCGAAAGCATCAAAATATCATCAAGACAAAGCCACTACAGGCCTCCCATTGCTGCTTCCAACAGAAAAGCCTTATATTATCTACAGATAATGCACAGGCTCTGGCAAACCTCCAGGAGCAGGGATTTCTATAATTATGAGGCAGCCACAAAGTTACCTCACTACACGCTCTTGCACAGATTGCATTGTTACGAAGGCACAGACTGTGTTGATTTTAACAGTAAAGATGTGTCATAAGATGGGAAAGAGATTTCTAAGGCATGTGTGGGCCAAACTTCTTAGTTCTAAGCCAGTATCTTCTATTGTTGCTGGATAACTAGTAAGGCACCAGTGGAGATCTTGAAACATAAACGTAATGAGAAACAGCCCCCCCAAAATTCATGCCTGAGGCCGAGAATCCAAATGGCAACTCTGCCACCACTACCAATGGTGGTAAAATATATTAATAAAATAACTGGGGGTGGGGGCAGGAATGGCTGCCTTTTAATGTTACCCCAAACTATGCTGCTTCAGGCAGACAGCCTTACCGTGTCTAACAATAGGGCCACAGACTTGAGCAAAAATACATAGCAGTCCTGCAGTCCCCATGCTATCTCACTGTGTATCAGGCATCTCTTCTGAATATTTGTCAAGGAGGGTAGCAGCATGCAGAGTGCGCTACAATAATAAGATGGCAAAAGGCTGCTCATGTATGATGCAACTCTTTTCTAGCTGGGGAGATCTCAGCCTCTGTAACACTACGCTCCTCCAGTAGCCACCCCTAAAGACAGGCAAAATTTGTGTTAGGCCTGTACTCTCAGAATCACAGGTCCTCAGACACTCCTCGCCTCCAGAATGGGGCCCTTTCATTCTACAATATGGGCCATCATTTGGAGCAGACAGATTTGGTAGAGGGGAAGTAACAAATCAACAGAGAGCTATTTCCTCCAGCCCCAGGGGGCAATGCAAACGTAAAGAACATCTCCTTCAACATACCTGACCAAGGCATCAACATGAGTCATTAAAACATAACACTTTATTTTTCATTCTCCGACTCTTGCCTCACAAACACCATCCAAGTCTCATTAACAAAGCAGCAAAAGGAGGCTACGCTGGAGAATTACCAGCAGCCAAGGCACAAAGAGGTTGTAGCTTGCCCAAAGCCAACTTGGATTAGGTATCCAAAGCCCACAAACCCTGGCTCCCTTCTCCGCTCCCTGACTTGCAGGCTGCTCCACGAGTTAACTTACAAGCAGGCCTAGGGCAATCACATGCTATGCCTCAGAATTTATACAACAGTCAAACCGATTTGAGCTTTGGGGGTTTGCTGCTCGCCTAAATTCAATCCAATCATCTGCTAAAGTCCTGGATCAGAACTCATTAAGGCAGCTGCTGCAGCAGGCAACCCAAGTCATTCTTTCCTAAATTGGGCTCCTCTGGGATACTTGGTGAGCCGTGGCTGTTTGTTTGGTATTGTTAAATTAGTGTTAAAGGCTGCCGTGGTATGTTAGATTTCCCCTCCACTGCAGCAAAACTGACAAGGGCCACACGTTTGGGGAGCAGCAACTCTGGGAAAAAGTTGACACTGCTTGACACACTGTGTGGGGAGGTCGCGGCTAAACAAGGCACTTGGGAACCAGAGCTGGCAGGGAAATCTGGCTCTTTCTTGAACCGTCTCCCCTTAAACACTCACACACAGAGTCACAGACGCAGGCACTCTCCCACCCCTGCTCCATCCCTGACAAACAACAGCACTCTTTTGCTAATTGGTTTCAGAGCACAAACCCTTCAGATCTGCCAAATGAAGTGGACACAAGATATATCAGTGCCCAAAAGATGAGATAATGAATCATCAACTAACCGGTTTGGCCATTTGATCATTTCATTTCAGAATGGCCCTCCTGTGCCTGAATGCATATATTCTAGCTGCGAATGTACCACTTAAAACTGGAGCTTTGAAAGCACACAGAAGCGACCTTCCATCTTCTTGTGCAGCAGCAAAACTTCTATTAGGTGTCTCTGAGATCAGGCTTTCAAAAGTGAAGCGATACTGACATCGGTAGCACGGCTACTTAGAATGATGGGTTTGCTTCCCAAGCTGTGTTAAGAAAGAAAGGCACTACATTTGGGCTTGATTCTGGAACATAGCATCATGCCAGGTTGATAAAAGACAAGTCTGGAAGGTCTAATGGAGTACTGACTTGCCACCGTAAAATTAAGGCTAAACTCGTTTATTTGGCATAGTGTTATCGTTCTGAGGAGATAAGAACACTGTAAAGCCTTCTGCACAGTAACGGTGCTACAGAGATAGCGAAAGCAAAATGCAAGCTGATAAATTATTTCAGCAGGACATCCAATGGCTCTCGTCTTAACTCAAATGGTGCTCTTCTGGAACCCTTGGAGTAGAAGGAATCCGAGTGCCAAGCAGAAAGTTCTCCACTTGTTCCAGACTAATGACCCATACAGTTTAACATTTTCCATATTCTATTTCTTTGTGCATGCTGTGCCCATCATTCATTCCACTGCACTGAAGCTGATCTTATCGCAAGGGTAGCCAACGTGGCGCCCTTTTGGTGCTGTTTATTATTGGTTACACTGGTCAAGGCTGATGGGAGCTGGAGCCCAACAACATCTAGAAAGCACCAGGAAGTCATCAACAATTGTCTGGAGGAGCACCTACGAAGGCTGCATGGCCTTCAAGGCTTCAACCAGAGCAACAGTTGGAAAAAGCACCAATGTTGAAGTCCCCAAACTTGGAATGCATGCATGGAAAGGCACACTACTTGATTTGCCTACACAGGGCTTACAATTAGTGTGACAAGTTCTTAATTTAATTTTAATTATTTAATGATGCAGAGAGTATCATTAAAACCCAATGCTGGCAAGTGCTCAAAAATTGGCAGGTAAACAAGATGTGCGTTATCAACACCATTTAGTAGCCTTGACACTACATAATGGTTTTAGGTTCACAAACCTCTTCATGACAACCCCACACTTCACATAACAGGGTTCAGTCAGAATTGGTTCTGGAGAGCTTCATACCTTGCAATCAGGAGTCAGTATGAATATATTAAATCAAGATTTAGGATTCTAGTATCATACACTTGTCTAAAAGGAGCTGGTGACCCAGGAAGAGATGCAGTTCTTCACACAGTGCATACTTAAACTATGGGATGTGTTCCCACAGGAAGCAGTAATGGCCACCAACTTGGATGGCTTTAAAAGAGGATCAGACACATTCATAGAGGACAAGGCTCTCAATTGCTACTAGTCACAATGTCTATGTTCTCTCTGGTTATGCCCCTCTCTGTGTAGCTTCTCAATGTGAAGCTTGGAGGGTAGCAACAAAGGAGGGACTTTCTGGTGGCAGCCCTTGACTAGGGTAGCTTGCCGGGCACCGACATTGCTGCCTTTTTAGCACCAGGCTAATACTTTTCTATTCTCCCAGGTCTTTTAAGATCAGACTTTAAGTCCTGTGGCATATGGTGGCTTTAGCGCATGCATCTGGTGGCTGTTTTAGTTCTGTGCTGTCTGTGGCATTTTATTGTGCTGGTTTTGTACTTTGCTTTTATGTCGCTTAATCTTACTGTGGGTTTTATTGTAGTGTGGTTTTATTGTTGTGTTTTCAATCTCTGCTTGCCACCTGGAAAATTTAGTTTATGAGTCATCTCATAAACACAACCCACAATCAAATAAATGCCTATTTACAACTCACCACCTTGCTGCAGTATTGCCAAAATGATATCCCTTGCTCTACCTTTTCCCTCCACCTCCCCTTTCTTTGTGTTCCTTCTTATTTTATTTTTTAAGTTTGGATGCCTGATGGAAGGCTCCCCATTTCTCTCTCTTTCTTCTTCCCTCTCTCTTTAATTGATGAGAGCTGCTTTGGAAGAGACCATTTGTCTGGAAAGCGGTATAAAAATAAAATAAAATAAATAGTATTCAGCCACTGTATTTGAAACATCCTGAGCACCCTAAAGCACTGTATAAATGCTAAGTACTATTCCATTGGAAATCTGTAATATAACTTACGTGATTTGAGACGGTAAGACTCCCCTGTCATTCCCCCACCTCCCATCTCCAGTCTTACAGTCATTACTTCTTTTTATAGAAGATGCAGACACTAATTAGGCAGGCTCTCTCCCATCAGGTTTTGTGGTGGGCTGGGGGCTTCCAAAGAGTGAAGGCCTTGGCAAATGCAGCGCAGGGCCCCACAATGCCAATCAGCAATAAGAAGCAACTAACTTTGGGGAGTGCAAGAGGCACTGCTCTAATTTCCAGCCTTCAACAGATAAGACACTGAAACCCAAATAGATGAGATACTGTGCTAAGACTCTGGTAATTAACACCACCAAGGCCTGCCTGGCTTGCAGTATATGGGTAAATAGAACATATCAAATAGAATTACCTGCCAATCCCTGCTAATGCACTTGGAGCCTGGCCCAACCGACATGTTAACATTAATATACACAATCTTATTAAATGACGGTCATAGCAGCTGTCAAGAGAAGAGGGATGATAAACAACCAGTCTTAAGGAAGTGAAAAGATGGCTGGCTAAAAACTGTGAACACAACCGGGGTGGGGGGGTGAGGAATCCACGACACACCAAACCTCATCTTCTTCCAGAATCCTATTTGCTAGGAATCCTGTGAAACAGGCCAGAATGGGAATCAAACATTCACTGTCAACACAGGAGAGAAAGAAAGTGGTATGCAAGCCAAAAAAATATACTCCTACTACTCTGCCTGTTGTAGTAAGTCGACAGAAAGGCATTCTAAGCAAAATTTCAATATGTATCATCAGTCCTGGAAACAAAGCCCTCTCATAATGCGGTGAATCTGAGTCCAACCCCTCTTTGGAACGCCTGTCTTCACCAGCACTGGCCAATGAACTTGCACAGGTCACAAGTGTCACCTGATATTATTCATCTCCATCCTATTTATGTCTTATTTAAAAGCGTACACTTTGCCTGATTTTCACGACATATGTAACAATACCCATTAAGAGCAAAATGTTGACATCGAAAACCTAAGCCACAGTAACAGATTCCAAAACAACCATGCTTCTATAGATCAAGAATGGCGAAACAGTGACCACTGACCATGATGAGAGTTGTAATCCCAGCAATGCCTGGAGGGTCATGGTTTCCCCATCCCTGCTATAGATGGAGGAGAACAAGGAGAATCTGGAAGTGGGGGAAATGTCAATTGGGGTTAGGAACAGAAGACAGGCTAGCTCCATCCAACTCTGACCACTGAACCACATTGCTCTGATTCTCCATTACAATCACCGCTGCATTGCCCCATCAGCGGCATATCACAGGAGACACTAATTCTGCTCGCTACTGTTCATTGAGCACTCACTGGTTGGTGGGAAGAAGGCTTCGCACCAGTTATTGGTGTCTGAACAAAGAAAGTGTCAGGAGAATACTACATTTTGTATTATATGCTACAAGAACACTGCATACGCTGGTAGCTAGGCCAGCCACACCTTAAAATACTTCAGAACTGCCCACCACCATGTACCCTCCACCATAGGCGATTTCCTATTCAGCACTGAGGATAAAAGAGAAGAAGAAAAACCTCCCCCCTGCTTACCCTTCACAAGCATACCTTAATGATTTTGGGGTCCGCACAGCGGCTATTGCCATTGCTGGCATGCATCCAGCTGCTCTCAGAGGCTGGGCAATGTTGGCGCAGGGAACATCGCTTTTCTGACACACACCAGCCACACTCAAAGCGTGGATCTGCCTTGAGGCACAGCCCACAGCTTTCACGCAGAGCTGAGCACTTGTATAGGTGAGCTGCAAGAAGAAAACACAAATCCCTGCTTACATTCAAAAAGAAGTTGGGGAGTGGGGTGGGGACAGAACTGCTACACAGATTCCCCCTATGATGGGTAATTGTTGACAGTGCCCACTAAAGGACCTCAGGGTCTACCACTTTCCATATGCTTTGTTGCATCAGACCAGTTTTGACAGTATTCACTGCCTATACAGTTTTCAGCTTTCACTACTGAATACAGCCAGCAAGGGATTTGTTTATGATGAAAATACCTATCCACTAATGAAGGGGTAACCCAGTGGTGCCCTCCACATGCTGCTGGACTACAACTTTCATCATCCCCAGCCTATGGCTATGGTGGCTGGGGATGCTGAGAATTGGAATCCACCAACATATGAAAGGCACGACATTGCCTTTCTCTGGTCTAGGATCTCAGCTGAAAGCCACAACCAGGGTCACAAATTTCAAGTGGTTTGAACTGGCATAGTTGTCACGGCTTCCCCAAATAACTCTGAGGTTTACGATTTTGTGAGAATGTTGTGAATTTATTTGTGGTGTGTGTGTGTGAAATAATCTTTGCCCATTACAGAACTAACCTAACTATCATGTCCTAAGTTCCTTGCAGCGGGAGCCAGGATCGTAAAGCAGCCTTCAAAGTGATTTCATTTTATGTCTAGGAAGTGAACGTGCATTTAAGTCTCAAACGAGTTATTGAATGGCTGGGCATGTTTATAAGGCCAGCACACTACAGAGAAAATGTTTCAGAGCAAGTACACAGCGTTTGGAGGGTCAAGGCGCTTTGATGGGCAGGAGAGAAACCAGTAATCCCCAGACCACCACTTCTAACTTTGCTCTGTGTTAGAAAGCTTGTTTGCTCAGGCTAGCATAATATTTGATTTTACACCTGTAGGGGTGCACTGGTGTCAATCTGGCCCTGAGGTGGATGGCTCAGAAGTGGAATGCAGAAGCAGTTCATTGCAGGGAACTCCTGCTGTATCTTGCTAAGGGGGCTCCACCCCACCCGACTTCATCAGCTTACCCTGGATGTTCTGGGGATTGTCAATGATGAAGTTCCCATTCCATACCACGGAAAGGTTCACCGGGAGGTCACTGATGCCATTCCCTTCATAGGAATACTGCCAGAGGAAACACAAGAGAAAAGAGTCACATTAGGCACCCTCAGACAGAAAGAAACAGATATATATCAGGAATCAGACCACAGACCACAGGGGAGCTTTGCATTCTTCTGGCTCGTTCTAAGTGTACCCATCTGGATCTGTGGTTGCCAGGGATGATGACGTCCCAAGCAAGACACTCTGGTCAAATGCAAAGTCTCCAATATCCAGGGGCCTCCCCCTTTCCAAAAGCAGCACTTATACAGTGGTACCTCGGGTTAAGTACTTAATTCGTTCCAGAGGTCTGTTCTTAACCTGAAACTGTTCTTAACCTGAAGCACCACTTTAGCTAATGGGGCCTCCTGCTGCCACTGCGCCACAGGAGCCCGATTTCTGTTCTTATCCTGAAGCAAAGTTCTTAACATGAAGCACTATTTCTGGGTTAGCGGAGTGTGTAACCTGAAGCGTATGTAACCTGAAGCGTATGTAACCCGAGGTACCACTGTATTTCCAGTTCCCAGCTGCTTCCTAGAATTCTGCCAAACGGAAGGCCTTTTCTGAGGGAAAGGAATTGGAGTCTGGACTCCAAGGCACCTCAAGAACCTCCCCCTGCAAATCTTCTTACTTGCACAGACAATATTGCAAGAGTTTGGATATGCTTCCGTATAGCTCTTCTGCCTCTCCTATAGCTAGCAGAAACAGAATCACTGGTGGGAAATAAGCAAATCTATTTGAAGTCACGTCATGTGCATAATTTATTTGAATTACAGACTCCAGCTTCTCTTGGCACAGGAATTAGGTTACCTGGGTGAAGAATTTGTACTTTAAAAAAAAAAAAAGCACTGCTGGCATACAGTCACTGTGGACTAAGTGGCTTTCAGAGTCCCTCCAATAGTGTACAGCCCTTGTACAATATTGTCACTATGGTGATATATAATAAAAACTAAACATGCTAATCATTTGATTCTGATTAACATTCAGTGTTCATGTTGAACCTGCTCCTCCAATGAAAGGAGGAGGATTTTCTGGTGAACTGTACAAACTGAGTGACAGTGATATCTCAAACTAAGCAGCAGCTGGAGTCATCACTCTCTGCTCTCCAGAGCTGGCAATATTAGATCCTGCCTTTCCTAGGGTATAGGGAAATAAAGCTCCCACACAGAAAACGAAAAAGCAAGAGCCTAAGGCGGACAATAGCTCTGTGAGGGCAGGGTTGTAGAGGCAGACAAATTTGGGGTTATATCTTCATCAAGCAGCCCCACGAGCCCTTGTCCCTCCCACCCAGGGAAAAGATACACCCAATCTCTAGCCCAAGCCAAACTTCTGGCAGCCCCATCAATATTCCCTCCACAGTGCCTGCGCGCATGTGGAGGCTTAATCGATACAGAGACAGGAAGGCAGTTGGAACCTTCCCTGACAGCTAATGACCTCCTTCGGCGAGAGATTCTCCGCTTCTCTCCGGAGAAAATGACAGGCGTGTCAGGAGAGATTAAATGAAAGATTCATGGCTTGCTGGAGTTTGTTAGGGAGCTATGGACACTGGAGAATCAGCTCTCCCTGTGCCTTGGATCCTCCCCCCCCCCACTCCACCCCACCCACCTACCCTCAGCCCATGGCACTGAGTCTGCCTTGATGGGGACACAGAGAAGTGAAAGATGAAGGCAGTGCATATGGTCCCCTCCCCTCCCCGCATATCCGTGCCCCCAAGCACCCTTTCTCCACATCCTCCTGCCACTCAAAGAAGGTAGGAGCTTCCACGCCTCAGCTTCCTTCAAAGCCTATTTTGTGCTTAATTCAGTGATAAGTGCAAAGAAACAGAAGGGACTCTGGTTTTGCATTTTTGATTGAATGCTTTACAGTGTAAAGCGTTCAGGTGAAAGTACAGAACTAGCGTAAGAACCCCACCAGAGAAAGGCCGAGCTCCTGAGAAAAGACCAGGGTGTTTCTCATAGGACAACCAATCGCAAAATAATCCCATTACAAACAGTAGGGCATAACTACTTTACAGATTATATATTTACATCATGCTCCTTCAATTTCAAAGAGTGCTACATAGGCGATACTGTATATAGAAAGACATTCACTGTATATAAGTATGGTCTAATCAGTAAAATTCAGCTGCCCTAAGGTGTTGAACATGACAGTCTATCCTGCACAATAATTTTGAAGGAGAAAATAAGCGTATCAGCCAAAAGTTCCCATTCAGGAACTAATTTCTTTAATATGCTTTTATACCATCCTTCAATAAAAACTCCCAAGGCAGATGATGGTGATTTATATGTATTTGTCATTTCCCTAAGTTTTGACTTACAAAAACATTTCAAAACAACTATAAAAACAAAATTCAGCCTAGAATGCTCACAATAATATGCATAAAAGAGCACTTTACATTTTAAAAGGTAATTATTATTTTCAATTTTTTAAAAATGTAACTTTAGCATTGAAAAAAATGGACTGATGACACAACTGAGCAAAACTTCTGCTCACACAAGGGAGTGCCTTCTTCAAAATGATGCTTTTGCACAAGCCATCAATGTTATTCCAAGATCTATGCAAAAGTCCACTGTTCATTTAATGTTCTAAACAAACTGAGCCCTTCCTTCCCCAGCTCCTTGAATTGTGTGCATGTACATGCAGAGAGATGGTTTTCAAAGCATCAAACTGCACTTCAGATGAGTTTGCTCTGGATCGTGGAAGGATTCAAATGTACTAGGATGTATCCAGCTAAGCTCTAGTAAGATTGACCCATAGAAATTTGTAGACCTAAGCTAGTTATGTTTGTTCATTTTAAGGGTTAGATCTGAGTATGCCTAACGTTGGATACAACCCAGCATTATCTGTGTTTTATAGAATCATAGAATCATAGAATCATAGAGTTGGAAGAGACCACAAGGGCCATCGAGTCCAACCCCCTGCCAAGCAGGAAACACCATCAGAGCACTCCTGACATATGGTTGTCAAGCCTCTGCTTAAAGACCTCCAAAGAAGGAGACTCCACCACACTCCTTGGCAGCAAATTCCACTGTCGAACAGCTCTTACTGTCAGGAAGTTCTTCCTAATGTTTAGGTGGAATCTTCTTTCTTGTAGTTTGGATCCATTGCTCCGTGTCCGCTTCTCTGGAGCAGCAGAAAACAACCTTTCTCCCTCCTCTATGTGACATCCTTTTATATATTTGAACATGGCTATCATATCACCCCTTAACCTCCTCTTCTCCAGGCTAAACATGCCCAGCTCCCTTAGCCGTTCCTCATAAGGCATCGTTTCCAGGCCTTTGACCATTTTGGTTGCCCTCCTCTGGACACGTTCCAGTTTGTCAGTGTCCTTCTTGAACTGTGGTGCCCAGAACTGGACACAGTACTCCAGGTGAGGTCTGACCAGAGCAGAATACAGTGGCACTATTACTTCCCTTGATCTAGATGCTATACTCCTATTGATGCAGCCCAGAATTGCATTGGCTTTTTTAGCTGCCGCGTCACACTGTTGGCTCATGTCAAGTTTGTGGTCAACCAAGACTCCTAGATCCTTTTCACATGTACTGCTCTCAAGCCAGGTGTCCCCCATCTTGTATTTGTGCCTCTCATTTTTTTTGCCCAAGTGCAATACTTTACATTTCTCCCTGTTAAAATTCATCTTGTTTGTTTTGGCCCAGTTCTCTAATCTGTCTAGGTCGTTTTGAAGTGTGATCCTGTCCTCTGGGGTGTTAGCCACCCCTCCCAATTTGGTGTCATCTGCAAATTTGATCAGGATGCCCTTGAGTCCATCATCCAAGTCGTTGATAAAGATGTTGAATAAGACCGGGCCCAAGACAGAACCCTGTGGCACCCCACTAGTCACTCTTCTCCAGGATGAAGAGGAACCATTGATGAGCACCCTTTGGGTTCGGTCAGTCAGCCAGTTACAAATCCACTGAGTGGTAGCATAGTCAAGACCGCATTTTACCAGCTTCTTTACAAGAATATTATGAGGCACCTTGTCAAATGCCTTGCTGAAATCAAGGTAGGCTACATCCACTGCGTTCCCTTCATCTAGCAGGCTTGTAATTCTGTCAAAAAACGAGATCAGGTTAGTCTGACATGACTTATTTTTCAGAAATCCATGCTGACTATTGGTGATCATAGCATTCCTTTCTAGGTGCTCACAGACTGTTTGCTTAATGATCTGCTCCAGAATCTTCCCTGGTATTGATGTCAGACTGGAGACAGTTACTTCATGAGCACCACAACTGGCTATAACCATAATATACTATGACTTAGTATATCAAACAAAAAGTTCACTGCCAGGTCCAGCAATTTAATTTACATCATTGACTGTGAATGTTCAGTACATAGATGAAATGATAACTGAAGGAAACCAGCCGTTAAAACTGGGGAAGCACCTCTAGAAGAAAATTACATGTTTGTGTATGTACACATATACGTTTAGGAGACTCTCCAGGAGTTTGAAATATGATTTATTTCAGGACTGACATGTTTGGGAAGAAAGCTTTGCTCAGGGGCACAGTTTTATAAGCAATTTTCACCAAATGCATGAGGACTCTTACTACTGCAAAACACTGCTAAAAATGTGCCCCCAAGGATGGATTTGTTCCAAAACACATTGGGCCTGATATGAACATTATTTCAAACACCTGGAGTCCCTCCTCTCTTATTTTCCATTTTAAAAACAGCAACTGATGCACACAGATGCTTTAGGATTTCACACAGCCAATCTTGGGGGGGGGGGGAGATGCAACAACCAACTGGAAAACACTTCCATTCAGATAGCCACACCCCCTCGCTGATTTATCCATTATTGCAATGGCAATGCCACCCGATCCAAGAACACTGGAAACAAGAGAAAAAATTCTGGCCTAGTGCTCTGATGGTGTTTCCTGCTTGGCAGGGGGTTGGACTCGATGGCCCTTGTGGTCTCTTCCAACTCTATGATTCTATGATTCTATGACTTGAATTCACAGCTGGGCAGCTGAGGAAGGCAGGAGGTGAAATGTTCTGTTCTAAAAAAGTAATCTGTTAGTCACTGTTTATATTTACATCTGTAACTAGATAAACATATACCCAGTACATTCCAAGCAACTTCACACAAATTCCAGAAAAAAAATATATACAAATGGGCTGGGCAGCGCCGAAACAACCAGAAGTTCAGATAAATGGGGGTACAGCTACTGTAAGCTCACATCAATAAGGCCTTTACGCAGTACAGGAGTTAAATATGGATCACTAGAAGATAACTGACATTCAGATAATATGGATGAAGGAAGAGTTTCCGTGTACCTTTTCCCCTTCCATTCCTTTGTAGCTGTGTCCCACTAAGATTGGCTGAAGAGACCCACTGCAGAAATAACCCAAGAAGTCAGGCAGATTTACATTAAGGAGAAGCACCCATCATTCGGTAAGTGGGAAGTGTGGGGGGAGGGGCAGCAGAGAAGGATTTAGCTGTGACGAGCAGCGTGGCAGAGTAAGTGAAATTGGCATTTTCAATTTGTACTCTGACATGTCTCATTTGGGGCACTGGCATCTCAGGAAGGCATACAGCCTGCAGCTGTCCGAAACACTTATTTGCATTTCTCTGCCCTGGCTCCTTTTGGAAATGAGTTACTTCTGATTTGGGTGTGGAGTAGGGGGAAGCGGGGAGAGATTATTTAACCCTCCAGGTGCCTGCATTGACAAAAGAAACTCACATGTAGGAGAGAGGGGCATTTCTGCTTCAGGAAAGGCAGGCCTGCCTTCCTTAGTAAGCAAGATTTGTGGGAGATTGGAAACAGCATGTTGCACAGGTTTTGACTGAGTCAAAATGAAACTTCACACTATGAGCCAATAATTTAAGAAGACAAAAGTCTCCCACAACCACTGTGCACAATACTGATTCCCACATAAATGATCCCAAAGATTGTTAGGTAACTGTTCCAGTTCATGCTTTAAATATATATATAGATCTGAAATGCTTATACCCCACTTTTCCTCATATAGTTCAAGGAAGCTTGCAAAAACAAAAGACTATATTAAAAGCAACATAAATGAATAAAACAACTTTGTTCTATCTTTAACAATATTAATATTTTATCTGCTCTGCTGCTGCTTCACGTTAATGTTTAATTGCTGTGATTGTTTTATTGTAATTTAATTCATCAACATCATCATCATCACTATTTGCCCTCTGAAATAAGCATCACTACACTTTTCTTTCCTTGCCATCATTATCAGGAAGGAGAGTGGGTTGTGGGAGAGAGTTGAACCCAAAACAATCTTCAAAATCCAGATCTCACTCTCATTGTTCTGCCAAAGACTGTGGAACATCAGAACCGAGATAGCACAATATTGCTACAACTAATTCAAGAGTCCCACTTATCTAGAACTCTGGAAACATTTCCTGATAGCTTTTTACTTCTGCCTTGTAAACAACACCATTAAAGCAAGCCATTGCAGGGGTAGAAAGAGGAAGCTCAGTTACATCCTGTAGAATGTACTGGAGAAGAATCCCAAGATAGCTTATGCAGAGAAAACTAGAGCTAGGGTGGAATCCTGACCTCTCATTTTCTGTGTGCAGTGTGGAAGGGGAGTCAGTAATATGAGCCTTTACCTGCTGTCTCGATATACCATAGGTTCTACCCTCTCATCTGCTGTTTTGGAGAACTAAGCCCTAATCATTGCAAAGAAGACGAGTGGCTTGCTTAAAACACACCTACCATGTTTGTGCACATTAAAGAACATGCTAAAAGAGATTAACTTGTCTCTTTCAATTCTTCCATGGACAGAAAGAAGGACAGAGGGGCACATCTGGGGGGCGGGAAAGAACTAGGAATCTGTCTGCCTTCACAGCTGCCAGTCTCTCCATGACTCAACCGGAGGAAGAACAAGCCAGATTTTGGGTCTTGCCAACAACAGCCTGAACTATTCCTGGATTTCCTAACACTGTGTATAGGAAGGGAGCCCGACATGCATCCCAAGAGCCAGAGGGGAAGCCAGGGAAGGTGGGTGTTTTGGAGGAGACAGAGCAGAAAGCAGCCAACAAGCTCGAGCTTTGGCCAGGAGTCTGACACCACATGCTCGAGTTACACAGACAAAGCCAAACACTTACTCGTGCTTCTACTTTGTTTTTATTTTCTATGCCATTTAATATTTTTAACCCTCTTAAAGGTACATACAGAAAATCTCACCCTTTATTCAAAGTATATGCAAAGTATATACCCCATAGTACTGTGGCCATAATTGTTGACGCAGATAAGAATCCTCATGCTAATATGTATTGAGACTGAAAGGTATGTGTGTGTTTGTGTCACTTGTTTCCTTTACTTAACCTAGATTGTAAATGTTCTACAATATACTGTATAACAAGGGTCTGATTCATCTATTTGCAAGTTACTCTCACCAAAATCAAAGCAGCTTATTTCCAAATAAACATACAATGAGGTAAGGCTGGCTATAAAAATAGTAATAATGCTTGCTGATTTGTTGTCTTAGTAGTAGCATGATGCCAATGCTCTTATTTTCTCTCCATCTGAATGTTTATAAATACACATTTCTAAAGATATTTTATCAGTTGAGTTAATAGTTATGACAAAGTGCTACCTGGATTGGCCTTTCAAATTTCTGCCGTGCTACACTATACATAGACAAAATAACATCTCTGGAATAGCAGGACATAACAGAAGTAGAAGCCATTGAGGTGTTCTCCAAATGTTCAGTGACAATTCCCATTAGCCCCAACCATTAAGGCCAGCGGTTAGGGATGATGGGAATTGTAGTTCACAAACAACTGGACGGCACCATGTTGGCTACCCAATTTTCTTGACTTTGGGGGACAGTCACCCCAATACATATACGACCATCCCCACAAACAAATCCTTTCATCATTTCTAGTGGAAATGGCTGTCAATAAATCACCATTAACTAATGAGAATAAGTATCTACACATCTGAGTGAAAATGACTAATGCTGCTTTTTCTCAAGTTAATAGCACTACTTGTTACTTCAGACCTAATAGTTGAACCGTTGGTACATATACACTACCAAGCTTCCCCGCTTGGCGGTCCAACCCAAGTGTCAGTCTTCTGCCCTGTTTCTTCTTGAAGAATTTACTAAGCAGATTATCAAAATCAGGATCTAAAGGGAATCAACTGGAATATATGAATAATCCAAACACTCATAAATTGCATCTGGTGGCAAGTGCCTTAAGGGGGCGGGGTTGGGGTAGAGAGGTATTGTATTCATAGACGAGTGCATCTTTGGAAAGCACCAAGAAGAAGTGCATTTAACCACGCTAGCCTGAGTTTGACGCTCTGTGCCATTCTCCTACAACAAAAGCTCCTGCACTTGTCTTGCTGATTTGCCAGTCGTGATTGCTACAGATCCCTGACCTCAAGACTTGGCCGCACTCCAATTATTTTCATTTAAGCTGTATTTATTTGTTGTTGACAGATACCCAGATGGATCCTGTGCATGCCTTGAAAGCTCAAAAAGGATTTGTTTTTACTTTCCGTAATACATATATTTAGATTACAACGCTCTGCAATTACGCACCACAGAAATTTACACAGTAACTAATCAACACTCCCACCTGCCCTCTCGCAGCCTTCATTGGAGAATGTGAGAAGCAAATCTATTTTATAATCCTCATTTTACACACAAGGGAGTTGCAACAACAATAACAATATACGCAAAGTGAGCGGTATGCAAAGTGAGAGGCCTTTGTCACAACGAACACTGAGATATGCGTGGATTTCTGCTCTGTGTGCTCACAACAGGCCATTTTGCCTCAACTGAAAGAATCAGCTGTAAAAGCAGAACAAGCCACCTTCAGTGCAATTATTTTATATAAAATGGGTTTCCAAGAAGTGGCCTGAAGAAGGCTGGGTAATCATATAGTAGTGGCTTGTCTTATTTTCATCTGCTAAAATGAATTAAACGGGGGGGGGGGGGGGATATCTCAAATAACTTTCTTGGCATTGTTTTTCTCTTCATTAAATTGCTGAAATGGCCAGAAGTGTGCAATGGTCAGGCAAATTTGGGGCAGGACCAAATTTGGGGCACGTAAAGCGTATCTTTTGCATGCAAATGAGAGAAGATTCAGTCCCTTGACATCTCTGATTTACTAGCAGATTACGTGGAAGATCCCTGCTTGAGGCTTTGGAGAGCTGCTGCTAGAAAGAGTAGATCAAACTGACTAAATGGATTAAATGGTCCTATATTAACTGGAGATGCCAGAAACTAAACGTGGATCCTTCTGTGTACAAAACAGCTGCTCTACCACTGAACTCTGGTCCCGCTGATCTTCATTCAAGATTTTATGGTGGTTTACAAACTTTAAAAGCAACCTTTGGAGGTCTTTAAGCAGAGGCTTGACAACCATATGTCAGGAGTGCTCTGATGGTGTTTCCTGCTTGGCAGGGGGTTGGACTCGATGGCCCTTGTGGTCTCTTCCAACTCTATGATTCTATGATTCTATGAACCTCCAGAAAGCTGGCAACATATTAATACAATACAGTAAGATTAAAATTAATCAATGGCCATATTTGGACATTCAGATCCTGGTTTAGCAAGTGAGGATATGCATGAGTTCCATGAACCTGCACGCACCCCGTATAGACCCTGCATTGGTTGTCCTTTCACCCATGTGCGGACACAAGCCAGGAAGCTGCAGCTAACCTTCATTTCCTGTTTCATACAAGCCAGGAAACTATAGTCAATGGCTTCCAAACAAGTCAGGGTTCACAAGCCAACTTTCAGCAATGGCTTCACAGCCTGGTCTGTTTGGAAACCTTTGTGTAGAAAAGTCTGTCTCCTGCCCCTCTATTTTCTCTGAGTGAAGCTAGCATGTGGTTCTTATCAGTTATTCAGCTCTCTCGGATAAAGGTTAGGATGTCTGAAAGAAACGCTTTATACCTGAGATGGCCCAACTTCCTCTGCTCCCGCCCTGGGAATGTCTAGCATTCTTCACATCCCGGGGGGAGGGTCAAAACTCTTCTTCCCTGTGAAACATGGCATTGGCTCACACTGGTCAGAAGGCGGGATCCAACACAGGATGAGAGAGTCCATAAAAACTGAGCTGCCTTATGCAGCTCTGTCTCCCCACCCCACCCTTCATCAAGGTCCAAATTTTGTCTTCCATATCTCAACAGTAGAGCATAAAAGTATCTCCACAAGCAGCAATCTACACAGAGGCTATAACATGCCTAAACCATGTAGTCATGCATGTGGCTATACACAGTAAGAGGCTGACAAAACATGGGTGGCACTCTGCCAATTTCAGCAGCAAGGAGGACTTTATGTGGCATCAAAATTCAATGAACCCAAGGACTCAGGCACATCATAAACATTATTTAATGTCCCTACCAACTCCTTAGCCTATCCTGGCTGTCCTTAATTATGAGTGGGCCAAAGTGGATACTAGCTGCCTGCCTGCTTCCATCCTTTGACATAATTTTGTCTCCGTTCTTGACTGAGAAATCCATCACCTGTTGCAAGTCTACCACAAATGCTCCTTGTTTCCAAAGTCTACACCAAATATTCAAAACAAATGATCTGTCTTTAAAAATCAGAGGAACACACATATGCAGGTGGACAGAAACTTACACAGATGGGCACACAGCATGATAAGCAAGCAAACAGATGGATGCAGAAGGACACCCAGAGACATAGTATAGATATGGAAACACAGGCAGAGGAAGGAAAGGAGGAAGAGCATCAGAATCCAGTGAAAAGATCCACTACAGAGGAACATAACAGGGGGAGGAAAAATAAGATGCTCATGGCATACACGTTTTCAGCATCTTTATTATTAGGCAGGCTAGGCCCTGTTTCTTCAATGGGAAAGCTAAGATGCCCAAGATCTACTAGGCATCCCACCCTCCAAATGTCTGCAGTATGGAATAAACACCTCAAGTTCAAACAGCGAATTCCTTGAAAGATGCTACACTTTTACAGTGTTGTCTCCACAAGGCTCCAAATCAGTCCAGGTTTAAACTCAAATGAAGGGATTTGCCTATATCCCCCCAGGATACTTTATTTGGAGTTTTTCAGATTGTTTTCTGATGAGTTTTCTCTTTACCGTGTTCCACCATAGTATCAAAAACACTTGAAACAAAATACTCAGATGGATGCTTTTGGAAACAGGCTAGAGAAAGTTTCAATCCAACCCAAAGATAAAAGAAATGAAATGTTTTTACTCATTCCCAATTCTCACACTCTTAAGTAATGCATGCTATCCCTGACTAACAATAGTCCCTTCAATGTATTTTCCTTATTTATTCTAATAGGGGGAACTCTAGCAAGACTAGTTTAGGTTAAACACGCACTCAGCTGCACCAAGGAGGGATTTGAAAAAGGTAAGCAATCTCAGCAATTCAATGGATAATTTTATCAACGCTTGCTTAGTGGACCTATTCTGAACTTTTATTTCATTCATTCAGAGAAGTACAAAACTGTAAAAATGTTCTCCATCACAGTAAGAAACTTATGTATCTAATATTTTTGTTTATTTTTTGTCAGTCCCATATCCAGAGTGTATGCAATGGCTAAAGAGAAAGGCTCTCAACAAGGAATACGGCCTGTCCGCTAATCTCATAGACTCATAAACAACCATGGTACAGTGGGAACATCCACCTTGAACGTATATACTCACACAATCAGCTTCCAACTTCATTTCCCTAGGCTGTTTTCTGCACGAATAGTACAGTTGCAACTGTGTCCTATTTTTCTATAGTTGATGACCTCAATGCCTTCCCAGCACTATAGGGAGGGCAGTAATGCGCATCATGTCTCGCCGGGGCTCAACTGCAATTCATCATTATTTTATCTGCTAGAATTTAATTGGATCCTATCAAACTCTCCTGATACTCCCTTTTCACTTTAAACACTGCTGCAGGAAAGATAAATGTCGGTGCTGCTTGGAGAGAGAGAGGCACTCCCCTCCACCAACGTTTCTGGATTTGTAAGATCCAGTGCTATTTCCCTCTCTGTGCCTGGCTAATGCTAATACACACACACACACACACACACACACACACACACACTGTAGGTGTGCAGTGCTCATAAAAGGGCCTTGTGTATATGATTTATGGGGCCCTGTAAATGTACTCAAGGCCCAGTAAAATACCAGTGTGTGCGTGCGTGCGTGTGTGTATGTACACGTATACACACACACACACACACACACACACACACACCAGGGCTTGACATCTGCTTTGATTTTACATCTGCTCTCTCCCTGCCTAGCATTTATGTTTCTCCATCACCGCCTGTAACTCAGCCTCCCTCCCTTATAAATTTGCCTAATTCTAAAACTATACATCCCCCAAGTTCAGCATATTTAGAGCCTCGGGTTTTTATGCAGCCATAATGAGATCCCTTAGACTCAGGTCCAAAATGAACAGAAGCAAAGTTTTTAATTGAATATTTATTGGATGTTTAATTTATACTTGTATATTTAATATATATTATTTTATATTCATAGGCCTTTGGGATGTAAAATGCTTGCCTGCTGTGAAGAATGGAAGTTCTAGGGTGTGTGTTTTTTTAGCTACGCAGTATATTTTAGTATGTTTTAAAATTACCTTTATTGTGTTTTAATGGTTGTAAACACCCTTGAGAACCTTGCTTGTTTATAGGTTAAAAGGTGCAGTTTGCATTTTTAAATGCATAAATAAAAAATGTATGTCATAATCTCTTGGGTGCCTTGCTCTTATATCTTGTGAAACACTAAAAGGACAAGAGAGCCCAAGCTCATCCCTCTGACTCAGCATGCCACCAGTTCCTCCAACAAAACAAAATAACTTAGGCATATTAAAAGAAGAAGCAAGATCCTACGGGGGCTTTGAGATCCTCTGGGAAGGCCTTTCTATGGGTTCCTCCACCTCTACAGACACATTTGGTGAGGTCACGAGAGGGGGCCTTCTCAGTGGCTACTCCCTGATAGTGACACCAGCCCAGCCTAGCTGTCTCTCCACTTTCCTTTCGCCAGACAGGCAAATATATCTTTTGTCCAGACAGGCCTTTGGCCACAAACGGGTCTTCTGAGAGTGGTGGTGTACATTTTCTTTTTCTCTTTTGTCGTTCTGCTATTTAATAGTTTTCAGTGTTGCTTTTAATAGGGCTGCTTTCAATAGGTATAGGCATAGTCATTTAATTAAATTGTTTTAATACATGCTGTGAACTGCACTGGGTCCTGCTCTGGGATAAAGGAGGGATATAAAATAAAAATAAATAAATACATTTCTAGCAAACAGCAACTTTCCCTCCAAAGCTATACCCACACTAGGACAGATCAGTGTAAGTGTTTTATCCCATCCCTGTAATGAAGGGGAGTGGGGGTGGGGGTAACCGGTAGCCTTGCTGTGAGGTAGAGGGCTGCTGCAGAATGATAGTTTGGCCTTGCTGATGTCGTCGTCCCCCCACTCTGTATTTGCCACAATAGCAGAATTCTTAACCTCTACATCAATGAAACAATCAATCAATCTAGTTTTAGAATGTCACAAAATGGAGCCAGGAGAGTAGGTACAATTTGTCATGGAGATGTCTGGGCACTGTTCAACAGATGTTTACAGTAGCAATGAAACTGCAGTTTAAGGGGTCTCAGTCACAATGGAAGCACTGGTTGACAAGGGGGCAGGGATCACACTCACACAGCAAGGAAATATTGATACCAGAATGCTTGGGGAAGCACCGGAATTCCTCTAAGTGATATTTTCAGGGTTGGGGGCACAGTGTCACAGGAGAACTTCCTGAAGAATCAACCCAGAAGATGATGCTGGGGGACCTCTGTTCCAGCCAAACGGCCTTTGGCTTACGAGGTTCCATTCTGTCTGCCATGTTGTTGTTTTTTGAGAAAAAAACTACACAAAACTTCTGCAAGAGATCACTTGGAGGCCTGAGGTGAGGGGCCACCAATATGCAGGTGGCACGCTGCTCTGCCTCTCACTTCCAACTGCTTGTCCCAGTAGGTTGCGAAACTCTTCAGCCGCTGCTCAAGAGGTGGCTTGGGGATGAATGAGAAGAAGCTTGAAGCTTAATCTAGACAAGATGGAGGTGCTGTGGGTGAGGAAACCGGTAAATCTGGGGGGAGGTTTACAACTAGCCTTGGACAGGATTGCACTTCCCCTGAAGGACGAAATTCACATCTTCGGGGTCTTCACAGGGTTCTGTCTGTGGAAGCACAGCTAGAGGCACTGCTAGGAGTGACTTGTTAGCTGTGGCTGCTACCCTAGTGATCCACGCACTAGTGACATACAGGTTAAACTGAATACAGCTGGGAAACTTTAACTTGGGCAGAACCCACATGTTGATGAGGATAGGACAGCTGGAGCATGTAACACTGATTTTGTACTAGTTGGACTGGTTGCCAGTCTGCACTGTGCTGGGTTTGGAGCTTTAAAGCCCTAGAACAGTCAACCTCAGCTTGGTACACAGCAGATGTTGGAGAACTCCAACTACTCAGCATGGCCAGTGCCCAGGGATGGTGTCTGTTATAATACAAAACATCTGGAGGGCACCAGGGTTGGAGAAAGATGTCTAAGACAGCTAAAAGTCAGTAGACAAATGCTTTTTTTAATAGTCATCTAAGCTGGCTAGTTTCCCCCACATATTGTGGAGGAGAACTCCATCCGAGACTTCCATAACTATATAGTCTTGACTCAAAGGGCTGCAGCACGCGCCACATTTGCAAGCATACACAAAGACGCGCCTGATAAAAATCTGTCCCGCTTTTGTTACCATAAAGTAGAAACATAGGGTATGGACAAAAAGCTGTTTTCTAAGTTTCATGTCACCTTGCAAAGTTAACCAACTTTGCAAAGTGTGAAGCAATACAATGAAACCAGATGGAGTGGGGGGGAAAGCAAGAGAATAGAGAAAAATTTGGAAAAGTGTGAACATGAAGCCTTTAAAACTGCCTGGCTAGTTGCCTTTAAATGTTAAGAACACTTGTGTCCCTTCTAGGTGTGAACAGATTCTTGAATTAGAAAGAGAGTTCTAGAATGGTAACTGAGTGTAAAAATGGAGTTCAGATATTGATGTCATTGAAATCTACAATTTCCAGTACCCAAACTGGAAAGAAAATAAAGATTAAAAAAAGGACTTTGATATGGGGAACATTAATATGTTAAGCAGCTGAAAAAATGTTACAAAAATATATTGGTATTGCATTCTGCATACATAGAGAGATTTTGATAATGTAGAAGCTAAATCTGGGTCCCTGTAAATTAAACAGACGCACAAACAAAAACTGAATGTTGCAGGCAGTGCAGCTGTACTGGTAGGATCCTCTGCTGAAAGTTGAGACACATGGGGTATAGTCCCAAATATTATTGAAATTCATGGAACTTGAGTGATTAATAGCATTCTCAAGTCCCTTCCATTTCTGCAGATCTTGAGGTCAGTTCCCATACTCCACAAACTCTACAGGTTAGCAGAAACATTAGCATTAGGCAACCACCAATCTTTTAGCAATGTGTGTTTTAGACATCAGTGTTATTTAAAACATGCATTTAATCTGATTATATTTTGCCTTGGGAAAACTGCACACAATCACGGGCAGTGTGAATTGCCCTCAGTGCCCTAACTTTTCTTGGATTCTTCCCCCCTTGATTTGGATTCTAATTCCAATGCAGACACCAATTTGCATTGCAAAAGCTTTAAGACCTCTCTTTGGCTGCTTCCATTGTTAACAATATGGCTCAGAATTGCTTTCTGTCTGTCCACACAGCAAGGACCTCTAGGCCAATTTTTCTATGGAGGCACCTCTATGCTGCTATCATATACATAATAAGGAGACTAGGGGTGACTCCACTGTTTCTTATATAATGGTTCAATAGCTATAATGATGCGCTTTAAGCAAAGTCTACAGTAAGCCACTGGATGGAAGTACGGAACTATTCTGGTAATGCTCCAAGGCACTGCTTTCTTTGGCATCTTTTTGTCAATCGAATAGTTATGGCATTGACAGAATTCAAGTTACCTCCTGGCCTTCTAATCCTGATCCAATCTCCCGCTTATAGATGAGAATACACCCTCCCTTCATTCAGGTTTTGTGTTGCTATAGATACAGGATTCCTCTCCCACAGGCTGCATTTCAGATACAACCTTCAAGACCCATTAAGCCAGCGCTTCTGCTGCTGTTCAACCATAGCGTTTATTGTTAAACAGTGTCCTTCAGTACACAGCATCCCAAATCTCCTTAGAGAGAACTAAGCTCAATTGTGTGCTGAAGTGAAATGGGAGGGTTTAAAGAAGAGATTTGAAGAGGGAGACCCTGACCCTGAGTGCTCACGTCCTGGTAAATATAATGAGAAGGAGGATACTCAGTACCATCAGGATTCAGCTTTGGAATCTTAATTTCAAAAGCATGATGGCAATGGGCTAATATAAGGAAGAGATGAAGAAAGACGTACAGGTTTACTTGTAATCTTATCTAGCTAAAAGCCAGGATCTTGAATAGTGCAGGGAGGGAATGTGGGATTAGCTAAAGGTAGAGTATTTTCTTTCTTTCTTTCTTTCTTTCTTTCTTTCTTTCTTTCTTTCTCTCTCTCTCTCCGTTTTCAAAATATTAAAAGTGTTCTTTAAAAAATTCAAATAAAAGAGGGAAAGAAGGTGGCAGCAGAGTAAGAGAGAGAGAGAGAGAGAGAGAGAGAGAGAGAGAGAGAGAGAGAAGAGAGAGAAAGGAGGCAATAGTACAAAGCTGCAAAGTGGACAGGATAGACTACAGTAGGTATCAGTGGAGAATAAATTCTCAAGTGATAAATTTCTATCCACTATATGTGCATAAAGCCCAACCCCTGTAAGGAATATATCACATTATCATTCTAATACTAGCAAGTTGAGCAAAGTCAAGAAGGCTGACGACTGTGGGGCAGCAAGACATGCTGAATTTTGCAACTTTCAAATTCCCAAAATGAGGGGTGCTGAAAAGTTGTAATGTGACTTGTGAATTCAATATAAAATGATACCTTTTAACTGTGTACTTATTTTTCTCACCAAAGAAACCCCAAGAAATTTAATACTGCCACACCTAGGAGTCAAATAAAACAGCCGCATGATGTAGTGGTACGACTTCCCCACGTCCTCTGCAATGCTTGCATTTTTTTTTACTGTCTCCACTGTTTTAATCAGGTTGTTAAGATATACTGTTTTGTTACTGTAATTGTTTTTACTGGTTGTTAACCATCCCAATAGTATATTAACTAAAGGACAGTATGAATGCAGGTGTGCGCACATGCACACAAAATAGAATAAATATTTGTGAGACAATTCCAAGACTCATGCTTGAGTTTCCAGTGGTGAAGTGCAGCTGATGTGAAACAAGATATACTAGCAGCTGTCTCCTACTCTTGAAATAGGCCAGAAATCCCCTTCCTTCCCATTTGCTTTCTCCTGAAGCAGATGAAAATGGCTCCTCTGAAGCATTTACACTGCCTGGGAGCAGATTCTCCCACCCCCTAATCAAGACCATTTCAAGTACTGCAAGCTAGATGTGATTAGGCTGCGTATATGTTTCAGTAACAGCACTCAGATGGCCAAGAAGGTATTTTGTGTAACTGGTCTCCTGCTGGGCAAATGGCTGCTCAGTTGACCTCTGAAGAATCCTCTCCAAGCTGGCAATTGGGAGTGGCAAAAGCTGTGTTGCAAAGAAGGATGATCAACCAGCCTCTACAGACTCATTGTCATTGGGCAAGGGGCAGTCTGCCCTTACAAGCAAAGGTGAGGGAGGACTGTTCTCTCTCTCTCTCGCATCCTCCATTTCATCCCTCATGGATGTTTCCTTCATTCCAGCAATTTAAGACAGGGCTATTAGCGTACCCCAGCTTAGTCCTGTGGTTTTTAAACTTTCTTTTGCCTTAGCTTAAGCTTTCCCAAGACAGAATGTGAGTTTCCTCAGGCCTAATTCATATGTTGCCTATATAAGTGCAGAAAGAAGAATCAAGAGTAACGCATGATAATTTGGGGGATCTAAGGGTGCAATTCAACAGGTGCAAGGGTGGCAGGGAGGAGAGAAAACTATTTAAAGTCACTAGTACTTCTTCCCTGGCTTCTACTGATGTGTGAATGCTCCTTCATATGGGGGTATAACTTCCAATCCAAAGCTATTGTCTCCAAAACTTACTAGCCGATTAAAGCAAAGCATTGCATTGGCTTCCTATTTGCTTCCATGACCAACTCAAGGTGCTGGTGCTGACTTCCAAAGCTGTAAACAATTTGGGACCCAAATATCTGAAGCAGCATGTCTACCCATCCTAGCATCCTTGTACATGAAGATCTTCAAACAAGACCCCCTTCTACAAGTAATCATTAGTTGGTTGAGTACATTGTGTAGATTTCAAGGGACAGTGTTGATGCTCTCTGCAAGGAAGCTCTACTGATGCTGATGCTACAACATTTTCATTGTCAGGTTAAGACATTTTGATTTACTCAGGCATTTAAAAAAATATTGTACAGCACCCTGGAATTCACTAGGTCAACAACAGGCTAGATTTTAAAAAAATAAATTATCCTCATTTCTGTAAAGTATAACTTCAGTGTTCCCCCTTTTTTGTTCTGTGTTTTCTTTCCCAGCCCAAATATTATTTGTTCATTTCCAACCCCTACTTCTAGTTTAGCATTCATTTCACCATTTGATTTTTCTTGTCCTTCTGTTTCCTACTGCTTTGCCCGAGCTTCCTGGATCCATAATTACATTTTTAAAAAACCAGACAACATTTTGGATTCTACGGTCTACTGAACCATTGAGTCTCCACTGTTCCAAATTGCACTGTTTCCCCATCAGAGGCAACATCAGATAATGTAGAACTAAATATGAACTAGTATTTCTAAAGAAGCTTCCTGCTAGAGTTCTCCTCTCCCCCACCCAAAACTTGCAAAAGGATGTTGCCAGAGCATAAGAGGGAAATGGTGCTCTCCAAGATCTCTCAACCTTGGTTTGCGCCAAGAGAATCCTTGGCACGAATGGGAGGGAGGAAAGGCCCTTTTCAAGCAACCATTAGCTCTTCCATAACTCTGCAATGTTATTCATGTTGCTTAAGGGCAGAAGTTTATGGAATGCTGCTCACACCAGGCTGCAAATGAGCTTTCACAGTGCAAGTGATAGAAAAGAAATGTTTAAAAGGATTAAACTGGAAGCTGGAGGAGGAGGGGCTACTCTTATGCAAATGAGTGGAGGTTGGAAGACAGCCCAGCGGGTCAGCCAAGGAATGGCATGCCTCTGCAGATGAAAGGACTATGAAGACTTTAGACCTGCTAGTCTTTAATGTTAAGAGTGTAGTGCAAATAATTCATCCATTAATGTAAGGCATGTGGAACTTCTTGAGGTTTATCAGGTAAGATCACTGATCTGGCTTGACTGCAAGGAGAAACAAACTTCCCCCTCTCAACACAGTGGCTATGATAAAGTGGAAGAGGGTATCAGCAGGAAAGTACATCTGGCAGGAGCAGCCAGGTAGTGCCATGGAGCCAACCTCCTGACACCAGGATTGCAGTTTACGTGATGGTGTGGTGGCAAGGTCAGAGGGAACCACTGGAGTCGATACAGCATATTCACCGGTGCTACTACACATCCAGCCCCAGCTCCACACTGTCCCGGTGAGGTGCAGAGACACCAGTCTGGGAAAGGAAACTTTGCAGAAATGCCTCATCGCATCAGCCACCCTGACCTTTGGAGAGGCTATGGTTGCAAGGCAGAATTACATAGCCAGAGCTCTGTAAGTAGTAGGCAGAAACATTTTAAAACAGATTCTGATTGTCAAGCTACTATAGATTGACTAGCTGAGGAAACAGATCCAGTATTGTTACGGAGAATCCAGGCTAGGGATTGCACCAGCTCGTGAGGGGATGGGTGGCATCGACTGAATTAAGCAAAACAGAATGAGCAGAGGAGCAGAAATTGGGGTTGGGGTGGGGGAGAGAGAAATACAATCTGGGAAAGTGTTTGAGGATGTGGGAAGGTGTACAATGCCAGATATAAATCAGAACTGACTAAATTCTGTTTGCAAAGTTGGATCAGCCCAAGTGTGGGAGAGTAGAGAGAAGGATGGGAGTTCCTCTGGGACACAAGCAAAGCTGGCTCAGGCCTAGGCAGCTTTCTCTGGCTTTCATAAGCAAATTTCTTTGGAAATGCTCATAAAACATAGCAGAGTCCCCTTGGGTAGCTTTGGCAGAGCAGCGGAGGAAGGAGGGGATGTTGATCCTGCACAGAACAATTTCACACAGCTGAAGAGAAAGAGAAACAGGAAAAAAGGAAAGCGGATAAACACAACGGCAGAAAGAGGATCGGGACTGCTTCCAAGGCCACAGGAGCACCATGAACACACACTTCGTACATTCCAATAAAGCAAGGAAGCAGCACGAAACAACGGGAATGACTGGGGTGCCGTTTCACCAAAGGAGCTGTGTGATGGGAGGGGAAGACCCAGAATGGACACCTTTTGTGCAGAGAGGGTAACATGTGATCTCCTCTCAGATACATGCACAGTTGAGGCCAAACATGCATAAGAGGCAAACAGGGAATTTCTGTTGCGTTTCCCCAAAGCAGCCTTCTCAAAAGATAACTATATTCCAAAGACTCACCGAAGTGTTTTGGCACTGGATGCTGGTGCTGTTAAAGCGCAGGGCAGTGACACGCTGGGATGTGCCAGGGATATGGAAGATGCACTCGTAATTGCGCTGTCCAGACTGTGGCTGTGGCAGGTTTTTGGCAGTCAAAGTGATGGGCTTCACCACACCCACAGGGATATATATCTGGGTAGATGGAAGGATCTGCGGGCAGTCCTGCGAGAGAGGTGGAGGAAAAACAGTCAGCATTAAGATCTTCAAATTCAGATTGTCATGATTAGCCACAGATCATAGCCTCAAGTAGCACACAGCACAAAGACTTTACCCCACACATAAGAATTCTGCAAGAATAAATTGAGCACTCATAAAATATGCTCCTCAACCAGGTGATAAGAATTGGCTAAAGGCTGACCTCCAATCAGATATATTCTCAATATAAGCTTCTTGCTCCTATCAATCCACCTTAGCTAATGAGTCTTCCAGTTGATTGTCCTCAGATTCTGATGTTCTAAAATCTCTGTCAATTAATCTCCTCTTCATATACCTTGCCTTCTATATACCTTGCCAAAGGGAATTCATGTACAGTATTAGACTACTACCTGCCCAACTTCCTCAAGCCCTTTCATAGTTCCAAACCATGGTAAGTGCTATGTTAAAAGTGATCTGTCACTCAGTTTCTCCAGTCTATGTAAACATTATATTCAGACCTCAGAATAGATGTAAACAGTTCATACGCTATTATGGCTGTGTTCAGATGAACTCAAGTAAACACTAGGTATTTCTGAAGAGGTTATTCACAAAAGCCTTTCGTACTTCTGTACTGTTATTTCAGAGTCTGCATTCAGAGCATACCCAAGCAGCTACATAATTCACATATAAAAAATAATAATACAGATCATAAAACAGATTAAAGCATAAAGTCCTGCCTTAAGTGAACGAAGAAGTTAGTGGAGATTGCAATACAGTGGTGCCCCGCAAGACGAATGCCTCGCAAGACAAAAAACTCGCTAGACGGAAGGGTTTAGCGATTTTTGAGTCGTTCCGGAAGACGAATTTCCCTATGGGCTTGCTTCGCAAGACGACACGTCTTGCGAGTTCTTGCGAGTTTGTTTCCTTTTTCTTAAAGCCGCTAAGCCGTTAATAGCCGCTAAGCCGCTAATAGCCGTGCTTCGCAAGACGAAAAAACCGCAAGACGAAGAGACTCGCGGAACGGATTAATTTCGTCTTGCGAGGCACCACTGTATTGGTATACACCCAGTCATAACGTCATTGGGCAGGTGTGGATACAAACCCCATCGACAGGACCACCAGAGTCAATAGTGACAATGTTGAGTGTGGAGTCTAAAGAAGGTTTCTGTTCTCAACCAAACACACACAGAAACTCTCTTCAAACGTCTGCACTAAATGCACGAAGGTCAAAAGAAGAGCCAATGCACCCTAGCGCACTGGGAGTGATGCTAACATGGCTCAGGACCACAATACCTGAAGGATCACCTCTCTTCATATGAACCTATCCATACCCAACTGAGGCCCTTCTTTGTGGGCCTCCTCCACAAGAGGTTGAGGGCAGCAGCACAAGAATGATCCTTTTGATCACTACGGTGAGTGACCTACGGTGGCCGGTGAGGCCTACCAAGCCATGCTGTTTCTGACGTGCTTGAATGGCTGAAGGAGGCTCTTCTGAGATGCCTCCTCCGGAGCAGCCGCAGGATCCCGGGAGCCGCAGCTCCAGCGGAGAGTGGGATGACAACTTTGGGTATGGCCTGTTTCCCAAGAGGAGCCACGGAGGCGGGAAAAAGCAGCAGTCCATGCTCTATAAGGCCGTCTTCACCAGCTGATGCTGCAGATCGCCCTGGAAAGCAGTCCAAATGCTAAACTGCTACTTGATGCTATGAAGAATACTGGCTGCACTGTTTTCAAAGATCGACACTTCTCATGTGAAGAGTGTGATGGGTGTGTCAGTGGAGGATTTGATTCTTCAACATCACAGATTGTACTGTGCCAAAACAATATTCATCACCAGTCTCATATGACCAGAGTGGTTGCACATGAGCTTCTCCATGCTTTTGATCACTGCCGTGCACATGTGGACTGGTTCAATAAGATCAGGCATTTAGCTTGCTCAGAGATTCAAGCTGTTAATCTTAGTGGTGATTGCTCCCTCCTAAATGAAATAATCCGATTTAAATTTGGATTGAAGCAGCATCAGCAGACCTGCGTAAAAGACAGAGCTGTTTGCTCCATCTTGGCTGTTCGGAACATCAGCAAAGAGATGGACGAGAAAGCTGTGGATGAAGTCTTCGAATCGTGTTTGAACCATTGAGGTCACGAGCCGGTTGACAGAGTGCCTCACAGCAGATTAGATGCAAAATATGCACATAGAGATTTCCAAAACCGTGACCGGTACTATGCAAAATTTTAGCCAAAAACTTTTCATTTCTAGCTACAACATTTGGGGACAATTTTCAAAAGATTAATTGTGAAGATAACCAGAAGTCCACAAACAACAAAGAATATTCATGTTGTCGAATTCCTGTTCTGTGTTTTGTTTGGTGTACAAATTGGTCTAGCAGCCCCCCCCCCCCCCCATGTATACATAAAAGTTTATGTGAGTATTCTACTGGAAAATAATTTTGCAAATGCTTTGGTTCTCATCCTTGGTTTAATAAATGCTGTTTCATAAAAAAGAGAGAGAGAGAGAGAGAATGCTCATTTTCTGCAATGTTCTCCCCAGGGAGCTTCAGCTGGCTCCTTCATTATACATTTTTAGGTGCCAGGTGAAAAGGTTCTTCTTCAACCAGGCCTTGGGCTGATTAACATCTGATGCCCTTTTAAATATGCTGTGGGAGGGATTCTTGGTTTGTTTTTATTTTGTTTTTATATTGGTGTGTTTTTATTTTGTGAACCACCCTGAGATCTACAAATGAAGGGTGGTATACAACTACTACTACTACTACCACCACCACCACCACCACCACCACCACCACCACCACTACTACTACTACTACCTTTATCCCCATTTTAAGTCCTCATGCCATTCCAGATAGAGGGGAAAGGGTGTTTTGTCAGGTGAGATGATAGCACTTCAGCAGTGAAATTCCCTTCCCCTTGTAGTGCGATTGGCATCATTGTTGCTTATTTTTCAGCACCAGGTAAAAAAGTATATGTTCACTCAAGCCTTTGTTGGGGATTGAATCAATTTGCCAGCTGTAAAGGGGTTGCTTTCTGCATTGCTGCACGATGCTTTCATTTGATGCTTTCCCTGTTTTATGCGATTTTACTGTTTTGTGAAATTAATGGATATCCTTACTTTATTCTGTGACCTGCCCTGACATCAGCACTTGACGAAGGGGGGAGGGACACAAACTGAAATAATAAATAAGTAAACAAGCCCAAGCTGCAGAGCACCAAGCTGGCAGATGAAGCCTTGCAAACCAAATGATAGCTCTGACTGCAGCTCTCTCAGCATGCCTGACCTAGAAAACTGGCCCTCTCCTAGTGTAAAGAAATCACCTCCAGGATTTCAATGAAGCCAATAATCAATCATGATGAACTTCTCAGAGCAGCATCCAGCCCTGCTAACTGTACTCACTAGTATCTCCCATGCTCCTTTATCTGCAAGGTCCCCACTAATCACTGGCAACCAATGGCTGCATCAGCCCCATCTCTGGAGGCAAAGGGGCATGCATGATGGAAAGGTTGCAGCTGCACCTGACAGAGGCTGGGTTTATTTGCTGACCCAGCCAAGAGCTCAGCTAGCACCTGAGTCATGGCATAACCTTCACAGTCTCCTTCAGTGAGTGGCTGTTCAGCACCCCAGCAAAGCAGACACATAAAACTCTCTACAGCATCCCTTGCTGCTCTCAAGAGGACAACCCTGACCTCCCCAAAGCCAGGTTGCAGAGCACAGGGAGAGAATAAAAATAAACAGGACCAGGCAAGAAAACAGCCCTGCATCCCAGGAGGGTACCCCTTTGGCAACAATAGCCTGATGCAATCCCCAGGTGATTCAAACTGGGCCTGGGGGGGGGGAGGCATCCCTGCTTTAAATAACAGAGAAAGGGTGGAGAATAACATGTTTTGAAGCGGTAGGATCAGAAACTTTGCTCAGGAGCCTGCAAACACATTCACCAGAGACTCCAACAGGGGGCGGACCAGCTCTTTCCCCCAGCCCAACTTGCCAGCACCAATTCCAGTAAGCAAACTTGTAATAGAGGCAGGAACAGCAGAAGTGGGTATGTCTATTCCAGGAACAGTTTCCAACTACACAAAAACAGGACACCTCAAACTTATTTATGGGAGCTCATTAACCCTTGAACAATACTTGCTTTGCTCGCTGGATTAAACCACAAAGTCAAAGCAGTACAGGAGATACATACCCACACCTTGAGGTTTCAAGTTCTCTTGGGGTTTTGAGGTTCCAAGAAGGTGAGTTGCACTAACTTTCCCCCCAAGATTCCATGATTTCACTGACATACAGAAAATAACACCCACATAGCTCTTTGTCCTCCTTGGGAATCAAATTCACTAATTCTGGGGCGTCCTGGGCAAACAGATTAAGTGCACATGCCTAAATACCATAGCCCAAAACACAGAGTGCCTGAAAGCACACACCCAGCATGCAGATACAAAACGTGGGTGCACGGCAAATGGAGGACATGAGCTAAGAGCCTCTCTCCCAAAACATGCACACATTTTGCTGACTGGCTTTTTGAGACAGACCCTGCTCAATCCTGGTACGTCACATGTTTGGCGTCTACAGGGAGCCGTGTGTCATCCAGCAATAATTTTGCCCCGCTCAAAAACAGGAAACACCTGGTGCTAAGGAGCCTTTCCTAAAGAGTCTCATGGCTCCACACTCGTGATGCTGGGCTGGGAGCTACACAGCAGAAATGGCTCTGACACTGGCCAGGCCTTTCCCAGCTGTTCCCTCTTCCGGAGCAGCCAATTCCAAGGACTAATGAGAACGCTCCCTTACCCATACTCCACACGTCTGTCATCTCCTTAGCCAGGTCTGCATATTTTCAGCATGTACGTTCATGGATACTGCAAGCAACGGAATTTGGAACTAATTCTGAGCGCACAGGATGCCAGTCTCCAGTTTGAAAAGCAAGCTGTCAGGCCATATTATTTCAGAGATAAATAGGAAAGCCTCTACATCACATCTGCTGAGGTCTCTTCTCGGATGTCCCTCATTTTAAAGGACATCCCTGATTTAGCAAAATTGCACCTGCGTGAAACAGCTGAGAAGATGGGAGGGCTCTGCGCTGTGCAAAAAGCTAATCCACAACTTTTGGGGTCTGTGGTTAACAGATCTCTGAGTGAACAGGAGTTTGCAAGAGAAGAACATTTTTAAAAAGTGAAAAGTGGGGTGTCCTTTTAGGGGATCATGGAAAGGTATCCTTAGGAATCGGAGTTCTCTACCCATGCTCAGCATCCCCTGTCTTTCCCTTATTTCTAAATAATGCCAAACAACTCTTACATGTCTTGTCCACAATCAAAACCCTTGCCAAAATTTCTGTAAGTGAAAACATGCGAATGAGCTCAGTTAACTTGCATAATAGGCTTCTGAATACTAATATTTACTCAGAGTAGACCTAACAGACCTAAGTTAGTAATGGCTATTAATGGGCCTATTTTGAGTAAATGTTAGTTAAGCACAACCCATGAAATCCATTATTCCAAAACTGTGATTGAATGAAAGGAACTTTCAGGCTGCAATCTTATGTACAAGGGAGTCAGCCCCAGTGAACCAATAAGAGGCTTGCCTCAGATACATGCATAGGATTGTGCTCTCCACTGCTCACCTATGGGGGGAACCAGAGTAAAGGAGAGCTGAACAGACTCAGTGGTGAAATTCTCCACAGTAAGCATCTGCCTTCAAAGCACGTGCTCATCTATTCAACATCAAACACTCCCCCACCCTACCTTCAACCTCCTCAAATCATGCTTTTAATTAGGAGATCATTTTGCTATAATAGCCAATCACATTCCGTTGTCATGCAAAAGTCTTAATTTTTTTTAAAAAATGAAATTCGGGAAATTCAGTACTGAACAGCAATTATTTTAAAAAATGAAGAATCTGTGGAATTAGGAAATGAAGAAGAACGTTCCTGGATGACTTCACATGAGCATGTTTTAACTTTCCCACAGGCAGCAAGAAAAACCTTCCACTTACTGCTGCTTGCTATCTGTTTTTGTTCCCAGCAGAAATTTGAGAGACAATGAATGAGGAACTATTAAAAAAAGGGTTAAGAGCCTGTGTGGGCGCTGCCAAAACCCACAAGACACAGACAAACTTGCAATTTAGCCAGACCAAGGCTTGCCTAAAATAGCTCCAAGGATTAATCTAACATGCATAAAAGAATAGTAGGATGCAAAGGGTGGGATGCATCTCTGGCCCCAGCCCATCCCAAAACGTAAGCAAGAGGCACTGAAAAGGGGAGTGTGTTGGCATCCTCACCACATTCAGAGGTCCCTCTTTAACCACTTCTCTTTGGAAGCCACATGAAAACAAGCTGAGTAAAAGCCAAGGCCTGTTTGTTCCACCCAGAGCAGTGGGCCAATAAGAACATCAAGTCCAATGGCATTTTGTCTGTTCTGCTTCCCTCCAGAACCAAGAACCGCAGAGGCAGTATCCAAAGAGGAAGGAAGCAGGTTCGGAGGAGGCTTCTCCAAACATCATGCAATTGGCTGAGGAGGAATAAAAATTTAACACAATGTGATGAAAATCTTCAGCTGCTGATTGCTGCGTATCACACTTCTGTTAAAGACAATGGAGGTGATCAGGCTGTTACTCCCACCCCGCTGCCCATTGGGCAAGTTCAACTGAGCATGAGCAGACATAAGGTGTTCACAGCTTAAAACACAGCTAGGTTGTGCTTTTTCTCAACTTGGATCAGAGTTGTTTTAGGGGGAAACACATCAAAATGCAGTATTTCTCAAGAAAAAACAGGACAGATGAAGGATAGATGTGTGTGAACACCGCTTCCCCAACCAGCAGTGGGAGGACACTGGATTCAGAGTAAATGGTAATGTGCATACAGCCACAGTCATGCACTGATCACTGCTTCAGCCACATAAGGTTTAGAATTACATCTGCCAAGGTTGCTTGCTTGCTATTTCTTCCCTGAGTTGAGTCTTTTTGAAAGACTTAGGCCATACATGCTGCCCCAGCTTAGAAGAAAAAGAATTAAATCACTATATATGTTCTTCCAAGCAGTTACACCTGCTTGTTTTTGCATGCCACTATACCATTCACTACTACTACCATTCACAATATTCACTATACCATGGAAGACAGGAGTGCCTGGTGTGTTCTGGTCCATGAGGTCATGAAGAGTCGGACACGACTAAATGACTAAACAACAACAACATACCATTCACCTCTCTATATAGCTATATATCCCAACGCATCCTCTTTTGTATGCCTGTACCCTGTGGATACAGCTATGGCCCCTTTCCCCATTCCCTGAAGGGACAGGAGTAAGGATTTGGCTTTTTCTTTTCTTTTTTAGGGGAAGAATGCCGCCAACAGCTCTTACAAACTGCTTAAAAATGTGACACTATGCCACTCCTGCTAGCTGTGACTCCCCTTCCTGTTTCAGGTACTCCACATCCAGCAGCCAATAAATATGAACGCTCATCAACATGGACAGAGTAAAAGAAACATAAATGCTTAATGGCATTTTCTTTTTTTTATATGCCATTCAAGGCTAAGGGCTTTTCAAAGTCTACCACTCTCTTTCGTTTCACAGCCTTTTGGTCTCACAGTTTACAGACATTGGAGTCTCCATACTGATGAGTGTCTGCTTGTTTCTCAAGCTTACTCCTTCAGCTCTTGGGGGTACAAAGGGATGCCCCGCTTGTCTTGCTCATTCATTTCTTCCCAGGTCAACAGGATCAGGCTCACCAGCAACAGCTTCTGCCTTTAATAACAGTTGACAGAGTTTGACCCGTCGTAAATAAGATAAATCCCTCTTTCCTCCCACGTAAGCAGCCCTTGCAAAAGAAATTGCGCTGCTGGTGGCTGGGTGTGGATGAGTAACTGCCAATCTCCCATGGTTCCTTTTCCTGGAGGGCCCAAACTCCCAGAGATGATAAAGGGTGGAGTGGAGGGGAATTAATTGTTCGTTGCTGGAAGCTCGACCTCTTCGATGTGGAGCCCGACACTCATCAGCCTGGAGGGGCTGCGAGACAGGAGTCACAGTGGGAAATGACACAGGGAGAGAAGGAAGTGAAAAATACAGCTGAGGGCACCTCCGCTATGCCAGCACTCACAGCAAAAGATTAGAGCGGGATTCATCTAATGCAACACGGGAGCTGTCAAGCTGGCTGTAGCGCAGCACAGCACAAAATGCCTTGTCCAGAGTAATCCATGAAAGCAGAGGACCCAAAACAAACAAGTGCTAGGAGCTAATATGAGGCAGAGCCCAAAGGACATGACTGCTTCGTACTCAAAGCCAGAGGGGAATATGTGTTAGTCATGGGAATGCAGAATGGCTGGAAAGGTTTGAAATGAGATTAAAAAGTGCAAAGGAGTTTAGGGCAGACTGAAGGAGGAGGTCTGAGGAGAAAGATGAGAGATGTAGCTGCTGATACACACATTTTTAAAAAATGACATAGAAGGACTCAAACCTCACTGGCAGAACTGCGAGCTTCTGCTGCAGTGAGGGGAAAGAGTTCTGCATGTGTTCAGAGGTGCTCTTTTTATGACTGCTGGCACTCCAAGAAGGGTCTGTGGCTAAGCGTTGATGAGACCAGACTCAAACTTCTCAGAGAAAGGAAAGACGAGTATCTATGAAAAGGTGGGAACTGGCATTTATGGACCCAAAATAACTTAAATGTTTTAGCTTATCCTTGAAGGTGCTCAGCTTATAAAAAATAAGAGTTAAGGTTAAGAACTATAGTATATCTATGTGACAAAAAGTTGTTTTATTTTTAACTAGAAGTATCAGGCACTGAAGAAGATTCTGTTGAAATGTCTTTAGCCAAACGGCTATTAAGGAGCATTCATTTCTATTGGTACTAATGGGCATTTGGCCTTCTTTAGATTTCTTTAGGGGTCATAACCTCTTCCCCCCCATCTCCTTTAAATATAACAGGACAGCTGGGAAATGCTTACAAATGAGGGAAGGGCAGTTGTGGTAGCATAATGTATTCTGTAAGCACAGAGAAAAGGGAAAGGGCGTACTTTTAGGCAGCCAGTGAAACGTGCCAAGTTACTAGAATGCAACCTTTCTCCATTTCATTCTGGTCAAGATGTTAGATCCACTGTGGAGAAACTGTGGCCTTCCATATGTGGTTTGATTACAAGCTGCCATCATCCCTGGCCATGCTGTCTGTGGTTGATGGGGGTTGGGAGTCCAGTCATATCTGGAGGGCCATGGGTTTCCCATCTCTGTGATGAATTGTGAAGTGTTGCTTACTGGGAAGAGAAGAGGTGTTTCCTTTGCTTGAATTGCCAAGTGTGTCACCTAGATTTCTTTGTCACTTAGTGGGATCAACAAGATCCATTTAAAAAAAAAACCTCACTTTATAAACTGTGGGTTATAAACCTTCAACCAGCAGGTTAAACCTGGTCCTTGGAAGTCTCTCACTGGTCCTGCTTCACACACACACACACACACACACACACACACACACAATGTGTTTTTGTCAGGCTATGATGTTTCTGAATTCTGGTTGTTCCTGTTGCTTGTATGGATAGAGAGGGGTGTGTAAGTGTGTGTAGGTACTAGCCTACTACACAAAGGTAACATCTGCATCAAATGTTCCACCTACTTTTGCCTCTAGCTCCACCCACCACCACTGGAATGTGGCCCTCAAAAGGTTTCCCAGAAGCAAATGTGGCCCTTGGGCTGAAAACGGTTTCCCCACTCCTGACTTATAACGGTTCCCTCCACCAGAGTGGAGGGCAATTGCTTCCAAATGGTTTCAATCTGTATTCTGACACACACAATCTAGAAGGGCGTCCTTATTTCTCTGCTGCGGCAAAAAAGAAACAGAACTGCGACAGCGAGGTCTGCTGGCATCTTAAAGGGCAAGAGCCACAGAGTGGTGTGAGCTCTCTAAGGATTAGACACAGGAGTCCTTTGTGACCCACCAAGTCCTTTTGAAGAACACAAGTCCTTGTGCATTCTGCTGACAGGGCTGAATAGCAAAATGCCTCTTAAGATACTGTGCCACTGTTTATGGTCTGTCCATAGTGCTTTCTGTGGAGGCAGAGGTGGATTTTATGGTCATCTGAGCCTGCCAAGGGCACACTCATTTTCACAATAGGAGTTAGATATGAATTTCAGTATTTTCCAAATGCGGTTTGCCGGATGGCAACATAGCTACGTGTTCTCAGTTTGCCCTTGGTTCAATGAAACTCAGGGGGTGGTTTTTCTCCCCTCATCCCACCCCACAAAAGGCAGGAAACTGTTTGAAATAGTGCATGCTGCCTAACTTATGAAGGAAGGTGATAATTTACAAGGCAGAAACCACAAAAATAGCCCTGTCGTTTATCAGGGACATCACATAGTGGCCTTTGGAACCACCAAAAGAAGGTATCTGAAAAAGGTCACCTAACTGCAGCTGCAGTTGTTGACATCAAGGCTCTGCAAATCCATCCTGCATCCTCTCTTTGTCCATAGTTCCCCCTTTGTACATCTTGGTTGGGGTCATATATTTAACACACCCTAACCTCTAAGTGAAACAGTTCTGAGCATCACAGGTAGCTATGAACTACTTTCTCTAGACAGAGTGTTTCATCTTTCAACATGTCTCATCAACCACCATTTTAGATTTAGCCTCCAATTTGAAAGCAGATCTCACAATCAGAATAGTAACATATCTAAATTAGCTACAAATGCCTGTTATGATCAAGTACCATGTTACCCTTTAATGAAACAACTATAACATGGCACTTGCCTTGAGCCAGGTTTGGCTAAGGCTTAACTCTCAGGTATGTTCTCAGTGCCATGATTCATCACTAGAACATGTGGAGAACATAATATCATACATGAATCTATGCTCTTCACATGAAACTCATTGTATGAAATGTATGAAAACATACATTTCACTCATTGTTCAGTTATTAACCCCAGTGCCCACATGTCTAGAATCAGAGGGGAAAGAGGCCTGCCTTCGAGGAAGACTTTATCTCCAGCAGCAATATGATTAAAAATTAAGCCCTGATAAGTTGATCACAGCTCTCTACCAGATCACCTTTGACTCCAAATGCACCAAAGTTCTCTATATGCATTCAACTATATTTTAGAGAGCCCTCTACAACTTCATTTTATTTAAATGCTCATAATGATGATGATGATGATGCCTTCCCAAAAAGGCAAAAGCCCCTGAGAAAATCAACCAAGTAGAAGGATGGATGGAACTGTTTTGGACAGGCAGTAGAATTTAACTGAAACATTCAGTAGGTGTTCACAGAATGTCTTTAATTTCCAAAATAATTACAAACTGGGGTTTAAGACTGTCTCAGAATACTTGTAAGTGTCACCCTGATCCTAAACATATGAGGCTGGCTGTGGTCAGCAAGTGGTGACAGAAAGGAACTCTGTACATGTTAGAAACAATTCTCTTTTTTACTTCTCTTTCTAACTTCATTCTTTCCAAGAACTTAACACTGGAATTGAAAACAGACTCCGGAGCTACTCTACCTCAAATTATACCTCATTCCTGGGGAGTTATTTTCTTTCAACATGGGATGTCACACTGTACAGAGTTGACAGCCCCTGCCTTCATTACTCACCCAGCTCACAGTAGCTAGACAGACAACTAGCCACTGTGGAATAACAAGAATTGCTGCTATACAAGGAATCTTCAAAATGTGTAATCCTCCAGAGCAAATGCAAGAAAAGCCAGTAACTGGTTACTTTATTGGGAGGATGCATTACATTACATTACATTACATTACATTACATTACATTACATTACATTGTCTAAAAAAAACCTCATTGCAACAAAAAGGCACACAGTGAGATTGTTCTGTTGTCCTGAGTTCATTAGCCAGTGCACTGTATTATTTTAGCACTCCTTGCTCCTTTGCAATCTAAAAGCAAAACTCTGTCCTTGCCTCTAAGAATTGACACTCAGGATACAAATGCTCATTTCTGCAGGGCAGGTGATCTGTCACTTGGAATCACTGATTCTCCTTGACAATTCAAACTCCACATCACATGAACCAAATCAGAAATGAAATAAAGTATGCATTTTAGGAAATGGGTGGTTTCCTCAGCTCTTACATTAAAGTCATCCTTAAGGACACTGGAGGATTCACCATGTATACTGTGGAAATCTCCATGTGTCTCACCTGCAAGGTAGCTTAGAAAACAATTGAAAAATCTGTCGCAATCATAACTCGGATTTACTGGAGGAACACTCAATCAATGCAGCAGAGAAGGAGTTAAAGATGTGCCTGAGGACTGAAATGACAGACTAATAAAGATAAGACAGGAAGAGGAAGGAAGGACCCCAGTGAGTGCAACAGTGACCTATCTGAAACAGACATCCTGGCCCGCAGGCTTCTCTCTTAATGGCTTGCAGACTGACCGTGCAACCAGGGTAAATCAAAAAAGGGTGAAGAAGCAAAATCCTCTTGGTGTGGAAAGATTTCTCTCCACTGAAGTTTCCAGAGCATCCCGCCACACAAAGGTCTCACAAGCCAGGCCCTTATCTTCTGAACAGCCTGGCTAATGTTTCCAGTCCAAGGGCCTCGCCGTCCCACTGCAAACCTTCTGGGGACCACTTGCCCAAGTTGGTGTGGCTGAAGTGTAAAGTGCACATGACTGAGGCCAGCTTGAAAATCTTATTAATGCATATGATTAACTGGAATTAATGTTTAAAACATTAATTGAAAATAATTCATTGCCCTGGTCTGGTTTGTTACAGTCACCAAAAACTAATACTGCTTGACTTTAATGGTCTGTAGCAATTATTATTCTCCCCCACAGCACCACCTTTAAACATTAATGAATTAATTGTCATTGCTCCCCCTGCCTGGGGCATAAGGAGAAGGGTGGAATGGCAACCACTTCAGTACAATTGATAGTCTACAATGGAGAAAATTCCACCAAGTTTCCAAGACAGTTTCTTACACTGTGGAATTTCAGCCAGGCAGGTCTTCCTAAAGATTAGCCAAAATACTTTTAAACCATTACTTCTTATACTATCACAGACGGAACAATTCACAGAAGTGGACAGAATGAACAATTATTTGTTCTCTTTCTCCCCCAATGAAGCCTGTTAACTTTTTTCCACACCTCCAAGCCTTTTCTCCGATCTTGTTCCATAGCTAAACATACCAAGGTCCTTCAAGCAGCTGAAGAAGGAGGAGAGGACAGAGGGTGAAGCAAGAGCTGTGAATGGAGGGAGACACCTTCCCCTCCTCTGGACCCCCTGGGAAACACAACAAACCTGCTGCACCTGGAACTGGGTGTGGAGAGTGCAGCTGAATGAGACATAGCTGAGGAAGTAGCATCCACCTTGATATCTGCCCATAAAAAGCCAGTGCAGAGTGAGAAACTAGGGTGATAGTCATGGTTTCCAGGAACTTTTCTCATTGTGAGACTTCTGTGGGTGAGCTGAGCATTTGTCTGGACCCTGGGTGAGAATCCAGGGGGCTGAGAAGGAATGTCTGAAGGAAAATGAATTGATACTGATTGAGATATATCAGTAACTTTGTATTAATGTGATGTTTTAATATGTAACTGTGCATTTGTAATATTTTGTTTAAGATGTCTGTTGTTGCTTCAGTATTCTGTACGTCACTTGGAGATACTTTTAATTTATTAAGCAGTATGGAAAGTAAATAAGCAATCAAAAAAAGCAATCAACTTTCCCTGTATGACCTGCCTTTTATATTCTCTCTTACCCTTGTGGCTCTCTTAAATCATTTTCCACATTTTTGAACAGTGATGCCCAGAACAAAGCCCCATATACAAATTACCACAGTACAAAACAGGGTGGTGTTATTTTTTACTACCTGAGCCTTGGATCAGATGCTTTTAAATGGTACAGGTCTTTTTGTATGTAGCATTGTTATGAAAAAAGGGATGGGGGGAGAAACGAGAGGATCCACAATACAGAGTTGCAAAGGCAGTCTTGGTAACTTACCTCAGACATGTTGACACGCCCTTCCAGAAAGGAACAGTCAGCGGCATTGTGGGTACAAATATGACGATATTTACACCAATGGCAAGGAAAGAATCCATTCACACAGGACAGGCAACTGCAAGAAAAAGAGGTCAAATCAGCATAAATATTTCTGGAACTATCCCATGTAACAATTCAATACTTCCGTTGCTGTTGCTGTTTAAGATACAGGATCCCCAGAGTTCCATGTACAATAAATATTGAGAGCATTTATCCCCAAGTCCAGTGCAACGTTTCACGAGGCAGGGACAGCTTAACAGTACATGGGAACACTAGACAAAGATGAGAAATGAAAAGCTTGCATTGTCCAACACAGTTGGAGAGAAGGTTTTACAGAGCTGAAGAGTGGATTTACAAGTATTTGGATATGGACATACCATACCATAAGCATTATGATGCCCAGAAGCATTTCTCTAAAGCACCCAACTTTTTTTCCAGCAAAACGTTCAGGATGAGCCACAATGTGAAGCCAGGAGGATACAGGGCAGACTAGAATTTTGTGGGACTAGAACTCCCAGATCCACCAACTGGAGCCAGGTACAAAGCATGCACACTTAGAACTAGAGAATCCCGAGCCAAGAAATTTGTTCCGAGTACCATAAACAAACACTTCCCACACACGAATTGTTACTATTGTTAAACAACGGTGAGTCAGAAACCTTCAAATCACCCGGAAATCTACCAGAATATCCTGTACTACCTTCTGCTCACCCCTGCCTTAGAGCCACAGTGAGGAACTGAGAGAAATATCAAAGATTTGAATGTCCCCTACTGGGTCATACCCTGCAGCACTGTCTCCTCAGCACCATGCAGGAGCAGCTGAGGTCACTATTGAATCAAAGATGAGAGCATCCCTAGGACTGCGGCACCGCCTCCTACGCCTGCAGAAACAGAACGTTACAAACGTCACAGCTTAATGCTCTCATTCCTTAATCCCTGTGCCAACCGCCTTCTCCTCCTCCCACATTAGGCCCCATAATGCATTCCATGTGGTCAAGTGTGCACCCCCTGTGACCTCTCCTCCTAACTTGGCAGCGCCAGGATCCTTTCCTCACCATCCATTTGCATGTGGGTTGAATCACAGACTTTGTGAGCTTTATTTTTGGATTCATGAAAGGCAATTTTAATGAACAGAAGGAAAAACAAAAGTCCTCCATTGCGGGAAGCAAAATCCTTGAGTCTTAAAGTCGAGTAATTCATAGGAAATTTATACAGCGAGCAAACGCTTGAGTCAGATTAACATTTTGGGACTGTAAATGTCTTTCATATGCTTATGCAGCCACATACTGCAACTCCCTTCTTTTACTTCCTCTCCTACCCACTCACACTGTTTGTGTGCGTATCATGTTCCTCCCTTCCCTCTGGTCACAAGTTTTGATCCATCTATTTTCCTGGTGCTCTGATACATACAGTCTTCTCCTCCAATGCCTGGTTTATCTCCCATTTTCTCTAGTTTCTGACCTTGAACATCATTTCCTCAGTTCTTAAGGTCCTGCTCAGCAAATACTAAGAAGGGCCACATTTTGAACTGTGCAGTGTTTGAAACACCAGCATCATTGGCTATTTCAGCTGAGACACAAGTTAGCAATCTAACCAACCCCCTTTTCTCCAACATGGAACAGCAAGGCAACTTTTGGCAAAGTCTTCTCCTTTGGGGCTCCAGCTGTTCACACTGGAGAAGTTGGATTCAGGAGCTCTTCCCTTTTCAGTTGTATAGAGACAAACAGAGATTTCACCATTTTGCTATTAAGGCAAAAATAGCCTTCTTCCTGATTGTGGTGGGAGAAGATTTTGCAGCTAAGCCCAAAACAACTTCATCTCTCCCTCTCCCACACAAAAACAAGAGAGACAGACAGACAGACAGACAGACAGACAGACTCTACCTCCCTTATTGGGGCATTCTCCTTCCTCTTTCAATAATCCTTCTAAGTGGAGATTTTTATCTGTATTTTGCTCTGTATTGGATATGAAATAGTTTTTTATATATGCAATTGTTTTAACTGCTCCAATACATGCAATTTGTTTCATACATGCTTCTACTGCACTGTGAAATTGCTTCAAGATACTTAATAAGAAGCGATTCATAAATGAAATGAAATAACAGCAACAACAAATTTGATTACAATTGTGTGAAGGGGGGTAGTTAAGGCCACACTAGCTGTCCCTGTCCCTTCGCTGTATCGTCATCACATAGTCTCACTGCCTTCCACAATACGTAGTGGGGAAACTTTATTACCTCACTGCTCGTCCCTAACACTAGACCATTCATGAACAAATGATAGAGCTCAGCTCACAATACCAACCGTTGGAAGGCTTCACTTCTTATACGCCCTCCATTGAGAGAGATCTTCCTGTTTACTCCTACTCTTCCTGTTCCTTAACCAGTTACTGTCCATTAAGAGGACCCCTCCTCTTCTCCCACGACTGCTAAGCTTAGCAAGGAGTCTTTGGTGAGGGGCTTTATCACAAGCTTTTGGAAAGTCTAACTACGCAGTGTTGACCGGATCACCTCTATCTGTATGCTTTCTGAAACTCTCCCAAATAACTCTTAAAGGTCAGTGTGACAGGACTTACCCTTGAAGAAGTCATGCTGGATTTGTTTCAGTAAGACCTGTTCTTCTATATACTTGTTAATTCTATCGTTAAATGCTTTCCACCAGCTTTCGTGGAACAGATGCTAAGCTAATTGGCCTGTAGCTTCCAGGATCCCTTTCGCGCTGTGGACACTGTTCCCAGTCGGTTCAACAACAGTTGCAGGTCCTGGACCCCATTTAAAATTAAATCCAAGGTCACCAGCCTCCCTCTGATTGCTTCCATGACCCACTGTTCTAGGGCACAGTCATTCAGGATAGCTAGACAGGTTTCCTCTTTGTTATAACAACAAAATAATAACTAGAAGACTGCTTCTCCTGACTGCAACTCAGCCCACAGCTAATGTGCCCAGTCCACTTTATGTAGCTTTGCGGTGGTGAAATCAGTATGAGTTGAATTGCCAATTGTGGATGTAGCAAGCACAGCTCTGATCAAACATGCACACCACACTTGCTTGTGTCACCAACCTGGTTGTGCGAAGCCTAGAAAAGCAGGTATGTGATACTCTTGTAGCACCAATAAAAAGCAGCAGCACACTTTTCCCACATCTACTTCTGGGACCTCAGTGACCCAATAACTTCTTGCTCTAGAGTTTCATGCTCTATTAACTACTCATGGCAACTTCTCATAGCCTAACACACATAAAGTATTAATAGGCTGCTTGCTGGAAATCATTTCCATGTTTCATTCACATCTTCACTCCCCCCCCCCAAAAGCCATTTTAGTGGTACACACAAATAAATGTATTGAGACACTCCTAATGCAATCCATGTATTCCATGTATATGAAACGGATGTGCTTATTGCCAGAGAAAAATATCAGAATAACTGGACTATTTGATGACAGACCATAGCACAAAGGAAGAGCACATACTTAAAATGCAGAAAGAGCCCAAAGATTTTAGGTGATGGAATGACCTCTGGAGAGCTGGAGTACAGTATGTTGGGCTAGATGGTGAACACGTCTGTCTTGGTACGAGGCAACTCCTTGTATTTCTATTATCAACTCAAGTTGCATCATTTTGAATAAAGACTGTCATTGCCTGGTTTAGCAGACAAGTCAAGAAGAGTAAATATGGAAAAAGAGTGAACCATCCAACTCTGGGGCAAGAGATGAACAGTAATTAGAAAAGGCTGGATCTGTGTCTCACATATACTTTATTTATTTATTTATTTTGGTTAGTCTGTACTCTGCCTTTCCATTCAGAACTACCCAAGAACCTAGTGCTTTCTCCCAGTGTTAACCCCAATGCATAGTCCCTTGATTAAGCATCAGACCAGTAGGGAAATCTGAAGCAGCCAGAAAACAAGCTTCATGTCACCCATGAGAACAGAAATCTATGGTGAGGATCAGGCAAGGATAACAGAGACAAAATCTTAAAGTTAAGTTTCAACTGGCAGTGTCCTGAACAATGAAAAATACCTATGGGGTACCTAGCATTATACCATATATCAAAACTACTGATCTTAATGCCAAGATTCTGTTAGTATCACTGGAATTCTCACATTCTTTGCAGGGAAAGAGGTGGCAACTTGTTCACCTCAAAATATGAATAACATATTCGTCACACATTCAACTCTGCATGCTACTGCCTCACGGAAGGATTAACATGCAACTTTAATACTATATCTGGAGATCTCCACAAGAACTGGCAACAATCCTTGGAATCACTCAATTTATCTGGGTGTAGAGGGGGGAAAAGATAATCATAAACTGCTTTGTGGGCATGCTACTTTAGAAACACTATATAAACAGGGTTATATCCAGCCAAGTTTTATTCAGAGCAGACCCACTGAAATTAATGAAGCTAAGTTAGTCATGCCTATTAACATCAATGGGTAGGGCTAGCATGGACTACAATCCATAATAAAGAAATAATTGTACCCATGTGGTTGGGCTTAATGCAACCGTGGTCCTCATGTGGTTGAGAGGGTAATCATGTGAAAATGAAAATGCATCACCCGGCACCAAAATGATCTCAACCCTGTCATACCCTTTAGTCAACAAGACTGAATAATTCTAGGTGAAAAACAGGATATATCCTACTGATAAGAAGAAAGATGCAGTCAGCTCTTTCATATACAGAGGTAATTAGACCAGAGCTATATTACCATCTTTGAAATGATGAAGAGAAGCTCTTTCTGTTGGGGCTCTCTCATTAAGCAGACAGTAGTCCTATGCAGGTACCACTGCTGCACTAATTAATATCTGTCATTTGTTCTGAAAGTTTATCATTTTATTTTTAAATAAATGTAAAAACAAACAAACTTGGAGCACAGCATGCCTCTGCTCAAAGGAAAAACAACTTTGAGCTCAGTTTATCGCCTCAAAGGGATCCAGTGAGATCCAGCGCACAATAAGAAGGCAGGCTCTTCAGTTTTCTGTTATGAGACTAACTTGTTTCAGCCAAGGCTTTACAGCCTGTTTGAGGGGTTTATCCCCTATATCCATATGTCACTGCTGTCTGTTTATGTTTCAGTGGCAGGTTGTTTTGCAGCATGATACCATCTGCTCCAAGACTCTCTCTTCCTTGGGTGAGCACAATTTACTCTCATTACTTGCGGGCTAAACATCGTTCTTGATGGCGGAAACAGGAAATGCCCTTTCCCACAATACACTAAACGCTAGAGGAGAAAATGCACCCCCGTTCAAACTTGGTTTGTGTCTGTCAAAATAGGCTGAAACCCATGCTTGCTTGAAACAACAATAAACACCTAAGTGCAGGTACAATCCGCAGATCATTCATAAGGTTCCCATAAGGACTTCACTACTTATGTCTCTGACAGGCAAGCAAGGCCAGAATCTGAACCTTACAGTTACAGTAACAAGGTGCAAATTAATGAGCAGCAAAAGCTGGGGAGGGTACCACACTGGCTAATCTCATCCCTTGATGATGCTGCCTGGTAAAGCAACACACTCACTGAAATAGACATGTTCAAAGAATGTGGGAAGGAGTTCTCCACACATACCAATGCGTGTGCTCCTCCATGCGTAGAGGGGCCCTAATGTGGCCAGGGTACCTTCTCACACAGATAACTCTTTAAATGTACCCAGAACATATGGGCATTGATTGGGGAAGCATGGCTGTATAACCCCCTTTGTGTCTTTTCAATGCATGGCAGGGCCTTATAAACCACCCGTTATGAACTCTGGAGCAGAGCTATCCAGATGGAGGACTTGTGCCAGCACATCTTCTGCTGAGCTGGGATGAAGGACTTCAGTCAGCACAGCCTCAGCTAAGCTAAGCTGAGACTCAGACAGACATTTGTCCATTATAAACAAGGACCGTAAGAAAAGCCTTCTGGACCAGGCCAATGGCATCCTATTCTCACAGCAGCCACCCAAGATGCCTGTGGGAAACTCTCAAGCAAGACCCAAACACAAGAACACGCCCCCACCTCCACCCTACAGCCTCCTGGAACTAGTATGCCCCTAACCAGAGAGAGAGAGTATACTCATCATGGCCAGAAGCTGTATACTCTGTTAACAGTAGCCAGCAACCCAGCTGATCCTGACAAATCTTGGGTTTGGATTGCTCCCTAAGAATCCCAAGCTAAACAAAGGGTTTGTAAGGTTTTATTGGCCAGACAAATCTAAACTGAAGAAGGGTTTTGCACCTCAGTCACAAAATGGTACTCGAGGTCATGATTAAATTGTTTGTTTGGATTGTGAGCTGCATACACAAGCAGTTTTAATTTCCACTTTTAATTGACTATTATATCTCAGATGCTCTATAAACAACAACAATGACAGCAGCACCTTTAGAGCTTTGGGGCCTATATTTTGATTCAATTAGGGCCACTTTTGTTTCTTTCCATTCTGCCATCATTAAACAGGTTTCATAGCATTGGAAATTGCCCTCCACGGATCCGAAATATTGCAAATTAATGATGATTCTTCATCCTCGCACCAACCCAAGGACAGGTTAATGTAATTTGGCACTGTTCCAAACACGAGTGGTTTCTTTGGAGCAGCGCTGTAGAAATAGTCCAAACTCCCAAAGCTTCATGGGATTTTTTGGGAAAGCGGAGGATATGATGCCATCTAGTGGGAATGAGTGTTAACAAATAAAGGGAAAGATGCATCATTTACAAAATTATGATGTTGCAAACATAGCATCAATAAGCTTCCATGGGCATTCCATACTGAGCATTATGGGACAAACAGATAAAAAGAAGTAACAGTTAAAATGTTCAAATTATGTATCTTTCATGAAAAAGAACTAAAACTAGCAGGGTCTCCTCTCAAAATACCATTCCTGTTCATTACGGGTTCAAGATCTTCAGAAGCTAACCATTCCTACAACTGTGAGGAGAGGACCACTTAAGGAAGAAGCATTAGACTGGTAACTTCTGTAGGTGCTGTGGGACGTTTGCTCCTTAAAAGTCCTGCAGTGGACTCTGCCTCTGTGGAGCTGGGTGTTTGTTTTTTGCAGAAGGAATTACTGCACACTGGTAGTCACAACGTGCTCTGGTTTGCAAAAGCTTTTTTGACCCACTAACCTCAATTACACAGTTGGGACACGGACACAGAGTATCCTGTCATACTGCAACTGCTTTGTTCGGTCTACTTTACTTCCCAGCACAGTTTTGGCTTCCTCTGCCATCTAGGTGATTCCTGAATTGCTCTAGAGTCCCTCACAAAATCATTCTATCTGCTTTATGGCTCTAAACTGTATGTGGAGTCTAGAAAACTGCTTCTTGGGCACCTGATCCTATACATGTTTCTTTCTTCACATTCTCCTGTCCTCCCTTTTGCTACTCATTAATTTGCATCTCATTCCAGTGCCTGTTCAGAATGGCCCCCATCAATTTTCATTTGTCTACCAAATGCAAAGAGCACATCTCCATGGTATCATTCAGGTTCCAAGTATCACATTGCAACTGAGAACACAAGAAGAGTCCAACCTTTTTCTCCAAGGCTTACTTGCATAAAAAGTAAGGAAAATGGCTGTGGAGACTGTAGTCATCTGACAATTGCCCCATTCAACAATATGGGTGAGCATGTAGACTGACTCAATGGGAATTATAGGGGTTGCATGCACTGAAACCAAGTTTGTCAACAGATGAAAGGATTTCTAAGCACCTGCTGTTTCTAAGCATCTTCATTGATAAATTTTAATAAAATCCCAGGTTTTTGCAGAAACTTCTTGTAGAAAGTGTAAAACAATCAACAGTTCTGCAAACAAAAGCTACCACCCAGGGTTGAAAGCAGTCCCCTCCCCCCTAGAAAAACAGGTGCTGGTACTCACCGTGAAGTTGTTACAGTAAGTACCACAACAACAAAAAAGAGGTGCAGGTACTGCATACCCTTCAGTACCCCATAAAAAGCACTGGTTGAAAGAAAAGTAGATTCAGTACTGATTTTTGTTCCATGTTATAATGGAACTAACCAAGACTGAAACAGCCTCAGAAGATACACAAGTGTGCTCTTAATTCACAGTCTCTGACTAAAGCTTGAGCCCCAGTTGAAACAGTGCATTTAGAGCGTCATCTTGAACATGTCAGCTCAATGACTTCAATGGGACTTACTGCCTAGTGTGTCTATGTAGGGTTGCAGCTCCAACTGCCTAAAGAAGAGGCATATGTCCTTGAAAATCTTTTAAGCTTAAGGCTACAAGCAAACATTTATATTATCCAACAAACGGCAAGTGATACTGTGAAGTTAGCAGCATCCCACAACTTAACCACTGACCATTTTGAAAGCATGAAACTCTGTGGCCACTCGGTGAAAGAATTCTGAGGTCAAAGGAAACAGCCCATCTAGGGCAGGATGCTTTGGACATAGTCCTACGTTAGCTTCCAGCTTCCCTGCTTCTGTAGCCTGTGGAGCTGCCACTACTGCCACCACCACCTTCCCCTCCCCATGTGCCTCTCTTGCATTTATATTCCTATGGCCTGGAAAAGAACCCTTATCTTCAGCTTTAGAAGCTGAGAGCACTTCAGTGCTCTGGTGGGGAGTATGAACAAAACAGGAATCCACAGGGGCAAGATAAGCCAGGAGAAGTCTAAGCAAGAAAACAAGCAGAGGGAAGGAAGTAAAATGGGAGAGGGAGGGGATGCAGAAAGCTTTGAAAGCTGACTTGGAAGAAAGAATGAGGACACAAGAGGAAGGTAAGAGCACTGGGGGAATAATACGAGTATTTTACATAAGCAATATAAGCAATTTTCGGTTCTGTCGTATTGGGTGCTACAAAGACTCTGTGAAGGGGCGAGGGAGCAGTGCGTTGCCTGAAGCAACATATCTATATACAAGCCAAGCCAGAGAAGGAAAACATTCAGAGAGGAAAGGGGCAAGTACTTTTACAAGCATATGTTAAACACGACAGCTGTACTGGAAAGGAAAATTACATACATGATGCATACTGATGGAAAAAGCATCTGCATAGATGGCTCTGCTGTAGAGGGTTTTAAGGATCTCCAGCGCTTCTTTTAAGACTATTTTTCCGTAGCGTTTCATTATACCTTACATGTGGCACTGTAGGACCATTTTGGATACTGCCTTGGGATATTTTTAGGTACTTATGAAACAATAAGTATCATTGTATTTTCTTCTATTAATTTTCATAGATGGAGGATGAAAGGTCTGATGAAGCCTTAATTAGTGCCAGGAACTAGCAGCAGGAACTGGTAGCATAATTAGCATGCATTTCATTCCCCCCCCCGCCCGCCCCCCCCCCCCCAGGATGTCCAAGAAGCTGTCCCAGTTGATGTGAGAATATAGATAGTTCTCCTTATCTTTGCTGGGGATTTGTCCATCTCTCTAAAAAGCAGGGCAAAATTATGCTGAATATGCTACAGAGTATGTTCCCAGACATGTGCGGACTGAGAACATCACCCCTGAGTATAAACATAAAAGTCGTGTGACACATCTTTTATTTTACAGTCATACCTCGGTTGCAATCGCTGCAGGTTGTGCGTTTTCAGGTTCTGGACGCGCCGAACCCAGAAGTACCAGAATGGGTTACTTCCGGGTTTCGGCGCTCGCGCATGCACAGAAGCAATGAAACGCTGCAGGTTACAAACATGCCTCCCACACGGATCACGTACACAACCCGAGGTTCCACTGTATTTTAATTATTTTTATATTTTATTGATTAAATTTGAATACTGTCCTTCACCCAAAGATCACAAGATGGATTATACTTTACAACATAAAAACACAAAAATATATAGCATACTAACAAACAGAAACAATAGCCCCATGGAGATTTATTATTCTTATTCGGTCACTAAGCACAATCTATAAAACAGGGGTATCAGATGTTGCATCATTCAGATATTGAACTACAGTTGCCATCATCCCTTGCTATTGACCATGCTGATGGGAACTGAAGTCCAACAGCACTGCAGGTATTGGAGCAGATTGCCCTCAGAGCCCTTCCAACTCTACAATTCAATGTTTCTATGATTTTGGAGGGCACCATGTTGCTTGCCCCTGCTATAGAGTAACATAACCAAAGCAGTAACAGATCAAAACACAAGCTCCTGTCCCTCTTTTGTTGCCCAGTCCTTTACTCCCTCCTCCAAATCCAACACTGTTAGGGCCGAACACTGCTATGCCAGGTATGCTGGGAAATATAGGTTTTCCCCCCCTGAAGTACTAGTGTAGTTTTTCTAGAGTGACTTGGCCAATGGGAGCAGCCATCTCCCCCCGCCACATGCAAGAACATTTATGGGAATACAACACTACATTGTGACATGGGATCATTCCCATGAGACATTTGTCCCAAATTTCAAAGGGAGTGCCACTAAAGAAGTCAATCCTTTCCTTGAAACAGTGACAAAGCCTACGTATTTGTTCAAAAAAGGAAAAAGGAAAAGCTTGAACCTCTGGTGTTTAGAGGTAAGTCCACCCCACCCCTGAACACTTTTGGGTTTCGCACGCACATCCTACACTTGGGGGGGGGGGTTTGATATTAACTCAATTAAAAATGGAATCTAAATTCTATCCTGCTTAAACATTTACAAGTGACGCATTTCAGACTAGAAGATATTCTTTGTGTTGCTTGTGACCTTTGCCCAGATAGCCATGAAAAATCAGCATAAAAATCTTATATAAGAAGTATGTAAATCATATGTATGGCTCTAAGATGCCAGTTCATACTAATTTTATGCTCTGATTAAAAAAAACACACAATATCAGCATTATCTCATCCAGGCAGAGAGGGTTTTTTGTTTTTGGTAGTGGGAGACTTCAGCAATTGTTATCACAGGACTGGTTTTAAATCATCTTGTTTAGTTGTAAGTTTGTGGGTTTGTCAGCTGAGCTGCATCACTACAAAATCGAAGGGACAGGAAATGAATATAGGCAAGGAGCTTTTCTACTACTCTTTAAAAGTGGTGGAAAACCTAATGGTAACCAAGACATCTTGGGGCAGGGATAGCAAGTTATGTGAACGGTTAAGAAGTCATTATTCACTTGCCAGGAAACCTTGCAAAGCATACCATGTCTGCCTCTATTTCAAAAACGTTTTTCTTATAAAAATAAATAAATGCAACAATGTAGCAGGTTTGAGCAGAGACTCAAGAATGTCTTGAGTAGAGATGGGAAGGCCTGGGAAAAAACTGGGAAAATTGGGGGGGGGCAGGTTTTTCCTGGTTTTTTTTTCCAAAGCCGTTTTTTCTGGGGGGAAATGGGGGGGTGGAATATTCAAACTACATCAAACTGTGTTTTTTTTCAAATTTTCTGGAAAAAAGCGACTTTCGGGGGAAATGGGGGCAGGGAAAAACCTGGTTTTTCCCCAATTTTTTGTCCCCCTCCCCGGCCTTCCCATCTCTAGTCTTGAGTAGCCCCTTCACCAACTCCTGTTGCTGCCACACAGTCCCCAGTGATGTATGAATTTGACGTTCCTGATAAAAACTTAGTAAGAAAAATCTATTTCATTCAAATGCAGCATCTTCATCCCAGACTTCCCCATCCCTAAATTTAGAAACAGTAAGCTACTCTTCTCTTTGGCTACTTTTCCCTGATGTGGTTGCTGGAAATACATATATCCCTATATCCCAACCCAACCCCAGTGGCTATTCTTCCGCTTTCTTGCTTGCTGAATACCACACCCACCCACCCCAATCACCATATTTATTTCTGTTCCAATACAGGCATGGCCAAATGGGCAGCCTAAAGGTCGCACCCATCTCTGCACCTCCCAGAGCCAGATGAAAAGTGGCACACAAGGAACTTCATGGGCTGCTTTCTGCTTGGAAGCCCCACTCCCTGACCAACTTCTCTTGGAAAGTTGTTGTTTCCAATTCTGGCAGTACCCCTCCTAAGGGAAAACGAAAGGCAACCCCCATGGGACTCTGCTGTATCCTCTTTCATTTTGCACCGTGCTCAGGTTGCACCCAAGCCCCTCACCATGTGTATCATAGTTTTGGCTTGGATGGAGACATTCTGAGCCTCCTTCCCAGTAAGTACTGGACACAACAACATAATTGTGATGGGCTACCACATAGGGCTGGTCTGACCTGCACCTTCTTTTTCATGCAGCTGGCACGAGAAGAGAACAGCTTACCCCAAAAAGGCAACTGAGGCACACAAGCAAACCCTATAAGGGACAGTGTATACATGTGGTTTTTAAAAATACCATCAGCACAGTATTTAAATAGAACATTTCCAATGTCTCCGCATTTTTCTGGCTATGTGCCAAAAGCACACATTTGAAGTGCCTAAAGGAAACAAAATATGGCTTAACTCCTCCAAAGTATCTGCACATGAAGTGCTAGAGACTGGCCACCCTTAGAGACCCGATATTAGGCTCTGGCAGTTCCTCTGTTTCTATAAGCTCACATTAGATACAGCCCTGTATTCATACTGATTAATTCTTCCTCCTGCAAATCTAGTTATTTGAGTTCTGAGGATTTCTCTTTTCAGACGCACCTCTCCCAGGACATAATATATTTATAGTCTCTTGTTTCTTTTCTTCCTGGGACCCCAGCCTCCTCCGCAAAACATCTTTCTCATCTGCCTTCCTAGCTGGAGAGCACAGCTAGTCTTTAGCAAGGCTGATAAAAGACATGAAGCTTAAAGTTCCTTTATCTACAAAGAGGACTCTGTTTCCTGGAGGACACTCTGAAGATGAAGCTTAAGCCTTTAACAAAGAGGATCACTACACCTGTGCATTCAGACTCTGGACAAGATGTGATTGAATCAGAGCATCAGAACCCAACTGGATCCTCTTTAAGGTGCCTTCAGTAACCACAAAGTTATCTCCATTGGAAGCACTTATAGGAGGACAAAACCATCATGATTTATTTCCCTGAAGATCAGGCTATATTCCCACCCACAAAACAGAATAGTTTGGTGAAGACAAGAGCAACTGTATGGTTGCTTAATATCTCTGCCATCCCAGCTGTATTATTGTCCTGCAAACTATAGACCAGAACAGGGACCGAAACAAACAAATCATGTGATAGCATGTGATCAGCTTTCTACATGATATGGTGGGAGAGAGAAATCTAATCAAAGTGAGGGTTGCAGAAGATCCTGGCATCTCTGTAAGCACAAACAAACTCTGCACACTTCTGTACAGATGGTAAATAATGAAAATGTGTTTGAAAGAAACACAGGCATACATAGTAAATAGTCTTAGGACATTCTACAGTGCCAGAACTTAGTCTTACTTTTCTGACTAACAGCTGTCGTTTAACTGGCAACTTTTGTTTGTCATTTGCTTTAACAGTTTTCAATATTGTATTTTTAAATCGTGGTAACCCGTTCTGGAACCTCCTGTTGGAATGGTGGGCAAGAAATTGAAATCATCATCACCGTCATCATTATCATAGCAGCAGCAACATCAGAGAAACTTGGTTGCATCTAATCAAGCAGCATCTAATAGTTACGGCTTCATCACACAAGGCGGGGGGAATTCATAACAGGCTTTGCAAAAACATCTTGTGTGCCAAACCATGCTTAAAATCAGACAGCTGGTTTCTCTTTTTCCAGGTTTTTAACACACAGCTAGATCATTTCCTACAAACTCCCTATATGTAGCAAAGGTCTGGCTTTGACAAACATCTTGTGGGGTAACCGTGTCACAACAGGCAACAAGCCTTTGGTGGGAACTGGATAATCTGTATTTAGAGGTGCGACAGGAGTCTAATTCCTACCACCATGACAATTCCTCTTACTGAAAGCACAATGCAAGACATGAGAGTTGTTCCACCTCCACCTCTCTTTTTTCAGCATATAGAAAATATTGACAAGCTCAACACATAGCACCACACTGGGGGGGGGGGGTTGTAACCAAAGTGTAACCCTGTCCTCGATTCATGAGGTACTTAGCAAGAAGGACTCAAAGCTTCCCCATTTCCCTTGACTAATAGCTAGAGCAGGTTTTCCCCCCTCCAAAAGTGACATAGTTACTGTAAACCTCTCTTCCCTACATCAGTATTCTCCCCTTTTCAGAAGGTATGCTCGAAATCAGAATTGGATATATAATAACAAAACTCCATGGTGTTTTAACCCAGTTGGCCATGTTTTAAAAGGTTTGGAAGTGAAAAATCTTAATTTTATCCAGCAGGAGATGCTAACAGTAGCCTGATTCACACATAATGCTAAAACATGTGCTTAGCATTTAACTATGGTCAGGGATGATGTGAATTGTAGCCCCAAAACAGCTGGAGACCAAAGGTCGGGAAACACTGGCCTACAGCCACCCATCATCCCATTCTACTGGCCATGGAAGCTGTGGCTGATGGCAGTTGTAGTCCGCAACTTCTGGAGGGCATCATATTGAACACCTGTTCTATGAGATCTAATAGACTATTTTCTCCTCTACAACTCACTACAATATCTAAAACCAACAAAAGAACACCCTTCTAATTGTTCCACGGTGCTACATCTGATACAGACTAGCATTCTCAGGCACTGACCCTATGTCCCAAGAGCTTTTGGAGGTTTGTTGGAATCAGTTTTGGGGAATCTTCCACAGAACCTGCTACATTCCTTCAAGGTGCCAGCAGTCCTGTGAAATATACAAGGAACCCATGTCTTCCAAAATGAGAGAGAGAGAGAGAGAGAGAGAGAGAGAGAGAGAGAGAAAGGCCACTTGATACACCGTGCAAGCAGCCAGTTTTTGAAAGCTATTTACCTTGCAAACACTTGGAGGCTTGGGAGGACTGATGAATACATACTAGGCCAGTTCTTTAGCTGGTGCCAACTAACAGTGCCAGCTTTGTCCAAATTAGACATTTGGATGGTTCTGATTTTTCTGATTCCCTTTAATCATTTGAACATCACTTATAAAACATTCAGTCTTGAGCAGAGAAGTGATTTGATAACGTTCATGCACCTGGCTGCCCAGATAATAAAAGTTAAACACAATGCCCAGTGATCAGAAAACTCCACAGAAAGAACATTAGCCTCATTGAGAGGCAAATTGCTCTTGATCCCGATCGCAAAAGATACCCACTGAATTGGCCTGCTCATAAACAGTGTTTAAATGTAGTGTATCATCTTGCATACTGTCATGTTTCTTGGCAAAAAATAAAAAAATTCTGACATGTGGGAACCACAGTTTAAAATGCTTTAAAACTTCTTGACCTGTAAATTTTATTTACGATTGATTTCAAATATTTTAAAAACTTCTATCCTGCCCAGGGTGGGTGCAGGGATTCAAAGTGGCTTACAGAAGTAGCATATACATTATTAAAAAACAAAACCCACACAAAAACTATAAAATGTATTAAATAGACTTAAAAATAACTAATTTACCAAACATCATTAAAAAAACAAAAAACCAGCAACTAATAAATCAAAACAAAGAAACTAAAGTGAGCACACAGAGACAGAAATATTCAACAAATGCGGGATGCTGCTTTATACAGTCAGGCCACTGGTCCATACAGTTCAGTATTGCCTACACTTAACAGCAGCTTTCCAGGACGCCCCACCACTATGCTATGGCAAATAAGTGATCAAATAGAAATGTTCATGTTAATTTATGTTTCCATTTACGTGCACTTTGGTGCTATTGCTTTCTTACATTATCCATTTTGTCAGTACTTAATTGAAAACCTAAATAAACAAATATTCTAAAAAAGAAACGGAACAAACTAACCTGTCAGTGACCAAGATGCCAGAAGTCATGGGGACCCCAGGGGTTCTGTCAAAGACACTGAAAAGCTACCTTTTAGAAACTAAACCTCACGAATAATGGTTTTGCAGCAGCGGGCCAAAAAGGTGGCCGCTAAGTGCTAACGTGACCATCAGGAAAGTGGCCGTGTCAAAACATATCCAAGAAACATGTAGCACTTGTAGGTCACAGACAAAGACCAATCTGCAACTGCTGCCTGGTGCACCTTTTAATACCCACAGAGCCTACACAAATATAGATATATATACAAACGCTGTCACATGGCTATTCATGAAGGGTAAATGTTTTAATGGTTATCAACCATGGCGGCTGTTATGCCTGGGATTCTAGCTGCTGAGGACAAGCAACAGAAGAGTGCTGTTGCCTTGATGCTACGTTAGCAAGCACTCAGACACATCTGGATGGCCACTGTTTGAAGCACAACGATGGACTGGATGACCTTTGGTCCAGTTAACCACAGTTCTGCTTACGTTCCCCACTCTGTATGTATAGCACTAGTTATTGCCTGACAGATAATGAATTGGTCGCTGAAAATGTGAGGCACAATATCACTTAGAATCTGATTTTCCTCCACAAGCCTCCTTTTAGAGATGAGGCCAGACCCTACATTCCTCAGCTTGGAAAACAGGCTAGTACGTGTGCATAGTTTCGAAGCCTAGCCAAGATTAACATAGTTCAGGGGGGAGAGAAGTTAAGGCTAAAGAAACAGAGCATCTTGTTTGGGTTTTTAGAAAATGTTACAAAAAGACACTACTGGCATCAGTAGGCAACTGTGCTTGGAAATTCACAGGAAGTGTTTTGCTTAAGCAATTCACTTAGCAACAGGCATGGGGAATTATTTGCAGGCAAGTGCAGTTCCAATCGGATTGCTAACTGGTTGCATCTAGTACATGGTGACTAATATTTCTTTTTTCCATGATTGGTCTTTGTGAAGACCTTTAAATCCCAAAGAAAGCAAGGCAAGAAGGAAACAAAGCAAAAAACCCGATTATAAACAACCACTGTCATCAATAGCTCTAAAATGATTTTATAAATATTAATACAACCATAATTTGCTTTTTAAAATAATTCATCTAAAATTAAAATTCAACCTGGCTATAAATCAGCCTCAGTTGCTGCTTAACTGCAGGTTATTCTGCTTTTTATGTTCTGCATACATTACATTTAAAAAAAAAATGTCTCATCGTGCTTGGCCTGCAATGTTCTAGTTTAAAGAGACAACTTTTGGGTTTTTAAAACCCCATTTACTTTTTTATTGGGTATTTGTGTCAAACAGTGGTATATACCAGGCATATGTATTGGCTCTGAGTGTACCTCGAATTGTGAGGTGATTTTTTCAGTTTCTAAAAAAAAAAAAAAAAAAAGAGGTAAAATCACCTAGCTGCACAATAACCTATATTTGTCTGAACTCTGGCAAGTTGTTTTTTTTTACCAAAGGAAACCTCTCTCATCTGTCCTCCTGATTGTCCCGCAACAAAATTAGGGAAGGGAATGCGATTTCTATATTCTCACCTCAAAACAGTCAGCCCTTGTAGGAGAACCACTGTGCCTATTTTTCTGAAATTTGGCACACATCATTCCCTCAGAAGGGGCAGCTATGACAACAAATTGAATCCAGTTCTGGCAGAAAATATAGAAGTTAGAGACTTTTCCATTTTTAAGAAAAAACTCTTTAAAGGTTCCCAGCAAGCAAACACACAAAACACTGGCTGGATCTCCCTGAAATTTGGCAGGCTTAACCCACCCTGGAAAGGCTCTATTTCCCTGCAAATTTCACCAACTTATGTGAAAAGGAAAGGAAAGTTTATGACTTCTTTTTAGATCCTGCATTTTAGCCAATGTGGGTGAAAGAGAGCTTCAGATTTAACAGGTCAGACATGAACCTGAACACCAAATTGAACTGGAAACCTGCCTGTGCCAAAACTTATCCAACTGTCAAGATCGAACAAACATGAAAGACTGAGTAAGAAATCTCTCCTTCGAAGAAAACCAAGGTAAGAAAACCTTGGTAAGGCAGAAAACCTAGCTCAAAAGAATCCCCGCCTCCTCTCTTCCCCCCATCCCCCAGGAGCCACGATCTGCGCTCCGAAGGAACAGCAGGTGGGAATAATTTCCCAGCAGCAGACTTGGCATCTCCTCCGTGTCAGAAAGGGCCTTGATGGGACTTTCCTTTGTGCATATTACAGACTCTGTTGCCCGGATCAGAGTCCTGACTGCTCCAACCTGCTGTCCAACTTTTATACCCTAGACTAGAGCATGTTGCTGGATAAGAGCATCTTCCCAGCAGACAAGTCTAGGCAGGCCCCCGCAGGCTCTCTTCCTCCCCCCTCCCCCCGCCTTTCCTGACAGACATTTCACCAGCAGGCCTCAATATTGAAATAGCAGGTTTCACTTCTGGTATCTTGGCACCTTTTGGGATTCTTCCGTCTCTTGGCTGCTCCTTCCTTTTTAAAGTTTAAAGAATTCATCTTGTGTGAAGAGCTGCCTTTGAAGCCATTTTATGCAGAATAGCTTCAGGCTACCCCTTCTAATTGTTTGATTATTATTTTCTCCTGCCCATTAATCTTCCCAACCTATCGCACTGTAACTGTATGACTAGAAATATAGGTTACTCAGTAATCTGAACTTCAACATTAAATTCCAATGTAATGCTAAATCATAACAAGCCTCAGCAAACCCCGGACTCCTGCACTACCCCCCTTCTCTGGAGCCTGGAAGCTTTTGCTTCAATTTTTTTACAACTAACTGCTGCTTGTGTCACCGGCAACCAGACAAACTGTGGTTAAATATAACTATGGTTTGCTGAAACAAGCCAACTTCAAACCACAGTTTATGAGGCTGACTTATTTCAACTAACCATAGATAAAATAAACCACAGTTTAGGATTTGTGCAATAACTAAACTGTCAAGAAAGCGTAAGAAAATTCCCATCTCCTCCTCTCGGTTGCACCAGAGAACGGGAGAACACATAAGCAAAAAGATCACTGAAACTTAATTCTCATAATAATATAATCAGGGATAGGAAACCTGGGTATGATGGAGGATGGCCACACATGGTTCACTAGTCCTCCCCATTACACCTGTGATGCCATTTTCCCCAAGCCACTACATTTGAACACAGCCCAAGGGTCAGTCAAGTAATTTAGCAAGCCTACAAAGTCACATTTAAAGTATAGGATGTTTTAGCTCTTTAACATATGCTCCCTGGGGAGGGGCACATCAAAACCACCTTAATCTGTACTTAACCTGCACTCTTATCTGGAAAACAAAAAAACAATACCAAAACACCTAAGTGGTTAAGATTGTATTTATTGCCCCTCTGGTTATCTCCCTGGATGGCCTATATTCGAGAAACAAACTGAATACACAATATTGCTACCCCCCACTCTCTCCTCCTCTCTTTTCCTCTCTTCCCCCTACTGTGCATTCTCTGTGAGGGATTTAAATGGGCACACCCCTCACCCCCAGCCAGTTACTGGGCTAGCTGATAAGCACACAGTGCCTGTGCGTGAAGTCATCAGCATGCGCCAGCACCCACAGTCGGCCCAACCCACCCCTGACATGCGGTTGGGAGCAAGGGGGGGGCATCTCATTCATGGTTTAGGGCAGGGGTCAGCAACCTTTTTCAGCCGTGGGCTGGTCCACCGTCCCTCTGACCATGTGGGGGGCCGGACTATTTTGGGGGTGGGGGGTGGGGGATGAACGAATTCCTATGCCCCAGAAATGCATTTTAAATAAAAGCACACATTCTACTCATGTAAAAACACCAGGCAGGCCCCACAAATAACCCAGAGATGTATTTTAAATAAAAGGGCACATTCTACTCATGTAAAAACATCCGTGGGCCGGATTGAGAAGGTGATTGGGCCGCATCTGGCCCACAGGCCTTAGGTTGCCTACCCCTGGTTTAGGGTGTTGCTGACTGTTCCCAGACTGGCTTGTGTACTTTGACATGGTGTGGCTTCAGTATAGCCATACCCTCCACTGCCCTAGAGGCTGTAGGACAGGGCTGGGGCTATGAAAGCTACAAACAGGCAACAAAAACCAAACGAGTGAACTGTAGCAGCGTTCGGTAGAAGCGTTCAGACTGGTTACTCGGGCACAGAAAATCCTTCCTTTCAGAGATCATACCACAACCCCATTATGGATGAGATATGGCACCAATAGCATGCAAAGGCACAATGAAAGCAGATGCCAAAGCTAAGGCCTTGTTTATTTCATTTGGAGAAACTCTTAACAAATGCCTTCGGTAACCAGGATCTTCCATTTCACCATTGCAGCCTGGGATCCAGCATGCAAACGCTCCCTTCTGGGTAGCACAGACAGTTTTGCCCTATTTAGCTTTCTGTCACAGAAACACTTGATGCCACAGAGATCGCTCCCGTCTATAGATTGCTGTAAAGCATAAACATTGGGAGATCACAGATTTAGTTTTTATAGTTTTCAATATGAGAAACTGGCTATTATTTTACAGTGCGGCTTATATGAAAATGAGGTTCTAAATTAGAACCTGCTGGGTGCTTATGGGCTGTATTAAAGCTATACATGAGGTTAGGCCTCTAGCAGATGCAGTCAGATCAAACTGTGCTACCAATCATCAATTCACACCTACACAGGAAACATAGGAAGCTGCTTTCTAGCAGGCCAGACACTTTGCTCATCTAGCCCAGTAATGTCTAATCTGAGAGGCAGGGGGTCTCTAAGGTCCTTGGAAGAAGTATTTCACTCCAACTGTTATTTGATCCTTTCAACTGGGGATACCCAAGTTCTCCTCATGGGTAAGAATTCATAAATAGGGTTCTGCAGGCGAAATTACACTTCCAACTGGCAAGCAGAGCAAAACACACACACACACACACACACACACACACACACAGTCATTGAAGTCCAGCAATTATGCTAAACCTGTTTACTCAGATGCTCCTGACTAAACCATTTCTTACACCAGTAGTCAATGAACACAGTGCAGTTTCTTTTCACAAAGACAAAAGAAAAGGATAATCCTCTCAGCTTGATGTGGTTTCTGATGCCCAAGCAGCTTCTTGCCCAAAGCAAACTTTAACAGCAAGGCAAGGTGGCTTGGCTTTCCTTACAATAAGTGTGGCAACCCCCAAATACCCCCCTCTGTATTTAACAAGATTTTACACTGCACACATCTGCCTTTCTCCCAGTTTTATTATGTCTGCCACATGCTATTTGCAGCTTTCACCCAGAATAAGCTCAAAAACCAGAGGAGGGGAAGTTGTTTTATATCACTTACGATTGGTGAACACTGCAGTTGTAAAAGACAAAATCCACAGCTGCAAACTTCTTCCCAGTCTCCTTGGATTTGAGGTAGAGCTTTACCACTCGCTTGTCGCCTAGAACAGAAAACAGGCAGAAAATAGATCAGATATTAAAGAGAGAAATAGCAGCATGGGCATCTGGGAAAACAGAGTGCAGGGTTTGGCAGCACACAAATGAGTAAGGCTTGCAGTGACTTTGTTTGAGCTGAGGGGCAGTTCCAATGAATCCTAGTTAGCGGACAAAAACACTAGTTTATTGATGCTGAAGAGAAGTGTGATTGACCTGCACTAAAAATCTAGCAGGATGCAGAGGATAGGTGATCTTGCTCAGCATGTAAGTAAAATGACAGGTGGAAGAAGAGTACCACAGGCCTCCAACTGCCTAGTTCAGAGTTAACATTTGGCTTTCTACTACCTCCACAGGTAAGGAGGGAATCTGACTTTGTCAAATTTAGGAGCCTCTTGTGGAATTATTGGGAAACCAGTGGGTTATTGATCATATTGAGGCCAGGAATCTAGGAGGTGTGTAACAATGCCTTACTCAGCAATCAGCCCAAGCAAACCACTGGACCAGTCTCATGTTGCTATCCCCAGTTATAGTGAGAACCAGTGTTAGAAACTGAGATATGAAAGCTAGAAGCTAAATGGCACCTTAAACCTAGGTTATGGGCACAACAACAGAATGTCTAGGCACGCTTTTTTGTAACAAGAATACAAAGCTGAAAATGAATGAACTGCAGCTAAAATATTATGTTCATTTCTCACACGATCTAGTATTCCCTTGCCCGTCCCCCTAATATTCTTAAGAGGGTCTCTTCTCCAGACTTCAGAGAGCAGCTGGAAGTGGTGAGGTAGAAATAGGTCCTCCTTTCCTTCCACTCTGCAGTTTTAATCTGAAATCTTAGGCGTAGTACTGCGCCCACAGCTCAGAAACTGCTCGCGCTAATGAAATTCCCTGTCGCAAAATGTGCCTAGAACAGTGGGAGTTTCGAACCGTGGCCAAGGGTAGCACATACATTCCTTACTAAATAGAATAGTAACAATATATTCCCTGCCACTCTGTAAATGCACCCATTTCAGTCATTTGCCTTCTTTCTCCCTGTCTTCTCCTTTCTTCAAATTCTCTGCCTCAGTCTCTGCTCTCCTGCTCACAAATATGTTGATCCTTCTCACAGAAGGTATAGATATTGGTATTTTGAACTCCTCTGTGCCTCAAATATGACATGCTATCTGAACTGAGCAAAGGACAGCCTACCATGGCACAAAGGTCTAGACTGCCTGCCTTCCATGCGGAGACAGAAAGAGAAAAATACTTTTGCATAGTTCACGTTCTTGGCTGTCCAGAGTGAAAGCCTTTATACCAGATTCAACTGCACTGCAGAGGATGCGGTTGGCTCCTCCTCTGTGCCACTTCAGCTCCTTCAAGGGAAGTTAATGTCTATTTTCACTCTACAAATACCAATGGAGGGGGAAGTGCACCCCAAGGTGCCTACAACTTACAATTCCCCCTCAGCATTATAGGATATGAATACCCTCAAAATCACATACACAAGCACAGTAGAAAGAGCCTTCCCACAGCAGCAAACAGGTTTAAAAATAACCTGGATAATCCATAGCATCTTACATCATGGCAATAAATAAACTGAGAGATATTAGCTCAGCTATTGTGTTACTCAAATGGGGTTGTTTTTGTTTTGTTTTTTGAAAACTCATGTTCTCTGAAGTATGTAATCAAATATCCTACCCCCCAGAACTTTTGCTCTGGACTCCATTGGTGCAAGCTGACAAGAAACCCCAAACTCACCTCGCCCTCTGGTAATAGGGATGACATCTTTTGCAGAAGGAGAACTACAGTAGATCTTGCCATCTTCAATGCGACTTTCAGACTCCGTAAAATCTTCAAATGAGCAGTTCACGCCAGCAGATAGATCAGGGACATTCCGGGCCTGCAGAACCAGCTGAGAGAACAGGAAGGAGAACGTCACACACAGAAAACAAGCAAACACCTGTTCCATGGTTCATTAAGACAAAAGATCTAAGAACAAAGACCACATAGTGCACCTTCTCCCAAGTCCAGACAGTTCCAGATGGACTCAACATCCTAAAGAAATGTACTGGTATTAAGCAAGGGCAACCAAAGTGAAGCTAAGCCACCTACCGGGACTTCTGACATGGTGACCGATATGTTCTTGGGCTGGATGGTGAGCTGGACGCACTGGCGTAGATCTGAAGCAAAGCGCTGAGGTTCATCAGCTCTTTCACATCGGTCCTTCCGTGAGCAGCTGTGGGTAAGCAGAAGGCAGCATCCATTACACTGTTGTGGTTTTAAGTTATGAGCAGTAACGTGTGTGTTACTTCAACACCCCAAGTTCTCTCTTTGCTCCTTTGCTACCTATTTTTTTGCAAACGTTTCTGGGTGCCACACAACAGCTGCAGCAACCTCTTCTAATGACCAAATTAGATTGGTTACTCCTATTTTCTCAAGATCCTCTCAAGATTTCCAGCCACAGAGATTATGACTAGTTTTCTCCTTCTGCCTGCAGAATCTCCCCTGGTTAAACCTATCCTGTACAGCTGCTGTTACAGTTTTTAATTTGGTTATGTTATGTTATTTATTTATAAGATTCCTTTTGACTTGCTTTTAATTTCCACATTTTAATATTCCTGACATATTGTATCATATATCTATATATGCATCACAACCCATTTTATTTTATGGTCATTGCTTTTATTTTGTTCGGGTCTATGATTACATTACAGAAATGAGACAAAGGCGCAACCTATACTATTGGCCACAACAGAATGCTTCTTTCAAGCTGAACTTGAGCTGGGGTGGGTGGGAGGATCTGGTTGACACCAGGGAAGGCCTCTGCAGGCTCATTCACAGGCACTACGTTGGTGATCCCTGCTGTAAGCATCTCTCTCATGCAATTTAGCTTCTTATTTCTATATCGTATTCTGGTGCTTGAAGCAGGTTCTAACACTACAAAGAAACATCTTGTTTAGTTGCAGGGCAGTATAATAACGGTTTGCTATTGTACTTCAATGTCTCAAAACATATCTGAATAATAAAAACTGGGCTTCTGAAGGTTATTTTACACATTACTTTTTCCACTATGAAAATTAATCTTGGTGGTGGGGTGAAAAAGTATAACATATCAATGGCATCAGAAAAAGTTCTCTCTGCTGTCAGAAAGCTATTATCTAGTTATGAGATCTGCATATTACTGCAATTAAATTGTTGGAAAAGCAGCAGCTTTGCTCTTCTGGCCTCAGGTAATTGAAAGGCTTCGGTTCCCTTTTCTTCATAAACCAAGTCTTTTTAAAAACCACATTATTTTTTAACTTTTATCACTATTTATATTCTTTCCCCCTGCCCCCCCTCCAATGACTTGAAGTACTGATTTCTCTGGTCCAAACTAAATTAGTTAAAATGGACATTGTTTTTATTTGGACAGCACTGTTATGAGATATCTGTTTCATCTACATATAGCAGCTGAATTCTATGCTGGTTATTAAAGCCTTTAGCTAACACAATAAACCAAACTAAAAACCTATTCAGAACACTTAATGGCCTGATAACAATAATAAACATTTGTATGGCACCTGCTAGTGTTCAGAGCACTTCGCATACGTTTTCCAGCGGTAACACTTACAATAAACTTGTAGGATAAGCCAGTATTGATATCTCCCATACTGTAAATAGGGGAAGCAGAAAAACTGAGGCTGTGACTGGTTTGCCTAAGGCCACCTAGGGGTGAGATTCAAACCAGGGATTTCCTAATTTATAGCTCAGGCTCTCAACCACTACTCTATGCCAGAGATGCAAGCAGGTACCTGTGCATTGTTATGTTCAAATCTGCTTATCACAGGGCTCTCCCACTAACAGGCTACACCACCCTGGCTCCATGCACTTCTAATCCCTTGCATTAATTTATCCTAGATGAAGTTCTGCTTCACTTTCCTTTCTGCCCTATGGGAAGCCATCCCACATCCCACTTGCTTTACTACAAGGGTGGGGTGGGGGGGAGAGGCACTCCCCTGCCCCCAGAGCACTGTTCTATCCAGGTAACGCTGCCTCCATTTAATGAGTTTAAACGAGTTTCCTTCATTTCTCCTCCCTGCATCTGCGATAACATTATTTCATTACGGAAAAGCATTTTAATTAAGCGGAGGGCAATACAGAAGAGCAGATACACATGCGCCTTTCAAGGTCCCGGTAATCTTGGTGATTTATCTCCTGAGCAAGTGCCAGCATGACATCGCGCTGTGGAGTTCCTGAACCACTTCTGCATCCCACCCATCTCCCCAAGGTGCTTCAGGGAAAGAGATGTTTCTGAGTTTAATTAAAATGCTCCACATGGCTAAACAGTCAGGACTTGGCGGCTTCCGAGGAGGTTTTTCCCTCTAGCCCAGAGGAAACGTCTCCTCCCCCATGCCTTTTCCTTGATGTTTCATTCCTTCTATTCCAAGTTGCAACTCTGCTCCCATGTGGGGAGGCCCATTTGCTGGGTTTAAGGGCCTTTGGGTCGCAGGCCAAATTAGATCACTAGCAGGGAGCTAAATGGCAAGTGCAAGCCATTTTCAGAAGAGGACCAAATATTAGCAAAGGGAGAGAATGAGAGAGAGGGTTCAGTATATAGATGTTGGTCTGCAAGGGACATACTGCATGCTAATATTTAGAGACGCAGAGCCCCCATATTCTCTTTCTCAAGCTAACTAAAACAGGATTACTCCTTACTATTCATTCCTAAGGTATTACCAGCTCGACAGATGGTCCTGGGTTGCAGTTCTGAAGAAAGACAGCCTCTCCAGATCTCCGCAGATCAGGGCAGTTGTCAAAGGGAATAATCTCTAGAGTCCTTGACTTCTCTCCTCATCTGACAAACAGGGAGCAGTGTGGCATCTGCAGCTAGGTGCTGTCAGCCATCATAGCTAGAAACATTCCATTGCCAGAGACCTTGGCATTTCATGCCAAGAAGTAGGTATGTGTTTAAAGGAGATTTGAATAAGTTTTCCTCTGAACTACAGGCAAGACAAGAATAAGATGTTTTCATATCCAAGGGCTGATGGACTTGAATGGTCGCCTTCTGTTTCATGCCATTCAATGGACTCAGAGCAGGTTTTTTACTAAAACACACACAATGCTCTTAAGATGATGCTGTCTCTCACAAAAAGGCCTGACAATTATATACATGAGCAGTTCTCTTTTGGACGCATGGCTTTTGTCCATCTATGCTTTGAGCGGGAAAGATTCCTGCTGCTTTTCAGGACAGGAAGCTGCGTTTTTAGATCTCAAACTACCCTACATGCCTGATATTCAGAATGCGTACACGTGTGCACACACACACACACACACGTATGTGTGTGTGCACTAGACAACTGGTAGCTTGGAGCAGGCTGCTGTCAATCAGCTCTGCAGCATGTAAGATGGACTGTAGAGGCAACGCTGGACAGATAAGGCCCACTTGCCCCTGCCTGATGCAGACTGCCAAAGACTAGCCAATTCACTTCTTGGTCTCCTGCAGTGTCCAGTTCCACATTAAGGCTCGTGTCAGCTCAGCAGGGTAAGAAAGGGACTCTACCGGAAGCCGCAATGGACACTGCTATTAGACACTGGTACAGTCAGTGCGAAATCTGCTGAGCTGGACTTTTTGCCGCTCCCCTCCCTTCAAGTCATGAGATTCCAGGTTGAGACCTCTGCAAGACTAGTCACCCAAGCAAAGCAGCTAATTTGCCAATAGTGCATCTCTGGCAAAGATACTCAAAGCTGCAGGAGAGAGGAGTGGGGGCAGTCTTCAAAAGATAAGTGAATGGGAAAAAACTGCAGACCGGGAATGATGGTTTTTGCAGAATTATATGTTGAGCCCAGAAATGGAAAGTCACAGAAAAGCTTCAGATCCAAAATTTATCTATTTTCATTATATCTTGCAAAAGTTATTACTAATCTCTTCACAAGGTTTCTAGTCCTCAGGCTTACACCAAACCACGAGCCACATCAGACACACTTCCCCCTTGCATATTTAAAGCATGTCATGAATGTTTATTATACAGGTTGGGAAGTCAGTAGAGATAGCAGCTTCTTCAACCCGTGGCATTCATAAAAGTATTTTAAAAAATACAATGATCACACCATACCTCACACAATGATATACATGGATTTTCCTATAAAGAGATAATCTCCTTGTAGGAAATATGTCATGCCTTATCACAGAATCATAATTATAGCACTTCTTATGAGCGCTAAAAGCACTTCACATACATTATCACAGTAATCCTGAGAACAATCCTGTGAGGTAGATGAGTATAATTATCCACATACTGCAGACAGGGTGTGGGTGTGTCAGGTCAACCAAGGGTAAGAGACAGTGGCTTCCCCCCCAAAAAAACACATCTTGGTGAGTTCCTGATTAAGGCAAAATCTGCCTTTTGGAATTCCTCAAGAAGATCATGGCAGTCCTGGCCACCAGCTTAGATGTCTTAAAATAGGATTAGACAAATTCATGGAGAAGAGAGCTATTCATGGCTACTAGCCATGATGGCTATGCTCTGCCTCCACAGCTGGAGACAGCAATACTTCTGAATACCACTTGCTGGAAGCTCCAGGGGGGGAGAGCGCTCTCGTGCTTGAATCCTGCTTGCAGGTTTCCCACAGGCATCTAGTTGGTCACTGTGAGAACAGGTTGCTGGACTAGGTGGGCCACTGGCCTAATCCAGCAGGCTCTTCTTATGTTCTTATTACCTCTAGTGGAACAGGCCAGACCAAAAGCCAATTTAGTCCTGTGTTCGTCTTCCTACAGTGGTTAATCAGGAGCCTCCAGGAAACCCGCACACAGAGCTTCAAGAAAACTGCCCTCTCCTGCTGCTGCTCTCCAACAGCTGGTATTCAGTGGCATATACTGCTTTGGAACACGGATAGCCACCATGACAACTATACTCCATACAATCTCACCTCTTGCCAGTTCATATTGCCACCTTTGTCTACTCCCTACCCTGTGCCATCTGCCATGTTGTTTGCTATGCCTGAATTATCCCCTCCCTCTCCCTCATCCCCAATTCTCACTTATCTCTCCCCAATCTCTCCCAATTCCTAGCCTGTCCATTTCATGCAGACTGTAAGTGTCCTGGGCAGAAACTATGTCACTTTTGTGTTCTGTCATATGCACATAATTCATATTAAAGGATGTTAAAACAGCAGTTGTAGTTTAGCTACCAGCTCTTGCTAATGCAGCTTCAAAAGCATTCAAGGAGTAAGAAAGAAGGCTTCCTGCAATTGTCAGTCTTGTAGGGATATGAAGAGGGCATTGGGTACTTACATGTTGTGCAGGACACACCAGCCACAGTGAGGGTCCCTAGAGCCCAGACATAGCGCACAGGTTGTATATTGCTCACAACTCTCCACTGGCACACGGGTCACCTGAGGGACAAGGACAGGCAGTTAAATTATTTTTCCTATCAGGAAATTCCAGGCTACTCAAGGCTTTATCATCTGCATGAACCTTTGTCCCTTCTCTATGATTCCTATCACACACATCCTGTCAGCTTGGCTGAAAACCTTCAGGATGATAGGAATTGTGGTCCAACAATATCGGGAGGGCACTATGTTGGCTGCCTCTGCTGTTGGAGAACATGGCATAGTCACAACTTTTTAATTGGCACAAAGTATACAATGATACAAAATTGGCAGAAATCCAGAATAGTTAGATATCTGTAGAACTGCATATTCAGAGGTTGCCGTCTTGAAGGAGCTCATACTGAAATTACTAAAGGTGTAGGACCACGAATGGGCAAAAAAGGAAGCTCCAAATGTTACAAAAAGCTAAATTACAGGTACGATGGAAGGTGGGAAGGGCAACAAAAGATTTGGGAAACCTCACAAGGACCCTGCTGTTTCTGTGCATGTGGTGGAGGAAGGGGAGGAAGAAACAGAAGGGCAGGAGCCACGCTTTGATCATGGATTAAAATAATTTCCCCAGATCCCATGCCTTGCTATCACCACATTAAAAACCCAAACACCATCAGGAGCCATGAAAGGGTCAACAAAATATAGGTCAAAGCCCAAGGCTCTTTCTAAGCCCAGTGTTAACTGAGGCGTCCTGCTATTTCTTTGAGGCTGGTGATCAGAGCAGGGGGGAAGGGGGGGATGCAGAGGCCTGTTCTTAAGCTTTCAAGTCCCTCTCCATTCCCCAGAGGCATCCCTGTGCCTAGGAAATGAAGCACGGGGGCTATTAGTCCAGACCCCACCACAGAGCAGCCTCTTTGAACATCTGCTGAGAAGCAAAATCTGCCATGGCAGCTTCGAAGGGGGAGGAAGGAAACAGCGGGAGCCTGGGAACAGGGCTAAAAGGAGGTGCTGCAAATCTGTTCTACGCACAGAAATACTCCAGGCTGTGTATCTACGAAACACAGAAGGGAGGTGGGGCCCGGCGTTATGATCCTGTTCCCTTGTATATGCACCCACTCACCCTGAGCATGTCATGAGAAGAGGGTTTCAAGGTGCCAGCAAGCCCAGGTTCCATGGGACAGGACTACAACAATCTGTCTGAGGGCTCTCTCTCTTAGGATGGTAATATTCAAGATGTGTGTCATTCCTTAGCCATTATACAGCCATTTTGCCTGAAACCAACACTTCCACAGACAACGGGAGTGGGGTAGCATACATATTCCCCACCTTCAAATGGCATATTTGGGAAACTGACCATCTCCAAGCTATGTCTCTCCTTCCCCAACTTGTTCACCTTCCCCCTTCACAAGCATACAAATGCAGCAGACTGGTTGTGGAAGAATGGAACTATTCTTGATTCTACCACCAAGCCCCTGCATTTCAATGTGGGATGTTCAGGAGGCAAAGCCCCTTCCTCCACTTACTAACAAAGCTGCTTTTAAGTTCTGTCTACAGATGGCTTTTGAACTCGAGTGCAATCTTCCCTTCCCCTAATTTCCCCTCTTGAAGTTGACCCCGTGGCTATGAAAACCTCCAGCTACCAGTGGAGGCTGAGACCTGCCTTCTGTGCATGTAGATTTGTGTGTACAAGAGAGAGAGAGAGAACTACACCAAAGACCAATACCCCTCTCTTGATCTCTATCTCTATCACAGCACTCTTGACTGCTACTGATCTCAATAGTCTTGATAGCCAGCAAAAATATGGAATGAAAGCTGGCTTCTGGGCAATAGGGCACTTGCTCAGTTTTAATACTAAATATCAACGGGGTACCTTCTAAGTGTGATTCATGGGAGAATATGCATGGATCAGCGTCTATGTGGGTTTAATTACCCAAGCAGAGGAATGGATCAGAACAAGATGAATCATGATCCAAGAACAACCCCCAACACCAAAAACAGAACAGTCACCCAGACTGTATTTTACAAAGCTGCAGAAATTGTTCCTCTTCTCAGCTGGAAAAGAACTTATTGACAAGCATACACAAACACAGCAAGTGCAGGGCCACAAGCTGGCATTGTGGTTCACAGTTTTCGTTTACATGGGATCTTAGTGTACATAAGGCATCACTTAAACCTCTGTGCTGCCCTCTAGCTTCAAGGAGTTACAGCACAGACTATACTGGCTTCTGAGACAGATGAGTTACTTTAATCTTCTGTTTGTTATTATCCTACTATGATCAGCACAGAGGTCTCCAGGAACAGTAGACTGAGCTTCCTTTTATACAGCATCTGTGGTGCTCTGCCCTCCAGAAGTTGTTGGAGGGCCCTAAAACCTTGACCAAGCTGGCTGGAGCTGATGAGAGCTATAGTTTAAAACATCTGGAGAGCACCAGGCTGGCAAAGCCTAGGATAAAAGAATGGCACTGCACAAAGCACCCATCAGAAAGGGAACTGGTGAGGAACAACCTGTTCATCTACAATCAGTTGATTCCTCCCTCCAGGGTCTAGACAAGCAAGAATGAAGTGCCAGGTGGGTTGTTATGCAGGGCTGTTGAGCAGTATTTGACTTGGTGGGTCATATGCCATGCCGGATATGATTTAGGTACAGCATTCAAAACCTAGTTTCAAACAGTGAAAAGGCATAGCACTCTCTCATTCAGGCATCTCCGTTCCTAGCTACCTATCACCCTCTTGAAGATAATCATCACACAGCTGGTTGAAGCCTAGTTTAATAAAAAAAATATTGGGGGCATCTGCATTGCCCTGTCCTTGTTCCAGACACTGGTCATAACCCATTTTCTTCTTAAACTGACAGCAGGAGTCTGCCTTAAAGGGTTACAAGCTCTTTATTAATTGCTCCTCCAGATTTGATTAAAATCCCCTCATTCTGCAGGCCCTTTGAGCTCTGTTACGACTGCTCATTTAATTACTTTCCACCAACAACCTGATAACAGTAAGCTGTGGATGAGAGTGGTTTTTATTAAGCCAAAGGGAGAGAAAGGGGACCTGCAAACGGCAGAAAGAATGTCCTCACAGCCATTTAAGCAACCTTCCAAAATCTCCCCTCATTATATCCAGTGTGGTCTGGATTCTGGCTGCAAAATTAATTGCCACTAGTTTGAGGATTAAATAACCCCATTGTCAAAAGACTTTAACAGAGATGTCCATGTTGAAAAAAACCCTTGAGCCCACCAGTTACAGAGGGAATGGGAAGCTTGCCCCATCTTTTAATTTCTTCCCACCTTTGTGCTGCCCTTCCAATAAAAATATTCTCCCTACTAAGTCCCCACACTGATCTCCTTCCTCACAGGAAGTACATGCAAACACGGGGGGGGACACTCTGGTTTCATATCATTTTGCCCTGTCTTCAGGAACATGCATGTCATGATGCATCATGGTACATGCAGGCGTCATCAGGGAAGCAGAAGAGTCCTGGACAGCAATGCTCATTACATTGGATTGGCATATTGGGTTCAGAAGAGGCCTGTGTGGTTCTTTCTAATGCTCATGCTGCTTTTCGCTTTTCTTCACGTAGCCAGGATTTAGAGACAGCTGGTCTAGACATTGCATTTTTACTAGGAAGTGGACTCCATGTGGTTGCTTAGCCCTGCTGTTGTAACATGTAAAACACATTCCTGGCTGTGGCTAATGTGAAGACGCTCCACACCTTCCCAGCAGTACCAAGAGACCATTTCAAGTGGTCTCTGTACAGTAAGTGTAACATGCCCACTAGCTGTCAGGCCATAGCTGTTCAGCAGCTGCTCCCAATTGGATGTTACCACTACAGTGTACTGTACTTCTAGCAAAACATCTGAGAGGGTCCCAGATTCAAAAGGCAGTTGAAAAGACCTTGCCAATGCTAGTCAAGAGGAGACATACTACTCTAGTTGGATGAATAGCCTGATCTACCGTATTTTTCGCACCATTGGACGCACCGGACCATAGGACGCACCGGATCATAGGAGGGGGAGAACAGGGAAAAAATTTTTTTTCTTGTTCTCTCCCTCTAAAACAAGGTGCGTTCAAGGTACCTATTTTTTTTGGGGGGGGGAAATAAAGAAAAAAAAATTCCCTCCCCAGGCACGGGGCAGGCGCGGGGGAAGCCCGAGCTTCCCCCGACCCCAGCCCCCAGAACAGCCTGCTATCCGCAAGTCTAGGGAACCGAGCCGGTCTCCCCAGGCTTGTGGAGAGGTGCGCGAAGCCCGGGCGCGCTCTTCAGTGCGCACCAGGCTTCGGAATGCAGGCAGCTCCGCGCCACCCTCCCGAGCCCCGCGCGGCTTCACGCCGGGATCGGGAGGGTGGCGCGGAGCTGCAGGAAGCCCTGGGGCGCAGGCAGCTCCGCGCCACCCTCCGGAGCCCCGCGCGGCTTCGCGCGGGGGTCTGGAGGGTGGCGCGGAGCTGCAAGAAGCCCTGGAGCGCAGGCAGCTCCGTGCCACCCTCCGGAGCCCCGCGCGGCTTCGCGCCGGGATCGGGAGGGTGGCGCGGAGCTGCAGGAAGCCCTGGGGCGCAGGCAGCTCCGCGCCACCCTCCGGAGCCCCGCGCGGCTTCGCGCGGGGGTCTGGAGGGTGGCGCGGAGCTGCAAGAAGCCCGGGAAAGCCTGCATTCGCTCCATAGGACGCACACACATTTCCCCTTCATTTTTGGAGGGGAAAAAGTGCGTCCTATAGAGCGAAAAATACGGTATATATAAAAAAGGTCTGTATCTTCCTATGATCTTGAAAGGACAGGTACTTTTTTCCTCCCAGATCACTCCTACAACAACATATATTTAACTCTGTAAACAAGCAGAAGAATCTCTAAATATATCCTGTCTAAGCACCTCACTTTGCTAATGAAGCAGCCTCAAGCTACACTCTCCATATCTGGTACGCCTTTCTTCAATTGCTGCATGCAATGGAGACAACTTGCCTTGCAACCACATTAGGATAGCTTGCTGTTTTGACCTAAAGGCAACTGGGGCAAAAATAAAATAAAAAAAAATAAAATCACATCATCCAGAGATCTCTTTCAGGGCTGGGGGGGTACCTGACCAGTTCGGGTGGGGGGGAGTATTAAATTTCTAGGAATCAGTCTTGCACAGAGCTGAATACAGAAAATTGCTAGTGATGGCATCAGAAGTTAGGATCCTGGGCAATCAAAGTGTCTGGGTTTTTTCCAGCCCTGCTTGACCATTAGAACAGCTTCCATCAGTAGCAGGTGTGCCACTCCACAGTTCCTTACCAAACAACAAAGCTGTTTTTACAGAGCTATTTAGCAGCCATGCAGGCAAGCCTGAAAGGTTTAGACAGGCATGCATTCCAAGGGGAGCAGGGATTTCAGTAAATGCTGCTAATCATTGATGAAAGGGGAAAGAATTCTATGTTATATTAAAAAAAAAAATTTGATTTGACAGTCTCAGAGCTCAAAAGGAAGGAGGTATGTGAAGGTATGTAGAGTAGATTTTCTATTGTAGCTCCTTCTACTATTTCTCTAGTTTAAAGGGCAAGCATGTTTGTTATAATATGTTGCCTCCAGGTGCCTCTCAGATAAGGCCTTTGGGGCAGCTTCCTTGGCTCATTTGGGATAAGTAGTCCATTCACTCCTTAATTCAGACTTATCACTGCAGCGTTTCTGCCAGATGCTGTGTGCATCCCTTACCTTTATATATGCCTCTATCGATGCTGCATCAGGGCAGTGCCCATGGAAGTGCCCGCAAAAAAGGTACTTGTGATTGGCCAACAACTGCATCGACCAAGTTAGGCGAGACACCTCAAATTGCCACATAACATTTTACATAAAAGGCAGGCTGTGTGTTAATGTGAATGCCTTAAAAAAAAGAAAAAAACAACTCAAGGAATGACATGCTGTGCTGCCAAGTCATAGACTGTCTTTTTGCCTTTTAATTTTAAATGGCTGAACCTAGTGCTTTTGTTCCAATTTACTCTTGCACGTAAAATGCCAGCATTAGAACTGGTGAGCTTAATTAGGTGGCTGTATGACTAGGAGTGCCTTTGACCTAACTTCCCTAAAGAAAGCTGTTCTAGCAAGTCATTCACATTTTAGTAACATCTAGACAGGACTACTGTAATGTAGAACAAGTGGGCTGCCGCAGAAAAAGATGCAGAAGCTTCAGCTGACTCAAAATGTTGTTGTCAGATTACTGTCTAGAACGGGACAGGTACAAGACCCCTGGATGGTTAAGTCCAGTCAAAGGTAACTATGGGGTGCAGCGCTCATCTCGCTTTCAGGCCAAGGAAGCCGGTGTTTGTCCACAGACAACTTTCTGGGTAATGTGGCCAGCATGACTAAAATGCTTCTGGCGCAACAGAACACAGTGACGGAAGCCAGAGTGCACAGAAACACTGTTTACATTCCTGTCGCAGTAGTACCTATTTATCTACTCAGGACGGTATGCTTTCAAATTGCTAGGTTGGCAGAAGCTGGGACAGAGCAATGGGAGCTCACCCCGTCACGCAGATTAGAACTGCCAACCCTCCGATCGGCAAACCCAAGAGGCTCAGTTTAGACCACAGAGCCACCCTGATAGAGCATATATATCTGGTCCTGTTTGATCTTCAGTGATACTGTACACTTCCAGGCTCAACCCAAGGTGCTAGTTTTTATCTTTAGGACCCTAAATCATGGGTAGCCAACAAGGCTGAATTACAACTCACATTCATTCTGACCATGCTGATGGCAGTTGGAGTCCAAAAACGTATGGAGGGCACCATATTAACTATCCCTGTCCAATAGGCATGGCAGTGGGAAGAGGGAGAAGGAAGAGCACTGTCATTGCCCAAACCCCTGTGTGAACCCATCGTTATATGCATGGATTGGCAAGGATTTCTCAGTTCCAATTCTTTAAAAACAGAGACAACAAAACGACTCCCTGAAATTAGACTGCTGCACTGAAGTATGCTTTGGGCAACTGGGGACTGAATTTTTGTGTAGAAGGGCTGTGAGCTCAGCACAGCTCTGATACTGAAAACAATCCTGGTCCTCAGCAGCTGCTAAAAGGAACCTAGCTCTTTAATTATAAGCCTATGTCTTTTGCACCTGGCTCCGGCTGGTTCTAGTAAAACACAAAGTAAATCATGCATGGCTGAAGTTCTCCCTCTCCTGGTTTAGTGGGCAGTTAGGATCCTCAGACCTAGCTACAGGACAGACTGCAAGAGGAGAATAAAGCAATCCCAGTGTAAAAAGGTAAAGAAACTGCAGCCCAACAGAATTAAGGTTGGGCTACGCAGCCACAGTGCTCCTAACTCATATAAACACCAGTTTATCTTGCTGGAGGAGTGCAAAGAAACTTTTCCAATACCTGTAGCAGAGACAGTCTGTCAAATGACAGAGCTTTTGCAAAACAGACCTAATGAGTCTGCTTTAGAAGAGATGTTGCATGTATCCATGATTCATCTGCTTCCTAATAGTAAGTTTGTTTCCCCTCAGGACAGACTCAAATAGATATTATTCATTCTATGAAAAGAAACCTGAGAGCAAAATGGGGGGGGGAGGGGGGACTCTTAGAGCCAAACCAGCCATGGTAGCAGCAGACCTATTCATTTACACCCAGGTCTCCCTCCGTTGTGTATAAAGCGAGGGCCCACTGCTTCATGAAAACAAGGTGGATGGAGTTTCCAGGCACTTCCACTGTTTGTGGCTTACCTACCTAAGGTCCGTCTACCTATGGCCTCCACCATTGGGTGCTTTCTCATTCCCCTGATTTCAATGAGTGAGATCAACTGGGTAAAAGGTGCTTGTGGGAAACTTTACACAAGCATGGAGTGGTAGGCATCGAGAGGCCTTAGTTTCCCTCACCCATGTATTACTTACTCTAAGGATGAGATCTCACTTTATATGTGACTGGTCTGCTACTGTCCTGCCAAGTTTGAACATTACATTCATGAGATGACTAAGAAAACACAGAAAAATAATAATTTTGGCATCGGACACTCAGTATATATTATTAGTTATTCTGGAAAAGAGTAACTAATAATATGCGCAGCAGCCCAAGAAGGATTAAGCAGCTTAAACTGATAATACAAATGTTTTCGTGACTAATGCACACCATACCAATTTTGGCAAGGTTTAATGAGGAAAGCTGAGTTTGGGTCTTTAGTTGTTGGTGGGGGGGAATGGCAAAGTACAGCACTTGCACTGTGCTGCCATAGAAACAGCAGAGAAGTTTCTTGCGGAGTTAAAATGAGTGGACCAAGAGCCTCTTTTCATGACCAGCCATGGCCCTTGCTTGTGTTGACCACCTGTACCATATGCAATCGTGTGATGGCTGGCAGCGCACACTGAGCTTTAACACACTTGCACATTTGGCTGATTCTGTCCATTTGCAGGGCGTGCTGAAACTCAACGCACACAGAGTTCTGCCTAAGCTGTCACCCATCAGATGATGGAATCTGCTTGTTCATTAAAAAGGAGCCCTCAGGAGAGCTGTCGCTCTGGTGTTGAATCAAGTAAAGGTGTAGCCCATCACTCATACAAGCACTTTTATTGCAATGAGCTCCATGATCACTCCATGAGCTCGACATCTAATCAGAACTGTACTAATAAAGGGAGTGATGTATTCGAAGAAAGTATTTTTATTTGGTTGCTCTGAGAATCTGACAGTCCTGCCTCACACTGTGCTGGAGAAATATCACACAGATGTACTATGCAGAGAGAAAAGGCTGTGCCTCATTACTGCTAAGCTTAAAATCACGTAAAAGGGCCAGCTGTGGACAAACTCAAGTTCTTACCTGTTTCTCAGTCATAGCATAGAGGTACTGGAGATCAGGGCTGAGCACTAAGTCCCGCAGGATGGAGCTGCCATCATGGGCTATGACATTCTCATACTGCAATGCTGAACGTCCAATGGGATTGGCAGGGTCCACAAGGATCTGAAAGAAAAGGCGGCAGCGTTAGCATTTGCTGTTATGATGCCTAGTATCATCAAGATGGGAGACATTTGTTGGGTGGCAAAGGAATAATGTGCCAATACACACCAATAGCTAGCTGTTGGGGGAACAGTTCTTTCTACAGAAAGAAAGAAAAACCTATGAGGAGCTTTAGGTATACAGTATATGATAGTCAGCCCTTACCCTGTCAACCACCACCATGTTCCTTAAAACTTAATGACTTCCAACTAGGTCAAAGTCATGGGCTGATGTTTGATAAATCAGCCCAATGGGAATTCCAAGAACCCCATCCCAACAGCATGTGTTGGCTGCCACAGGTAGAAGCAGAGAAGGAAATGCAGAGTCAGGATCAGGGGTCAGCAACTTTTTTCAGCTGTGGGCCGATCCACCGTCCCTCAGACCATGTGGTGGGCCGGACTATATTTTGAAGGGGGGAAATGAACGAATTCCTATGCCCCAGAAATAACCCAGAGATGCATTTTAAATAAAAGCACATATTTTACTCATGTAAAAACACCAGGCAGGCTCCACAAATAACCCAAAGATGCATTTTAAATAAAAGGACACATTCTACTCATGTAAAAACATGCTGATTCCCAGAACGTCTGTGGGCTGGATTGAGAAGGCAATTGGGCCGCATCTGGCCCCCAGGGCCTTAGGTTGCCTACCCCTGGTCAGGGTGATTCTCCAAAACAGAAACCCATCTTTCATGCATTTTTCTAAATATTTTATTTAAGGGGAAATAATGAACCACCAACCTAATCTTGCCAGCCAAAAAGAGCCCCTCCCAATCCCCTTGCTGCTTTAGAACCCTTATCCAAGTTGCCTTATTTTTTATTATTATTATTTTTGCCTCCTTTCATTAATCAAACTACTCCTTGAGAAAGAGTTAGGACAAGAAATAGCTCCACCTGGTTTCCATTTAAAATAAAACTACATTATGCACTTCAGTGCACATTAATGCTCTTCAATTAAATCTAATGAACTTTAAATGAAGCAGGGGACTTCTGGATAATGTGTTAATAGCTCCAAAGAAAGTGCAAATGGCGGGTAAGGGGTGTGCAGAGAAATAGTGGCAGCCACACAGGCATTGCAGAGGAGATGAAACACAAAGCTCTGTTTTAACTGGGGTGAGCCTTCCATTACATATCTAGACTGGGAGAGCACTAGGTGGAGGAAGAGTTTAATCTACTGGGAACTTCATCCCACCTAATGTGCAACTACAGAAATATTGCCAAATATCTGTATGGACACAATCATCACAACCTAGCTTCTTTGTCATATGGTCATTGTATGCAATGTTTTACTCATCTTAACATTAACTCTCTCAACACACTTGCAGGACAGCTATCACAACCCCATTTGTCACACACCTGGATTATTTAAGCTTTGTTTTGATCAGCATTTCTCCCCTGCTGAACTTTCCCAGCAACCTAGCAATTGTGCCGTTCTTAAAATGTCCTCTGATGTGGAAAAAAGGTGGAGCATCAGAAAGCTTATAGCCTAGTACACTTTCCCTAAGTATCAACGGCATAGTGCATTTAATGTAACATTAGTGGAGAGTTAACACATATAATCACCTTTGTTTTATGGTCAAGGACCCATGTTCTGCCTCCCCATAGCCTGTATTTCATAACAGAAGAGAAGGTAAACCAGCACCTTTGTGCTGGGCAAGGGATATAGTAAATGCTCTAATCCCATTACCACTCACAGTGACAATAAAGCTTATCCTAAAGACCTTGCTTTCACTATAGAAGCCATAACCACATTAAAAAGGCACCCCAGGGTCATAGCCAACCCACGGCAGGGAGGAAATACAATAGGGTTAATTCTCTAAAGTTAACTGCCACCTGGCTGCTGAGCATGAGTCGTTTACTTGCCCAGAAAGTATCTGCTTGTGACACACTTATGGTCAAACTTGTGTAAGTTGAACTGTGAGGGGAATGGTCAGTAACCTAGTCCTGTCTCACAGCAAGAAACTAGACTCAGAGGCCTTTTGGACCTATCTAATTCTATGACATACAGTGGTACCTCGGGTTATAGACGCTTCAGGTTACAGACTCCGCTAACCCAGAAATAGTATCTCGGGTTAAGAACTTTGCTTCAGGATGAGAACAGAAATTGCGCGGCAGCGGCGTGGCGGCAGCGGGAGGCCCCATTAGCTAAAGTGGTACCTCAGGTTAAGAACAGTTTCAGGTTAAGAACAGACCTCCAGAACGAATTAAGTTCTTAACCCGAGGTACCACTGTATAGTTAAAGTGATGATATGCCACAACTTTCCCACTAACCTCTAGAATGTTTTGGACTACAATTCCCACAATCTGGCCACTGCTCGTGCTGGCTGGGTCTGATAGTCCAAAATGTCTGGAGGGTAACAAATTAGGAGATATTGATCTACCATGCTAGCAGTGGCTAACATGAGTTACCAACAGACTCTAGAAATTCAGTTCGTCTTTTATATGTTTCTGGGAGATGCATGTCGTAAGTACTTTCCTACACAGAGAGACGTATATAGGAAAGCAGAAACTATTTCACCCTATCAGCTTCCTGGATAACCAAATGTGGGCACATAAAATTCGCACCAAATCCCACCATTGTCTCTTGCGCCTGGTACTAAAGCCGCTTCTCCAGTCTTTCTGTCAGGCAAGTGCAACATTTGGCAGTAAGAGTGGGAATTCTTCATTCTGCACCCATCACCCTCAATCTCACTCCAAAAGATGGACACAGCATATTACATTACAGAAAACAAACCTGTCTGTGAAGCTGAAGTGGAACCAGGAAAATAGCAGTTCTATTTCCCCAGACGTAGAAAGCAACACTTTCCACACAGCACCCATCAAATGTCCAACAGACAACAATAGTTCAATTTTAGGCCCTAACCAAGCCCCACCTCCTGACTTTACCATCCATGTAGTTCCCATTCTTGGAGATTTCTCATGGTGTTCCCATATAGGGGAATAGTCTACTGATTTGGAAGCGAAAGCACAGAGGGCCTCGGTCAGAGAGCCTTCCATTCATTCCCACTGGATCTCAGTAGTAGTAGGTAAATTGTGGAGAAAAGTCTAAGTGACACATTCAAAGCCACATAAAAACAAAAACAAAATTGTGCCTGGCTATGCTATTACTTAATCGGAAATGAGTAATTCATTTTGTTCCCTCTAGTTCCACTGGCAATGTTTAGTAACTGGGACATCCTTCATCTTCACAACCCGCCCCCAACCAAAGCGCTTCCCCACCCTAGTCCCCAAATAAAGCCCCACAGCGCGCATTGCAGCTTCATTTCCCTCGTTGCAATAAATAGACTCCATCCGTCCATTTGCATACTTTTCAATCAGGCAAAGGAAGTGGGGCTTAGGAGGCAGGATCCTGGCGTGTGGCTGATTAGCATGGAAATGTATGCGGCTCACAAACAAACTGGGGCCCGTTTAATTAGAGCAGCGCCTTTGATTCACCGCCAACATCCAGCACACATCAGCCCCGGATTATTTTTAGTCAGTTTTACAAAACAAATGTATTTGATTAAGAGAGACACCCCTGAGCTAAGGAAGGCTGACAGACAGAGGCAGAGACGTGAGGAGGTTGGCCCCCTACAGGGAACAGGGCCTGGGCCTGTGGTGAAGGTGTCCAGGAATGCAGGTGCAATTGTGAGGAGCCCTCACACGCGGCCTGACAGCTGCACAGCAAAAATGGAGAGAAGCACTGGAATGCGACTCTGCAGCTGCCAATTCCTGCTGGAAGTCCTGCAATGGTCCCTCCAATTACTGTGCTAAAACGTATCCCAGTCCATGGATGGGCCTGACCCTAAAATCACTATTTCACTCACAGGCCCGCATCTAGGAGTTCCTTGTTGCCAACAGCTCCCTCCTCATCCTTCCTACGGGCCTGTCTCTCCCTCCCTCAGTGCACCATCCTTGCGAGAGGAGACAGGCATACCTGCTCTTTTTTACTGCATGTATACCACAGAAACATACAGCAGGGAGCCGCTATTGACCTGTCTCCCTGCTGCATGTTTCCCACCGTGCAGACACAGTGAAAGGAAGCTGTGCCACAGAGCACAGGACAGAAGCAAGCAGATATATGCTACATTTTAAACACATGCTTCTATTGTAACATGTAGGAGTCTTTGAGTTAGCCTGAAATCCAAGGCCCTGAAAGGGGAGCTTCCATTGATTCCGCAAGCTCTTTCTCCTGCATATCAAATATAGGTCATTACAAGAGTCTGTAACCCCCTGCTGGTCAATTATTTCTATTTGAATGCTAAAAGCTTTGTCAATAGGCCACTACCTGAAGTTACTAGAATATCTGCATTAGCAATCAACCTCGCTTTGTACATGCAACTGAGATTTTTCTTTTTTTCTTTTTTTAAGCCTCTCCAATTCCAAAGACTCTGTGCCAGGAACATTACATTAAAACGTATACGAACGGAGAATATAAAAAACAGATACAACTAATATAAACACCCACACAAAATACCCAAAACCAGCCCAAATGAAAAGCCTTATGAATACTTCCGAAAGATTCTTGTCCGTATTTACATACATACCACTTTTCTATTAAAACATCCAAAGTAGCTTACAAGTGTAACACAAAGTTGCCCTAGTCCAAAAAGAAGGTGTTCGGGTTCCAAGCTTTAGCAGTACTCCAAGGGAATGTTGTTGTGGAGTTGACTCTCTGCATGTGAGCTGATGTCTTGAAGATACTTGGGGGCACAACAAAGAAGCTCTCCTTGGTCCACTGAAGAAATCAGGAGTAGAACATAAGAGATGGAGCCTGTTTCTGAAGGTATGTTCCATCCCAAGCCCAACACACCTTCAGAGTTCAAAAAGTATTCACTTGTGGCCAAAAGAAGATTAAGACTGACCAAGTTCAGCTATTGAGACTTTTGGCTGAGTGGAGATTTGAACCCAGTTCCCCCTGGTCCAAGTCTGACTTTCTGTCCACTGTAGCTCACTTCCGTCTCTCATTCTGAAAAGGGTAGCTATCCTGTGCCCTCCAAAGGTACCTGGACTACTACAACTCCCACCATCCCTCACCACTGGCCCTGCTGGCTAGAGTTGATGGGACCTGTAGTCCACAACTGAAGGCCCACATTATCCACATCTGTTATAAAGAGAGTCCATTATATCTGATAAGGAACTCATTACAACGCTAAACATTGCATACTTCTATAAAAACCCACTGGTTTGCTAAAAATACATTATTATATCTATTTCATACTTGTTATTATCTGGGACTATAATTGGTGGCTTTATCAGCTACAGGCACTACCTGTGAGAAGCTGGATATAGGCTCTTCTTTTCTTCAACATGGCAACAATTTCACCTAAGATGCACTGTCATGTCGAATGCACCCTTCCGGTCATTTTATGGGCTGTATTCATAGCACAAGCGATCAATACACTCTTACCCTAGTTTTGAAATCGATCTGTGGGTGTGTTAAGTCATTCCAGCAGTAACATTTAACTACTGGGGTAATTCTACAATTATATTAATCCGCCATGTAGTGCTAGGTAAGTGGATGAGATCTCCAATAGCAAAACATAAAAAGCCTGTACAACGGCGTCAATGAAGCAGCTATCAGAGCCAGGGTGGCACAGAAGATAGCATGCTGTGTTTGGAGTTGGCCTCAAATCCCTGATCAGCCGTGAAGCTGACTGGGTGACCTTAGGTCAACCACAGTCTCTCTCAGCTTAACCTTCCTCAGAAGACTGTTTTGAGGGTATAGGGAGGGAACTCCATCTGTGTCACACTGATCCCCAAGCAGAATACAAATATGATGGATGTGAGCTGACTTGCGGTGTGCTCAGTGCTTAGTAGGAACTAGTTCGGTTTTAATGACATTCACGGAATTAGTTCAAAAATCTCTGAACTGCATCTGAAAGCAGTTCCCATAACTGCCTGTGTGAAGTGTACATTAATTAAGTTCATATTGGGATAGAACTTGAACGATTTCTAGTTCAGTCTAAAGCCTGAGAAAAGGGTGAGATAATTTCAGGTGGCTCCTCCCTTAGATTTTTTTATTTATTAAAAAACCCTCTTTATAGACTCTTTGGGCCTTAAACCTGAAAGAGAATAAGTGGGGGGGGGGCGTTATAAACAACTCACATTTCACTATGTGTGTCTTTTCTTAGTTTCTTGGTTTTTGTATCTTACACTTCAGCTCAGAAGCTTGTAACTTTCTAAATGCTGAATAAACTTACCAAGGATTATTTGGATGAATCTGAACTGAATGTGAACTGAACTAATCTATTTTGCAAAAGGACAAACATCAAGTGCAATTAGGGGAGGGGAGGGGAGGAGAGGGGAGGGTTTTTTGGGGTTGTGGGGTTTTTTTGTGTGTTTTTTTTAAACTATAACTAGTTACTTTTTGAAACAAACTTTCCAAGCTCCGGGTGTGTGGGACATCCCAGAAACAGACACTTGTTTTTCAAGCTTAGGTACCTCTTCTGTGGGGACGCGGGTGGCACTGTGAGTTAAACCACAGAGCCTAGGACTTGCCGATCAGAAGGTCGGCGGTTCAAATCCCCGCGACGGGGTGAGCTCCCATTTCTCGGTCCCTGCTCCTGCCAACCTGGCAGTTCGAAAGCATGTCAAAGTGCAAGTAGATAAATAGGAACCGCTCCGGCGGGAAGGTAAACGGCATTTCCATGCACTGCTCTGGTTCGCCAGAAGCGGCTTAGTCATGCTGGCCACATGACCCGGAAGCTGTACGCCGGCTCCCTCGGCCAATAAAGCGAGATGAGCGCCGCAACCCCAGAGTCGGTCACGACTGGACCTAATGGTCAGGGGTCCCTTTACCTTTACCTCTTCTGTAAGAGGAGGAAATTCCCGTAAAGTCCATAGGAAACTTTGGCCCCAAATCTAAACACACTTATTGAACACAATGGAACTTACTTCTGAGTAAATATCTCTAAGAGTGGCCTGTAAGAGATGGGTTATGTTACTCCACAGGTGTCTAATCTGCAGCAGAGGTAGCAAAGGCAATAGTGACTTACTATACCTGAACAGAAGGATCTGACTATGGAAGTAAAAAACTAGACTTCTGCTCCAGTGCTGTGCTGATGCCTGCACTCTAGCTAAGCAGAATAGAGTGCCACCGCTTGGGACAAGTGGGGGCAATCCTATGGAACCAGAGGGCATTCTGGTAGATATCCCTGAAATTCATATGCAGTGTAGGCAAACTCTGCACATTAGAGTGGCATTAGTCCAGATTTGGACTTGAGTTTGGCTACCATGATAATATTCAGATTTATTCAGATTTATTCTCATTAGAACAAAGGCAACATCTGCGGGGGTGGGTTTTACTGCAGAGCCCTGGGGTGTGTATAGAGACCCATGTTGATGACAGAAATACCCTTTAAGAGTAATTACTTTCATGAAAAGTTTGTAATTGCCCAGGTAAGAAAGTTAAAAAAACAAACAGGGTCAGAGAGAAAGGTTGCTGCTCAGCAGCAGAGCATCTGCTTTGCATGCAAAAGGTCCCAGGCTCAATCCCCAGGACCTTCAGGTAGACCTGAAAGAGATCCCATTCTGAAACCCTGGAGAGCTGCTGCCAGTCTATGTACACAGTGCTAAGCTAGAGGGACCAATAGTTTGACTCAGCATAAAGCAGCTTCCTGTGTTCCTGTGGTTTCATAGGGTCATAGAACTGTCAATGCATACTATCAGGTGCATGTTTATCATCATGTAATAGTGGCAACAACCAAGCAGCAAACATGATGCTTTTGCAACATGGTCATCAAGATTTCATTATTGTACAGAGTTGCTCTAACTGGTTGTGCAGCAATGATTCTTACTTGCTGTAGGGAAAAAGTGAATGGCTGTTTGCAAGTCTGCACCTCTATACTTCCAAAAAGAAGAAAAGAAAAGAAAGCTAGATATGGTGGGGACCGAGTGTCTTGCGCAGGAAAAACAGAAGACTTCTGGCACGGTAAGTGTACCAACAAATATGCCCTGTGCAAGCTGCTCCTGCTCAAGGAATCAGATGACAAAAACCCATGGACAAGATGCTTCTGCCACACTTCGTATTTGCTATCCTCCAGGCATTCGTAGAGGAGTGGGCACACCTGCCACAATGTGTTAACAGTTTTGGTCTCTTTCCTATTGTCCCAGAGGGAATTCTGGTTTTATCTCCTAGAACTTCATTTGCAGTGTAGGCAAAAACACTTTCAGTAGAAAACTAAGGAAACAGGCCTCTTAAGCAGAGGAAGGAACAGGGAACCACAATGCATTTGAGAAGGATATATATATACCAAATTCAGTACCAGAAGAATGGGATGAGATGCAGTAAATGACTTACAGCTCACACCTCTCCAGGACTGTTCCACCTTCACCTGCTTGAAGCAGGGTAGGACTCTAACACAGCTGGAATTTGACAGTTTCTTGATCCTTCTTTGAAACCAAGCAGCTATTAAGGCGCAGTGGCACTGTGAAGGAGTCCTATCCATCTAGGTTCTTCCACACCCCATCTCTCACCAGGTGTGGGAAGGTACAGAGGCATGAGATGTGAAGAAGGGTATCTGTAAATCAGAGCAACACTCCTAAGAAACATCCTCCTTCCTGCCCTCCATTCCACACTTCCACCCAGGGGAATAAACATTTACCAAAAAAAGCCCCTTATTAACCTTTCTCCTTATCCTGATGCTGATAATTACTCAAATACTAATAATTACTCTAGCTAATTTCTCATTGAGAATTCTGCTCATATTCACTCCACCTCATGTAAGTCAGTCACAGCACTAGGCTGGATTATTCAGGGAAGAATCTTAAAATGTAACATGGTTAGAGAATATACAACAATATAAAAACAGGAGATAAGAAGATAATGTGTTCCTGGCTTAAACATCCTGGCCACTGATGAGCATCCTCAGTGATTTATTAACCATAGGTGTAGCCCAAACTTGAGCAGTAGCTTTGCAGAAGAACACAGGAAGAAAATTCAAACCTGATATTTATAAAAGGGAAAAACTCTTTAAAATCATGTTACACAACTGAGTAGCATGGAGTTTTCATTTACACACCTAGAACACAGGTGCAAAAAGATCATTCTGATGCCATGTGTAAATAGCTACTTAATTCTTTCCTCACTTAGCATTCAAATTATTATTCTTCCATGCAAACAATTTTCTGGTTTCTTTACTTGTAGCTCTGGACTTCTTTCCAAATTAGAAATCTTGAGCTTATGGGAACACACTTGCCTTAAATGTGTCCCAGACATACAGCAGAAGGATTCAGAAAACAGAATGGACTCTTAAGATGGCCTACAAATGAAACCCAGGGAAAATCATGTAAACTAGGTCAAGTCTGGAGTAGCAAACAGTGAGTTGCAGAGTGATTGCATAACATGGGTAATGAAGTGCTGACCCACAAGTAACACTCCTTCCCAAGGAAGAGCACACAAAAAGACATCCTCTCTGCTGCTCACATGACATGCAACATGGATTATTATGAGAAAAACAAAAACACACAACTCAGCAATGAAATTGTAAGAGCTGTACAATAAGCAGTGATAAAGGTGAAAACCTTCTGTGTTAAAAACAACGCAGCTATTAAAAGAGATACAAACCATCAGTAAAAGGGCCTGACTCACCCCAGTAAAAAGAGGTCATCATAATGTTAGTGCTGCTCTGAAGTAAGTCAGACACCATCCCCTTGTACAGGGAAAATATTCAGTTCGGCGTTGGCTAACCATCAGACACAAGCAACCTGCTCTACAAGAGGTGCTATCTCATAAAGAAAAAAATCCCAAGCATCAGCGAACAAAAGCACAAATCACCTTTGGGAAGTTCAGAAACTCAGGATGGAACTTGCAAAAGGATGAATAGGTGTTACTGTGGACCAGCTTTTCCAACCTGGTACCTTCCAGATGTTCCAAACAACAACTCCTGTCAGCCACAGACAGTTCTGCCAACTAGCACAGCTGGCAAAGTACAATAAACACCTGTGAAGGCTAGAAACTGGAGAATGACTCATGTTCAGAAGTGATATTAGCATGGACACCTCTATAGCATCAAGTAGACTGCACAGTGCAATCCTGTACATGTTATGAAGAACTTACTTCCAAGTAAGTGCATTCAGGATTGCAATCTTGACTGCCTGTAAGACCCATTAAAATCTGTGGGACTTACTTCTCAGTAACATGCATAGGATTGTCCTGTGACTTTCAATCTTAAATGTGAATCTTTCCAGACTATAGCAACTAAACAAACAGACTTGCCAAGAAAAGAAAGCCCTCCCATGAACTGGTATCTGTATCCAGAGCTTCCTGCCGCAAATAGATGGTGGCTAGTGGCCAATCTGCCCCAAATGGTTAGGTAAATCACTGGCAGCAAATACTATTCTTTTGTTTGATGCTGCTATTTACCACTCGCATATTCATGGATAATTGAACAATTCCATCAGGTTCATATTCTGAAAGGACAACAACTTGACCCACTTCCCACTGTGTTGAGACTCCACCGAACTGTAATTCAACAGATCAATTATTTTATGCCGGATAAAAAGATTTTAGCCCTTTGTCCCTGCTGTTATTGCCTACTATCTCTTGGCTGCATTACAAACTTCCTATGTCATTTTGGAAAAGATGATCAGATGGCAGCCCTATACACAAGGAAGCTAAATACACAAGCAAACTTATTATTGGCATTTCCTGACTCCCCAACCACCCACCTGATGCTGCAGACTCGATATTCCTTCAATAATGGTGTTTACATGCTTTATTGGGCTCTCTGCAGATATAACATGGTCATAAACACAAGCTCTGTCTGAAGATAGCAAACACACCTGCCAAATATGGCAAGTTGCAAAAGTAAAAAATCAGCAATGCTCAAACTGCAGCTGTTAGCTTAAATTCATGCAACCCTCAACATAATTTCATGTGGGTCGGGGGAGCCCTGAGGGAAAGGAGGGTGGAAATGGGGCAAATGGCCTAAATGGATGGAGCAATAGAAGAAGGGATGGGTGGGAAGCCCTCTGGAAGCAGTCAGTTCAGTCCCTTAGCAAGACCAATCTATATCTCCCCTGGCAGCCTCCTGAGCAGGGAAGAACAGGGGGTGAGGAGAGAGAAGATGTGGTCCTGCCCACTTTTGCTTCTGATCTCATCTACAGCTGACTTTGGCTTTGCCCACTGCCAATGTGTAGGCCTAAACACGTTACCCCCACAGCCCTTGAGTGGAAGGCATATACAGTGGCACCTCGGGTTACATACACTTCAGGTTACATACACTTCAGGTTACAGACTCCACTAACCCAGAAATAGTACCTCAGGTTAAGAACTTTTTTCAGGATGAGAACAGAAACTGTGCTCCGGCGGCACAGCAGCAGCAGGAGGCCCCATTAGCTAAAGTGGTGCTTCAGGTTAAGAACAGTTTCAGGTTAAGAACGGACCTCTGGAACGAATTAAGTACTTAACCCGAGGTACCACTGTATATATATCCTACACAGAAAGAGAGAGAGAGAAAGATCTCCCAAAGACCACAAATTTGTATTTCTGCTCTATGGAGTCAAAGATAGAATGTTCCCTAAAATGAGAGCTGCATCAAGCAAAGAGATGCAAAGTACAAAGGAAAGAGAGTCAGAACAGTTTGCCAACATTTCCACACTGCCAGAGGACTCCGAATAGGACTCGCACCTCCTGCCTGCCTGCCAAATTCTGTTCCTCCTGACCTTCCTACTCTGGATCCGTCCTTCCTTTCCCTGGGTCCACCCCACCACATGTCTCTCATTCTTGCTTGCCTCTGCCTGCCTGCCTGCCTGCCTGCCTGCCTGCCTCTCTCTCTCTCTCTCTCTGGCACAATGCTCTGTGTTGCTTTGTACTCTTATCTGTATGTGGCTGTGATTAATTCTCAGTGGCTGGCAGCAACAACAAGAGGGAGGCGCTTTAGTTTGCTGCCATACTTCAAAGGCAAAGACTTATCTGCCTGAAACACACTTTGCAGCCTTTTCAGGGGAACCCTTCCCAGTTCTACGGGGCTCACAGGGTGCTGAGAAGCAGTGCAAAAGGAGGGCTTTTTTTATGGTACTGCATTTCAAAGCCCCCCCTCCCTTCTTCTCTACTTGTCCATCCCCAAGCTACCGTTCTGTGCTCTGCGCTGACACCTGCTGGAAGAGATGGGGTGAGTCAGTTCCGCAGATATTTATGCGTGGAGGAAATGTTTTTTTGAATCAGCCCTGGCATTCCCTTCCTTCCCAACACAATCTGTTTCTTAACTTTGCTGCTTTATTAAAAACTGAGGGTGGTTTCAGAACGTCACTATTTTGGGGTGGGATACAATCACACGCTGGCAAATTCAGGTTGCACAATTGAAGTTGTAGGACCCCTGTAGATGACCTGCTTGCTGAGCATTCACCCTTCTTTGTTTGCAGGGAGATTAGACAATGTCAAGCAAGTGTTGTCCAACACTTCACAGTGCATTTCCCCTTATCACAAAAAGTCCAGCATTTGGGGGAAGAAGGTTTGTTGTGCAGGACCTCCATTTTGCCACATTTTGTAATGAATGTTCATTACCATGGACCCAGAATGTATTTGATCTTCGAGGTAAAGGCTACCACCTCCATTACCAAAATTCAAAAACACAGAAAAACCAAAAGGAGCACACAACTCTGCATCATCTCCAGCTTATGCATTGCCTTAAGAAACTCTTGCCACCATCAGAAGCAGGATATAGAATTTGGATGTAGTGGAAGCAAAGGTTCAGCAACCATTACCTGCCTGCCTGCCCCCTCTCTCCACATGGACTTTTGCACTGGACCATGGCAGAGCCATGTGCATTTCAAGCTTCAGGCACTTGGCGTTCCCCATTCATAAAATAAGCACTTTGTTTTGGTCCCTGCCCCAAGACCCCAGCAGGGCTCAGATAGAGGATCCAAGACAACGCAGGTGGGGAGAACAGAGGCTGTACATTCAGACAACAGCAGGAAGCATTTAATAGGGAAGCTCAGCTATCACTGCTCAGCCACGTGTCTTGGTGGGGTGCTCAGGGCTTCAGCAGATCTGAAAGGCGATTGATATGGAATCATCTCTCCATGAACCCAGCGACTCTGATCCCAACAGCTCCCAAACAGAGGGAAACCACTTCCATCGCCATTGAGATTCAGCCGTTCCGGGGTGGAGCAAAGGAGCCAATGCTACACACGGCAGCAATGTAAACACGAGCTTATGACAAGAAGGGAAGATCATTCTTTGTTGAAGTGAGCAGGCTGGGGGATTGAGAAAATAGTATTAGCCCCAATGACATCTGTCCAAGGGCTTACCCAGACGATACACTTTGTGGTTCATTACTATGCCGTTTTGAAACCACACGGAAATAACAAGAAATTAAGACTCTACACTACCCAGTAATTTGTGGCTTGTTCTGATTGAATGAGTAGCAGTCACCCCCAAGTTTTACCATATTTATCATACACAAGCAGCAATTTATCAGGGAGGGAGGGGTGAACCAGCAGAATATGGCTGTGCACAGAGGTATCTCATAGCTCCAAACACTGATTTTAAAAAAACTTAAAACAACATGATTGCAGAAGACCTTTAGTGATCATAAGTAGAGAAAAGGCCCACTTCTCGTTCAACAAAGAAACAGAGAGATAAACCCTTTATGAAGGAAGGATGGAAACAGAGGACTGAAATGTTCACCAGAGCCAAACAAACTAGAACAGTCTCTTCATCGTTTAAAAATTGGGCAATTCCATATTGCCACTGTTTGAAATAATTGGCATGTACAAACAAGACACAACTTTCTTGCTAGCTCTTGAAGAGCTGATATCAGGAACTGCTGGGGCTGGAACCTGGAATTGATAGCTTTCTGCAGTGTTGCCACATGTAGTAAGCCACTGACTACAGGTTAGAGCAGCCTTTGCCAACCTTGTGCCTCCAGATGTTTGGGACTACAACTCCCATAACAACTCCCACTGGAAGTTCTATATCCAAAATATCTGGAGGGCACCAGGTTGGGGAAGCTGGGTTAGAGTATTTCCTCAGGCAGTAAAGGATTTCTGGCTCTTGGGAGTGGCTCCTTCCATCCAGGCTGGCCATTAGCTCTCCTCACCAGCTTTCTGTTCAGGCTAGGCCTTTGCCTTTTCAATGAGTGTCTTGACCCGCTTTGGCCTTTTTCTATCCCCCAGCTCTGATGCCTGATCCCACTACCACTCAATGACCGCCTGCAGCTCAGCTCAGCCAGGAGGGCCAGTCCTATCAGTAAGCAGAGTGATGCAGCCTACTCAGTTGGAGGATGCAGTGGAAGAAGATTCAGCTGCCAGTCTGGTTAACTTCTTTATGTGGAATGGGGAGGTTGCCATCTTGTCCTTCACTTCAGGCAGCAAAACGTCCTGGGATGATGACCCTGTCTGACCACTGACAAGCACCAATCCAGTTCTGCTTCTAAAAAAGCTATGGAGCTTTGGATATGCTTGTCTCTATAGTGTATATAGGCACGTGGGTGGCACTGTGGTCTAAACCACTAACCCTAGGGCTTGCCAATTGGAAGGTCAGCGGTTCGAATCCCCGCGACAGGGTGAGCTCCTGTTGCTCGGTCCCAGCTCCTGCCAAC